>NC_134405.1:253537269-254737269 GCF_038048845.1 Mixophyes fleayi | reverse complement strand
GTTAAAAAGGGGGGGAGGCATGGCACAGTGGAACTGAAAAAGGGGGAGGAGCAGCATAGTATAGTGTGATGAAGGAGAGCCAGATGAAGGGGGCAAAAGCAGCATGGAGGGCGCAGTGTGATCATAAGGCATGGCGATGATGAAGGGGCACATTATTGTAATATTGGAGCTGGAGGAAGGCCTAATTATTAATCGTGGATGGTATTGATTTAACGCCAGGGTTGTTTGGAATTATCTAAATGTAGCTATTTTTTTCAAATAGGGCCCCCAGCATTCCAGGATCCAGACAAGCCGCAACTAAAGAAACATGCAGCCACAGGTGGTGAAAGTGAGAAGAACAGGTAGGAGAGAGCAGGACAGTATGTGAAATGTTGTGATTCTAGTAAGGACAATGTTAATTTTTGTTGAGTGTTGTGCCCAATGTAAGGTGGAGGCCAAGACTGAACTCTTTGTGTACACACTGCATTTTTTCTATACTACACTTTGGTGCTAGATGTCCTGAAAGTCAGGAGTGCTTGGACATATGTGACGCTTGGGCGAATTGAGAGCCTAGTGATTTTGATGTGTTAGCCACGCCCCAATGGCACATTTGCCACGCCCCCAAATGCATGATCACACCCTTTTTTTTTTTTACCATACTCAACTATGAGGGGGGCCCCATGAATTTGTTGTACCGGGGCCCTGAATTCCTCTTGGCAGCCCTGCTCCCAGTTCCCGGACAGGACACAGACTGCAGAGCAAGCCGAGGAGCTCTAAGTATCACAAGATTTGGTAATCTCGTGAGAGAAAGAGCTTCCCTGCTCGCTCTACAGGAAGTTCCCACCCTTATGGATGTCAGCAGCACCAGAAGCATAGATAAGTACAGTGGGATGGGAGTGTCATAATGTGCCTAGGGAAATGGTGTGATGTGGCTGGGAGGGCGTCATAAATGTAATGTTTTATTATAATGTATGTATCAATGCCTCATGTTGGCCACACCCACAACACAATGTGGCCACGCCCCTTTTCGGCGCACAGTTTCTTTCCTGCTGGAACGGAGGTGGGCCTGTGTACTTTAAATGCCAGGACTGATTTTTTAGTCCCAGTCCAGCCCTGATTAAATCAAAGTCCCATTAGAGAAATCTATAAATGATCCACAAGACCAGCAAATTCCAATATCTGTGTCACTGTTAATTTTATTGATAGGTATCAGCTCCAAGAGCAGTTTTACATGTTTATTCTGGTTTTCTGTAATAGATGAGGAGTTGATTGGCCAAATACAAGAACAGCAGCTGTATTTGTATATATTAAGTGATACGGTTCTATACAATGTTATCATGCATTCCTTTTAATTAGGTTATATACAATCCATTATAATGTATCAATCTTGGCTAGATTAGATTAGAGTTAGATTTTTATTTTCCATACAAGGCTGATATATGTCTTATTTATTTTGACCATAATTTTTTACAGATTAGCATTGATCAATATGTATACATACATCTACTTAGAATAGTGTTGTTGCAGTGTGATCTAAGATATTTTTACCTATGGTAGCAAAAGGGAACATTGTTTCATATAGTTTAGAAATAAAATACATTTCAAAACCTTTACATAAACACGTGTTATAAAATATATACACACACATATATATATATATATATATATATATATATATATATATATATATATATATATAATTATTTTTTTTCCGTTACAAGCAATCTGTTTTGGAGATCTAGTTTTGCTTTACAATTATATTTTATAAAGTATCCCTAACTCTACAGTAGTTTAAGACATAAAAAAGGTTTTGCCTTTACTTTTATACCAGCCACAAAACTACTTGGTGAACTGCTAATATTATTGTCCCCATTGTATTTTATAGTCTTTCACCCATGTTTTCCTGCTTTCTAATAGGAGCCTCACCTTAGTCCTGGCTTTGATTCGCTTGTACACGTAGTCAGGGAAAGGAGTACACTGGATAAAGCGTCCTGTTCCCTGGGTCACATGAAGGGTACCATCCTCCATCATGATTTTGCCTTGGCAGATGACCACAAGTGGCGCTCCCTGTAGCTCCATGCCTTCAAAGATGTTGTACTCTGCAGCCTAGAACACACAGCACCGCGTCTTATGTCAGAGCTGCACACAATGAGGTGTCCAATCATTTCTAAGGACACAAAACCCACTTGTCCTACATTTTGCTGCAATGAGTCAAAGTTGTTGAACCAGCGACTAAGTGCATTATTATAAGGATATTTTGATCAGTTAAGCAACAGGTTTGACTATTACAATACATCCAGGTGACCCTGACATTTTAGAGATGGTTAACAGCTTCAGAACACCCATATAATGAACATAATCCACTGTGCACCTACATGGGGTTACTACAATCATTTCCATCACTTATACTGTTTTGAATACCTTGCGTGAACTTCAGATTAATACTTTTGCAAACAACCTACATAATCTACTTGTTGCTGTCACCACCTTGGGTTCATTTATTGAGCCATCAGGTTCACCATAAGATAGCAGAAGCAAAATATCAGTACTCAGCAACAACAAATTAGCATACCTAAACATCAGATAGTCATAAAACAAAGTGAATTTCGGTAAGAACATTGAGGATAAGACTTCTTAAAATATTCAGATTTAAACAAAAGATATTCTACTTCTATATACATTTTAGAAATGTCCAGGATCTCTAAGTTGTTGTTTATTTATTTTCTATAACTATTTTTATCGCATCTACTGGTTTGATCTGAAAACTAGAAACGGAGAAAAAAAAAAAAAAAGACTAAAAACACAAGATTTTGGATTTCTATCTTCTGCTCATTATATCATACAACAATATTATACAATAATGAGGTGTTGGCTTATTCACGTCTATTATCTGGCTCAGTAATTGTTGGCTTCTTGACTGCTGGACAAATTCAAGGCATATTGTCATCCGATTAGATCATTGGTGCCTAGCTTTCATACGGGCCAATACATTAATGATGCTCTAAATTATCACTGCTTTCGCTCATATACATTGCTCTACGTTATAGAAAACTACACTTCTATTAAAATCTTTGAGAACATGACCGTCACTGCGCCCCATGCAACTTACAGAATGATGACTTTTAGCAGAAACAATTTTCACTGCATCGGGATCCCAGATGACCAGGTCACTGTCTGACCCCACTGCTATTCTCCCTTTCCTGGGGTAGAGGTTGAAGATTTTGGCAGCGTTGGTACTGGTTACAGCAACAAACTGGTTTTCGTCCATTTTGCCGGTAGCCTAAATAAAAGCAAGATATCACTTTTTTCCCCATTTTGTTGAAGCACACTCCATCTCCCATTTATACATGCACAACATGATGGTCCAATAATATACCAGGCATTTGGAGAAAAGAGAAAGTGTGATGAGGTGGTGGGGTAGGATACAGGGATACTGTGCGCTATGTGCATTCTTCGTTTCTTACCACTGCTTTGTCCCAGATGACGGACATTCTTTCTTCAATTCCATTTGTTCCCTCCGGAATTAGGGTGAAGTTATCCTTTCCAATCGCCTTCTGTGCAGTGCTGAATGTAGTGTGGGCACTGCCAGACACTTGAAGATCACCACTGTAAAGACAGCACACATCTATAAAACCTGAAGAATTATCAGTTATTAACAAACACTATATAGATAACACGGTCAATTTTTACTTTTAACTGAACGTGTTCGCCAGTTGCTGTACGATGACTGTTACATATGGCATTGCTAATATACAATGTTTTCCATAGCTAACAAAAGGGGAGGTATGACGTAACATTGTTGTGTATTGAAAAGGCAAATCAGTGACTTGTTACAGTGACATGGAGAGGTTGTAAAGATCAGCTACTAAGATGCCAAAGAAAAGGCCTGTCAAACAATATATATGGGCAGGGGCAGGCTGGGCTGGAGGGCATATGCCCCCCGGGCTGCTCCCATAGCTGACTACCTTGGGCTGGGTCACCTGCATTTTTTTCCAATTAAAATGTTCCTAATAGCCTGTACATGGGATATGTATTTTTGCAACAAATAGATTGCAATGTTAAATAATATTTAATATGGACCTGTTGCTCATACAGTCATCTTGTGGGCTGAATCAACATTCATGAGTGTGCAGTTGATTAATTCAGGTCTTGGTGAAGAAGACAAGACCTCTTTTGGGAGCAATCCAATACTCATGAGACTACACCCTGTTGATTCACTAGGAGGCCATGTGATCACGGTGTGTAAAGTGAGCTGTGATTTTATAACACTTAGCACAAGATTTTGACTGTGGAATGCAGGTTCCTGCTAATTTACTACAGTCTGCTTACTACAACGTTACATTGCTAGTTATGTTGGCAACAATAAATACATACAACCACTAGGTGGCAGTAGAGAGTAACAATAACATGTTTGCATTCACAACATTTCTGCAGCACAGAGCAATTCCTGCAGCTGTGTAGTATTCCCAACAAATGCTAAAACCATATCAAATGTCTACAGTCAAACAGTACATCATAGGCTATTCTCAGAGGAACTGTGTGACAGTCTGTTTTTTTTTTTATTGCAAATGGGATTGTGCAATGTAGTTTTTGTTTGCACCAGAGACCAAAGTAATTACATTTAACCCACTAACCACATTAACTTTAAAACAATATAATATGTAATATATATATATATATATATATATATATATATATATATATATATATATATATATATATATATATATATATATATACACACACACATACATATACATATACACACACACACACACACTTTGTTTCAAAAAGGTCTCTTATTTCCAAGAACAGATTTAGAAAGTTTGTTCCTAGTAAGATAGAGCCAATTTACCAACACTGCACTTAGGTGTACAATTTGCACTGAACCAAAACAACCACTCACCACGGCCCGATTAATGGTTCCGGCCCGATTAATGGTTCCGGCCTTCCAACAACCCCCCAGCCATGGCATCACATCCCCCCTCCCAACCATTTTATCACTCCCCAAGTCAAATTATCACCTTCCCTATTTAATTAAGCCAGAAAGTATTTGGTCCTTATACACTGCTAAATGTGAAGATTTGGCAGAGTGTAAGGGGCAGACATGCACTGCAAACACCTGTTTATGGTACTAGCAATATCTTCTCTTACCTTGCCAAAAGGGCATTGATGTAGTCAGGGGTAGTGGGATCAGGGCTCAGAGGTGGTGATGTCACAAAGGCAGCAGCTTTAGCCCAGTTCTTGCTCCAGTAGTGTGTTCCCTCTGTGCCCAAACTAGCTGTGATTGGTTCACCAAAAACAACATTACCTGAAAAGTGAAAAATTGATATGTCAAATGTTCAATTATTGTAATGGATAGGTTAGTACAGCAAAAGCAAAAACGTCTTTAGAGTTTACTAAAAAATTGCGTGTCCATTGGGAAACACACCATACCACCATCAACTTAATACATATTGTGTGTGTGGACAGAAAGCGTGAGTGCAAGGTCTGGAGTAGCCAGTTGATAAATTGCATGTAACACTTGAGTTTATGGTGTACATTGTTCATACCATGATCTTACTGTAATATCGTTATATGTTGTGGAGATTAACTCGGCAAACTTTGGTCACGGTCAATTATGACACAGTCATAATTGTCACCTAGTATGGCAATAAAGGTCTGGTTCAGCCATTCAACTGTAAAAATATGCATCCCAATCTTAAAATCTGGATTTGGTGCATCCTTAAGGAGAACCACCCAAAATTAAAAATGTAGTCTTAGGTGGAGTTCAATGAGTTAACATTAAAAATAAATTGCACTTACTGTGTGTGCGCCATTCAAAGTATCTGCCGAGTTTGCCCGATGTCTGTAATAGTGTCACATTGAGAAGTAAGAGATAGTAGTGCCACTTAATACTGTTACAGCCATCAGGAACTACGGCAGAACTGGCAGATCAACCACAGAACACAAGTTGTTTTTTTTTTTTTTTTATATTAACACACTGAAACTCAGCCCAAACTACATGTTTAGTTTTGGATATAATTATCCTTTAATAAAAACCTTAGGTGTGGTTTAAACACTTATCATGTTGGTGCCCATGACCACGTCAGCAAGCATGCTAAGCAAAAGTCAATCTAAAATATTTCAAGTTTAGTGGTGAAACGGAAGGAGAGACAGTCATACCACAAGGATAAATACACAGAAAATGTCATTAAAATCATATGAGAAAAATATTTTAAGTCACAAATAGTCAAAGAGATAAAACAGCCAATGATAAGCTTAATAGGGGCATCTTTGTCATCCAGGCACTTATAGCTATGGACTTAACATACTCAATTATAAATCTCTCTGGCCCTGTTGTAGGGAATAACTATAGTTGTTGTCACTGAAATATAGACAAAAATACAGTTTAAAAACAATGCAACAGGCTGGTTCCCATAGTAATCACATACTGGAACTTTCAGATCAACTAAACAGACTTCTCATTCAGGGTCTTACCCTGTGATTCTTGGACATTACGTCATCAAGTGGTTACAAAGTCATGTGCCACGCTGTATGACTGGAGCTAGAGAGTAACACCGCAGGAGTTGCACCTGACTACTAGAACTACTATGCAAAATATATTTCAGTTCAGAGAGTATAATGGGTTGACATTTGGCTATTATGAGAGGATAAACTCTCAATGTACAATCTTATAGCTCACATCACTAGTTTTGGCATTTGAAATAATAATTTAAGGGATACACAATTGAAATCTTGTAATCTGTGCATTCTAAAATGAGCAGAATTAGTGGAAATAAGATTATTTACATATTTTACCACACAAAATGCAATCATGATGTGGTTATTATAGACTCAAACCTTTATCTAGCCATGGTGGACAACAGAAAATGCACCCAATATATTGGCAGCCTAAGATAAGAGAGCTGCTTATAACATTCACAAATAAAGCTGTAAATGTTGCCGCACAATGGTAGCATTGTATTTGTTCAACAAACTACTAATAGTTGCTATGTGGCTGGCTGCAAGCTACTGGTTTCTGTTATCAGCCATTCCAGTCAGTGCATTTCATTAGGCTTAACTAGAGGAAGACTGATGCGCAGGAAGAAATGTTTTCCCATGGCCACAAAGTACAAGGTAATTCCTGGAACTTTTTTATTTTTAATTTATTAAAGATTTGTAGTCATTTTAAAACAAAACAAACATAATAAGCAACACAAAAAAGGAACAAACATACAACAAAGAAAAACAATTCAATTCCCATCTAACTATCCTGAGGTACATTAATGTATTTTCAAACATTGCCTAACATTGAATTTGTTATTGTTTAGAACGAACTGATTAGATTTAACAATTACTATCATCCTGGAACTTTAATATATAGACTTGTGATTGTTGACTGTAACTCTGCTACATAAGACAACTGGTATCTTGGCTTTAGTGGCCAAAAGCTACCCATGCAGCAAACGGATTTTATTAGTATACTATATTCTTACATGGTTGGTTTTTTTTTGGTTTTTTTTAAACATACTGGCGATAATTCAGAAAATGACAATGTGAACAGGAATAAATAAAATTCTTACTTCACTTCATGCTAAAAAACAGATGTGCATAAAACAGAGATGCTTTATGAGATCCATATCTCAATATTTGCTGATCCTTGGCTAAGATTAGTACAATGTTTCAGCTGCTTTTTTTATTACCTTTTTATTACCTTTTAGAAATAGATTTTCTTAGCTCATGGTGTGTTTATGTTACCTAGAAGATTACATTAATGAGACTGCGTATACACAGTCTTCTGTGTCTCTGTTCTCTTCCTTCACTAGGAAAAACTGTGAGGGCACTGGTGAAAGTAGTAGTTTTTGTCTCATTGACCTATAAATTTGTACCAATACAAATTTCTTACTGGAACTACATTACTGATCATCCTCTCTTACATGAGTTTATTAGATTGTGCAGTATTATTGTAAGTATTAGTCTAGAGAATAGAGTCACCTTTTTTCCTGGCTTGGGAGATGAGATCTACAGAGCTTTTGCTCATCACTTTGGTCACATATAGTGGGCAGTTTGTTTGGCTTGCAATGGTTATGGCACGAAAGACAGCTTCTGCTTCCAGCTGAAAGAACAAAGACACAGGACCCTGAAGAACACTACACAGAAAGATTCAGCATAATCCACAAAGCACAACAACATAAAATGACATTGATTCAAAAGCTGTAGACAGACACCATTTTGTTACGAAAAGGCAACAAATGGAACCTTTACACGGCATGTACTAACAGCATAGCATGTAGAAATATATTCATTTGGGTCAAGTACATTATATTGTGTCACAATTTTTTATTGGGGAGCCAATAATCAGGTTTTCTTCCATAGGCCAATTACAGAACTTACACAAATGTAAAGCAATTAATTATTCTGAAACTGGAATTACTTAATTTCTGTTTGACTCATTGGGCTAGATTTACTAAACTGTGGGTTTTGAAAAGTAGATGTTGCCTATAGCAACCAGATTCTAGCTTTCATTTATTTAGTGCATTCTACAAAAACGACAGCTAGAATCTGATTGGTTGCTGTAGGCAACATTTCCACTTTTTTAAACCAGCAGTTTAGTAAATATACTCCTTTGTGCGCTTTAGGCTAAACAGGGTTATGCATAGTTCCACTATGGCAATATGACATCATATGTAACAGCCCATCTGGCATTGTTATTCACACCACCCTGTGACAGACTGTGTGCCCTGCACTAGGACCAGGAGGAGACACACTAGGAACAGCTGGTAAGAACTGATCAAAACCTGTGTGAAGGGAGAGTGACAGACAAGGAACCGGGACAGAGGGTAGGAAGTCCTGGGATCCCCTGGTACTGTGGGGAGTGGGTCCGTGGCATGCTGCCACAAGAGCCTAAGTACATAATGAACAGGGCTGTCTTTACGACTGGGCACAATGGGCAGGTGCCTGGGGGCCCAGCGGACAAGGGGGCCCGAGGCAGGACTCCGTAAAAGGTAAGTTGTTTTTTTGGGGTTTTTTTTGTTTTTTTACGGTCACCTGACCGTTCAGTTCAGGTCAGGTCGCGATCCGGCTTCCTCCCTGGTCCCCTCTTCCGTGCTGCACACCCAGTGAATGTCGGGCGTGATGACGTCATCACGCCCGACATTCACTGCGAGCACAGCACGGAGAGGAGCGCAGAACAGCAACAGCGATGAAGAAGAGAAGGGGATCGGACTCGGAGAACTAGACGATTGAAAGGTAAGTTAAGGGGGATTTGATTCTTTAGCTGAAGGGTCGTTGAGTCAAAAATATAAAAAATATATATATATATATATATATATATATATATATATATATATATATATATATATATATAATATTTATTTTTTTTGCCTGGGGGCCCATAGTGTTGTTCAGATGGCCCTGATAATTAAAGCAGAATATGAGTGAAATGGAACAGATATCTGAGGGAGAAATTACCTCAGAATATGTCTATATAATTAGAGGCGGGCTCAGTTAGGGGGAATGTACCGCATTATCACATAATATAACGGCATGACTGAAAACACAGCATCTGAGTGAGTGAACCCAGAGACATCCAGGCGGTAGCAGAGAAGCAGTATACATTGAAGGGACTGCGAGAACACTAGCAGGTGTCAGAGCGCAAACATGTGACAAAAGAATATTTGAGAAACCAATAAAAATCACTATTTAATTAATTTTTAAGAATATATCAAGACTGACTACCAGGCTGATGGTCAGGTTTGAAACTTTTCACCATAGATTTATATTACTGAACTTAAATGAAAAGATACTAGAGTGCATCTAAATTATATTTACATTTAATATGGAGGAGCTTCTAATATTTCTTCACTAATAGATTTATATTGCTTTACCAATGAGAAGCTTACACTGGACGGAGTCAGTAATTATGTGTACCACCAGTTCTTGTGCAGAGCTACTAGAAATGCAGAGTGGTCAGGGAAAGTTGAACAGAAAATCGCCCAGGCTGATGTGCTACAAGAGAGCAAGGAGTGTGTGAGACAACTCACACTTTTTTCTCTAGCGTCTGAACCCGGCATGTGTAGAAAGTTTAAGCTCCTAAATGGTTTTATTCCAATTAAAATATCATTGCTATTAATAGTACAAATCTGTTGAAGTTAAATACAGAGACAGATTTATATTTAGACTCAACAATCTCATCTGTATAAGTCTCTTGGGACAGGGCTGTCTTTTGGCAACAGGCTGTCTTCAACCTATCTGTAACACAGCCTGGGTCACACAGAAGTAGGCAGCAGCTTACCCGGTAGTTTATTCACACATGGTGTGAAATGGATACGCTCTGACAAACATAATTTAAAACAAATGTATTTGACATGCATGCAGTTATTAATGGCAGGTTTACTCCTGTTTTTGAGACCACTGAAGGTCGCCTAGGCTTCGCCAATGCGTTCACTGATGGTACACACAAGTGAATGGAGCAGGCGGCTTTTAGAAAACATCAACAACGCCACAACATTCCTGAACGCGAGTAACATCACAAGCGGGTTGGTGGTCATTGGAAATAAAACCTGTTTTCGTGCATTTTACAAGCAGTAAATATGCTAGTACATCACAAGAAACTGACACCAGTGGGCAGGAGCCCTAAAGGTTTCTGCAGGTACCCCCTTGCACTACTAGGAATGAACTGACCAGCTATGGGTCCCATACTACTGCCATCACTGATAAGAGATCAGACTCTGGAATGCAGGGCTCGCCAGTAAATCAGTTAAAAGTGCTTACAGTAGGTTTAAATATATGTAGTGGAGTTCAAAAAGATACCATTAATATAAGATCTGCTGTATGGACTTAGTTGTTTAGCGATTGAGGAAATAAGCTTCCATCCTCTTGTTTTTGCCAAATATAACGTAAGGGCCCAGTTTGCCTAGATTATCCTCTTCTAAATTTTGTCCACTGATAACATGGCCAGCCAGAGCCCGACTCCACCAACGTCTTACCAACTCCACTAGAATAATCTATTTTCCCTCCTGGTCGGACCACAGCACCGACTTCATCCTAAACACAATCACTGATAAAAAAAAAACACCATAACCCTTGAACATACTTACCTACTTTCTTCAGCTCCCTTCCGGGTGCCAGCCAGTTGAGGGGGGCGTGAGGGGGCGTGGCCGCGCAAAATCGCGGAATTTCGGACCCGCCTCCTGTGACGTCATGACTCAAATTACGTCATTTGACAGCGGGGGCGGGGCTAAACGTCGCGATTCATCGGGAATCGCGGCGTTTGGGATCCAATTCTGCCCACTTCACTAGGAAGTGGGCACTTCCTAGTGAAGTGGGCAGAATTCGGGAGATTGCCACACTCGCCCGGGAGACTCTCGCAAAATGCGGGAGTCTCCCGGACATTCCGGGAGAGTTGGCAAGTATGCCCTTGAAAGGTGTGTCTAATCAGGTCTAACATATATAAGGGTTATGGGCAGCACGGTGGCTAAGTGGTTAGCACTTCTGCCTCACAGCACTGGGGTTATGAGTTCAATTCCCGACCATGGCCTTATCTGTGTGGAGTTTCTATGTTCTCCCCGTGTTTGCGTGGGTTTCCTCCGGGTGCTCCGGTTTCCTCCCACACTCCAAAAACATACTGGTAGGTTAATTGTCTGATATTAAATTGCCCTTAGTCTCTATCGGTCTGTGTGTGGTGTGTGTTAGGGGATTTAGATTGCAAGCTCCAATGGGGCAGGGACTGATGTGAGTTCTCTGTACAGCGCTGCGGAATTAGTGGCGCTATATAAATAAATGGTAATGATTGTAAAGGGTGCCTTCACTGCATTTGTACAGCAAATATTCTGCATTGAATATCCTATTTAAAATGAAACCAATTTGTGTAAATCCAACTTCAAAGCATGTTGAGCAGTAAAAGAATGGACTTCAATTAGTTCAGCAGGTGTGTTTTTTTAATGTGACCATGACCAGTATTCTTCCACATGAAGTACAGCTGGCATGCAGATGGCCCATCCCTACGTAAATATCATCATTTATGAATTTGTGCCTCCTTCACATTATGTCTCCCGCATTGTGAGCTTTTATGGCTTGAGCCTGCGAGGATGGTGCTAGATGCTGTACGTCTCTCACTCATTACATCACACCTTGTAAAGACCTCACGCTTAGGATATATCATGTCTGGCAATTGCAACTCCAAATGGTTAGGAGAAAACACACTTCCTGTCAATTGAATACCGTGGGCGTACTGCTGCATTGCTCTGTGTACACATCTTTTCCTCATTACATGTAACTTCCTCTCCTATTACTAAAATAAACATTACACTATAGAATTGGCTCTCACTCAAACATTATCATAGACTTGAAAATATTCTCAATTTTATTATCAGTGTTACTTTTATCTTCTTTAATGCGTATACTTGAGTATTAACCATTGTTTTTTTTACCTGTTTATGTGCTGAATGCCCTTTGTCCTCCTTATATACATTTTACCCATTTGTATACATTTTTGCTTCCTATTTACTTTATCCTTAGTAGAAAGCTGACTTTAATGTACAGAATGGGTTGTGTTGTTTAAACGGCTTTCAATTACTTGCTGGTCTTCCAACATTAACAATTTCCTTCTGCATGCTTAGTAATCAGCACCGGCGATAAACAAAATAGGACACTCAGAAATAGAATGAAGTTGCTTAGGTTACATAATGGCAGACATGGGGCTCTATTTATCAACAGGAGATAATCCCCATCTCCGGTGAAAATGTAAAATGTGTGTCCCCCCTGGAAATTCTCTATCAAAGGGTCCCCAGTGGCAAAAAGATTTGCTCGATCTCACAAGCAAAATCTTTCTCATGCACAATACGTGTAAGCAAATTAAACAAGGACTGACATAATCCTTCGTTGTAGCAGAAAATATTCAATGAAGAATTGCTTTATTATTTAAATAAAGCATTTTTTTTCAAATGGGAATAGCCCAGGTCACGCATGTGTATATTCCCTGTAACTGGGCAGATGAAGCTACTGACTAATATTGCCATGGCAGCTGAGCATCATGGTGGAACTACTGCCACCGCAGGTGGTGAAGCTGTTACAGGGGCCCAGCAATGCAGGCCCATCTTCCCGAAAGCCCCCTCTGCCACGAGAAGAGCAGAGCGAGGACGTCTTGTGAGCATGTGCCTCTCCTGTCTAGAAAGTAGAGGTTTACCCCCACCGTCAGGCTCTACCCCCTACTTATGCTATGGGGCCTGGCAATGCCACGTTCCGACCTGGATTAGCAATGTTCGACAGTAACTCACTCCAAACCGAATCCGCCGCACAGATTGTGATGTCCACGTGGTTCTACTTCTCTGACAACCATCACAGAGTCTATTGAATGTCATTCTTAAAATAGCGTTTGGCCGACAACAATGTAGTTCTAAATATATGCATTTGTATTAATTTACACACATAGACAGTTCTAAAGTAGGCGAATATCTTCAGGTCTTCTTTTTATTATCATTATTTAGAGGTTTTTTTTTTTTTTTTTTTAAATATATATTTCTGTCAGTCACGTCTGCTCCTGGGTTGCACAGCATTAGCCACACTTTTAGTTCTTTCCTCTTTCCCCCCTAATCATCCAACTTCCTAGCTACAACTTCCCTTCCCTGTGTGTTGACAATGGAACAGATAAGCAGAAAAGTTGGTCTCTGCATGAAGAAATGTGAGTGTCAAAGAGAAATGGAAATTCCAGTTTTCGGCTTTGACATTCAGAGGGTCAATAGATCTGCTGCCTAAATTGCCATGTCCAGTGAGTAATATTTGGAAAAACAATAATATAGTTGGGTTGGCATAATGTAAGTCTTAGGAGCACGAAAGTTAGAAAAGCAACAATTTAAATATAAGTAGAACGTAAACATTCCAACGGTTCTATTTTATTCCATAGATCTTACCTCCTCTGGTCGGCTCAAAACATGACCTTCCGGTCCTGTAATCCCCATTTCTAACATTCTGTGTTGCTCCTAGAAAAACAAATTGAAACAGGTTTTTCGCTATAAATTTTTTTTTTTTATGGCGATATGTAATCAAGTATAAAATTAATACAAGTTTACACTTTGGACTGGAATCATTGCAACATTCCAGATAGGAAAACTGGAACATTTTAAGCCACGCCCCATCCATGGTAACCACATACAATGAGAAGTGGTCCCAAATCTGAGTAATCCACAAAATAACGGTACTGCTGAATCTATCACTAAGCTGAGCTAGGCCTAGGTTACACTGTTTACAATGCTCCAAACAAATGGATTGCTTTTTCTTGCCTAGTTAATAAGCATCAGCCACTCATTTATTCAGGACAGTGGGTCTTTGTGGGAGCACACACAGGTCAAATTATAAATCTTTGGCTTCCACCCAGGTTGGCTCTGTCATGATCATAAGCTAGTAATTTACTCAAATGTACCCCAAATGCCTGACGTGTGTGGTCCACAAGGAGCAAGCTTAACACCCTTGGGAGTATAAAATGTATGACACTGATGTGCACTCCTAGCTGGTTTGTCTGAGTGAGCTGAATGTTGATATTGATGCAGGGTTGTCTACAACAACTTAAACAGTAAATGTAATCTTCAGAAACATACTCTAGTTTGCAATAATGTGTGAATACTTGAGATTTTTGAAAAATATTAAAGAAAACACCTCTTACTACATAGCTAGGAAAAAAGTGGGTGCCTTTGACTGGGCTCTGTTGTTTGCACTATATTTATGCCCAGTGGTCAAAGTTGAAGTTTAGAAGTGGCAGTATGAAACGGGAATGTAAGTGAATGAAATGTGCTAGTTTTACAATGAAGGCAGTAGGAGAATTTGTGTTATACCACCATATATACCCCCCACTTCCACCACTGTATATGCCCCAACAATTCAGTAATGGCCACATTTGTCTGCTACGGAAGTGTCCTGAACACTGAATATCAACAGTCTTCTGCATGAGAAGTGGACTATTACTGGAGGGGACCATTTTGGAAGTGTGTTATATTTATTGCATGCTCATTATCATACCTCCCAAAACTGAGACATTGAGAATCAGGACACAATAAGCCTTGCCTCCAATTTACCCTTAAACCTGCCCAGTCCGTACCCCCTACAACACCAACTTTTACGTTAAAGTCTACCCATTTCTGCAGAAGACCACACCGCTTTTGAGGTCCGCAATTTGGGACTGTCCTGCCAAAATCTCGAAAGTTGGGAAGTATACGTTCTTTTCCAAACCATGACAAAATTGCACAAAAAAAAAAAAAAAAAATATCTGTGCACAGTAGCACGGAAAAGAACTAGTGACACGTATACCGTTCCCCTCTTACTGTGTGCAAATATTCATGTTTTATGTACTGTCTCTATTATATATTGCTAAAAATTAGTGCTGTGAATACTTTAAAAATATCAAAATTTGGCTTTCAAATGGGAGTTCATTTTTCTTAATTTGATTACAAAAAAACAAACAAAAACTATATAATAAAACATATAACCTGATGTACCTTGAAATATCTTATATATAATGTCCAAATAAATATAATATAAAGCTGCAATGCAGGTATACAGAAATTAAAATATGCAGTTAGCTCTTTATACAATACACAACAGATTCTTCACAACAATGAATTCTGCTTAACTGTACTTTTGATTCTATTCACTGCTTTGTGAATATACCCTGTAGAGCACAGAGCACCACCTATATAAAAAAAATGGTACTGCACTCTAAGGAGCCTGCAGACAAAACTATTTCTGTTTTTGCAATAAAATTTGGATTAAGTACTTCTAATAACAATTTTAACTTTGTCCAAACGCAGTAAAAAAAAAAGTTCTATTTTCTTATTTTTCATTTTTTAGGTATAATTTTCTCTGACAGTCTTAGTTTAAGGCACTGCTTCTAATCTTTGTAGAAAATGTTTAGTCCCTTCTCTAGGGAGCTGCATGTTTTTAGCTCACTGACTTCATCTTCTTCATTTTGCATTCCTGACCTCTCACTAACATTTTGTATCAATTAAAAAGGGATGAATGAGAGCCAACAACTGAGTTCAGAGGTTTGGAAAGGATTCTGGTTACGTTTCCATTGACATTGCGGCAACTCAGCCAAAACTCACTCCTTTCATCAGTACAATCTCTTGTTATGAAAGAGTTTGAGAGCAAGAACTCTCGAAATTCAAATGGTCAGAGCTGGTCTCCCAATATACACCAAGGTCATGGAAACTTCCTGAATACAAGTTTTATCAATGCAGAAGAGAGTCCAAAAATAAATACATCAAATAACAAATAATTCATTTTACTTATGCAAACAGATGGATCTACAAAAAAAGTCCAAAGAGCTGAATGGATATTTTGCATTAATCACCAGGATTGTCAGAAAATATGGAGAAATGGTCCACAGAGCCTGGACCTGATGGGTTTCTAGCAAGTAATGTAATGGTGCTTGTTAAAATGTGTTATTCACTTTATGACAACCCCTTCTTATACAATACAACCCCATATATACAGCAAAAAGTGGGAACCCCTATGAGAACTCCCATTATTTGTATTAAAGAGCCAAGTTGCGAGAATTGTTCGCTTTTACTGCAGGGAGAACAGGCCCTGCCGAAAGCCTCCATATTGCTTCCACAGCCCTGCAGAGAGCTGGCTTTCCAATTCAGGTAATGGAGGTTCCCTAAAGTGAATAACCTCTTTAAAATCATAGGGGGAGATTCATTTGTCGGCAATTAGTAGGAATCTCTGCTCATTTTTCCTTGCACCGAATGATGAGCGGAGATTCCAGCCATAACAACGGCGCAAGGCATCTCAGTAGCCGTTCCGCAGACACCTCGTGCTGATTTGAATCTTCCCCATATAGTAAGAGCTAAGAATTCAAAGATATTTACAGCAATCTCAGTCATCATTTCGCATGAAAATAAAAAGGTTTTCTACAGCCCCCTGGACAGTGGCCCCATACTGAAATGTAAAGATATTTTCCAAAAGACCAGATATCTTCTATTGGTCTTACCTGGGCAATGATGTCTCCATTCTCGGCATGAACCTGTGCAATAGCCCCCAGCCCTCCCAGGAAAGTGAATATCTCATAGAGCTGAAATATATACAATAAGGGACAACATTAGGATGTCAGCCTTGAAAACATATCCATGTTCATTACAAATTGCTAAATTTTGGCAGCTATATGACAGCTGTGACACTGAGGTATGAATAAATGATATTTAACAGAAGCAACACAGGTCTTTTATTATTGGTTAAAAACTTGTAAACACATTGTAATTCACCAGATCATTGCCTTGCTTCCAACAGACATAGGCTGAAGTAGAAAAAAAAAAAGCTAATTTCATCTGGATTTCTGCCCAGAAAGGAAGGAAATATAATATCATTTACCTCAGTGTTGGACATCTGATACAAATCTTTGTAGGCCATGTAGACCATGAAAGAGTTAACACCTGGGAAGTAAAGAAGAAAAATGGAAATTCAGTGACAGATTTTCCTCTCTTATAAGACAGGGACATGCGATAATTATGACACTCCTGTGGAATGAGAGGAGTTGGCTGGAGAAGCTAAACATGTGAGGAAAGGCCTTGTTTGGCATCACTAGCAGGCATTATTTCCAGAGAAACAGTGCTAAAGAAACACAGCTAAGGTAGGAGATATATCCCAGATTTAATGTTCCGGCAGTATGACATTAATAAATAAACCCAAAGTGAAATGTCCTCTTTAAAAGTGTGCTTAAAATAACACGTTTATGACAGAACATATAAGTCATTTTCACCTCCTTAGCTACGAGAATGATATGCTTGGAAACGGGAAGCCTGGGCACCGTGACAAGGAAAAAACACAGGTTCATTCACTCACTGCAGACTGGTACTGCAAGGGAGACATTTAACCTATTATTATAGGGTTGGCCCACGCTGTCTGTAGCATGAGAACTGAGCAGAAGTGTCAAACTATCTAAGTGGTGCAATGTCTAGACCTCTAATCCTGAACAAATAATCCCAGAAAAGTGACTGGAACTGGAAGTGACTTGGTACATATACAGCAAAGATACCTGCATTCGGCAAACCATATTTAATACTTAACAAAAAATAAAAAAATCACTTCACAGAAGTTACTTCTTGGTGAAAAAAAAAACCCAAACTTCAATATGAATGACAGCGGTTGCTGCTAAGCAAAATATTTAATTAAATTAAAAAAGTTTGATGTTGACACTGGCATCTATAACACTTTCCTAATTAAGCCATATATGTTTCTACAGCTTTATCTGCATACAGGCAGTTATAACTTACATTATATTATCCATTTTCTGTGAAAATCATTATACCCCTGAGAATATATTTCAAACCATGCCCTACAACAGGGGTGGCCAATCCGCGGCTCTTTGCCCTGGCCGGCTGGGTGATTCTCTGTGGCTGTTGGCACCCGGAGCACTGCTGACAGCCACAGAGAATCACCCAGCCGGCCAGGAGCCTCAGCACATCTGACAGCAGCTGGCATCATGTGACCTCCTCTGCATAACGCAGTGAGGTCACATTATCACTGCTATCCAATCAGGGAAGGAGGAGTAGAGTGTGTAGTCTACTCTCCCTGCTTCCTTTGCGCAGGCGTCTGTGTGACAGGTTAGTAAGGGGCATGTAAGATGTGGCTGATGGCATTTGGGGATATCTGTTGGAACGTGGGGAGGTTAGATTGGCCTGTATGGGGCATGTGGGGAGGTTCTATTGGCCCGTATGGGGGAAGTGAGGACATGTATGGGGAATGTGGGTAGATCTCATGGCATATGGAGAGGCTGATATGTGTGTAAGAGGGGCACATGGTGAGGTCTGGTGGGAATGTGAAGAGGTTTTAAAGGGGCAATGCCAGGATCCCCCAACTGTATAATCTGGAACCTAATCCTAACCCTAACCCTAACCCTTAGGTTATACAGGCGGCGGGTCCTGGCATTGCCCCCTTTTAAGTAACGAGAATCCCACTGACGGCATTTTATCCAGTCGCAATTTATAGCAGGTGTGTCGGACATGTTGTGTGTGTCCTTATAGTAAGTCTGTATTTCCTCCATGTCTGGCTTATAGTAATAAGCATTTTTTGCTGCTATACCTAGTGTTCAAATCATCTTCGAAATAATGACTACCACTGGTATACACATGTTTATACTGTGTATATGTATATGCACACATATATAAAAGGTAAAGTTGGCCCTTTGCCGTAACTATGGATATTCTTTGGCTCTTAGGGTCCGACTGGTTGGCCACCCCTGTTCTACACCAATGTGCTCTAACAATAATGAAACAGTCTGTCTGTAGATGGACTTCTGTGTCAGTACAGGCCTGTGTCATAATCTGAACTCCTGTGGATAAAGCATTAATAAAAATTCCCCTATGCAGATGGTATATCCAGAAGTCAGTGGCTCAGAGTGGCTTCTTAGCACACCTAATAAATTAAAAATTATAGTTATCAATAACTATTTACATACTATTTAAATAAATTAGCAACTAGCCAATGTTGGTTTTCTCTTGCAAATAAAAAATAATTGGAAACCTGGAAAACTAAAACATTGAGGACATTTATATTTTTACAAACAAAGACTGCCATCTTCCATTAATCTGTATTAAAATGATACCTTTGAATTAGATGCTTATTACAGAAAAAAAAAAGTAACGGTTCATTCTGCAACATGCACCATAAGTATAATGTAGCACCTTTTTGCTTGATGAGAGATTCAATCTCCTGTCTCACGCTATCATTCCAGTGAGTGATGTCCACATGCAGAGCGTAGTCACAGCATGTCTTCCCATCCGCCCACTCTCTCCACTTTTCATAGGCTTCAATCAAGCTGGATCCTGGTTCTGGGATCACATGGTCAACTAGGCAATAAATAGGAGCACGTCAGTTTGTCAGTGGCTGCTACATGTTGTTTGCAACAAACATATTTAATACCAGCTGAGATCCTGTATACAGTGTTATCTGGCATACTGAACACAGTCTCAATGAATAGAGCAGGCTTCCCAGGATGGTTCCAGAGTTGCTCCTTACAATTTCAGAATTATTATTCCTAAAACTTCAGACTCCTGGGGGTAAATGTATTAAAGTACAAAATTGCAATTTAAAACGTCAATGTCTTTAAAGGCAAAACTTGCTCTAAAAGCCATCGTCGGTTTAAATTTTTCCTGCAAAGTCGCAGAATATCAGTGACTTTGCAGTTAACTATTTCACTCTAATACATTAATATTGCAGCATACAGAACCAATGTAACATTTTTGTGATACTCTAACTTTTATCTTAACCTACAATCTCACTGTAAAGACCCAGAAAGAGATTATTTCCACCCAGACAAATATGCTCACGTATCATGGTGGTTCCCCCTGCAAGGGCAGCTTTACTCCCTTGGAAAAAGTCATCCACTGTTGTCATCCCTCTGTATGGCATCTGTAAGTGGGTGTGTACATCAATGCCTCCAGGAATCACCATCTTCCCATTAGCTTCAATGGTTTTTACTCCACCAGGTACAATTAGGTTGTCTCCAATCTGCCTACAATGCAGATAGTTACAAGTGTGTTAGTAGAGCTGAACAGAACAGTTAAACATGGAATTACATACTCCCAATTGGCTGAGAATGCAACCTATTAATTCACTAGGAATCAGGGATATCATGGAGAAAAGAGACACTTCCACTTCACGCCTCAAACATTGGTGTTCTCGTTACTACCTAGTGAATTGGTGGATTGAACATTGATTGGTTCAGACCACAATACGGTTGCCTTCAGTGTTTTTAAACATTTAGAATATTAGACACCAACAAGCTGTCTAATGACTACATAAAAGAGTCAACAGTCAATACACACTAGGTTAATTTCTACAATAAAAGGTTCTCCGTCATTTCACAACATATTAGCGAATGATTCTGATGAAATGAAAAAAGTGTGTAGTGCTGTAATCACCCAAATCAACTCAGGTGCACAAGATAACAGTCCTGTATTCTTCTGTAATAATCATTCA
The DNA here is from genome assembly GCF_038048845.1 of Mixophyes fleayi. Classification (NCBI taxonomy): domain Eukaryota; kingdom Metazoa; phylum Chordata; class Amphibia; order Anura; family Limnodynastidae; genus Mixophyes; species Mixophyes fleayi. The sequence goes on along the minus strand of NC_134405.1, from coordinate 254,716,338 downwards.
TCACAAAGACATATCTTATGTTTAATTTAACAGCACATGGACAGGAATAGTATAGAAAGATGAATTCAAAAGACTCCACAATGAAATGCATTCACGGCAGAACTTGGTGCGAAATTTTAAGTTCATCTTTATATGCTGCTCCTGTTTGTATGCTGTGAAATCTGAATAGCATTTGAGTTAAGCTTCATATTTCTATACGTCTGGAATGTGGTTTTAATAGTGTTTTTGTACAGTAAAAAGAAGAAGTTTTACACCATGAAAGTGTCCCATCTGTATTTAGTTTTATTAATTCTGATACCTAACCATTCTGATTTTGAATCCTGGCGTTTGTAATGGAGACACTTGTAAAATGACACGTGTTGTCCTATAGTTGCTGACTTTATACCATGCCCCTGCTACCTAGGAGCTGCACAGGTTAGCTCAGTGAAGTCAAGGGTGGGGCCAAGACTTAATGGTTTGATTTGCATATCAAAACCCAGCCCACTTCAGCACAATGATGCAAACTCATTTTGGACAGCCCACTGCTTCTCTTCCTGGCTTGGTTTTAGGAAGAGTTACTGATGTGCTCCAGTAACGACAACATATACACCAGTAGTGTGACACAAACTTTCCAAGGTGACATCACCGTCTTATTCTGAAAAACCATGAATGTCAAACTGGGCTTGTGATCCCACATTTGTGAGTTCACACCCTGCCAAAAACACCAATTTGGGGAAAAATGCTATTGGACATACCAACACCCCACCTTAAACCTGTCACAACTTTGCATGACGTTGTCATTTCATGGCAAGGTCACACTTAATATCCCCTAGGAACGTGACAGCCCAGCAACAGTAGCACAAGTGGTATTTTAAAAGTGTGGCTATAAATAATAAATCTCAAAGTATTTCTTCCGGGTAAAATAAATAAATAAGCAGCAAATCTATCATATTACTCAAGGCTGCCAAGAGGCCAGGACCTGTAGATGGGATTAGGAACACTTATGTAATCTAAAAACTACTGTCAATTTTAAATACATGTAAATAATTTATTTGCCTGTGTAATTCAGCTGCATGGGTTTTAAACTAGAAAACTGATGAAATCTGAAATATGTTTCAGAGACCAATACGATCTAATCCATCAGAGCCCCTGGGATTCCTCTGCAGCTCCAGCGTTGGAGAGCGAGGGGATGTGCGGATATACAGCTGTCCTTGGCTGTCACAGCCTTGTGATCCTATCACATCCTACAGGTCCCTTTACAAATGCAGGTTTATGGAACAAAGGAATTTGTTAGACGCATTACCTAAGTATTGTCAGCTAAGATTAGCAGATTCTCGGAAACAGATATTAAACCAGAGAAATGGAAGTGTTATTACATACATCATCAATGGACACCAATGGGTAAATGAATTATTGGTTCCTCCTATCTTCTACTGCCTAACACTATGCTGTATATGCGTGTGGCATCATGCAATGTAGACCTGTGCTTCAACACTTATGGGCCTGGCACACAAACAGTTATCAGGATCATTGAATTTGATCAGTTCTAGAAGAAAAATCTGTCTCAACAACCACATTTGGGCTAATTTCATCTAACCGAATAACTAAAATGCTGTATATAATGGAAAGTCGAGAAAAGAAAAATGCATGCAAACCAGATGGTTAGTAACACTTACTTGATGAGCCCATCTTCCATATAAATGTCAGCATAGAAGGACTGGTCATCATTTACTATCCGACCCCCTTTGATCAAGAGACGATCACTCTGAATTAAAAGATAAAAAAGATACATTTATGGTTGTGTTCTAAATTATAGATGTTCAAACTTTGCAAGATAGAAGCCAGTAACAGCCTTAAATAGTACAAGGTAATAAATAAATAAATATGGCATGTTGTGTTTGTTGAATCAGTGGCCACCTTGGGATGTAGTAAGCAGGTGTTTCTACATTTTTGTAATAATAGATTACAGTCGGATATTTCAAACCAGTACAAAAAGTACAACAATGTTCATTGTCATCGAACCTGTTCAAAATTTTCTAGCATCTTCTTGTTACTAACACAGCACTATTACCCCCAGGCAACCTGATGCCGAGAACAATATCAAATCATATTCGTGAGCTTCAAATGATGGCTCTACTTATATTATTTGTTGTTTGACCATTTACAAGTATGTTCATTTTGAGGATATATGTACATTTTTTTTATATCATTATATGTCAATGTTTTTCCCAGTAAAAAACAAATATAGCTTTTCTAACTTACTTGCATTCATATTAAATAAAAGTAGTTTATATATGCTAACCCAAACATAACCTCATACATATAAAATTTAGAAAGGTCTCTTAATAGGTTTATATATACAGCTACACTCTGGTCTGACATTTTCAGCCTAAACAGTGCACAACATCAAACTGGCCGCGATAGACTTGTAAACCTCAAGACTAAGCTAAGAGACAGTAACCACACAAAGCACACTACAATTCTTGTTTTATATGGCCCATTAATAGGCTGAAGAGCCCAATGCCCACATCCAATCTGTATCCACAGACGTTTCTAAGATGTATGTAACATCTCCAGAATATGCACATATCTTACAGAAGACATTGCAAAAATGACTAATTCATGAACATATAATCTCCAGCATGAACTATTGCTCTTAAAAGTCTTCCACTAACCAGACTTCCACCGTTACAATCTAGAAGGCAGCATCTAGACCAATTTTCCTCCCAAAATGTTCTACTACCGCTATTAAGCTCTGTCAGTCCCTACATTGGTTGCATGTATTTTACCCAATCAAATATAAAATGTATAAAGGCATTAATAAAACTACATCTCTTTTGTCTCAAAATAATTTCCCAACTTGATTTCTCTACTTGGCCCAAGATCTGTACCTCTCATTCGCACTCATTACTTGCTCTCATTCCTGGTTACACAACTTTTTTCAGCCAGACACACTCTGCGAAAATCCCTCCCTCACACAAGATTTTCCGCTAACCTCCAAACTTTCAAGAGATTCCTGAAAAACTCACTGCTTCAGGCAAGCCAATAAAATTCCCAAACCAAGTTCTTAACTTCCCTAGGCTACTCTACCCGGTTACCTCCACTCTACACAGTTCACACAAACTTACATTTATTCTCCATCTATACGCAACCATCCCTCTAACCCTCCACCCAATACTGCTGTGTGATTCGTTCAAGTAGCCCCATAAGGCACATTTCCCCATTGCAATCTAGCTGGACCAATATGCGCTATTTGGCACTTACCCTCACTTATCAAACTACTATTTTCCCTATAGATTATAAACTTGGGAACAAGGTTCTCTTGTGTCTTTATTAATACCCAGTCTTGTTTTATATGGTCCTAATTGTAAATCTCTGCAGAGAATCTTGGTGCTATATAAATAATTATTATTAATATGGTAGTTATGTCAAAGCATATGTAAGTGTAAATACACATCTGCTTTATTTCTGTATATCTCAACAGGGAGCTATGAACACTGTCCTTTTAATGTTGCACAAAAACAACGTAATATAATTGGTACTGGTTCAATGCATAGTTTTTAGAATATTGTTCTGATTACTAATATATTATACTTCCTTAAGAGCAGAATAATACATGCTGCATTTCAGGAGCACTCTTTCAGCAAGCATGGCGGCTGTGCTTACCATAGAGATCAATGATGTCTAAAATGATGTGTTCTAGTTGTAGGTTAAGAAGGAATATTCAGGAATATCATTAGAAAAGGTGACAGCAGCAGTTTGTAAAAATGACCAGCCAACATTGCCGAATAAAGCATCATAAAATGACATATTTTAGAAATCAATATAGGAAAAGCAGGACTTAAATATAACATTATCTAAATATTGTTTCCCTATTTTTATGTCCAAGCTTACCAAGAGCTTTATTGCTGCCTTCGGGCACAATTAGGCAGCTTTACAACTCGGAGGAAAGGAAGCAATAAAACGTGATTAGAAGCAGATTATATATTTTTAAGACATTTTCGGAGCTAGTATGAAGAACTGCTAAACCAAAGCTTGATTTTCTTTGGGTTTCCCTGGTGTGCAATGTCACCATATGTCGGGCTCCGTCCCTCTTTCCCTGTTTTAATGCTTATTAGAGTCTACTAACCTTTATGTTATCGAACTGGGTATACTAATGTAAAGCAAAACAATGCTTTTGTTGTACCCGATTCATTACAGTGTAATCCAAAGACCTTTCAGAGCCCAGACGTAGGACTTCTCTAAAGCCACAGGTGCCTACACCACATTCCCAAGGCTTGGGGAGTTTAGTTCAGTAGTTTGGTCAGTTTTTGTCATATCATCATCATTTATATAGCCCCACTGATTCCGCAGCGCTGTACAGAGAACTCATTCACATCTGTCCCTGCCCCATTGGAGCTTACAGTCTAAATTCCCTAATATAGACACACACTCACACACAAAGAGAGAGAGACTAGGGTCAATTTTGATAGCAGCAAATTAACCTACCAGTATGTTTTTGGAGTGTGGGAGGAAACCGGAGCACCCGGAGGAAACCCACGCAAACACGGGGAGAACATACAAACTCCACACAGGCCATGGTCGGGAATTGAACTCATGACCCCAGTGCTGTGAGGCAGAAATGCTAACCACTTAGCCACCGTGCGGCCCCAACCTTATAATAATGTTGAAAGGACACCTTAAACGACTCTGAAGATAACAAGGCGTCAATAGCAGAGGTCACCAACACTCCGATCATTGTGTAAAACAATGCCGAACAGCTATGAAATACTGAACCTCCATAAATGTAAGATATATCCTGTCGCCTTGCTGTACTATAATCTGAGGCCTTCATGATCCCCTGTTATTTCATTCTTGAAAGCAACGGAGAACATGAACCTGGGGACAATGTGGATGATTAATTAGGTGTAGACCTGAATATCATGCATGGTATTTTATATCTCCTGGGAATCTCGCTCCAAGCCAGTATCATGTCTCCAATCCGGATAGGTGTACCTTGCAATGTAGAATACCCGTTCTTTGAAAGATCAAAACAGATGTATCAACATACATTGAGAACACACACTCCTCCTCTCTGTAGCTTACACAGAGCTGGGGAGCCGTTTTCTAGGACACACATATTTCCTCCAATTAAGTATAATCAGGAAACATGGGTGACACAAATCTGCCCAATCAAAATCAGACTGGGTTTGACCACGCAAAACTATCTGACAGCATCAGGATGATGTGATCATGTGCATACCAGATTCCATGTGGACCCTTACGAACCTGGCATTTGGGGCCCATCTAATGACCAACATCTGGTCAATATAATCTTGCAAATGACTAGTTTTAGAAAACTACAATGCAAGACCGCAACACCTCATGTTTCATGCTTGTTTATTGTTTGCAATTTACCCGTATTCAAAATTCCCATACTGTACAGTATATGCCTTATAAATACTAAACAATAATCATAGCAATATGTTTAAATGATTCCAGATGCCATTTCATATTGGATCACCTTGTACTTTAGGTTTCATGCGGCTTTAAAAGGGAAGCACAAGCATTATTTTGTTGGCTGCACTCTTAGATGTAGCTCAGTGGACAATGAACGTTTGTTTGTTTTTTTATCCAACTTTTATACACATGCATGTAACTGTAGATAGGGCATAGGCATTCCTGGCCTGACTTTCAAATTAGTATAAATAAGCTTCCTTTGTAGAAAGAAGAGACACACCACACAATTCCAAATAGATGATCTTAAGCAATGGAAATCTTTATTTATCCCTGGATAATTGAAGCCAATGTTTTGCAGATTGCTAGGGTTTTAGTTATTAAATACTCTGCAAGTTATTAGCTAAAAAATAAAAGGTAATACACTAGAAAACTGGACATTATGAAGCTTTCGAAAGTAATAGTTTAGAGCACATTCAAAAAAACTCATATTATATTGGATCTCTGTGCTTAAAATTGGGGGAAAAAAATGACATATTGTAGATAGAAGTTGTTCACTGCACACTGACACATTTTTCTGTAAAGATCGCAGGACAGGTTTTGAGAAAGGGAGCATTTGAAATGTAAAAATATAGAAGAATGGGAGATATCACAGCAACAAAAGTGATTTTCATTTGCCTCATTCCACCCTTCATTATACCTTAGCAAAGTACACACAAGTATGATATACATAAACCCTGCCCCAGTATGGTCTCCAAGTACATCATACAGTACCTCTACAATTTAAATTAAAGTGGTTCACATGCCACCTCATGGACACTGCAGCTTTGTTTGTAAACTTTTCTAGCATATTTCTGGGGTTTTTGGCACGTGATATACCCCCACTAAACATGCCAGTGAAATATATTACATTGAAAAACAGCACTTTAGACTCCTTTACTCATTTTCAGATTTTGTTGTTTATGAAAAAAAAACATCATTCAGAAAGTGTTTCGGCTAGAAGAGTGTTTTGTTCTTGGTAAACATAGTGCTGTATTTCCCACTATGAGAGAGTCATCATGGTAGCCTGCAACCAGCAAAATCAGTATATCTATACAGCCTTTTCTAATATATTTATTAATAACTCATCTCACATTATGCAAAAGAGTGGGAACTTTCACACATTCATATTATATGTGTAAGTATAACACATGCACTTTAATTTTGAATCACTAATTAAAACGTTGTAAGACATCACCATTTGGGATATATAAAGCACATCTGGTACAAATTGTGCATATTTTAGTCTGTTTCTGAATTAGTTTTTTGTTCCCTGAACAAATCAGAAATTGTGGATAGGACAGAAGGAGGACTTCTACTCATCTGCGTTATGACTCAGAGCTTAGGGAAAAATAGCTCCTATGCTGCCAGAGGATCACATCATACTCTAAGCAAAAAGAGTTCTGCGTGATTAACAAGTTATCCTATTGAATTCCAGTTCTGTCTCCAGCAGCGATAGCCAGATTATTGTAATTTATAAAGTGTTATACAGAACCCCAACAATTACTTTGAATATATCAAGCAGAACCGCGTTGGAAATGACACGTTATTTAAATAACAATTGGATATAACTGCAGAAGCTCAATTGTAATTTAATTTCTATTTCAACATTAACGTGGAAAAGGATTCTGAAAATACTTCAGGTATAGGGAGCACTGATCCCATCAGGATTCGGGTCCTATAGTATTTTCATTGTCGTTTTTAACATCCTGTTCCAACTGGAAAGTGAGAACAGGCTCCCAAAACTCCTCTGTGCGAGCCTTTCATTTTTAATTCAATTCACATGGAATTGTAATTGTTAAGAGGAAATGCCTGCCAGTAGGGTCACTAGATCAACTATTTAACTCTGGACAAGCTGCATGTCTGCATTGCACTTAGATCACGTGTGCAGTATGCATGTGAATGAGATGTAGTATAATAATGCAGCATGTGTGACTGAAATGTGACTGTATTACATGGCTGATCTGGTGAACCTACCCACAAGCATGTACTTAAGATTTCTCTTACATCTCGCTGGACAGGAATGGAACATAAGATGCTAAATAAATGTAGCTCATCGAGAGTTAATTGCCAAGGCACACAACTAGAAAAATGTAAGTTACAAGGTAGTGCCATCTACTCCACCTATAAACTGGAGTGGGCACAGTAACCTAGACCGACACCCATTTAACTGCATTCCTTTCCTTTGCAGATCCCGCCCAAAAAGCCATTCTGTAGACATGCAGACTCTTTGATCCCTTCATATCTTTCCTCCTACACCCACATCATGGCATGAAAATGTCTAGTTCAGTACATGTGTGCCTTGACATCCATCCGTGGGCACAGAGGCGAGAGATCGTTCTCCGATAGGTCTGGAAAGAACACTGCAAGCCGCTTCCTTTATACCTATAAACAAATCCTTCTTTGATTCTTCCAACATGTACTATTTGCAGAACAAACCATGCTACACAAGACTAGGATAATGTAGTTAATTACCTTCCATCCCTGCAAGACATGAATTCTGTGTTCTTTTAAAGTTAAGTTCTTATTTTCAGTTGGAAGACAGAAGTTGATTGATTAGAGGAGATTTGAGTCAACAATATATTTGACTTTAAAAAGATCAACATTATAAAAAGTACCCAAAGTTTTGTATTCATAATGTATTTTGCATGCTGCGATTAGCAAATTCCTTCAATCACAGTGAAACACGTCAGGTGTTTAATTCCCCATATACCCCTTGATACACCTACAATGTGTGAAACTAGACCGATCACCAGTAATGCAAGGGGTAATTCTTTAATTATTTATTTATAGTATTCAACTGTACAAGACATACACCACACACAATAAATGGATTAAAATAAAATAACACAGAACCAAAGGATCCGATGCGCTAAATATTTTAGCTCAGTCATAGATATAAAGAATTGTTCAGCTAAATTATATAGCATACGGATGCAGTGTAACACCAATGATGTTTATACCAATTGCTGCGACTCCTTTTTCACAGCAAAACAATGTCTTAGGGGTATATTTACTAAACGGCGGGTTTGAAAAAGTGGAGATGTTTCCTATAACGACCATTCAGATTCTAAAGTAACATAGTAACATAGTTGATGAGGTTGAAAAAAGACACCAGTCCATCAAGTTCAATTCTAGTTTTCATTTATTTAGTGCATTCTACAAAATGATAACTAGAATCTGACCGGTTGCTATAGGCAACATCTCCACTTTTTCAAACCCGCAGTTTAATAAATATACACCTAAAAGTTATTATTATTGTTATTATTGCCATTATTATGACAATTCCTTGAAGCATTGTAACATTTTTCATAAAAATCAATGATGGCTGAAAGTGTTAGCATTGTAAAATGTAATTAAAACAATAAATAAAACTGTGCAAGATGTATAACAATTTGAATTTTTATAATTTAAAGTCTAGTTTTAACAATATTTTTAAAAAGTAACCTCCTATTCCCCGGTAAACTGCTGGGGTGGCCCCTCTGGGATCCCCTGTGATAAATGAGCTTCATATTTGGGAGTAAGGCTGCAGTAAAGCGTTGTATTGTCTCTGCCTCCCAATTACACTGCTTCAGGCCACTGACACAATTATGTTTCAAAGTCCCAGCACAATTACCAATGCCGCCGAGACCTTCAGCGTTGGTGACTTAATGCTTTCAATAGACAGCAATCGTAATGAAAATGTGAATGTGCATTAGGGTTGAATACAAGAAACTGCAGAGTTCAGTAATATTTAATAATAATCATAGGTTGATATGATTATAATCCATTTAACAAGCCAACGCAAAATCTATACATCAATTTATAAATCTTTATACACCTGTATCATCAAGTATAGATTAATAATAGCAGCCTAGCACAGTTTCATAGGCTTAGATCACAATTCATATTTAAAAACAGTCTATACGATTGCACTATTAAAAGATTACATTCAACTTATGTAAGAACGGTCACCGTTTATGTTTTACTCCCCCCACCAAAATTATTCCCCATTACATAGAAGGTTATTCATTACATTGTAGGAGAGGAAGGTTGCTAAATAATATGATAGATAAGGTGACCTTCAAATCTCGAATCTATTTTACCAGTTCCAGAATCCTTTTCCACTTTTTACACGGTTTTACAGTTCAGATGCGTTATATCTAATTTATGTTCTTACTGTCTTTCCTGTTACCCAGAACATAAATACGGTCACTTCCTTTAAGTGTATTGTCACTAATTCAGCTACACTTAAAAATCTGTGTTGCTCCAACAACTTTATCTGTGGGACCAGTATGAAGTGCAGACATACTTATACCTACATCAAGTAGGATGCAAGTGTCAAATAACACATAGATGATGTTGTCTTTTTTTTATTTGCCACCGTGCTGATCTTGTCCTGTCAAACCTCACCTCACAGCAGCCACCCCTCCTACTCATCCCAGTGACTTGGCCTTCTCTCCCATGCTTAACCTGGTCCATTTCATGTGGGATATTTTTATCTGCTCCTGAAGGCAGCCCTGACTGTCTGACTGAATTAATCTGGCTCAATTAATTAACATACAAAAAGCCTTTTAGAAAAGTTAATTAACAGAGCCTGGTACATAGCCCTAACTTCAGGAGCATATACATTTCCCACATGAAATGTGTTAATAAGTTGATGTTTTGACTGCTAGAACTGTCACTGCCCCCAAAACCTAGAAAGTCACTGATATCCTATATAGAAAACACAATTAACTTTTAGAATGTGACTATTTTCACCTTTTGTAAAGCTACCAACGCCTGCTTAGCTACTGTGATGATCACAATTGATTGCACAAAAATAAAATCAGTTTATCAGTTAGATGCTTAGCACCAAAATGCATGTACTGTATTTTTTAAAATGTAACGATTTAATTTGTCACATTTTCTGGAACATGAAGCAATAAAGGCATGTAGAACAAGACAGATATTGGGGGGGGGGGGGGGGGAGGCTCCATGCCCACATAAGCATTCACTGGTCAGTGGGCTGATCACAGGCACGTTTTGTGGCAATTCATCAAAGGTTTATTTTTCCACCTGCTTGTTGGATCTGTGTTTGTCGCCATATTGTCCAATCAGGTTTGGATAATAAAAAAAAAATGCTTCTCCACAACTGAACAAGTTGGAGGTAAGATTCACCTTCTGTAGATAAACCTCTAGCTGCAGTGTTCACTCTTGAGGAACCCCTCATACTTAAGCAAGACTATTGTAGTGTAAAAACATACTGTCACGGGCACTAGGAGTTTTACCCTGAATTCACCAGGTGTAGCTACACTTACCCGAGATGCGGACCTCTGGGTAGTGTGGTGAATCAGTGGAACCATACAATAGAATAAAGGAAAGGAATGTCAATAGTATAAATGCTGAGTCTTGGCACCATGGAACTGTGATGGTACAGCAGATTAGTAAGCAGGATACAATGAGGAAAGAGTCCAAGTGCCTTAGCACGCAGATAGCATATAGCAGGCCAGTACTTGATAACTGGATAACGTTAGGCAAAGACCAATCAACAATGCAGTAGAAGAGTCAGCGACTTGCAGCTATAATACAGAGGCACTTGTAGACTTTAGTCCAGCTCATAGGTACCATACTGAGTAGTAGCTATATCACAAGGAGACATGAGTGGTCTACAGCTGGTAGGTTTCACCACAGATGTGTAGAGAAGACTTGTCCAGCGCAGATATGCAACGGAATAGCGTGAGTGGTCCGCAGTTGGCAGTTTACATCACTGATGAGAAGAGAAGACTTGTCCAGGTGCAGGCATATAACGGGATAGCGTGAGTGGTCTGCAATTGGCAAGTTTTACCACTGATGTATAGAGGAGACTTGTGCAGGTGCAGGCATATAACGGAGTAGCGAGAGTAGTCTGCAGCGGGGAAGTTCTACTACTGATGTGAAGAGGAGACTTGTCCACAGCAAACGGATAACAGGAGCAGAAACAGGAAACACCTCAGAGTCTCAAGGGAATGAGAACCAAGAACAGGCAAAGGTAATAGGGCAACAGGTGTCTTAAGTACTGAGAGGTGATTAATTAACCAATGAGACTAGAGGCGAGGTTTTAACGGTTCAGGGTTTCTGCACATGCGCAATCTTAGTCAAGATGGCGGACGGCCGCGGCTCAGGAGAGGCGCCGGCAGGAGCGAGAGAGACCCATGTCCCAAACTAGAGGCACTAACAGTCCGGTGAGTGACACATACCTCCCAATTGGACACGTTCTAACGTGATGCATCCACGTCCACTTTCAGAGAAGGCGTGGGTGTGTCCCACTTTAGAAATTTTAAATGTTAGGAGCTATGGTATAAAGTGCCTCCGTTGAAAACAAAGTTCATACTATCCTGTCACTTGTTAAATATGTCTCATGAGTATACAGACTTTGCACACGTATTACCAGGAGCCCTCCCAGACGTCAGAGGAAGTCTGCAATACTCTCCAACAGAGTGGGAGAAGTGGGCAGTCACGAGGGCACAAGTCACATCATTGTGGCTCATCTACTGCTGCATGATGCAAATGATATGATGGCTCAGCAGCAGTGGCAAGGCTCCTCTGCATCTCCAGGAGGAGAGGTCTACAAATTGGGCAAGTATGTCTCTAGTAAGACGAGAGCTTTAACATTACATATTTTTTTGGTTATAGCAACCAGTTAACCATTGCCTAACATCACTATGTGGGTCCCACCTATAATGCCCAGCCCTTTATAGATTATTATTATTTTTTATTTAAAATATGCGCTGACATATTGCGGAGCGCTGTATTTTGTGGGCATTGTAACACAAACAAATCACTTACAATAACATGAAATAGAAGGTAAAGATGGTGCTGCCCAAATAAGCTTACGAGTCTAAGAACCAGTGACTGAACAAAAGGGACACTAGCGCTGTAATTAATTAATTTTAGTATTTTTGTATTTAACATAAAGGTCATCCTCAACAACTGAATATGGCTTATAGAAAATTAAATCCTCCTATCTAAACTTATTAGCACAGTAGCTTGACATTCAGGCTGCCTCCAGACAAATGTGTGGGTTCTTGAAGCATATATATGAAATATTCTGATGCTTGTATTTGTTGGTGTCACTAGGATGGTCTATCAGATGCTTTATGTAAATAATTGATGAGACAAGCAAAAGTATTGATTTGTAAGTAATTGTTTTCCATATAATGTAGTACAAACAACATTTAGAGCTATGTATATAGGCCCCATTCCAGCTGCAATAACTGTTGCATAGAAATACTGTGCAAAAGCTATTACTTGTAAATGAATAGGCAAGAATGCCCATCTCTTGTAAGCGCAACACTGACAGTTTTCATAAATGTCCCGCAAATAACACCATACCAGGTGTAACCTGAAGATGTCCTTCACTCCATGTATGGTGCTCTACTGAGAGTCATACATGCAAAATTAATGCTCACAGTTTACTTTAGAAAATACCATTAACGATTAATAATTGAACATAGACAAAAGTGGCAGCAGAGTCATGGCAAAGTAAAGCTCATTTCATCTGTTTCAGAGCATATTCTGATTATGGATCTTAGTTATCGTGGCAGCTGGATGGAATATTGTGCTACAATACATAGTAGGCAATAAATTAGTCCATGCAGGAAATGACAGCCAGTTCCAGATGACCCCCCCCAGGCTAAAATATATAGAGCATCATGTGTAGTACAGTGTCTTTCATAATGCATTATAGCATCTATAGAGGATGCTAATGTATGGCTACAGCATAAAAATAGCCAGTTGTAGAAGGCTTTGATAAACAAAATACTCTTATCACAAAAATGTCTACAAACAAGTAATCTAGAAGCAGACACACCATTCCACACCGCTCTGTTCCTGAACTTTTCATTTTTTTCCTGCTGTAGTTATCAGAGTTAATTAATTGTTGAAAAGGGTGTATTTAGACATAAATTACTTAATTAAGCCTAGGTTACTGAGATATGTATGTGACTGGGAAGTTCTGGTGCAGAATATTTTATACTGAGTGAAATGGGTCATGTTAGAAAGACAGTAGAAAGAGAATTCCAAGGCAGAGATTTTAGGCTAGACTGTATAACATACAATCAATCACACGTGACAGAATATGTTCAGTTGGAATAAAAAAAAACAGACCCTATAAGGCAATTTTTTGCATCAGTTGCAGGAGGCAGCAACATATGTGTAACCTGGAACGATGATTGATTATTGTTCCAAAGCACATGAAATCGTTGATCGAGATTTTCAAACTGAACTGAAAATTTTGTTCAACGATGGAAAAATATTGTTCCAATTCTGCAGTGTGTATGCACTCTGCAGAATTGGAACGACAATTTAGTATAAAGTAGGAAGCAACATAACTTACCTCTCCACCGGTATCATATGGAACCCGAACTGGATGCAGGAAGCCTGGCAGGAGCATCTGCTGCAGTTCCTGGATGAGAGATCAGCATGTAACCCACAATGCAGAGCTGCCGTGATGTCAGAGGATGCTCGGTCACATGTGGCAGCTCCACTCTGGGTTCTCCGCTGCCTGCCTGTGACAAGTACCCCTTGGGAAAGTGGACAGGTCAGACACAGGCAGTCCGGGACACTGCCCAACAGTCCGGGGGATTGTGCGCAACAGATAGGTGCTGCTGGCTGCAATTATTCCTGTGACAGGAAGAATAATCCAGGACAGTTGTTAGCCAATGGTTATGACAGATGAAGAGCACAGATCTGAAGGTAAATCCTGTAAAACGTGTACACATGAATTGGTATGCTGATCAGGATATTTTTTCCCCTGCCGTTGGTAGATTCCTAATCATTACAATTTTCCTGTAGTGTGTGCCAAGCCATATGTAGGCAATCGTATAAATCCCAGCTATAACATGTTCTATGACTGATCGGATTTAATTTGACCCGCAATGCCATGAGTGCTATTGCAGGATTAAATCTCTTATGTGTCCACGTATCTTTAAGCAAGGGCCACAATTGTGACGGTAAGAAAATTAGTATACCATGTGGCCACAGGGTACCATCATTAGTACAGCTTCAAGAGCTATATTAATTAAGGTGTCAATGAATATAACTTAGCAAATTGTTGCTTTTTTCTGCAATTGCACTTTTAATTTTGGTGGCTTGGCTAAGGTATTCAGTATAATAAATGATAGTGGGTTTAATAAAATGTGTTTTTATAAAACAAAAATGAATGGGACGAGCCGAAGAATTTCTTGTTTTGGAAATAACAGGTTTTCCATATACTGTGGTAATAGCAACACTCCACATGCAATACAATTAATTTGCAGGAGACAGGCTACACTAGCTACTCTGTCACCTGACTGTTGGACAAACAGCTACCTTACAGTCTAACAGAGGCACCGCTAAGCAATCAGTATAGCCAGTCCTTTAGGAAACCTAGCGGCCGTAGAAAAGGGAGATACTAGATTTAGTCCACAAATAAAGTTATTATTATTACTAAGGCTAAGAGGCCACCGTCACAAATGTTATTTCAATAAACATGAAGGTTCTTCATTAAACAGGTGCTTCGTACAGAAGCAGTGTAGGAAATTGTAACTCTGAAGGAAAAACAAATAAGGACCGAGTAAAAGAATTCAAGGCACAAATCATGTTTTCCATCTGTTAATTATGTGTTACTAACATTACTTGTATATACAAAAAAATGGCAAAAATCACTAACTCAGCAACAGAACAATTTTAGTAACAGGCAAGTATGTCTTATTCATAAATGTCTGCACACATTGCATTACACCATGTGTGCTGGCACCCAAAGTTAAGTGAGTGCAAATAAAATGAGTTTGTGGTGTAAATAAGAAGGGATTTCCAGAAGAAAAGTATTGACCCTCTAAAGTTTGTTTAATTAAGTGGATAGTAACCAGGGGGCAATTCTTGACTCAGCAGCCTATTTTAAAGGCAAAAAATGCAATTGTCCCAGTGAGCCAGCATAAGGTAGCCCACTATGAGACCGATTTCCCCGCTACCCCCCAACTCAGCCTGCTCCTTCTAGCAACTATTAGAAATTAAATCAAGTCAATACATCGTTATTACATTTTCATATTTGATGAATCTTTGTTTGTGGAATGTGGGTGGCAGTTAAGTGATGGCAGTTCTTTAGATCAGCTCTGTTCATTACCTTCCAAGTAACCCTCTTATCACAAATACAAAGCAGTAATACTGTGAGGGCAGTAGAACTTATAACGCAGTTCTGTGGACAGGGTTGTTGCAAAAGATCTACTTGAATACCCAGGGCCGGTGCTAGGGTCCACGGCGCCCTAGGCATTTTTAAAAAAGCGGCGCCCCCCCCCCTGCAAAAATCGCTGCCCTCCTCCCTCCTCTCCTTACCTTGTCTCACCACCGCCACCTCTCTGCTCCGTCTCCTCCCCTCCACTCACTGACACTAGTAAGTGGAGGGGAGGAGACGGAGCAGAGAGGCGGCGGTGGTGACAAAATAGCCTCTTCCCCCCCCCCCCTCCCTGTCCATCTGATGCTGTGCGGCGGCCGTGACAGGTATGGTCAGCGGTCGCCGCACAGTTTTAAAGTATTTTAGAATTCTGTGGCGCCCTCCAGAGCTCGGCGCCCTAGGCAAGTGCCTAACCTTGACTAATGGGAGCGCCGGGCCTGGGAATACCGTCCCATCTACTGGACCCAGTGAGTTTAACTGTCATTGCTGTTGCCATCTCTGTTCCGGTGATCTCTACAGCCAACTCGTTGTCAGCAAAATACCACCACAATCTCTGCAAATATGGGGAACAAGTATCCTGGCTCTGTGTCCAATAGTGAAGCTGGCAAAGCATAATACTGAGCCTACAGCTACTCCAAGCTGGTGGACAAGATTTTCAAGCAGCACAAAAATTAAATGTTTTCCACTGTCTCCTCATTCAACCACACCACCACTAGTAGCTGCATTAAAATGCCAGTCACCAATGGTGGCTTTTATATTGGAGGGTGATACTTCGTCCTTACAGCAGCCAAATACACTTTTGACACCAATAGCTACAATTGTTATTTCGCCTTATGTGTCAATTGTTTGCCACATCACTGAGATTGTAAGCTCATTTGGGCAGGATCATCTTTACCTTTCATGTTATTGTATGTAATTTACTTGTAATATGATCCCCTTAATGTACAGTGCTATATAATATGATGCAGTTTTAGAAATAAAGCATATTTTCCAATTTGTCATAATATAAATACTTTGATTCAACTACCTAGTTTTTAAATGAACATTATGTCAGCAGATTAATTAATTTAGTCAACTGTGCATTCTATGCTGCTAATAGAGTAATTTACTGTATGTAAACTTAACTGCTACTTCACTAGCTAAACATAAAATTACCTCATCTCTATTCTGGCCTTGGAAATTCCATAGTCAGCCATGAAAATGTGCTCGATAGACTCAGATACTCTCCAGGAAAAAAAGTGCTGCTCGTTGGAATGAATTAGCAATGGTGGAGATCACCAATCAAATCCGAGGACAGCATGAAAGTACAATACACACACTGTGTGCGGTGCCAAATCTCATCTGTATGTTCAATGACCAAAGGGATAGGTGCCAAAACTCTTGTGATCAATTGCCAAAACATCTGGAGACCAAGAACTAGATTCAATTTTAAAAGATTCCTTCCTAGAAAATCCTAGGTGCAGGTTTCTAAGGATCATCCAATAGACAGGTAAATGACAAGTCTCTGGGGCATTAGCAGACACTACAAGTGTGATACAACCTTACAACACACTTATGATCCCAACTATAAATATAAGATTTCAGTTGAATTGATACGGATGACACAAGCGCTAATTATATTCTATAGTCTTAAAAAAATACGGTGTATTCTTATGGCAAATCATTTAAACATTTAGATGACTCAAGCATAACTATCATAATAATAAGGGTGACTGTTCTACTGTAGTTCCACAAATAACATTATCAAAATAAATGACATATCGTGCCAGGTCAGCCATGCTCCCCCGTCAGCAGTATACTAAAATACAGTGTTTAAACACTTTTTTTAATGAATGTAGAGATGGCAAATGATGCCAATTTCTTACAGTTGTTTATTTAAGCTATATATTTGGGACTAAACATACAGCATGTCGTTCCTATGTATGATTGGAGACAATATTAACCAAAGTGGAACATGAAATGTTTATGTTAAAAAAAAATGTTTCCACTGAAAAAATAATAATCTTATAGTTGCCAACATTTAAAAATACTTTCAAAGGAACACTTTGTGGTTGAGCCCATGCATCTAAGCACATCATGTACAATATGTCTCTGCGGACCTGTGGAGGGAGACAAAGCTATAGCAGATCATCTAAATATGTATGTATTTTTGTTCAGAATTTACAGTAGATGGAATGGGACCTTGGTTCAGTTGCTGGAATATTGATGCATTGAAAGTGGGCAGTAGTAAATTTACAGAGGAGAGTATCCTGACAGAACACAGGAATCAATGGGGCTAAATTAATTCAAGAATACTAACGGGTGCTGGATACACCATTCACCAAATTATTCAACAGGCCAATATTAACAGGAGTAGTAGAAGTAGGGATCTGGTTGGAATTTACAGTAGTGGGCATAGCCTAGCGCAGTGGTGGCTAACCTGCGGCTCCCAGACAGGAGCAGATCTCAGTGTGGTGCTCTGGGCGCCAACAGGGACCAGAGCAGCTGACTTCCATGTCGTGTGACCGCCTCTGCAGAGAGGTCACAGTGTAACAGCTCATCCAATCAGGGGAGGAGACAGTGTAGTGCACTCTCCCTCCTTCCTGCTTGGGCTCCAGCGGTAAAGATAAGTGTGAGAGGTCTGTGAAGAACATGTAGTAAAATCCGAGGGCATCAGCTGTGGCTGATGGGCAAGTAACCAGCATGTGGAGAGGTCTGATGGATATGTAAGGGGCACGTTAAAGGGTCTGAGGGGCATGCTGGCCATTTGTTATTTCTTAATCCCCCACTTCAACAGTTTCCTCCGCAAAGTCTATTAGCAGTCCTTTGAACCTTACTCCACTGGACACAGCAGAGAAGAAGCTGAAGGTGACAAAAATTATTGATGATCTAGGTGGTTTAGAGAAATGGTCACGAATGTGGCAACTATGGTTTAATAAAAAATATGCAAAATCATGTACTTGGGTCTCAAAAATATAAGCAGAAAAACTGCAACTACGGTGGAGTAAAAGGATATAGGAATCACTATTATAGGTGACTTAAAGGTACGCAGACATTGTAGCAAAGCAATTGTGAAGGGCATTTGGATGCTAGATGGCACAGGAAGAAGAATTCATATCTGAAAGAGAGAGCTGGTTAAGGCCCTATAAGGGTCGATAGTGAGACCACAAATAGAATACAAGTGGAGATTCATTAAAAATATTGGGTAGCAGGTTTAAGGGTAATCAGAGGAAGAGCCATTTTAATGAAAGGGTAGTAATAGCCTTCTAGTAGGAACAATTAAACACGCTTGGGACAGACCTAAGGCTATCATAAATCTGAAAAAATGCCAAGAACAAACAGGGCGTGAGGTTTTTAAGCAATAAAAATGGGCAGACTAGATGGGCCGTGTGTGTGGTTCTTATCCACCATCATATTCTATGTTTCCATGATCTCTATTAAAACAAGTTTAATTAGGAATGTTATAATAAAGCTGTTCACTACAGAAAAAGAAGGTACATTTGCAGAAACATAACTTTTTAAGGACAGTATAACTATATAATCAACAATTAATTAGTCGCTTTGGAGTTGGGTTACAATGGTGATTCTGACTGCAATTGCTCTTATAAAACTATGGGTTCAATATGCATATTATTAGTTTGATGGGCAGCAGCAGCACAGTGGCTTAGTGGTTAGCACTTCTGCCTCACAGCGCTGGCGTCATGAGTTCAATTCCCGACCATGGCCTTATCTGTGTGGAGTTTGTATGTTCTCCCCGTGTTTGCATGAGTTTCCTCTGGGTGCTTCAGTTTCCTCCCACACTCCAAAAACACACTGGTAGGTTAATTGGCTGCTATCAAAATTTACCCTAGTGTGTGTGTGTGTGTGTGTGTGTATTAGGGAATTTAGACTGTAAGCTCCAATGGGGCAGGGACTTATGGAAATTGATTCCGCAGTACAGTGCTACGGAATCAGTGACGCTATATAAATAAATGGTGGTGATGATATGGTTATCTATGGTACCAGCTACACATATTGTGAATACTGTTAAGGATTGCAGTGTCTGCCAGACCCAGGACAGTGTGACTTAGGATGCTTCATTTTTATTAAGACTACTTAATGCGGTTTGGATCTGCAGTCACATGCATGAAATTGTGGGTTAAGTTTCCCATACAGCCCTTCCCGTAATATAGTGGAGGGAATATACTTCAGCCTTAAAGTAGCAAAAACAAAAAGCTAAATATTATATTGTAGTTTTTGCTTTAGATATTCTGTTATAAAAGCTGTTAGTGATGTGTTATTAATTATAACAATAGTGGGTCTCAAAACAGTCCACAGGGAATGATTAAAAAGGTCACAAATTTAGGATACCCTAAAACACATACCCTGCAGTAGAGCTAATCATTCATTTTGGATTGCTAGAGTTTTTAAAAGAGTGAATAACAACCCATAATCTGTTTTTATTTATTTTTGAATTATGACAAAAATAAAGACAACAGTCAACAAAATCCCACTCTGTTCAATGTATAATGAGATCCACACTACACCAATTGGCTTAGCTTAGTTAATTGCCAACCAGACATTTCACAAGGCGTCTTGTCGGTTTTATCATAGGTGCTTTCACACATTCAGCAACTATAGGCAGACACCTATGCTGGCTTCTGGCAAATACAACCCTAACTTGCAATAAAAGTCATGCTAACACGAGATATATAATGCTTCAACAGCTCATTGTAAGAATTAAAAAGATACCATTTATAAAGGATGAGTCAGAATAAGTCTAATTACAAACTCGTGAAACAAAAAGCAGCATATTACACCCCACCCTACAGCATATTTTCAAGCACATCTTTGTGTTGGAAGACATAGTCTCTACTCAAGTGTCCAACGGTCACGTTGAAATGATGCGCACACAACTTCAACTGGGATAACCTTACCAGATATGTAAAAACTGTAGTATAAGCGATTATATTTTGCTACATTATGCATCACACATACTTGGAATAAAAAATCTAATTGAGATATTTGTCAAACCAAAGCAGGCTGTTTTTAACACAGGATGTATATTCATGATTATTGACCCAAAGGCTTTGCCTGTGTTCCTTTATTGCCTACGAATTCATACATGTGACACACAGAAGGGCACCATACAATTCTTTAGGGAATAATTGAAAGGCTGGCCCCTCATCCAATATAATCACCATGCTGCACTACCCACCCCCCTTTATTGTAACTAAACCTAATAGTTAATGAGCCCAGCCCCCACGTTCCATCTTCTCCCATCTACTCAGTGGTCTATTCCTCTCCAGAGCACCTGCCTAGCAACAGCAGAAGGGCGGAAGCTGCCTGAGATACTGATGCTACAGACAGGATTTGAAAACTAGAGGGACAAAGAGAGAGAATATATATATATATATATATATCCTAAGAAAGTGCATCTGTAAGGCCATATGTACTAAAAAGATGGGTTTTATTTAAATAGCTTAGAAGCACATAGTATAATTGATACATCAAAATTGAAGTTGCCATTTTGTCATTTATGGTCCTATTTAACAAAGGGCAAAAAGCCTTATTTCCAGCTAAAACATTTTCTTATCAAGCCCCTCCCTGACTGATGGCTATCACTGGCATTCACTTTCACCAGGTCTATCTGGGGAAGCCCATTTTACATACCGACCTTAAAATGTTGACAGGCTAAATGCCGACACTTGCATTGTGTAGACAGGTGGACAATGTCGTCAGTATGACTGGCGACACTGTGAATGTCGCCAATCACAATGCTGACATTAAAAGACCAATGTCGCCAGGTCCGGGGTATAGCCGCCGGACCTAGCAGCATTGGTTTCTTAATATCAGCATTGTGATTGGCGACATTCACAGTGTCGCCAGTCATACTGACGACATTGTCCACCTGTCTACACAATGCAAGTGTCGGCATTTAGCCTGTCAACATTTTCACGTCGGCAGGTTAAGTAAACGTACCTAACACAGTAGGTCTTGTCCTTCTCCACTTATCACTTGGTGCTGTCACTTCAGGAAACTAAACTAAAACTCCAGGAAGAAGAAGTCATTCTTCAACCAAGGAAGGCTTCTAGAGACTATGATGTGCATACATCACATCAGTATTCTGGTATGGCCTCATCTAGAATACGGTGTTCAGTTCAGCAGGCCATATATAAATACATTAAAGACTGTACAAAGAAGGGTAACTAAAATAGTGCATGGCCTACAGCACAAAACGTACCTGAAAAGACTAAAATAATTTAATATGTATAGTTTGGAGCAGAAAAGGGGGACATGATAGAAACTTTCAGATATATAAAGGGTTTGAACAAGGTATATGAGGGAAACATTCTTCAAAGGAAGCGAAGTACTAGAACACAAGGACATGCACGGATACTGGAGGGAAGTAGGTTCAGAGGGAATATGAGTAAAAAACTACTTCACAGAAAGGGTAGTGAATAAGGGTAGGGAATAGCCTCCCATCAGAGGTGGTAGAGGCTTATACAGTAGAGCAATTTAAACATGCTTGGGATAGACATAAGGATATTGTTACAAAGAATGAAAGATCAAATAGGGTACATACACATACACACACACACACATACACACACACCTCAGGACAAGTATTTTAATGTTTTTATTTTCTACCAGTAAATTAGTTGACAGGTACATAACTGACTCTTGCCATTTTCAGTCACACACACTTTATATATGGGGAGTGTTTAGAGAAAATCTACAGCACGTTGCTTTAAAATACATCTGTGTATTTTTTTTAGATTGGTCAAATTTTTGTAATGGATTCACAGTGGGAGCTTTTTATCTTCTATTGGCCAATCAGTGCTATAGTTAGTGGAAACAGCATATGGTTCAATATCAAAATCAATTCATGTGACTGAAAACATACAAACCATTAATTGCAATTTGGTAGGGAATGAAAAAAAAGGACAAGTGTATGAAACAAGTTATATCCATGCATAGATGAATATTTCAGGGTGTGGCCGTCTTAAAAGCAGGAATCCCTCAGCAGGAAGGTTTTTCTTCTAGTTCAAATTAACTGAAATAACCTCTCCCATGAGAGAGAGCACAAGGGACCAGGAATGGTATTGTTCTTAGCAGAAAAATAATGTCTATTACACAGGGAAATATTTCATAAATTAATATAAAACTGCCTATATGTAAGGACAGTCTCTATACATGTTATATACTTAATAATAATGATAAAATAAATATTTCATATCATACACAGTATTCATTCAATAATGATACAACAGGCGTGGCCTGATGTTCAGACACACCGGAACTATCCACAATTGGGTAATAATTGGAATTGTCTGCTATATATAACTCTTCCCATTGGCAATCTGTTGTAGTCTTCATCATTAATACTAAATTATTTGTTTTTATCTGGTATATTTTTAATCCTTAATATTTTAAAATAAAATTATAAAATTGCTCCATAGAGCTCTCTTTCTTTTTTCTTTTGTGTACAGATTCCTATGCCTGGATGAAGATCAGGTAATTTGAAGGGGAGCTGCAGACCCACTGGAAGTTTCAGTGCACTGGATTATAGGGGACATTTCAATATTATTAATCTAGTACTGTATCACATAGGCTGTGGTGATCACATATTGAAACAAATATATTTTAAGTGTAAAGGTTAAGCACACCACTTTGCCTTGTGTGTGTAATATATATAATTTTATCTTTTTTTAACATATTAATATGCTGAGACAAAAAAAACAAAAAAGAGGGTGAGGTGCAGAACTGTGGCTTGCAAGCATTAATAATGAACAATTCACATACACGGACTTCAAAAGGCAAAAAAAAAAAGCCAGATGTGTGCCAGGCGTTTTCAAGTTAGCAAGAAACCACAAGACCTGCAGGGGAATGAATGCCAATCTGTTTATTTATGACTGGTAGGAGTATAATATTATACACCACCATTGTGCACTTATTTATTAAATGATTAGTACACAACTTGCTGTTGCTCTGATGCAAGCTGCCATTGTCCAACAGCAAGTGTACATTTTGTGCGTTTGCTGGACAAGATGGATGCTGCTGAGGAAATCCTAAACACGCCCTCAGATGCTTTGTACTTCTACTGCACTTGTTAAAGATAAAAGAATGCAAAGGATTGTCAAAATACTGCAGTGGGAGATTTCTGCTGGATGGCTGCACCTGCCTGTCTCCTAAGACCTACAAATCTCCAGCAAACCACAGGCATACAGCACCAACAATCATTGGCTTGACTGGCTGCTCATACTGGATTGTATCCCACAGCTCTTGATAGGTAGCATCAATGAAGTGCATTGAAATAGGAATCCTTTGTATGACTACTGCTGAAAAAGCATATACAGGTTTTGTGTGGAAAGGGAATTTCGATACATATTTTCTATTAGTATGCATGTATGATGACCCAATTAAAAATTCTACCAATATCACGAGTGTATTAATGAAAATGATGCCTTATATTAACCTGTAAATTTAAAGTGTCTGACTGTATGCAGTAACTATATTCCTCAAAACCTTAAAGGGGAAACAAATCTGTTCAGGGTGAGGCAGAAAATTAGTGAACCCTATATGTCAGCCCACAACCCTTTTGTCTAAATCGCAAAGATGGAGTAACTACCTATTCCACTCCCAGTGCATTCCCCGCCCCTCACCCTAAGAAAGGTCTCTAATTAAATTCAGCAGAGACAAAGCCCAGCTGTACATCTTGAATCTGACAATGAAGGACAGGCCTGCTACTGAATATAAGGAACCCAACTGATAGTCTGCAGAGTATAGCATTACACCCATGCTAAATCAGTGCGAATCAGCACTGCAAATCGTGAGCAGATGAGGCAGCCAAGCATCCATACATAGCAGGCTTCCCATCCATTTAAAAAAAATAAAAAGTGAAAAACAAATTTTATTCACATTACATATTTTTACATGCATATTATGTAACAAGATAATCCAACAGTAAAATTAACATTATTATAAAATAAAGTCATCCCTATACAGTCCCAAAGTGATATAGCAGTACGTCTCAGTGCAATACAACAGTGACAATATTATGGCACAAATAAAGGTCACTAACAAAACTGAAAATTTGGCTTGATTTTTACGGTTTCTAAATTTATTACACAGTTGGAAAACCTGATACATATGGATGTGAAGTCAATTCCCATTTATCGTTGGGTGGCGCAGTAGGGACCACCCCTAACCAGCTGTGTCATCCATTCCCTTTGATGTAAGAACCCCTACAATATTAAGAATTTACTACTATACTATGAAATAACCGACATCCAAATAAAAAAAAGGTGTGTTTGCTTATGCAGTAGAAAAATATCCACCTGTCTGAGACAGATTATAGTGAGGGAGCCGTTTGTATTATAAATCTCTATAGTGATCCTTATACAGTCTGGTCAATTTCACCTTCTCAGGATAATCCTGGACAGAGAAGGATTATTCTAATAAAATTGTCCACACGTCTGATGAGCTGCATGTGTTTGCCACACAACTGAATACTGAAAATAAACTGTATGATGAGCTGCTAATCCTGGGGCGATCAGGTCTCCTTATCTAGAAATTTCATAATGACAATGCAATGTAGCACTTGCTTTATCTCATGGAACACCATACGCAACACCATTGTCAGGATTCTCCTTTAATGTGCACTGCTAGTGTGTTACCGATCAAAATGACAGTTTAGAAATGTACGAGCATAGATGCATAGACTCACTGTTATCCTAGGAATGTTCTTCTTGCCCTGGTAAGACATGATTTTTCTCCACGAGCGTCCCTTTGCCTCTGCAGCCTGCTCCCTTTGTGTCTGCTCCCTGTGACTGTTTTGCAGCAGATCAGGTAAGGGGATTTTTGTTTTGTTATTTTTTTTGTCTTAGCAGCCTTAGACAATAGTAAATCCCTTTTTGCAGTGCCAGCTGGGACTCAGAAAGGAGAGAGTGCCGATTTAGACTCCTCCCTCGCTAGTTCTTGTTAGGCAGTGGCCTCACCCACTTGTACGCGCTGCAACTGCAGTTCGCATCTTTACACACCAGGGGGCGCTACGTACACTGCAGATTTCATCGCCGAATCAAGAAACTAGAAAGCATTTTATTTGTAATCCTTTCAGGAACAGATCTCTTTTAGGTAATGCAAATTCACTTGCATTGTGTAGAGCGCCAGGATAATAAATACCGGTTTAGACGTTGCTCAAGTCTGTTGATGAGCTATCTTAATTTCTCAAAAAGAATTAAAAGATGAATTAAATGAATTACCATGATTGCCCTGAGATATTGATAGGGACTATAGTAAGAATATTATGCTGATTGTTCAAGTGGCACATTTAGACTGTCTAAACCGTGTCACAAATGTGGTAGTGTTTGATATGCAGTGTGTAACTCGCACTTAATCCTGTGGTCCTGGAGCAGTGAATGCGACTTAATAGAGCAGGCACCAGCCAAAAACCCCGCTACGCCACCCTCCACTCCCAACTGCAGACACAAGTTGAAGTGGGTATGGAGTGATCCACGTACCCATTTACATGCTTTTACTGGGATTAAAAAAAACTGTAAAATTATATATATATATATATATATATATATATATATATATATATATATATATAAATCGGACCATGGGCCCCTATATTAAGTGCCCTGGGCATCCAAAGCCTTAATCTAGCTCTGTGTGTTTTAAACCACAAAAGACAGATTCATGATTTGGTTGGTTTGGATTGCAGATGTCAAACAATAATGGTTTCAATCAGACCCATTGCCAGAGGTGTCTAAAATCAAACACCTAGCCATGCAGTCTCCATTTGCAAACATTTGTGAAAATGGGATATTCTGAAGAGCTCAGTGACTTCAAGCGTGGTACTGTGATAGGATGCCACCTTTGCAATAAGACCATTGTCAAATAATGCAGAGATAAATGTATACTTAAACTTTAAATAATACTTGAGGGCGGATACCTCTTTCTTGCTCTGTTTTTCTTATTGTAATCTTCCATTTAGTGCTTAAGGAAGTTCCCTCACATCACGATGCCTGCTGGAACCTCTGCTTTTTCTGATCCATGGAGCACTGGGGGTGCAGGGAACAATTAACATCAGGGCCGGACTGGCCATCTGGCAGTTCTGGCAAATGCCAGAAGGGCCGATGGCCAGTTGGGCCGGTGCAGGGACAGGCGAATTGGGCATTTCAATCTATTATATTCTATCTGCCATGCCAGGTTCCGGCATGGCAGATAGCAGTCCATGCGCCTGAGCTAATGGGGCCGGCCCTAGCCTATTAGTGGCCGGCCCCAACACTGACTGACATCCTGATGGCTGGCTCCTCCCCAGGAACCAGCCACCTTACTACCGGTTCCGCGCTCCGCCCCCCCCCCCCCCAGAGATGGATTAAGGGGAGCCCCGGGGGCATGTGCATTGCGGTTCCCATACCCGGAAGCGCCGATGAGCACTGTACACTCACCACAGTGTCCAGCTCACACTCTTTTGCTACAGAACACCGGAGCACTGCCACCTGCCCTGCAGCCCCAGGAAAACAAACAAGGTGAGATGACACTTAACTTTCACACTCTGGAAACCGCTCACTATGACCAGGTTCAAGTTGTCCCCTTAAAAGACTCAAAACCATTGGAAAAATCATTGTTTGCTGCAATCTTTATGACTGGATTCTATTCATTCTCTCTGGACACTGTTGTTCTTATGGTACTGCTGTGATTTCCTCAAAGACTGGTTACAATAGCTTTAATTTTGGACATTGCTGCTAGAAATATTTATAAGACCTCATTGAACCTATTTTATGCATTATTTATTTATTATTTGTCTAATTACTATTAACCATTCATAAATTTTATGGTTTTACTGGTTTACATGTTTATTTTATTGCCTTCAGGGCTAGCAACAATTTTATGTATTACTATGGTGAAAGCAAATAAGGGGCTTATAATTATTAGCTGCTGACAGGAATAACGTGTTATCAATCCTGGTAAAATATTAATTCTATTTTTCTCACTCTTTTAAAAATCGGTTATATTGAGCAAATTTAATGTATTGTGTGTTATTTATCAGTATTAAAATGAAATTTATTTAACGCTAGTTAGTCTCATTGAATGATATTTCCTGCATTAAATCAAGTGCTATCAACAATTAATTCCAAATTCAATAAAAACAAATATCTTTGGAAATAGATGAGGATCCAGGTTTAGTTAAATAACACACTTAAAAATCTACACACTACAGGCATTATTCCATTCGCATCCAAAATTCCTAAAATTGATACGGTATCAGCCTAGAACCTTAACCTTCACCCACTGAATTCCAATATATATGTATATATACATACCTACCTTGCGATCTAATTACAGCGACTAACAAAATCAATGACGCCTAACTGCATTGTGTACATATATCCATTATTAACGTATGACAGCAGGTGTGAAGAAAGCAGCTCCAGTAGCGGGCTATAGCGCCACATGGAAGAAGGTCAGGGAAGGGTTTGGGTTGGGAGGGTTTGAAGGGGCTTTTAATGTAATACGGGTGGAGGCGTGAACTATTAATTTAATGATAGGGTGAGGGTGGGGGGATAATCTTATAATGATGGGTGGGAGCTTTAAATTTATTGGTTCGCTATTTAATTTAATAGTGGTACCATTTAATTTAAGATGGGGAGGTGGGACCTTTAATTTAAACTGGGTCTATTAATTGAATGTGGGGCTGTTGAGTTCTATTTATTAAATGTGACTAGGAATTATTTAATGGCAATCATGGTTTGAGGGAAATATGTATTTTTGTTAAAAGTAAATGTTATTTATTTATTGCCGGGGTGGGGGGGGGGGTCTCTACTGTAATTTGGGTGGGAGGTAGGCTATTAATTTAATGGTGGACTGTAGGTCACAGCTAATTATTTAATGGTAGGTGCTATTAATTTATTTGTGGGGTGATTGTCAGGCTATTCAATTTAATAGTAGGGCGTGTTAATTTAAGGTGAGGTAACAGGACCTTTAATTTAATGCTGGAGTGCTGGTTTGTGGCTATTAATTGAATGTAGGGCTCAGTTTGGGGAGGAGGGCTATTTATTAAATGTGTATATGAATTATTTAAGGCTGGGGAAAGTGTTATATTTATTAAATGCAAATGTTATTAGTTTATTGCTGGGGCTGTTTGGAGGGAGGGAAATGGGTTTATTTATTAAATGTGTATACTATTTAATTTTGGAGCTGGTTGGAGTGAAGGATCTATTTATCAATTGTGAATACAATTATTTTAATGTTGGCGGGAGGGAATTTACATTATTAAACTTGGGTGCTATTAATTTAACACTAGGGAGTAAATGGAGGGAAACTTCCCTTTACAAGGCAGCGCCGCTTTAAATTTAAGCTGTTATCTCGCGGATTTACGGCGACTTGTACAACCCGCACTATGATACATTTACCCCTAGATGTCGTTGGGGTTTTAAAAATTACATGTACCCATTTTTTTTCCAAATAGGGCATCCAACATTCCAAGATCCAGACAAGCAGAAACTAAAGAAACCAGCAGCTGTAGGTAGTGAAAGTGACAAGAACAGGTAGGAGAGAGAAGGACAGTCTGCCAACTGTCCTGAATCTGTTGGGGCAATCACAAATTTGGGTGACTGTCTCTCTTAATCAGGATTTGGTCTGACTGCAAGGACAGTTGGGAGGTATGTCCCACTTCACACTATACTGCTCGTGAAGGGGGTGCTGCCTGCACCTAAAAGTAATGCACACAGTTTTGCCTGTGTATTTGTCTAAAATTTGTCTAATAATCATATTACACTATAAGAGCCTCCCCTGTCTTAAGTGCCCCAGGCTCCCCGGAGCCTTAATCCAGCTCTGGTTAGGGGAAGGGAACTGATAGTTGCTCCCAGTCCCCGCAGAAGGGGACACACAGCAGAGCAAGCCGAGGAGTTCTAAGTATCACAAGATTTGGAAAGCTTGTGAGATAAGAGCTTTCCTGCTCACTCTACAGGAAGTTCCCACCCTGATGAATGTCAGCAGCACCAGAAGCATAGATAAGTACAGTGAGCTGGGGTGGGGTGGCGGGATGTGGCTGGGGAGGGCATGATAACTGTAATGTTTTATTTTAATGTATGTTTCAACACCCCATGTTGACCACGCACCCAACACAATGTGGCCACGCCCTTGGCGCCGTACATAATTTATTTCCTACTCATCAACAGAAGTGGGCCTGTATGCTTTAAATGCCAGGGCTGATTTTTAGTCCCAGTCCGGCCCTGATTAACATGGATGCTGTGGAGAAGTGAAAGTGTCCCTTAAGAGAACCATCCAGTCAAGGGCCACCAATACTTCATCACAGCTTCCTTTAAAAGTTACAACGGCCATCAAGAATGGCCTATGTAACTGTCCGGTCAGGTTTTCCTTCATTTCATAGGTACCTCTGACAATTTAATTTGTACCATGTACTCCTGCATACCTGTGCTGTTTTGTACTATGTCTTCTAGTGAATCCTGACTAGAATCAGGGCCGGATTAACGGAATAAAGGCCCCTGGGCTAAGGGGGCCTCCATTCCCCCGTGAGGGCCCCCCCCCCCGTGATCTGAGCCGCCCCCCCCCCCCCCCCGGCACTTACCTCCTTCTACGGCGCATTGTACACTCTTTACTGAGGAGAGCTCGTGAGAGTGAGACTCACGAGATCTCCTCAGTAAGGAGAATACAGCGTGCCGGGGAAGTACTGCAGGGAAAGTGCTCAGCAGCACTGAATGGGCTGGGGGCGCCCCCGCCCCCATCAATACTGCTGCTCAGCACTTTCAAGGGCCCCCTGGATGCCATAGGCCCCTGAGCTGTAGCCCAGTTAGCCCTATGGTTAATCCGGCCCTGACTAGAATGGATCATAAATATTGTGTGTATACTTTTTCAATAACCTCCCCTAGAAGTGGAAGGTTTGATATCGTTCTGTAGTTAGTCATACAGTCTGGGTTTAGACAAGGGTTAATTTAAAAAGAGGTCTGACAACTGCTCCCTTTAGTGTTTTAAGAACAATGCATGCCTGCAAAGAGCATTGTACTACAGTATTTGTTGGGGCTGGGTCCAGATCACAGGTGGTGGAACGCAACCTAAGAATAATTTAAGCAATGTCTTCTACATCTAGGGGGTCAAAGTTAGTCCAAGGGGCTAGATAGCCCATATTCACAAGCTTGGGACCTTGGCACTTGTTTGACGGCATTGTAAGGATAGCGGCCCAAATAGAGAATACTTTATCAGCAGAGAAGATTGCAAACTAATTGCACCTTAAATGTCAAGTTGCAGACATACTAGTCTACAAAGCCTCTATACTGTATGGAAAAGCTGAGCTGGTCTTTTGTTTGCTGCAATTATCGCACTTGACAGTAACACTAACTTCTTACGGGTGATTGTAGATTGGTATTCTTCAGTGTGCTTGTTTAGTTTTAGCTTGTAATCCACCATGCATGTTTTCTGCCTTCGGCTTTCAAACCTGCGGCCTCTTCCCCAATACTGTTGTCAAACCAAGGTGCTTAGCGGTGTTGTATGCAGGGTAGTATATGAACTCGGGTGATAGAATCCATTGCGGCCATAACATCACCATTAAAGTAATAGACAAGAGAACAAAGGTCGTCAAAGGCACACATTACCCCAGAGAGATCCAGATCTCCTGTAAGAGCCTATTTTCAGGACTTACAACTTAGAACCAAATGAGGTTATGGTCTGACCAAGTAACCGGGTTTATCATTTGGCCAATGACTTCTGATCCACTCTGGAAAACAAGGCTCAAGTGTGTGACCACTTTCATACATATGGGCAAAAGTATTTGGCCACACCTGTTAATTATTGAACTGAGGTGTTTCAATCAGACCCATTGCCAGAGGTGTATAAAATCAAACACCTAGCTATGCAGTCTCCATTTGCAAACATTTGTGATACAAAATGGGATATTCTGAAGAGCTCAGTGCCTTCAAGCATGGTACTGTGATAGAATGCCACCTTTGCAATAAGACGGTTCGTGAAATTTCATCTCTGCTGTATATTCCATAGTCAACTGTAAGTGATATTATTAGAAAGTGAAGGCATTTAGGAACAACAGCAACTCAGCCACAAAGCGGAAGACCATGTAAAATCACAGAGTGGGTTCAACTATTACTAAAGCACATGGTGCGTAAAAGTCCCCAATGCTCTGCTGATTCCATAGCTGAAGAGTGCCGAACTTCGACTGGCATTAATATAAGCACAAAAACTGTGTCGCGGGAGCTTGATCTAATGGGTTTCCATGGCCGGGCAGCTGCATGCAAGCCTCATATCACCAAGACCAATGCCAAGCGTCAGATGGAGTGGTGAAAAGC
Organism: Mixophyes fleayi; assembly: GCF_038048845.1. Taxonomy (NCBI): domain Eukaryota; kingdom Metazoa; phylum Chordata; class Amphibia; order Anura; family Limnodynastidae; genus Mixophyes; species Mixophyes fleayi. The sequence continues at coordinate 254,684,448 of NC_134405.1, read as the reverse complement.
ACACCGACTCTGGAGTTTGAAGCACTGAAAACGTGTTCTGAGCAGTGACGAATCACACTTCTCTGTCAATCATATGGGTGAGTCTGGGATTGGTGGATGTTGGGAGAACGTCACCTGCCTGACTGAATTATGCCAACTGTGAAGCTTGGTGGAGGAGGGATAATGGTATGGAGCAGTTTTTCAGGGTTTGATTTGAGCAAGGCCCCTTATCGCCAGTGAAGGGCAATCTTAATGCTTCTGCATACTAAGTCATTTCGGACAATGCTATGCTTCCAACTTCGTGGCAACAGTTTGGGGAAGGCCCTTTTCTATTCCAAAATGACTGTGCCCCAGTGCACAAATCAAGGGCTACAAAAACATGGTTTGATGAGTTCAGTGTGGAAGAAATTGACTGGCCTCCATGAAAAAGGCCTTCAGTCCAATATCAGTGCTTGACCTCATAAATGCTCTACAGAATGAATGGGCACAAGTTCCGACAGAAACACTCCAACATCTTGTGGAAAGCCTCCCAAGAAGAGTGGAAGCTGTTATCACTGCAAAAGGGGGACCAACTCCATAATAAAGTATATGTATTTGAATACAATGTCATTACAGTCCCTGTTGGTGTAATGGTCAATCGTCCAAATACTTTTGTCCATATAGTGTAGCTGAGGGAATAACTTCTATGAGGCCCAGACTATTCACTGTGTAGAGGCAGTCTTGAACAAGGTGCAAGAGGAGTGCTTGGTCAAGGTGCAGTCTTATTCTCTCTGGCCTGCCCGTCAAACGTCTGTTCCTCCTGAAATCTGTCCTGAATGCAGCATCTTCCTCTTACACTGTGCCCCTATACAGCCCTCTGTAATGCTTCACCCTCCATCATCTTCTACCTTGTAAAGAAATACTTGCACACTACTTCTGTCAATGACTCTCATCTCTTGTAACCACCTCACACTCCCGCCTTCAGGACTTCGCTGCTTCTCACATTTGGAACTCCATGTCCTGCTTGACCAGACTCACCCCTAACCTCAAATCTTTCAAGTGCTCACTCAAAACTCAACTGACACTTCCTAACCCACCCCATCCTAAGACAGCTCCATCCTCACACTCCACCTACCTCTTCCTCTCGCCTATCTTTCTCCACCCCTATTATCTCCACTTACTTCTCTATTCCTCTTGAATGTTAACTCTCACAAGTTTCTACCTTCTATTTCCTCATCCGCTTTGTAAGGTTTCACTTGTTCTACTTGTATCTTTTATGTATCTGCTTTCTCCAATGTCTCTTCTTGAATTATTACTGTTTATTTTGCCTCTTACTTATCGGTATATTATTCTGTTTAGTTTTTGATGACTTGTGACGCTGCACATTTTGTGGCACTTAAAAATAAACTAAGACAATGATTATAATGAAGAAGAAGAATTGCAGTCATCTGTGACAGTATTGCATGTGACATTTAATGGCAATATGAGAGATTTTCTATTGCAGCGGTAGAAAAATCTTCACTTGCAGCCGTTTAACAATAAATTTTCACAGGGGCAGCTGAGTGACACTCAACTCCCTGTGATACATACCGGTTTGATATATGTGCATACGTGAACTGACTTGCCAGTTCACAAATGCACAGTGACACTGGAATCCCAGACTTGAGATATTAGTACCACTCTCGTAAAATAAAAAAATAAATAAAAGAATTTTAAAAAAATTGACAAAATAGAAAAATATTTTTTTTCACACTTTTAAATTAAGGAAAATGCTTACTTTACATAATAAAGCATGTTTGTCTTGTCTAGAGCCACTGCTGAAAATGATGACAGAGATAGGGGGACAACTCTCAAAACTGTTTTCGCCAGAGAAAGGGCTTTTCTCCCTTTCCTTAAACAGGATCTAATGCCACAAACACTGAGGGATTATTACATGGATCTGTCACTCTTTTTATACAAAATGTACTCCTTATGTTACCTTACAGTCTTCTTCCCTCCAAATGTGGTCCTTGTTCTTGAAATCCTTATTTTAAAAGAATAAGGCCGTCCTGAATGTTTTAATATCTTTAATATATTTAAATGTGTTATTCGTCCCTTCTATCTTCTAAGCTGTACAATATTTAGCTTTTGAAGTCTTTATTGACCAATTTTGTTATAGAGGCCATGCACCGTTTTAGTACCCCTTCCCTAACTTGTTTGGTTTCTTTGATGATGATGATGATGACATTTTTTAAAGCTCTTGAAAGAAAATTGTTAACATAAATCACTGTGTCAGGCCCGAAGCAGCAGCTTGGCAATTACCCATTTGTTTCTTCAGATTGCTATTATCATTAATTGCTTCAGGTGGTTTATGATTAAAGGAGACGTTTTGTTAAGTCCTTAAGTGTAACACCTTAAATGATAAAAAAAATGTCCATACAAATAATTAAATAATTATTACAAGAACAAAATATTACACGAAAAAGTATATGAATTAGACCTCCATTACAACTAATATAGATAGGTTAGTTAAATTAAATATATATATGTTTTATTTGTTTCAGTCTGGGTATGTCAAATGAAACAAATATTTAGCCAGAATTGTCATTAAACTTAGTAAATGTAAAGCTTTTAGCACATAAGGTGTTACAACTAAGGACTTAACTAACGGCTCCTGTAATCAGAAACTCCCTGACGCAGCTAATGCTAATTAGAATTACGGAGCGCAACCCCGCAACAGAAAATGGATTATAAAACAAAGTGAATTACACAAGAGATTATCCCCGTAGGAAGTCTGTATTAGAAGTAACACGTTGGCATTTAAAGAGAATCTTTTTAGGGCACATATCACTTATACCGACCTAACTTTTCCTTCTATAAATGGCACCTGAATTAGAACGAATGACCGAAAGAGAGAGAGTAATCTACTCTAAGGGACCGTTTATACTTCCAGGATGCTGATCGAGGACAGTATCAACACTAGAAATGTCTGGAGGCAGCAAAATAAGAATTTAGAGAGTAAGTGAGAGTGTGAATTTGATTAATATATGCATTTAACAGTTTTTAACCACTTGTACAACTCTTCTTCTTTGCTATACACAATACTATATGTCAAAATTTAACTGTGTAAGTGCATCTAATACCGATTGCTAGAGTACTTGTCATCACAGCATAACACTATGTTCTTTTTTCTTATCTATCCATATCGAGCATGTGAAACATGTTATAACAGTAGCTGGACGAAGACGATAAATTGAAGATTCCTACAAAGAAACGAGTAAGAACTTCTCCCCTGTTTTCTGGAGTCAAAACTCCTGTGGGACAATTTTACTGTCTCTACGTTTGGACTTAATGAATTATCTATTTAAAGGATGACAATTCTGGACATTACGTTACTAACTACAATACTGGTAACATACACCTTTTATTCAACATTCTTTGGTTTCAATTCCTTAATCAGAGATTGACATCCCAACATCATTATATATATATAACTATAATAATTGACTGTACATATATCCAATAGAAACATTGTATTCTTTTATATCTTCAGCTTCAAAAATTCTTTACCACTTGTACCCTTATCCTGACATTTGTTATCCATTTTTTATCACACTCACCATCCACACCCATATCACTGGATGACCATTGTCACACCAACCAGCCACACCCACCTCACCAGCTGTACACTGCCACACCCATTTAATCACACATGACTTAAGGAGACTCATTGTGACATATATATATATTGCCTATATAAGGGATAGTTTCTGCCCACATCAGTCACTACTACAGGCTAAAAGCAGCAAGATATTGCAGCTTGAAGGTACTGAGGAAAGGAGGAGGCCAACCTGCAGCAGTTACAGGAGGAAGTGTTTATCAATAACTTCATCCACCGGGCTTCGTTTCCAGTAAGAGTGAAGAGAAGATGAGAGGATTCAGGTAAGAGGCGAAGAATTGCCGCAGGTAAGTCTTTATTATTCCCTGTCGATTGAAGAGTCTAATAATGAGGCAAAAAAGCGCTGTGGTTGGGATTTCATTCCCTGTCGAATGAATGGTCTAAAAAAGAGGCGAACAAGGGCTGCGGTTGGGTTTTCATTCCATGTCGACTTAGAGGTCTAATAAAGACGTGAAGGAGGGCTGCGGTTTGGTTTTCGTTCCCGTCGACTGAGAGGTCTAATAAAGAGGCGAACGAGGGCTGTGTTTGGGATTTCATTCTTCGTCGACTGAAGGGTCTAAAAAAGAGTTGAACGGGAGGTACAGAGGGCTTTGGGAAGGTGGAACCTCTTCTTGGGGGTAGAGCATTCCCACCAACTTAGCTGGGACACCCTAAAATATTGGGTGCAGATGGTAGGCGATAGCAATGGGGTTTAATAAAGTGGTGAACAAGGGCTGCGGTTGAGTTTTCATTCCCCATCAACTGAAGGATCTAATAAAGAGACGAACGAGGGCTGAAGTTGGGATTTCATTCCCTGTTGACTGAGGGGTCTAAAAAAGAGGAGAACGAGGGCTGGGTCGGGTTTTCATTCCCCGTTGACTGAGGGTTCTGATAAGAAGGCGTATGAGGGCTGCAGTTGAGTTCTCATTCCCGTCGACTGAGGGGTTTTAGAAAGAAGCGAATGAGGGCTGCGGTTGGGTTTTCATTCCCCGTTGACTGAGGGGTCTAATAAAGAGGTGAAGGAGGGCTGGGTTGGGTTTCATTCCCTGTCGACTGAGGGGTCTAAGAAAGAAGCGAAGGAGGGTTGCGATTGGGTTTTCATTCTCCGTCGACTGAAGGGTCTACAAAAGAGGCAAACGAGAGGTACAGAGGGTATTGGGAAGGTGAAACCTCTTCTTGGCGGTAGAGCATTCCCACCAACATAGCTGGGACACCCTAATATATTGGGTGCAGACGGCAGGCGATAGTAAGGGGATCTGTGTTTTACACTGCTAAGGAGAATTGAAACTCGAAGGTCAGGGTAGTCTCAGATTGAGACATTTATGTCAGCTGCAAGTGTGAAGATGGAAACCAGCAGAGGGAGACCGCGTGGAGGTGGTGCGTGGGGTAAGACCGTGCAGAGGTGGTGGGCGGGGGGGAGACCGTGCAGAGGTGGTGCGCGGGGGGAGACCGTGCAGAGTTGGTGCACAGGGGTGGTGTGTGAGGGAGACCATGTGGAGGTGGTCCATGTTGGTGTATGACTGTCAGTGAATGAAGATATGAAAACTGTATGAAAGGTGTGTGAATGGACAGTAACAATGGTTGAAGCCTTGGCGTGGCGTTACTGCTCACATGAAGGATATCCATGTGCTAATTCAACCTGTATGTGTGGCTGGAACAAGTATTGTTCTCAGGTCTAATAAGGAGGCGAACAAGGGCTGCGGTTGGGATTTCATTCCCTGTCGAATGAATGGTCTAATGATGAGGGGGACAAGGGCTGTGGTTGGGTTTTCATTCCATGTCGATTGAGGGGTCTAATAGTGAGGAGAAGGAGGGCTGCAGTTGGGTTTTCACTCACTGTAAATTGAGGGGTCTAATAATGAGGCGAACGAGGGCTGCTGCAGTTGGGTTTTGGTTCCCTGTTGATTAGGGTTCTAATAATGAGGTGAATGAGGGCTGTGGTCGGGTTTTCATTCCCTGTCGACTGAGGGGTCTAATAAAGAGGTGAAAAAGGGCTGCGGTTGGGATTTCATTCCCGTCGACTGAGGGGTCTAATAAAGAGGCGAACGAGGGCTGGAGTCGGGTTTTCATTCTCCGTTAACTGAGGGGTCTAATAAAGAGGCCAACAAGGGCTGGGTTGGGTTTTCATGCCCTGTTGTCTGAGTGGTCTAATAAAGAGGTGAACGAGTGCTGCAGTTGGGTTTTCATTCCCGTCGACTGAGGGGTCTAAGAAAGAGGCGAACGAGGACTACGGTTGGGTTTTCATTCCCGCCGACTGAGAGGTCTAATAAAGAGGCGAACGAGGGCTGCGGTTGGGATTTCATTCCTCGTCAATTGAGGGATCTAATAAACAGGCGAACGAGGGCTGGAGTCGGGTTTTCATTCTCCGTTGACTGAGGGGTCTAATAAAGAGACGAACGAGGGCTGGGTCGGGATTTCATTCCCTGTCAACTGAGGGGTCTAATAAGAAGGCAAATTATAGCTGTGTTTGGGATTTCATTCCCGTCGACGTAAGGGGTCTAATAAAGAACCGAACGAGGGCCGCGGTTGGGTTTTCATTCCCCGTTGACTGAAGGGTCTAAAAAAGAGGTGAACAAGGGCTGCGGTTGGGATTTCATTCCCGTCGACTTCGAGGTCTAATAAAGACGTGAAGGAGGGCTGCGGTTTGGTTTTCATTCCCGTCGACTGAGAGGTCTAATAAAGAGGCGAACGAGGGCTGTGTTTGGGATTTCATTCTTCGTCGACTGAAGGGTCTAAAAAAGAGTTGAACGGGAGGTACAGAGGGTATTGGGAAGGTGAAACCTCTTCTTGGGGGTAGAGCATTCCCACCAACATAGCTGGGACACCCTAATATATTGGGTGCAGACGGCAGGCGATAGTAAGGGGATCTGTGTTTTACACTGCTAAGGAGAATTGAAACTCGAAGGTCAGGGCAGTCTCAGATTGAGACATTTATGTCAGCTGCAAGTGTGAAGATGGAAACCAGCAGAGGGAGACCGCGTGGAGGTGGTGCGTGGGGTAAGACCGTGCAGAGGTGGTGGGCGGGGGGGAGACCGTGCAGAGGTGGTGCGCGGGGGGAGACCGTGCAGAGTTGGTGCACAGGGGTGGTGTGTGAGGGAGACCATGTGGAGGTGGTCCATGTTGGTGTATGACTGTCAGTGAATGAAGATATGAAAACTGTATGAAAGGTGTGTGAATGGACAGTAACAATGGTTGAAGCCTTGGCGTGGCGTTACTGCTCACATGAAGGATATCCATGTGCTAATTCAACCTGTATGTGTGGCTGGAACAAGTATTGTTCTCCAGTCTAATAAGGAGGCGAACGAGGGCTGGGTCGGGTTTTCATTCCCTGTCGACTGAGGGGTCTAATAAAGAGGCGAACGAGGGCTGGGTCGGATTGTCATTCCCTGTCGACTGAGGGGTCTAATAAAGAAGCGAACGAGGGCTGCGGTTGGGTTTTCATTCCCCGTCTACTAAAGGGTCTAATAAAGAGGCGAACGAGGGCTGCGGTTGGGTTTTCATTCCCCGTCGACTGAAGGGTCTAAAAAAAGAGGTGAACGAGAGGTATAGAGGGCTTTGGGAAGGTGGAACCTCTTCTTGGGGGTAGAGCATTCCCACCAACATAGCTGGGACACCCTAAAATATTGGGTGCAGGCGATTGCAAGGGGATCTGTGTTTTACACTGCTAAGGAGAATTTGAAACCCGGAGGTCAGGGCAGTCTCAGATTGAGACATTTATGTCAGCTGCAAGTGTGAAGATGGAAACCAACAGAGGGAGACCGCGTGGAGGTGGTGCGTGGGATAAGACTGCGCAGAGGTGGTGCGCAGGGGGAGACCGTGTAGAGTTGGTGCACGGGGGTGGTGTGTGAGGGAGACCATGCGGAAGTGGTGCATGTTGGTGTATGACAGTGAATGAAGATATGAAAAGTGTATGAAAGGTGTGTGAATGGACAGTAACAATGGTTGAAGCCTTACTGCTCACATGGAGAATATCCATGTGCTAATTCAACCTGTATGTGTGGCTGGAACATCAGTATTGTTCTCAGGTCTAATAAGGAGGCGAACGAGGGCTGCGGTTAGGTTTTCATTTTCCATCGACTGAGGGGTCTAATAAAGAGGAGAACGAGGGATGGGACGGGATTTCATTCCCTGTCGGCAGAGGAGTCTAATAAGAAGGCGAATGAGGGCTGCAGTTGGGTGTTCATTCCCGTCAACTGAGGGGTCTAATAAAGAGGCAAACAAGGGCTGCGGTTGGGTTTTCATTCCCCGTCGACTGAAGGATCTAAAAAAGAGGCGAGCAAGGGCTGCAGTTGGAATTTCATTCCCGTCGATTGAGGGGTCTAATAAAGAGGCAAAAGAGGGCTGCGGTTGGGATTTCATTCTCCTTCGACTGCAGGGTCTAATAAAGAGGCGATCGAGGGCTGCAGTTGGGTTTTCATTCCCGACGACCGAGTGGTCTAATAAAGAGGCAAACGAGAGGTACAGAGGGCTTTGGGAAGGTGGAACCTCTTCTTGGGGGTAGAGCATTCCCACTAACATAACTGGGACACCCTAAAATATTGGGTGCAGACGGCGTGTGAGTGAGACAATGCGGAGGTGGTGCATGGAGGTGTATGACTGTCAGTGAATGGAGATATGAAAAGTGTATGAAGGATGTGTGAATGGACAGTAACAATGGTTGAAGCCTTGGCGTGGCGTTACTGCTCACATGGAGGATATCCATGTGCTAATTCAACCTGTATGTGTGGCTGGAACATCAGTATTTTTCTAGGTGTAATAAGGAGGCGAACGAGGGCTGTGGTTAGCTTTTCATTTTCCGTAGACTGAGGGGTCTAATAAAGAGGAGAACGAGGGCTGTAATAGGGATTTCATTCCCAGTCAACTGAAGGATCTAATAAAGAGACGAAAGAGGGCTGAAGTAGGGTTTTCATTCGCCGTTGACTGAGGGGTCTAATAAAGAGGAGAACGAGGGCTGGGTCGGGCTTTCATTCCCCGTTGACTGAGGGATCTGATAAGAAGGTGTATGAGCGCTGCGGTTGGGTTCTCATTCCCGTCAACTGAGGGGTCTGATAAAGAAGCGAATGAGGGCTGCGGTTGAGTTTTCATTCCCCCTCGACTGAAGAGTCTATTAAAGAGGCAAACGAGGGCTGGGTCAGGTTTTCATTCCCTGTCGACTGAGGGGTCTAATAAAGAGGAGAACGAGGGCTGGGTTGGGCTTTCATTCCCCGTTGACTGAGGGATCTGATAAGAAGGTGTATGAGCGCTGCGGTTGGGTTCTCATTCCCGTCAACTGAGGGGTCTAATAAAGAGGCGAACGAGGGATGGGGATGGATTTTCATTCCCCGTCGACAAGGGGTACAAAGAAAGAGGGGTACAAAGGGCATTGGAAAGGTGAAACCTCTTCTTGGCGGTAGAGCATTCCCACCAACATAGCTGGGACACCCTAAAATATTGGATGCAGACGGCAGGCGATAGCAATGGGAAATGTGTTTTACACTGCTAAGGAGAAATTGAAACCCCAAGGTCAGGGCAGCCTCAGATTGAGGCATTTATGTCAGCTGTAAGTGTGAAGATGGCAACCAGCAGAGGCAGACCGCACGGAGGTGGTGTGCGGGGGGAGACCGTGCAGAGTTGTTGCGCAGGGGGTGTTGTGTGAGGGAGACCATGCGGAGGTGGTGCATGGAGGTGTATGTCTGTCATTGAATGGAGATATGAAAAGTCTGTGAAAAGTGTGTGAATGGACAGTAACAATGGCGTTACTGCTCACATGGTGGATATCCATGTGCTAATTCAACCTGTATGTGTGGCTGGAACATCAGTATGGTTCACAGGTTGTCTGTTAATATTTATTGAATTATTGATGCTAGTGTTTATAAATAGTTAAAAAGTTCTATTTAAAAGTATATTTTTCATCTTTAAAAGCCATCCCTGCCCCCAAGAAGAGGTACAGAGTGCATAGGGATGGTGGAACCTCTTCTTGGGGGCAAAGCATTCCCACCAATACAGCTGGGACACCCTAAAATTTTGTTTGCAGGACATTAGGATTAGGAGTTAGCATTGTTTAATGTTCATGTAAGTGTTGATAATTAGTCAAAGTTATATTTAAAAGTATGTGTTTTTTTTCTTTTTGAAAGCCACACCTGCCCCCAAGAAGAGATACTGAGGGCATTGGGAGGGTGGAACGTCTCCTTGGGGACAAAAGCATTTCCACCATGGTTGACCCTCTAAATTTTAAGGTATAGGAAGGAGAGAATTTACGAGTAGTGGGAGATTAACAGTGGGTAAGACCCCACTAACAATTATCTATATGAGGGCGACCAGGCTTCATTCAACAGCAAGGACTTCCCAGACGCAACTACTATCATTTCAGCACCAACTTGTCTTCTAAGTACATAATGCCACTACAATCTTGAAATGAACCATAGTGACACTACTGTAGAGGGATGTCAGTATTTAAATTGTTTCATGTTCATGACAAGGCATGTACATTCAGAGCTGGATTAAGGTTCTGGGGGACCCGGGGCACTTAAGACAGGGGGGCCCCATATTGTCGAATATGATATTAAGTTTAAACAAATAAACAGGCAATGCTATGTGCACTACTGTTAGATGCACACAACTCTGCCTTTACAAGCATAACAGTGTGAAGTAGGACATATCTCCCAACTATCCTTGTAGTCAGACCAAATCCTGACTAAGTGAGACAGTCACCCAAATTCTGGACAGTCCCACCATATTGAGAACAGTTGGAAGATGGTCCTGGTCTCCCCTACCTGCTGTTGTCGCTTTCACCACCTGTGGCTGCTGGTGTCTTAAGCTCAGTTGCCGTTTGTGTAGATTCTGGGATGTCGAGGCCCTATTTTGAATCAAAAACAGGTACATAAAGTTTAGGAGTCCCCAAAGAGTCCTGTTAATAAATCAATAGCACCCCCTTTAATAATTAGGCCTCCCTCCCTGCAACCAGCCCCAAATTTGGAATTAAATTAATACTATTCACTTTTAATAATAGAACTATTTTCCCCAAGCAGCCCCGACATTAAATTAATAGCGTACACATTTAATAAACTTATTTCCCTCCCCACCAAACAGCCTGGTATAAATGAATAGAGTTTACATGTAATAAATAAACCTATTTTTCAAAACCATTGCCAACATTTTATAATTCATATTCACATTTAATAAATAGCACTCCTCCCCAAACTCAAGCACACATTAAATACCTCACAATCACTCCACAAATAATTAACAAAATAACCTTACTATATGTAAGTATATATTGGTTATCCCTAACAGCCTAGTCCAGCTAAGCACTAGCAGGCCTGATTTGTTGCAAGGCAACAGAGCTAGCATGGAGGCATATTACATTTTGTACATTATGCCATAATTTTGTCATTTTTACCATAATGCCCACTTTTAGAAAAGCTACTTCCCTGGGGCATGGAGAGAGGGTCCACAATAAATAGACAATCTAGGTCTGAGCACATCGTACTTCTCTGTTCTCCATTTATATCCCCAACATCCCACTCCTCAATCCTCTTCATCTTAATTCTCTATCTTCCCTCTCACTCCTATATTCACCCCCTCCTTGTCCATAATCACCCCCTCTCCTTGTCCATAAATCACCCCTTCTCCTTGTCCATAAATCACCCCCTCCTTGTCCATAAATCACCCCTTCCTTGTCCATAAATCACCCCCTCTCCTTGTCCATAAATCACCCCCTCTCCTTGTCCACAATTATCCCCTTCATTTTCATAATTGCCTCCTCCTCTGGCTGAAACACACACAGACACAGTCACACACACACAGAAAGTCTCACACAGTCACACAAACACAAACACACACAGAAAGTCTCACACACAGAAAGTCACACACACAGAAAGTCTCACACACACAGTCACACACACAGAAAGTCACACACACAGCAGATCTTAACTTACCTTATCCCCCACAGACAGGCAGGGCAGATCTTCTCTGCTCCTCCTCACACTGTCATCTACACGGCAGCTAAGGAAGCCCAGAACACTCAAAAAAAAAAAGCAAAAGCATGCTTGTGCTTATAGTGCCAAGAGAGCACTTAAAAACGGAACCCTGTGCTGCCCCTTGTAGACTGACATTTGGGGGCAGCAAAAAGAGCCACAGCTGGTCCCGGGGGGGGCCCCTGAGAGAGGGGGACCCGGGGCACATGCCCCCTGTGCCCCCCCCTTAATCCGGCCCTGTGTACATTACATGAACATCACACACATGATCATGTGCTACAAACAAAGATCCCATGATTTGATCTAATAAACATTTAAAAGAACCAGTAAATTCACAATACACTCTTTATGAAATATCTTAAATTTAGATCTATGTAAAAGTATCAGGAACTTGAAATAACTTATTGGTACCTTACATATTGGGATCCTTTATAAATAAAACTATTTTACAAATTGGTTCAAATAATCAACATTTCTGATTTTGCACAAGTGCTCAAGTACAATTCTAGAAAACAATCCTGCGTGTGTTAATGTATATGAAGGCATTTAGACAGGCCCTGATTATCCAATAGGCTGACTAGGTTGCAGCCTTAAGCGCAAGGTTTTTGGGGGGCACAAAATACTTTGGGGTGCAAAACTGTAACGGAGAGATATAAACTTAAATTCATTTTAAATATGAGAGAATATTTACTCTCCAAAGTAAAAAGAAAACAAGAAAGAAGAGTTTAATAAGGTTTTAATCTTGATGTATTCCCATGGTAAAATCATACTTACCTACTTTCTTCAGCTCCCTTCCGGGAGCCAGCCAGTGGAGGGGGGCGTGAAGGGGCGGGGTGGCCGAAAACGCGTCATTTCGGCCCCGCCCCCTGTGACGTCATGACGCAAATTGCGTCATTTGACAGCGGGGGCGGGGCCAAACGCCGCGATTCACCGGGAATCGCGGCGTTTGGGATCTAATTCTGCCCACTTCACTAGGAAGTGGGGCACTTCCTAGTGAAGTGGGCAGAATTCGGGAGATTGTCACACTCGCCCGGGAGTCCGGGAGACTCTCACAAAATGCGGGAGTCTCCCGGACATTCCGGGAGAGTTGGCAAGTATGGGTAAAATCTGAAGACAAGGAGTCATCCTTGGGCTGGTGTTTGAGGAAAGACGAGTAGGAGAGACAAGGAAAGTGACAAGCGCAAGTGTGACAGCCCCCTCCCCCTTGATATCTTTACCTTCAGTAATGCTGGTTCACGCCTCCGGTCTACTGTACAGTTCTGACTTTAATGAAAACTAAATGAGTGACAAAGATGCTGTGACACTTTTAAAAAACAAGTGGAGCAGAGTTTCAAAAACATAGGAATATAAAAATTGGTGGGTGGGGTGAAGGAAGCCTGATTTTAAATTAAAGGCAATTTAGTTTTTCTCCATTGTGCATTAGCCTAGTGTGGAAGGTGAGGGGGCAAGACGAGCACCAACTTGAACTCTTAATCAGGCCCTGCATTTTGGAAAACCAATTTCCTGTCATGGTACGGAACCGGTTCTGGGTGGTCAGTGGCACACAGAGCTGCAAAAGAAATTATCTCGGCATGTCCTTACTATTAGGGATGTGCACCGGCGACTTTTGAGGTCTCGTGTTTTGTGTTTTGGATCCGGATTTTCATTATTTTTGGGGTTCGGATTTGTCTCGCAAAACACTTGACGAAAGGTCTCGGTTCGGATTTAAGGTTTTGGATTCGGATTTTTTTGGGAAAAAACATAAAAAGTTTAAAAATCAAGTTTTTGGGCTTATTTTCACTCCTATGCTATTAGTAACCTCAATAACATTCAATAACAAGCATTTCCACTAATTTACAGTGTATTCTGAACACCTCACAATATAGTTATTAGTCCAAAACGTTGCAACGAGGTATCTTTCTGGACTGCGTAGAGGAGTGGGTCACCACAATATATATAATAAGAAAACCATCAACTTGTATGATTCGCACCAATAAATGTACCTGGACTGCGTAGAGGAGTGGGTCACCACAATATATATTAAAAACCCTGAACTTGTATGATTCGCACCAATAAATGTACCTGGACTGCGTAGAGGAGTGGGTCACCACAATATATATTAAAAACCCTGAACTTGTATGATTCGCACCAATAAATGTACCTGGACTGCGTAGAGGAGTGGGTCACCACAATATATATTAAAAACCCTGAACTTTTATGATTCGCACCAATAAATGTATCTGGACTGCGTAGAGGAGTGGGCACTGGGCACCACAATAAAATATATAAAAAACCTTCAACAGGTCTGCATTACACTGCACATACGGCTGCTCCTCCATCCTCTCCATCATATACATTTTGGAGTTTTAGCGTGTGACAACCTCTTGTTTTTGATAATGTCAGTGCATTTTGAATATTTTTCAATTTGCCCCACACCACTGAATGTACTTTATCTATGATACGCATCTATCTATCTTGACTGCGTAGTGTGGTGGCCCCGGTACACAATTTGGTACCGAGGCCACAATATAATTAAAAAACCCTCCACGGGTCAGAATTCCACCAAAAAAGGGTATGGACTGCGTAGTGTGGTGGCCCCGGTACACAATTTGGTACCGAGGCCACAATATAATTAAAAAATTGGGCATCAACTGTCACCGTTGTTTAATATCTGATACACCTAAATATGGACTGCACAGTGGAGTGGCCCCGGTAGTAAATTTGGTGCCGGGGCCACAATACCTCCTCCAACTTCCAAGTGTAGTGTTTATAAAGACAGACAGCGTCGAAGTGTTATTAGTTGACTTTCTTAACCCTAAAATTGTCCCTGTTGCAAATATTCGTGCAATGGACAGTTACTTTTTTATTGAAAGACTCAAGCTTTCAAGTGTAGTGTTTATAAAATATAAACAACAATACAGTAGTTTTAGAGCACGTCAATACCTCTTGTTTTAAATTATGACAGGGCATTTTACTTTTGGTTTAATTTCTTGAATTTGTTTAAATTTGGTTTTACTTTTTGAACATGGCAAACGACTGTTGATTGGTCATATAATGCAAAAAAAAAGTTCCAAGATGGAATTGTCCTTGGGCCCTCACACCCACCCTTATGTTGCTGAAATAGGACATGCACACTTTAACAAACCAATCATTTCAGCGACAGGGCCTACCAAACAACTTTGGCTGAAAAATGATTGGTTTGTTTGGGCCCCCACACCAAAAAAGCTATTCATCTCTCCCTGTACAGACTAAACAGGCTCTACTGAGGCAAGATGTCGTCCTCATCCTCAACCTCTGATTCCTCTCCCCCTACAGTGTGTACTTCCTCCTCATCACACATTATCAATTCGTCCCCGCTGGACTCCACAACCACAGGTCCCTCTGTAGTATCTGGAGGGCAGTGCTGTACTTCATTGAGGAATTGATTATTCATTTTTATAAACATCATTTTTTCAACGTTATGAGGAAGCAACCTCCTTCGCCGCTCACTGACCAGGTTCCCCGCTGCACTAAAAACTCTTTCCGAGTACACACTGGAGGGGGGACAACTCAGGTAAAATAGAGCCAGTTTGTACAGGGGCTTCCAAACTGCCTTTTTTTCCTGCCAGTAACAATATGGACTGTCTGACATGTCTACTTGGATGGTGTCAGCAAAGTAATCATCCACAATTTTTTCTATTGTGACAGCATCCAATGCAGCGAGAGTAGACATGTCTGCAATGGTTGGCAGGTCCTTCAGTCCGGACCAGATGTTATCAGCATCCCCGCCAGTGCCTCTTTTGGGAAAACTGAGCTTTTTCCTCACAGCCATAGATGTGGAAGAAAATGAGGGTGGAGCTGTTGGCATGTCACGGTCCTCTTCAGAGGACAATCTCCTGACCAGCAGGTCTTTGCACCGCTGTAGACTTGTGTCCGCCGGAAACAGAGACACAACATACGCTTTAAACCGAGGATCGAGCACGGTGGCCAGAATGTATTCCTCTGACTTTAAAAGAGTGACCACGCTCGGATCCTGGCAAAGCGTACGAAGCGCTACATCAACAAGAGCTACATGCTTGGTGTAATCGCAATGGCTTACCAGCTCCTCCCTCACTTTCTCCAGCTGCTTCTGCAACAGCCTGATCAGGGGAATGACCTGACTCAAGCTGGCAGTGTCGGAACTGACTTCTCGTGTGGCAAGTTCAAATGGCTGCAGAACCTTGCACAACACGGAAATCAGTCTCCACTGCGCTTGACTGAGGCGCATCCCCACTCCTTTGCCTATGTCGTAGGTGGCTGTGTAGGCCTGAATGGCCTTTTGCTGCTCCTCCATCCTCTGCAGCATATAGAGGGTGGAGTTCCAGCGTGTCACAACCTCTTGTTTGAGGTGATGGCAGGGCAGGTTCATGCTTTTTTGATGTGCCTCTAGTCTGCGGTAGGCACTGGCTGAATGCCGAAAGTGTCCAGCAATTTTGCGCGCCACCGCAAGCATCTCCTGCACACCCCTGTCACTCTTGAGGTAATGCTGCACCACCAAATTAACGGTGTGGGCAAAACATGGGACGTGCTGGAAATTGCCCATATTTAATGCCCGCACAATGTTACTGGCATTGTCTGACACCACAAATCCCCATGAGAGTCTAAGTGGGGTAAGCCACTGGGAGATAATTTCCCTCATTTTCTCTAATATGTTGTTAGCGTTGTGCCTCTTATTAAAGCCTGTAATACACAATGTTGCCTGCCTTTGCACGAGCAGCCATTTTGTAGTTGCTGCTACTGATGCAGCTGTTGCTGTTGCTGCGGAAGGGGATGCATCTACCCAGTGGGCTGTCACAGTCATATAGTCCTTCGTTTGCCCAGAACCACTTGTCCACATGTCCGTGGTTAAGTGGACAGTGGGTACAACCGCATTTTTTAGAGCACTGAGGACACTTGATCGTACTTCTCTGTACATTTTTGGTATCGCCTGCCTAGTGAAGTGGAATCTCGACGGGATTTGGTACCGGGGACACAATACCTCCATCAACCCTCTAAATCCCACTCCACTGATGGCGGACACCGGGCGCACGTCTAACACCAACATTGCAGTTACAGCCGCAGTTATACGCTTTGCAATAGGGTGACTACTATCGTATTTTGTGGTCATGGCAAACGACTGTTGGACGGTCAATTGTTTTGTGAAAGACTTAGCGGTCTTACGACTTCCCCTCTGGGAAGATGACCGACTAACAGCAGCAACAGCAGCAACAGCAGCAGCGGCAGTAGTAGGCGTACCGCTGCAGGATTCCTCGGATGAATCCCGTATTGAAGAGGACTCAGTCTGGCTGGTGACATGGCCTGCAGGACTAAATCTGATGGAGATCGTGGAGGAAGTTGACGAGGTTGGTGGTGTGTATCCAACAGGACCAAGGGATTTAGGTGTCCCTGGACTGCTGACGGTCCTAGCCACAGGTCCTGAACTAAACACTGAATTATGAAGGTTCTTCATATGACGTATAAGGGAGGATGTCCCTAGGTGTCCAAGATCCTTATCCCTGCTTATTTGAGCTTTACATAAGCTACATATGGCCATACATTTGTTGTCCGGATTGGGATAAAAATAACTCCAGACAGAAGAGGTGGATTTTTTGGTCTTCTGACCAGGCATGACGATGGGCTTTTTCATCCCATGGACAACAACTGTTTCCCCCCCTGGTGCCTCATTTATGATAACCACATCAGCATCCTCCTCGTCAAGTTCCTCCTCAGCGCCAGCTACATCAATATCCTCCTCCCGATGTACAACATTCACACCTTCATTAGCAAAATCTGTAACTGGACTGTGGGTGATCCTTCCAGCATATGCAGAGGGCGTGCTGCAAATGGTGAAAGGAGCCACCTCTTCCCGTACAGTGATGGGAAGGTCAGGCTTCGCAATCACCAACACCCTTGGACTCGCCTTGGGGATTTGTGATGATATCTCTCTAGAAGGCAGAGTTGTTTGCGGTGTTGTTGATGACAGCTTAAGTCTCTTCAATTTTTTAGAGGGGTGGGGAAGAGGAGGGCTTAGATCCTTGGGTGAAGCTGAACCACTAGTCATGAACACGGGCCAGGGCCTAAGCCGCTCCTTGCCACTCCGCGTCGTAAATGGCATATTGGCAAGTTTACGTTTCTCCTCTGATGATTTGAATTTTCTTTTTTTACTAATTGTAGTGAACTTTGGTTTTTTGGATTTTACATGCCCTCTACTAGGAGATTGGGCATCGGGCTTGGAAGACGACGTTGATGGCATTTCATCGTCTATGTCATGACTAGTGGCAGCAGCTTCAGCATTAGGAGGAAGTGGGTCTTTCCCTACTTTATCCTCCAAATTTTTGTACTCCATTATATGCAGCACAAGAGAGCGTACCCCTAAACCACACACACTTTGGGACTGCGGAAACAGTGAAGGTAGTAATATAGATTGCAGTTCCTATTTTTTGGACTGCAAAAACAGTGAAGGTAGTAATATAGATTGCAGTTCCTATTTTTTGGACTGCAGAAACAGTTAACGTAGGTATTGCAGTACTAATATTTCAGGAGTGCAATAATATATTGCTCTAGAATTTTTTTAGACTTTTTAAATTATTTTTTAATATTTTTTTTGTATAATTTTTTTTTATTTTTTTATTTTTATTTTTTTTGGAGTTTTTAATAATTAGAAAATTACTATGGACTTAGCACAAAAATGCACAGGACTAAAGCACCACTGGACTCAGCAGGACAGAGCACAGGACAAAAGGACCACTGGACTCAGCAAGGACAGAGCACTGGACACAAGCATGAAGCACCACTGGACTCAGCAAGGACAGAGCACTGGACACAAGCATAAAGCACCACTGGACTGATCACGCAGGAGCACCACTACCCTACAACCTCCCTCTACCCTGATCACAGTCCAAATGAAAATGGCGGCCGCTAGCGGGGAATTTATGCAATCCGAGTCTCACGAGATCCGACGCGAGACTTGGACATCAGAGCCTCAGTTTCATTTTTTTTGGCGCCGGAAATACCCGAACAGTGCTCGGATCCCGTCGGATCCGCACTGTTCGGGTGGGCTTGGATTAGCGGAATCCGAGCCCGCTCATCCTTACACAAAATAACTGTTTTCTTTCAAATGCTTGAAGCATTTCACCTTTGTGGTGATAGCCATTTATTATAAGGATTATTTTTAATGCATTTTTGAAACACACAGTACACATTTTTATATATTAAGGAGAGAGATTTGACTGGTAGTTTCTATCTCATGACGTCAGGGGAAGATGCATCAGTGTGGTGACGTGCTTATATGCTGCTTTGGCAGACTGATCAGATATGATTGTGCCAACATGTTTTGTAATAGTTAAACTTATTAAACAAAGTCAGATGTTTCAATGAAGGGAATATTGGAAAGATATGTTAGTAGGCAACTAAACAAGTTTGAGCACAGAGGTATAAACCAGTCACAGATCATGCGTTTGGGAGCTAATTCTGCCCACTTCACTAGGAAGTGGCCAGTTCCTAGTGAAGTGGGCAGATCCGGGATATTGCCACACTCTCCCGGGAGTCCGGGAGATTCTCGCAAAATGCGGGAGTCTCCCGGACATTCCGGGAGAGTTGGCAAGTATGCACAAAGTAAAACAAAACAATGACTGGGTATGATGCTATTTCCTCTTCCTGGATGTCAGTGTTTGTGGGCAGATAGGTTCAACCCACTATTTCAATATTTTTTAGGTTTACATATTGCTGCAAGGTAGGCAGATGTCTGTAGTGTACGGAGTCACAATCTTTAAAGCAGAAGGTTATGAGAGATGCAGATCTCAGATCTGACAGTAAATCGTGTAGGTGCATATGCATGAATCAGCATGATTATTGGGTATTTCAGTCTTTGGTAAAATCATTTTAATTAAAATCTGAAGTAAGATAGCATAAGTGTGTACGCAGCTTTATGTGTTGTAAATTAGGAAACATCTAGTAGCGCTTAGGCTGCAAGTTTCAAGATGTCATGGTCAGGAGAGTTTAACGATAATGTCAGTTAAGGCCAGAGGACGGTTAGCAAATTTTAGCCCGTGGGGCAAGACTCGACTCAGCAGCCTATTAGGAACATTTTAAAGGCAAGAAATGCAGATGGCCAAGTGACCCAGCCCAAGGTAGCTATGGGACCATCCCAGTGGGCAAATGCCCCCCTGTCCGTCCTCCAACTCAGCCTGCCCCTGGTTATGGCTACAAAATGCCAAGACTTCGTAGCTACAGAAATGTAATCTTTTGTTTCTCCCATTACATTCTATGTAGAATCTGACATTTTCCAGCTCTACTTTAGTGTTTTGCAACTCTACATACACAATAACAGATCGGAAAGGAGAGATTAAAGTTAACTGCAAAATGTTAGGATTTTAGTGGAGGGAATTCTAAGGCCTAGGAGGAATATGTTGAGAATATATCCAACATGGACAAACAAAAAAGAGCCTTCACCTGGCTGCTCCCAATCTTATCAGAACAGAGTTCCGCATCATGTGACCTCCTCTGCACAGTACAGGGAGGTCACTTGGCATAACCAGAAGAGGTTCCTTTTTCTGTGCGGCCCCTTTGAAGGCTGTAACTTTTAGAGACTAGAGAATTTGAATGGCACCAGGGTCGGACTGGCCCGCCGGGGGACTGGGCTATCCACCGGTAGGCCCCGACCCTGAATCGCTCCCCTGTTCGTGGGTGGGGGGAGCGGGAAACTTTAATTAAAAAAAAACTCACGTGACCGCGGCTCCATTCGCACTGAATGTCGGGCGTGACGTCATCACGCCCGACGTTCAGTGAGGAGCGCCGGCAAGACAGAAGAGAAGAAAAGGAAGAAGCAGATAGAAAAGGTAAGTGATAGGGGAGCATGGCAGAGAAGGGGGAGCATGGCACAGCAGCTGGAGCATGGAACAGAAGTAGGAGCATGGAACAGAGAAGGGGGAGCATGGAACAGAAGCTGGAGCATGGAATAGAAGTAGGAGCATTGCAGAGAAGGGGGAGCATGGAACAGAAGTAGGAGCATGGCAGAGAAGGGGGAGCATGGAACAGAAGTTGGAGCATGGAACAGAAGTAGGAGCATTGCAGAGAAGGTGGAGCATGGAACAGATGTAGGAGCATGGAACAGAGAAGGGGGAGCATGGAACAGAGAAGGGGGAGCATGGAACAGAGAAGGGGGAGCATGGAACAGAGAAGGGGGAGCATGGAACAGAGAAGGGGGAGCATGGAACAGAAGTAGGAGCATGGCAGAGAAGGGGGAGCATGGAACAGAAGGGGGAGAATGGAACAGAAGGGGGGGCATGGAACAGAAGGGGGAGCATGGCACAGAAGCTGGAGCATGGAACAGAAGTAGGAGCATGGCAGAGAAGGGGGAGCATGGAACAGAAGGGGGAGCATGGCACAGAAGTTGAAGCATGGAACAGAAGTAGGAGCATGGAACAGAAGTAGGAGCATGGCAGAGAAGGGGAAGCATGGCACAGAAGCTGGAGCATGGAACAGAAGCTGGAGCATGGAATAGAAGTAGGAGCATGGCAGAGAAGGGGGAGCATGGAACAGAAGGGGGAGCGTGGCACAGAAGCTGGAGCGTGGCACAGATGTAGGAGCATGGCAGAGAAGGGGGAGCATGGAACAGAAGGGGGAGAATGGAACAGAAGGGGGGGCATGGAACAGAAGGGGGAGCATGGCACAGAAGCTGGAGCATGGAACAGAAGTAGGAGCATGGCAGAGAAGGGGGAGCATGGAACAGAAGGGGGAGCATGGCACAGAAGTTGAAGCATGGAACAGAAGTAGGAGCATGGAACAGAAGTAGGAGCATGGCAGAGAAGGGGAAGCATGGCACAGAAGCTGGAGCATGGAACAGAAGCTGGAGCATGGAATAGAAGTAGGAGCATGGCAGAGAAGGGGGAGCATGGAACAGAAGGGGGAGCGTGGCACAGAAGCTGGAGCGTGGCACAGATGTAGGAGCATGGCAGAGAAGGGGGAGCATGGAACAGAAGGGGGAGCATGGAACAGAGAAGGGGGAGCATGGAACAGAAGGAGGAGCATGGAACAGAAGGAGGAGCATGGAACAGAAGGAGGAGCATGGAACAGAAGGGGGAGCATGGCAGAGTGAAGGGGGAGCACAGAGAGCATGGCAGTATGTGAAGGGCGCCAGGAGAAGGGGGGAGCAAAAGCAGCATGGTACAGGGTGATGAAGGGGAGAGCAAAAGCAGCATGGAGGGCGCAGTGTGATCATAAGGAGGCACAGCATGGTGATAAAAGGGCGCAGTAATGTGTGTGTGATGGCACAACGGGCTTGTGGCAATGTAATGTGTGTGTGTGTGGTAGGTGGTTGCTAAATAATGGGTGCTATTTTCTTTGTAGGGTGAAGATGGGGCAATTTAATTTTATAGTGGGGACTATGAATTTAAGATGGGGTGGTTTGGGCACTAACAATTGAATGTGGGGCTGAGTTTGAGGAGCATGAGGTATATTTATTAAATGTGAATATGAATTATTTAATAGCAGTGACGGTTGCAGGAAATAGGTATATTTATTATACATAAATGTGATTAATTTATTGCAGGGGCTATCTGTTGGGAGGGAGATAGGTTTATTAAATGGGAATACTATTACTTTTATGTTGGGGCTGGAGGAAGTCCTAAGTATTAAATTGATTTGTCCTACTGATTTAACGCCGGGGCTGGTTAGACTTTTCTAAATGTACCCATTATTTTTTTCCAAATAGGGCCCCTCAACATTCCAGGATCCAGACAAGCCGCAGCTAAAGAAACCAGCAGCCACAGGTGGTAAAAGTGACAAGAACAGGTAGGACAGTCTGTCAAATGTTCTGAGACTAGTGTAGGCTTGGCTAACCTGTGGCACTCCAGGTTTGTGAAACTACAAGTCCCAGCATACCCTTCCAGCAATAGGCTGCTATATATTGGCAAAGCATGCTGAGGCTTGTAGTTTTACAACACCTGGAGTGCCACAGGTTAGCCAAGCCTGGTCTAGTGGGATAATCCTGATTTTTGGTGACTGTTCTGCCCAATCTAAGGTGCAGGTCAAGACTGTGTACTCTTTATACCCACATTGCATTCTTTATATACTACACTATGGTGCTAGCTGTCCTTTGTGGGCTGACCACTCCCCCTCTAGTGTCTGGTCTCGCCTCTTTGATGGTTGGCCACACCCCCTCTGGTGTGCCCCTAGCGTTGCAGTGCCCTGGTGGGCCCTTCATGGCCTAGTCCAACACTGAATGGCACTGGATACTGGCAAGTAGTGAAGAACAGCAAGACGGTGGCCAGATTTACCAAAGGAGACCAGGCTGGAACCGAATTGCAGACTGCACTGTCTGAGCAGGAATAACTGAGAAGACTGCAGACTGCTGGGAAACAGTTTGGTGTCTGAAAAATCAACGTTGCACTGGCAACAGATTAGGGCTCCAGGAAACCCTTTTATACTAACTACTAGCACCTTATTGGAGGCTGCGGTCAGCTGAGCTGAAGCAGCACTCTGACTGATTCAGAGGAATCAGGTGACTGGATCCAAAATGGCAGCGCCCAGGAACTGGTTTTGGAGGGAACCCTGGAGTGGAGACTGATAAACCCTGATTGGAAGCTTTAGTCAGCTGATTTGAAGCAGTATTCTGACTGGCTGAGGGAGAGCAGGTGACTGAATCCAAGATGCCAGCGCTCATATACTGGTTTTGAAGGGATCTCTGGAGTGAAGACAGACTAGGCAGCATCCTGCAGAGATATCTGAGACCAACAGAGCCTGCGGACCGCAGGGACAGCTTAGAAAGACAGAGGAGAGGTAACAGGACCTTGCAGCCTGGTGTATGACACCACCTATACTATGTACATTAATGTACCCTCACAAACTGTCCCAATTTCCACTTTGAGCCACACACTTGTGTTCCAGCTGTGCCCACTTCCAATTAATTTGTAAGCTCTCTTATGAGCAGGGCTCTCTATACCCTTTATTTTCATGTCTGCATTTATTTTGTATAGATTGTATCTGCCTGTTTAATGTTTGTCCTGTTTTTGACTTGTAAAGGCACCACATGTCAAAAATGATAATAATAATAATAATAATAATAATAATAATAATATCCCTAGTTACTGAAAATACCTAGCTGTAATTGGATAAGTTAGTTATAAAGCAAGTACATCTGATGCTGAGCATGTTTTGTCCTTTCCAAATATGTTTATAACCGAAGAAATATACATAAAAGTGGTAAAATACACGTGTTTGAAACCCTTTGTAAAGCAAAAACATTATTTTTGTTTGTTTATTACTTCTAAAGGTGGAAATAAACCTGCAAAAAAATGATAAAACACTTGTATTAATAAATAACTAGCAGGGTCACCTGGCGTTGCATGGGTCCAATTTTTAATATGTAGCAGTTTTTAAATACTAACAAATTCTTTGTATTTACCAAAGATCGAAAATAAAATTTAGAAAATAAGATTGGTTCCTCTGTCGCATTGGCGCTATGTCGTGTTGTGGCGAGGATTCCTTCCTGCAGTTAAACAATTGTTTACAACCAAAAAATTATGCTTTCAATATTTGTTGCTCTGTAGCATTGTTGCGTTGTCACTATGTGGTCTAATAGGTTACTTTTTGGATACTAAATGACTATGTAAGATTTGAGAACTTTACTTTGAGAGCTGTGGAAGATATTCACCAAAAAACAAACAAACTTCTTCTTTTATTTATATAGATTTTCTTAAAGCAACAGCCACTTTGTGAGAGGTCAGCATTACAGCTCCCAGTCAGGTCTGGCTGAGATTATAAAACTGATTCAAGTGAGTATAAAAACACATTTATAACTCATTATCCTTTATTTATGTAAGTGTGAAGATTCCAAACATTAGCTCTAGATGACAGCTGTCAGATAACTATTCACAATGACATCTACAAATGCCTTCGCTCAATTCCTGGACTCAGCACACTACTTAGAACAGTAGTCTAGCTAATAACCTCACCTGGACTTCAGCAAAAAGGTCAAGTCAACAGAACATTTACCTTTATAAGTCCCTCAGTTCTGCCAAATCTATGCAAGAACAACGTTTTGTGTTGGATTTCTCTGCTTGTGCTATGAAGACGACTTGTTTTGTTGGACTGTACATCATGATTTTACCTTCTCCAAACCTTCAACATCTGCTTTTTCCCCCACTATTCTACCTTCTCCAATCCTTTGCCTTCATCTTGTACCTCATGACCAGTCCTCTCAGGACAAAGTAACCGGACAAGGTGTGTCTCTGATTATTACCCCAGCCAATTATGCTTTTCCTGGAAGCTTCCAATACCATCATAATAAGGAGCATTCACACATCAGTCCCTGCCCCAGTATGCTTATAGTATACTTGGACTGTAGGAGGAAACTGCAAGAAAAACATAAACAACCATAATGCTCTGAATAGAATGGAACTCATGGCTCCAGCATGAGACAACAATGCTAACCACTGTGCTACAGTGCCTCCCTGTCACCTTCAGATTTATGAATAGATACAGCAGGTGAAATGTATTGAACACATCAACATTTTTCTCAGTAAATAAATATTTAATGTGGCTATTGTAATGAAATTTACACCAAATGTCAGCAACAACCCTTGCAATCCAAACATGCAAAGAAATCAAACCATAGATGTCCATAATTTAAGTTTTGTGTAATAATGTGAAATAACACAGGGAAAAAGTTTTGAACACGCTTCCTGAAATTTATTTAATACATTGTACAAAAGTCTTTGTTGGTAATGACAGCTTCAAGACACCTCCTGTATGGAGAAACTAGTCGCATGCATTGCTCAGGTGTGATTTTGCCCCATTCTTCAACGCAAATAGTTTTTAAACCTTAAAGGTTCTGTGGGCTTCTTCTATGAACTCTGATCTTTAGTTCTTTCCATAGATATTCAATTGGATTCAAGTCAGGTGATTGGCTGGGCCATTCTAGCAGCTTTATTTTCTTTCTCTGAAACCAATTGAGAGTGTCCTTGGCTCTGTGTTTGGGATCATTGTCTTGCTGAAATGTTCACCCTTGTTTCATTTTCAGCATCCTGGTAGATGGCAGCAGATTTTTATCAAGAATGTCTTGGTACATTTTTCCATTCATCCTTCCTTCAATTATATGCAACATGCCAGTACTGTGTGTAGAAAACCAGCCCCACACCATGATGTTCCCACCTCCAAACTTCACTGTTGGTATGGGTTTTTGGGGTGATGTTCAGCGCCATTTCTCCTCCAAACTGTTAGGAACCCCTCCAGCCGGCACAACACAACCCGGAGTCTACTCTGCCAGTCAGGTGTTCACTGGAGCCCCTGATGGTGGGGACAGACTGGGCCGCAGACTGACAGAGGGTCGTGAAGTGTGTACCGGCTGGGGAGAACCCAGGCAAGAAGAGTCAGGTCCACGCAGATGTCAAAGGCCGGCAGCAGGTAACAGTAATGATGAACAAGCTGAGGTCAGAGGTCACAGGCAAAGTAGTAGAACGGGTAAACAAGCCAAGGATCAGGGTCACAGGAAACACAAGCGAAGTCCAATACGAAGCCAAGGGTCATACACGGGAAGTCAAACGTAGAAACAGGATACAGGGACTGGAACAAGCAGGTCAGCAGACTGGAGCACAGAAGCTATAACCGGCAATGAGGCAGCAGACCTCATTGCCTTAAGTACAGACACAGACCAATCAGCAGTTGAACACACTCCTGCAGGCTAATTTACTAGTATCCAGCAGGGCCAATCAGGGCTTGCCCCTGACCTACACAGTTGCAGGCTAATGCCTGTTAATAAGCCTAATCAGCCCACAGGCTGCCTGCTATGCGCATGCGCCCGGCTACCAGCACCGCCGGGACGCAGCGCTAGTGTACTAGCGTCTGCCCGTTGCCCTGGTAACGGCCGGACAGGAAGAGGAAATGACGTCCCGGTCGTCAAGGTGACGGCCGGGACGCTGGGGCGCATGAGAAGCGAGCCGCGGCGGCTGTGAGTACCGCCGCGGCTCGTGACAGTACCCCCCCCTTGAGGAGGGGTCAAGGGACCCCGACACCCAGGTTTTCTTGGAAATTTCCTGAAGAATTCCTTCAATTGTTTGGGAGCATGGAGTTGTCTCCGCGGAACCCAAGAGCGTTCTTCTAACCCGCGGTTCCTCCACTGTACCAAAAAGTGCACCTGTCCTTGCACTTTTTTGGAATCCAAGATTTTCTGAACACTGTACCTCTGTGGCTTGCCTGAAGACTGGGCTTGAGCTGGATAAAGAACTGGTTTTAACAGAGAACAATGAAATGTGTTTGGAATTCTTAACGAGCCCGGAATTTTTAACCTAAATGCAACAGAGTTCACCTGCTTGATGATGGGAAACGGCCCGATGAATTTAGGGCCCAACTTTTTGCAAGGTTGCTTCAGCCTGATATTTTTTGTAGACAGCCAGACTTTCTGGCCAACCTTAAGAGAGCAGGGGGTACGGTGTCTGTCCGAATTTTTTTTTGCAACAAGTGAGGCTTGTTTTAAAGATGAATGTACTTTCTTCCAGACAACTCTGAGATCCCTGGCAGTGGAACGGATCTCCTGAATACCAACGGACTGGAGTGAATACAAAGAGTTAGATCTGGGGTGGAAACCATAATTGCAAAAGAACGGAGAGGTTTTCGTGGATGAGTGACAGGAGTTGTTACAGGCAAATTCTGCCCAGGGCAACAAGGAGGACCAGTTGTCATGGAACTCCGATATGTAGCATCGCAAGAACTTCTCCAAGGACTGGTTAACCCTTTCAGTCTGCCCATTTGACTGAGGGTGGTATGCAGATGATAAACTGACCTTGATTACCAGGAGGGTACAGAATGATCTCCAGAACTGCGCTATGAACTGGGAACCCCGATCGGAGACGATGTCTGTAGGGAGTCCTTGGAGGCGGAAAATGTGTTGAATGAACAAGATTGCCAAATCTCGAGCAGTAGGAAGCCTAGTGAGTGGAATGAAATGTGCCATCTTGCTGAACCGGTCTACCACGACCCAAATGGTATTGTGTCCCGCAGAGGGTGGCAGATCGACTATAAAGTCCATGGACAGATGTGTCCAAGGTTTACCAGGGGCGGCCAACGGAACTAACTGACCTACCGGGCGAGTCCTGGGAACTTTGTTCCTGGCACAAACTTCACAGGACCGGACGTGACTCTTGACGTCAGCAGAGACGGCCACCATACAGTACGGGAAAGGATTTCCAGTGTTTTGTAGACTCCAGGATGCCCAGCAGTCCGACTGTTGTGTGCCTCAGCAAGGACTGTCTTCCTTAGATGAACTGGGACAAACAAACATCCTGCCGGAGTGTTATCAGGAGCCAACCTCTGGAACCTTTGTAAGGTACAGCTCAAACCTTGAGTTAATCCGGCATGAATCATAGACACAGGAACAATAGGCTCTGGGCAGGTGACCGGAGCATGATGTGCCAGGAAACTTCTAGACAGGGCGTCCGCTTGAATATTTTTGGAACCAGGACGATAGGTGATAATAAAGTTAAACCGAGTGAAGAACAGCGACCACCGAGCCTGTCGGGGGTTCAGACGTTTGGCTGACTGTATATACTGTAAGTTTTTATGATCCGTTATAACGGAGATCTGGTGTGCAGCGCCTTCCAACCAGTGCCGCCATTCCTCAAAGGCCCATTTAATTGCCAGCAATTCTCGGTTTCCCACGTCATAGTTGGTTTCCGCTGATGAGAACTGACGGGAAAAAAAGGCACATGGATGTAAGCGGTGGGTCTGGGGGTCTTTTTGTGACAAGACGGCCCCAGCACCGACGTCAGACGCATCTACCTCAAGAACAAACGGTACCCTAGGATCCGGATGTCTGAGAACCTGAGCAGACACAAAAGCTTTCTTCAGGGTTTTGAATGCATTTATTGCCTGTTGTGACCAAACAGTTGGATCACCTCCTTTGCGGGTCAAGGTGACGATAGGAGCCACGATATCAGCAAAGCCGCCAATAAACCTCCTGTAGTAATTGGCGAATCCCAGGAATCTCTGGACCGCCTTGAGGTTATTTGGTTGTATCCAATCCAGAATTGCTTGGACCTTGGTTGGGTCCATGGAGAAACCTTCTGAGGAGATTAGATAACCGAGGAAGGATACCTTCTGAACCTCGAACTCGCATTTCTCGAGTTTAGCGTAGAGGTGATGTTCCCGTAATTTCTGTAGGATTTGTCTGACATGACCCTGGTGCACAGACAACGATTTTGAATATATGAGGATGTCATCTAAGTAAACAACAACAAAGTGTCCCAGGAACTCACGTAACACCTCATTAATCAAGTCCTGAAATACGGCAGGAGCATTACTAAGGCCAAACGGCATGACCAGGTATTCGTAATGGCCCGAGAGCGTGTTGAAAGCCGTCTTCCACTCATCACCTGCTCTAATACGTATGAGATTATAGGCCCCACGAAGATCAATTTTTGTGAAGATAGTGGCTCCTCTTAATTGATCAAAAAGAACGGAGATGAGGGGAAGGGGGTAGGTGTTCTTAACCGTAATAAGGTTCAGCCCTCGATAATCGATACAGGGTCTGAGTCCACCGTCCTTCTTGGGTACAAAGAAACACCCCGCTCCTACTGGGGACTTGGATGGCCTGATGAAGCCCTTCTCCAAGTTTTCGTCAATATACTCCTGCATGGATTTGGTCTCTGGACCAGAGAGAGGATACAAGCATCCCTTGGGTAATTTAGAGCCCGGAATGAGCTCAATGGCACAGTCGAAATTGCGGTGCGGTGGTAGTGTGTCAGCAGCCTTTTTGGAGAAAACATCCCAATAGTCATGATACTGAGAAGGGAGCTGCTCCGGAATAGACTGAATAATACGTAGAGGTAGTGTCAAGCAAGACTGTGTACAATGGGGGCTCCACTGGACAATTTCTCCTTTTGCCCAATCCATGACGGGGTTATGGCAGAATAGCCAAGGGTGGCCCAGAATTAAAGGAACCGAAGGACATTCGATAAGACGTAAGACTATGGATTCCGAATGGAGAGCGCCAATGTTCAACTGTAATGGTGGGGTCTCCCAAGTAATCTTGCCGCCTGGCAACGGACTACCATCTAAGCCACATACCGTAATGGCAGATTGGAGTTTAATCCGCGGAATACCAGCAGAGCGGGCAAACTCGATGTCAAGGAAGTTGCCAGCAGCTCCACTGTCAATGAAGGCTGATAGTTTCGTAGAACGAGCACTGAACGTGAGCTGTGCAGGGACCAATAGTGCATTTTTCTGGGAGACAATTTGTAGACCTAAGTGAACTCTCCCCTCGTTCCTTAGGCATGCTCGTTTCCCGACTTGTTTGGGCAAGAACGGGAGAAGTGGCCTCTTGCGCCACAATATAAACATAAGCCTTGTGACCGTCTCCTGTCTCTCTCCTCAGAGGAAAGACGGTATGCTCCCAATTGCATTGGTTCCTCACCATCCTGGGAGATAGGAACGAAGGCGGATGGAGGTGATGACGTTTCCTTTTCAGTTTTCCGCTCTTTATATCTCCTGTCAATTTTAATGGAGAGGTGCATCAGATCCTCCAGAGAGCTAGGAGACGGGTATTGCACCAGCGAATCTTTAATCTGTTCAGATAGGCCGACACGGAACTGACTACGTAAGGCAGGGTCGTTCCATCCACTGTCAGGTGACCATCTACGGAATTCCGCGCAGTATTCTTCTGCCGACCGTCTGCCTTGTTTCAAGGACCGTAGGTGAGCTTCCGCGGAGGCCACTCGATCCGGGTCATCATACAGTAAACCCAATGCCTCAAAGAAGGAGTCTACGGACTGCATGGCCGGACTGGTCTGTGGCAAAGAAAACGCCCAGGACTGGGGGTCACCCTGTAGAAGGGAAATAATAATCCCAACTCGTTGCTGCTCTGAACCGGAGGAGCGGGGTCTCATCCGAAAATAGAGCTTGCAGCTCTCCCTGAAGTTCCGAAACAAAGTTCTATTTCCGGAGAACCGATCCGGTAAATTCATTTTGGGCTCACAGATGGGATCTGGAGGAGATTGTGAAGCTTTTGTGGCTTCTTCTTGAACAGACATACGCTCAGCCAATCCCTGCATCATCTGATACAAAGACTCAACATGGCCTGCTAGGGTTTGTGCCGGAGACGGTGTGGATCCACTTGCATCCATCCTAATCTTGTCTCCGTGAGTGGGCCGGTTATAATGTTAGGAACCCCTCCAGCCGGCACAACACAACCCGGAGTCTACTCTGCCAGTCAGGTGTTCACTGGAGCCCCTGATGGTGGGGACAGACTGGGCCGCAGACTGACAGAGGGTCGTGAAGTGTGTACCGGCTGGGGAGAACCCAGGCAAGAAGAGTCAGGTCCACGCAGATGTCAAAGGCCGGCAGCAGGTAACAGTAATGATGAACAAGCTGAGGTCAGAGGTCACAGGCAAAGTAGTAGAACGGGTAAACAAGCCAAGGATCAGGGTCACAGGAAACACAAGCGAAGTCCAATACGAAGCCAAGGGTCATACACGGGAAGTCAAACGTAGAAACAGGATACAGGGACTGGAACAAGCAGGTCAGCAGACTGGAGCACAGAAGCTATAACCGGCAATGAGGCAGCAGACCTCATTGCCTTAAGTACAGACACAGACCAATCAGCAGTTGAACACACTCCTGCAGGCTAATTTACTAGTATCCAGCAGGGCCAATCAGGGCTTGCCCCTGACCTACACAGTTGCAGGCTAATGCCTGTTAATAAGCCTAATCAGCCCACAGGCTGCCTGCTATGCGCATGCGCCCGGCTACCAGCACCGCCGGGACGCAGCGCTAGTGTACTAGCGTCTGGCCGTTGCCCTGGTAACGGCCGGACAGGAAGAGGAAATGACGTCCCGGTCGTCAAGGTGACGGCCGGGACGCTGGGGCGCATGAGAAGCGAGCCGCGGCGGCTGTGAGTACCGCCGCGGCTCGTGACAGTACCCCCCCCCTTGAGGAGGGGTCAAGGGACCCCGACACCCAGGTTTTCTTGGAAATTTCCTGAAGAATTCCTTCAATTGTTTGGGAGCATGGAGTTGTCTCCGCGGAACCCAAGAGCGTTCTTCTAACCCGCGGTTCCTCCACTGTACCAAAAAGTGCACCTGTCCTTGCACTTTTTTGGAATCCAAGATTTTCTGAACACTGTACCTCTGTGGCTTGCCTGAAGACTGGGCTTGAGCTGGATAAAGAACTGGTTTTAACAGAGAACAATGAAATGTGTTTGGAATTCTTAACGAGCCCGGAATTTTTAACCTAAATGCAACAGAGTTCACCTGCTTGATGATGGGAAACGGCCCGATGAATTTAGGGCCCATCTTCTTGCAAGGTTGCTTCAGCCTGATATTTTTTGTAGACAGCCAGACTTTCTGGCCAACCTTAAGAGAGCAGGGGGTACGGTGTCTGTCCGAATTTTTTTTTGCAACAAGTGAGGCTTGTTTTAAAGATGAATGTACTTTCTTCCAGACAACTCTGAGATCCCTGGCAGTGGAACGGATCTCCTGAATACCAACGGACTGGAGTGAATACAAAGAGTTAGATCTGGGGTGGAAACCATAATTGCAAAAGAACGGAGAGGTTTTCGTGGATGAGTGACAGGAGTTGTTACAGGCAAATTCTGCCCAGGGCAACAAGGAGGACCAGTTGTCATGGAACTCCGATATGTAGCATCGCAAGAACTTCTCCAAGGACTGGTTAACCCTTTCAGTCTGCCCATTTGACTGAGGGTGGTATGCAGATGATAAACTGACCTTGATTACCAGGAGGGTACAGAATGATCTCCAGAACTGCGCTATGAACTGGGAACCCCGATCGGAGACGATGTCTGTAGGGAGTCCATGGAGGCGGAAAATGTGTTGAATGAACAAGATTGCCAAATCTCGAGCAGTAGGAAGCCTAGTGAGTGGAATGAAATGTGCCATCTTGCTGAACCGGTCTACCACGACCCAAATGGTATTGTGTCCCGCAGAGGGTGGCAGATCGACTATAAAGTCCATGGACAGATGTGTCCAAGGTTTACCAGGGGCGGCCAACGGAACTAACTGACCTACCCCTTAGATTGTACGCTCCTCTGAGCAGGGCCATCTCTCCTCCTGTTTCCACCACTTCTAACTCTGCTCTCCAGCTACTTAGCCCTCCTCCTCAAAGGTCCTCCACCCCACATCCACTTTCGCTCCCTCCTCCCCCCTGGGGGTCTCCCTGTCTTCCACGCCCCCCTTCTTGGGCCCCGTCATTTTCGGATCCTCCCTCTCCCTTCCCCGCCCTCTCTAGCTGTGCATTGAGCGTACTGAGTTGCTGTGTTTACTGTACTGTGCTGTCTCCCATTGTATTGTGATTTTGTTTGTCTCTGTACGGCGCTGCGGATGCCTTGTAGCGCCTTATAAATAAATATTAATAATAATAATAATAATAATACCGGGCGAGTCCTGGGAACTTTGTTCCTGGCACAAACTTCACAGGACCGGACGTGACTCTTGACGTCAGCAGACAGAGACGGCCACCATACAGTACGGGAAAGGATTTCCAGTGTTTTGTAGACTCCAGGATGCCCAGCAGTCCGACTGTTGTGTGCCTCAGCAAGGACTGTCTTCCTTAGATGAACTGGGACAAACAAACATCCTGCCGGAGTGTTATCAGGAGCCAACCTCTGGAACCTTTGTAAGGTACAGCTCAAATCTTGAGTTAATCCGGCATGAATCATAGACACAGGAACAATAGGCTCTGGGCAGGTGACCGGAGCATGATGTGCCAGGAAACTTCTAGACAGGGCGTCCGCTTGAATATCTTTGGAACCAGGACGATAGGTGATAATAAAGTTAAACCGAGTGAAGAACAGCGACCACCGAGCCTGTCGGGGGTTCAGACGTTTGGCTGACTGTATATACTGTAAGTTTTTATGATCCGTTATAACGGAGATCTGGTGTGCAGCGCCTTCCAACCAGTGCCGCCATTCCTCAAAGGCCCATTTAATTGCCAGCAATTCTCGGTTTCCCACGTCATAGTTGGTTTCCGCTGATGAGAACTGACGGGAAAAAAAGGCACATGGATGTAAGCGGTGGGTCTGGGGGTCTTTTTGTGACAAGACGGCCCCAGCACCGACGTCAGACGCATCTACCTCAAGAACAAACGGTACCCTAGGATCCGGATGTCTGAGAACCTGAGCAGACACAAAAGCTTTCTTCAGGGTTTTGAATGCATTTATTGCCTGTTGTGACCAAACAGTTGGATCACCTCCTTTGCGGGTCAAGGTGACGATAGGAGCCACGATATCAGCAAAGCCGCCAATAAACCTCCTGTAGTAATTGGCGAATCCCAGGAATCTCTGGACCGCCTTGAGGTTATTTGGTTGTATCCAATCCAGAATTGCTTGGACCTTGGTTGGGTCCATGGAGAAACCTTCTGAGGAGATTAGATAACCGAGGAAGGATACCTTCTGAACCTCGAACTCGCATTTCTCGAGTTTAGCGTAGAGGTGATGTTCCCGTAATTTCTGTAGGATTTGTCTGACATGACCCTGGTGCACAGACAACGATTTTGAATATATGAGGATGTCATCTAAGTAAACAACAACAAAGTGTCCCAGGAACTCACGTAACACCTCATTAATCAAGTTCTGAAATACGGCAGGAGCATTACTAAGGCCAAACGGCATGACCAGGTATTCGTAATGGCCCGAGAGCGTGTTGAAAGCCGTCTTCCACTCATCACCTGCTCTAATACGTATGAGATTATAGGCCCCACGAAGATCAATTTTTGTGAAGATAGTGGCTCCTCTTAATTGATCAAAAAGAACGGAGATGAGGGGAAGGGGGTAGGTGTTCTTAACCGTAATAAGGTTCAGCCCTCGATAATCGATACAGGGTCTGAGTCCACCGTCCTTCTTGGGTACAAAGAAACACCCCGCTCCTACTGGGGACTTGGATGGCCTGATGAAGCCCTTCTCCAAGTTTTCGTCAATATACTCCTGCATGGATTTGGTCTCTGGACCAGAGAGAGGATACAAGCGTCCCTTGGGTAATTTAGAGCCCGGAATGAGCTCAATGGCACAGTCGAAATTGCGGTGCGGTGGTAGTGTGTCAGCAGCCTTTTTGGAGAAAACATCCCAATAGTCATGATACTGAGAAGGGAGCTGCTCCGGAATAGACTGAATAATACGTAGAGGTAGTGTCAAGCAAGACTGTGTACAATGGGGGCTCCACTGGACAATTTCTCCTTTTGCCCAATCCATGACGGGGTTATGGCAGAATAGCCAAGGGTGGCCCAGAATTAAAGGAACCGAAGGACATTCGATAAGACGTAAGACTATGGATTCCGAATGGAGAGCGCCAATGTTCAACTGTAATGGTGGGGTCTCCCAAGTAATCTTGCCGCCTGGCAACGGACTACCATCTAAGCCACATACCGTAATGGCAGATTGGAGTTTAATCCGCGGAATACCAGCAGAGCGGGCAAACTCGATGTCAAGGAAGTTGCCAGCAGCTCCACTGTCAATGAAGGCTGATAGTTTCGTAGAACGAGCACTGAACGTGAGCTGTGCAGGGACCAATAGTGCATTTTTCTGGGAGACAATTTGTAGACCTAAGTGAACTCTCCCCTCGTTCCTTAGGCATGCTCGTTTCCCGACTTGTTTGGGCAAGAACGGGAGAAGTGGCCTCTTGCGCCACAATATAAACATAAGCCTTGTGACCGTCTCCTGTCTCTTTCCTCAGAGGAAAGACGGTATGCTCCCAATTGCATTGGTTCCTCACCATCCTGGGAGATAGGAACGAAGGCGGATGGAGGTGATGACGTTTCCTTTTCAGTTTTCCGCTCTTTATATCTCCTGTCAATTTTAATGGAGAGGTGCATCAGATCCTCCAGAGAGCTAGGAGACGGGTATTGCACCAGCGAATCTTTAATCTGTTCAGATAGGCCGACACGGAACTGACTACGTAAGGCAGGGTTGTTCCATCCACTGTCAGGTGACCATCTACGGAATTCCGCGCAGTATTCTTCTGCCGACCGTCTGCCTTGTTTCAAGGACCGTAGGTGAGCTTCCGCGGAGGCCACTCGATCCGGGTCATCATACAGTAAACCCAATGCCTCAAAGAAGGAGTCTACGGACTGCATGGCCGGACTGGTCTGTGGCAAAGAAAACGCCCAGGACTGGGGGTCACCCTGTAGAAGGGAAATAATAATCCCAACTCGTTGCTGCTCTGAACCGGAGGAGCGGGGTCTCATCCGAAAATAGAGCTTGCAGCTCTCCCTGAAGTTCCGAAACAAAGTTCTATTTCCGGAGAACCGATCCGGTAAATTCATTTTGGGCTCACAGATGGGATCTGGAGGAGATTGTGAAGCTTTTGTGGCTTCTTCTTGAACAGACATACGCTCAGCCAATCCCTGCATCATCTGATACAAAGACTCAACATGGCCTGCTAGGGTTTGTGCCGGAGACGGTGTGGATCCACTTGCATCCATCCTAATCTTGTCTCCGTGAGTGGGCCGGTTATAATGTTAGGAACCCCTCCAGCCGGCACAACACAACCCGGAGTCTACTCTGCCAGTCAGGTGTTCACTGGAGCCCCTGATGGTGGGGACAGACTGGGCCGCAGACTGACAGAGGGTCGTGAAGTGTGTACCGGCTGGGGAGAACCCAGGCAAGAAGAGTCAGGTCCACGCAGATGTCAAAGGCCGGCAGCAGGTAACAGTAATGATGAACAAGCTGAGGTCAGAGGTCACAGGCAAAGTAGTAGAACGGGTAAACAAGCCAAGGATCAGGGTCACAGGAAACACAAGCGAAGTCCAATACGAAGCCAAGGGTCATACACGGGAAGTCAAACGTAGAAACAGGATACAGGGACTGGAACAAGCAGGTCAGCAGACTGGAGGACAGAAGCTATAACCGGCAATGAGGCAGCAGACCTCATTGCCTTAAGTACAGACACAGACCAATCAGCAGTTGAACACACTCCTGCAGGCTAATTTACTAGTATCCAGCAGGGCCAATCAGGGCTTGCCCCTGACCTACACAGTTGCAGGCTAATGCCTGTTAATAAGCCTAATCAGCCCACAGGCTGCCTGCTATGCGCATGCGCCCGGCTACCAGCACCGCCGGGACGCAGCGCTAGTGTACTAGCGTCTGGCCGTTGCCCTGGTAACGGCCGGACAGGAAGAGGAAATGACGTCCCGGTCGTCAAGGTGACGGCCGGGACGCTGGGGCGCATGAGAAGCGAGCCGCGGCGGCTGTGAGTACCGCCGCGGCTCGTGACACAAACATGGTGTGTATTATAGGATCCAAGGAGTTCAATTTTTCTCTCATCTGACCGCACTATTCTCTTCCAGTATTTCACAGGCTTGTCCAAATGTCCACAGGCTTGTACAAATAAACGAGCTTCAACAGGTTTTTCTTCATCAAAGGAGTCTTGCGTGGTGAGCGTGCATACAGGCTATGGCAGTTGAGTGCTTTAATTATTGTTTTCTTTGAAACAATTGTACCTGCTAATTCCAGGGGGTAAATGTATCAT
The DNA here is from genome assembly GCF_038048845.1 of Mixophyes fleayi. Taxonomy (NCBI): domain Eukaryota; kingdom Metazoa; phylum Chordata; class Amphibia; order Anura; family Limnodynastidae; genus Mixophyes; species Mixophyes fleayi. The sequence goes on along the minus strand of NC_134405.1, from coordinate 254,647,456 downwards.
AGTCCGGTTTTTTCATCGCGAGAGATCGGCGAGATGACAGCTAAAATTTAATGCGGCAGTGCCTTGTAAAGGGAAACTTGTCTTTACAAGGCAGCGCCGCTTTAAATTTTAGCTGTCATCTCGCGCGGGATACAAAAACCGGACTATGATACATTTACCCCCAGGTCTTTCTGAAGCTCTCCACAAGTGGTCCTTCGTTCTTGGACAACTCTTCTGATAATGTTTTTCACTCCTCTGTCAGAAATCTTGCGAGGTGCACAATGGTCATGGCCGGTTTATGGTGAAATGATGTTCTTTCCACTTCTGGATTATGGCCCCAACAGTGCTCACTGGAACATTCAGCAGTTTAGAGATCCTTCTGTAACCAATGCCATCAGTATGTTTTGTGACAATAAGGTTAGCGAAGGTCTTGAGAGAGCTCTTTTCTTTTACCCATCATGAGATGTTTCTTGTGTGACACCTTCGTAATGAGACACCTTTTTATAAACTATCAGTTGTGGCTGAACCAGCTGGCAGGATTGCTTTCTAATTACTGATATACTTCAGCTGGTGTCTTATCTTTCCATGTCTTTTTGTACCTCCCTTTCTTCATGTGTTCAATACTTTTTCCCTATGTCATTTGACGTTATTACACAAAACTTAAATTATGGACATCTATGGTTTGATTTCTTTGCATGTGTGGATTGCAAGGGTTGTTGCTGACATTTTTGTTGTAAATTTCATTACAATTGCCACATTAAATATATATATTTATTGAGAAAAACGTTGATGTGTTCAATACTTATTTCACCCACTGTACCTTTCTGGAATTTATCTCCACTATAACTTGCCACATTATACATTTATAATACCATATTATGCATCTACATTTACATCAGGGCTAGTGTAACATAGTAAGCATATATAGCACAATAGCACAGCAGGAGTGCACCATGGGTTCACGGTGGCGTTCCATTTTCCTAGCCCTTGCTCTGCTCTCTGTATACCGGTGGCATTTGTGGAAGGTGGAGCAGAGCATGTGCAATGAAGCCTGTTTCGTGCAGTGAACCGCCGAACAAGCCAGCTCCACCAATGATTCATATATATTCTATATGGTATTAATTCTACTTTAATGAACCATTTTCTAAGTTTTCCCATAGATGTTATTTTATGGCTTGCACTCTACATGCCTTATGACTCCAATTATTCCTTTTTTACAAGATTAAATTAAATTAAATAGATGTGGCTCAATGTTTCCGAATGGATCATGGCTTAAACCTTATTCAAAGCTGAAAACAAGTTATGTTTCTTTGGCTCATCTAGTCAACAGAACTGCCAACTGGCCTTTTGTATGGGAATTTTGTCCCTTGGTTATAATAAAGCCTAAAGTAAATTTACTGTATAAAAGACCATAACATTAATTATTCTTGGTATGTAAAATGATGGTACAAGAAGATACATACAAGCCACAATTATGTAATTGTTTACACTGACTTTTTTACAAGCAAACCAATACAAATTGGCATATTAAATGGAAAGCAAGACAATATTTGGCCATGTTTATAGAACAATACATTGGATTATACCTTACAATTTTTCATACATGTGTAACACAATTAATTATAATTCTGTACAGCAGTCGCATTAGCTCATTACCTATTTATTTATTTATTCTTATATACTATGCCTTTAAAATATGTTAAGCTGCTTTTTAGTATGGTTTGTCTGTTTATTGGCTATTATCCCATTTTTATTTCTCTGGGGGAATTAGTCCCTCTTGCTCCAAATAGTTTCTCAAATAGTTATCAATAAGAATTCATGTTTTCTCATTGGGCAAATCTTCTTGTCTGTCAACCTAATCCATTTGGATTGTGATGATCAAGGTATTATTAGCCATAGAAATCAATTTAAAGGTACAACAGCATTTATGGCTTTTATAGGCTGTATTTATTATTTTCCTTAAACCACTTTATGAAATAATGTGGGGACACTGGGCCGGCAGAATGTGGTAAGCGGGGTAAGCAAGGCGGGTGCGCCAAGACATGGGGGGGGGCACTCCCCCCGCCTGCCGTCCCCGCTTGACCGCCGGCAAGCGGTGATGGCATCTTTTCACTGACAGTGTCATCATGTCCCGACACTGGCAGTGAAGAACGCGCAGAGAGGAGCAGCACACCGAGCCTGCGAGAAGAGAAGAATACAGTAGAAGAGAAGAGAAGGAAAGAAGGTCATAGAAAGGTAAGCAAATAATGGAGGGGGACAGTAATGGGGAAAAAGGAAGGGGACAGCAATGTGTGAGAAAAAAGAGGGGGACAGCAATGCGTGGGAAAAAGGAGGTGGACAACAACGTTGATGAAGGAGGGAGGCATTAGGGTGGATGAGGAGAGGGTACATGGTGATAAAGATGCACAGTGTGATGATGAAGGGGCACAGTGGGATTAAAAGGGGGCACGGTGTGATGAAGGAGAGGGCCCAACCAAACTAATTTTCCAAAAATTTAGAATCTTATTACAAAGAATACATATTCATTTATATTATTCATATAGTAATTGATGTTTGCTGTTTAATGTATTTATTGGTATTACTCTCTTTAGCAAAGTGCATTTTATGATTTGTATTAAAGAAAAAGCATTATCGAATGAACAAATAATTTATAAAAAGAGGAGGGCGCAAAATTTATTTTTTTTCAGGGGGGTGCCAGACATGCTAGCACCGGCAGTGACTGAGATGCAGGGTGGAAGTGGGCCTAGGAAGTATACTCAATCAATTTTGTAAAATATAATGCAATTCTGTGCAGCATCTTTTAGTTACTCCTTTGTGAATATATGGAAGATTATAATCTATCCCCCATTGAAAGCCTTACTCCTCACCCGGCCATCCCTTTCTGGACTGCTTGTCCAAAAGGGAAAGAAGTTGGAGGTACCTGTGGCTGTCAGTGTCTCTGAGATGGTAGCATACATGGAAAAGTAAATATGAAACCTAGGTTGATAAGATTAGTAGGAGAAGGATCTTACATATCTACTGCATTCTGAGAAGTAAAATACATAGGTTCTGAACAGACTTATACTAATTACTTCCTATCAAAAAATGCTACATTAGCCGGGGTCCAGGTTGTTTTAACATTCCTGTGCCCCTAACAAGGAGCAATTTGCCCAACAAACACTTTTCAATCATTTTCCCATTTATCCAAAATATAGTTTTCTCTTGTATCGGTGGGTCGCTGTCAGATGAACAATTCAAAATAGCCTGGACACTCTCTGCTTAGCTAGATAGCCAGGGCATCCTGCCAATTTCAATTCAATCAGTTTCTCATGGAACTTTTCAGATCTTACTTTTATGTCTTCTCAGCTAAATAGACAATTATTCCTATCTACACTATTAGGATATTGATCTGTAAGTTCAAGCTCTTTGCAAATCAAGATACATGGACATACTTCAGGAACAAAAACTTATCTGTACGGTATACAGGATACAAATCACAGTATGATTTGTCTGTAACACATACCAACAGAGGAACAATAAGGAGCATAACTCAGGAACAGGGAGTTGGAAATACAGGGATACAAGTAAAATTGCCTAGCAACCATTTCCCTCCCTTCAGCAGTTATATGAAACTGATAACACTTTTGCAGTTGTGTAATAATCTCTGTCTGTTGTCATTTTAACAAATACAATACAAATATGTCTTGATGCTCTAAAACTTTTGGCAATCAGGATGTATATATAAATGCCAATATTAAGTAGCAGATGAGTTTACCCACTCAGACCCCAAGCTTTTAAAAGGTTAATAATAAAAGACTCTCTGGTCCAAGTGCATTGGCAATGATTAGAGATACTTGAATACTTTTTTTTTAGTCTAAAACATTTTTCAATAGTTTTACAGAAATAAACATATTTAAAAACAGTCATTTTAACCCAAACCGTGAATGGCGAACTGCGTATGAGTACAGCGAACATCCAATGTGAGCATCGAACCTCGCAAGACGCAATCAACAAACTGCAAATTATAAACTGCAGAGTCTATTGATGATTGTAGAAACATTTGTGGTTCTATAGCGTTGTTCTAAATGTTTGAATATCTCAAACCATTATACATTAATAGTTGTTAATGGAATCTGAGTAGAACACCATGCTAATGCAGAACATTTACTAATACACTTTATTGTAGCAAACATAAATAAACACAACTGCTAATAATGTTTACACATCTGCATAAATGTTAGACATAGTGGAGTAAATTTGTGGGGCTAGGCTAACAGTGAAGTGTGCCAAGGTGAATTTCTATATTTTTGTGTCTCAATATATGATAGACAATCATATACTACATGGCCAAAGGTATTTGGATACCCCTTATATTTAGTATGTTTGGATATTTCAGACACACTAATTGCTAATGGTGCATAAAATCATAAATACAGCCATGCAATCTCAGTAGTCAAACATTAGCAGTAAAATGGGTCATACTGAATAGCTCAGTGATTTTCAAGTACTCCTGTCATAGGATGCCACCTTGCCAATAAGTCAGTTTGTTAGATGTCTGCCCTGCTAGAGCCTTGCTAGAGCTGCCATAGTCACCTGTAAGTGCTGTTGTTGTGTTAAGAGAGGAAAGGTCTACGAGCAGCAATAGCTCAGCTGCAAAGTGGAAGGCCACACAATCTCATTGGGACCAAGTACGGAAGTGTGTAAAAATCATCTGTAGTCGGTTGCGACAATCAATAGAGTTTCGAATTGCCTCTGGAAGCAATGCCAGCACAAGAACTTTTCATCAGGAGCTTCACATCACTCGGCACAATGCCAAACGTCAACTGAAGTGGTGCAAAGCACACAGTCCTTGGGGCAGTGGAAACACATTTGCTGGAGTGACAAATAATGCTTCACCATCTGGCAATAAGACAGATGAATCTGGGTTAGGAGGATGCCAGTAGAACGCTGCCTTCTTGAATGCGCACTGAGAACTGTAAAGTTTGGTGGAAGAGGAATAATGGTCTGGAGCTGTTTTTCTTGGTTTGGCCTCAACACCTTAGTTCTAGTGAGGGGAAATCTTAATTCTTCATCATACAATGACATTCTAGAGAAATTGTGCTTCCAACTTTGTGGCAACCGTTTGGGGAAGGCCCTTTCCTGTTTTAGCATGACAATATCAATAAATGGTTTCCCAAGTCTAGTGTGGAAAAACCTGGGTGGTCTACACAGAGCCCTGACCTTGACCCCATTAAATACCTTTGGGATGAATTGGAAGGCCGACTGCAAGCCAGGCCTTATCGGCAGGCCTCATCGCCAAATGTCAGTGCCCTACTTCACTAACGCCCTTGTGGCTGAATGGATGTGCGAATCCCTGCAGCCGTGTTCTAAATTGTAGTGGAAATCTTTCCCAGATGAGTGTGGGCTGTTAAAGCAGCAAGGGGATGGGGGGGGGGGGGGGTGTAACTCTATATTAATGAGATGTTCATCAAGCAGATATGGATGTGATGTTCGGGTGTCCACATACTTTGGACCATGTAGTGTGTAGTCTCTGTATTTGTCACACATAAGTATATGACAGAGTTTCATGTTCTCCATATTGCTAAAGACAAACCATATCTAGCAACGATGTCTATTATTTAGAAATTGTACTTTTTTTATTTTACTCCAAGCACTGTTATCTATTGGTGTCACAGAATGATGGCTGCATCCACCAAAAGTTTTGAGCTGGCATCCAACCATCCTGGTGTTGGAGCTTTTGTGCAGCTCACTCATTCCCTGACACATATTACACATATTGGTCCTACAGGGCTCCCAATGCCTACAGAGTCCTGTACAAAAAATACTTTGTAAGTGAATGACTCGTACGCATCAGGTATTACCGACACAATATTGGTCCAGAGATTTCAGGAAATATAAGGAAAGGGAATGGTTTGGAAAGGATATTCAGATAATGAATGCAATATATGCAGATATGCCTGTCACATATTAACCATGTATCATAACAAGATTTAACCTCAGTGTTAACTGTACTGGTTCTACAAGTCTAGAATATTACTGCATGTTATAATCAGAATCTTTATATTTAGCTGCATATTAGAAAGTCACATGTATATACGCAACTAGAACTAGTCTTGCTATGATACATTTTAATGTGTGACAGACATATCTGCATATATTGCAATCAAATATACTATATAAAAATAAATCACTTACTTTAAATATATGCCTTTTATGTAACAGAAGTTTCTAATTATTTGTCTTTTTCTCTCATATCCATTATATGGTATTACTCTTCTCTGCTATTTGTCCCAATGAGAGAACAAAGCAAAGTTAGGATGAGGCAGGATGTATGCATATTTTCTATATATCATTGAAGATGAGGAGATAATATTGGCTTAAAGGGCCTGCTAAACTGGCAATGGATAACAGAATATATGTACCAACCAGTGTTTGTGCCAATCATGTGTGCTGCAAAAAGTAACACAAACTGGTCTGCTTTTTTGCAAAATAATATATTATAAGTAGAAACTGCTATAAGACATTACACATATGTGGCATAATTCCACAGTCTGCACTCTGGTGCTATGTACTCTGTATCCAAGAATAACATCTGCAATATCTAACCAAGTCACTGTACACCACAGTCCAACCTTAATAATGATGTATGAGCAAACAGCATGGCAAAGTTTCCAGTTTTTGCTGAGCAAACCCAAGTCTCCAATTCACAGTTAGTCAATTACTCCAAGAAAATTAAGGACATGGCTGGAAAGCTAGATGCCCATCAGTCTCAAAAATGATAATACTATTTTCGACCCGTAATATATCAACACAACACCATGCAGTGTAAGGAATAGGGCCATAGCCATTATATACATTTCCAACCTCTTAACCTTAACGGGAGGAGTATATTGGTCAAAAAAGTGTCCCTGAGGGCCATGGATCCTGGGCCCAATAACCAAATTCCAAGGGGCAAGTACAATGTGTGCTCAACTGCCTGTCTCTCACTCAGGGCCGCAGAGAGGGGGGGGGGGGGCGGTAACTAATTACCTGGGCCCGGGCATGCCAGGGGGCCCGGCCCAGGCCCTCACTGATGACGGGTTTTTTTTCTGTTTTTTTTTTTTTTTTTATTTTGTTTGCGCGGGGGGATGCAGGTGCCACAATCATGTGAGTATACAAATACTAAAATGACCGCGGCTCCATTGGCTTCCCTCCTCTGTTTGCACTGAATCACGTCATCACGTCATGCTCGGCAGTGAGTAGCAGCGCACAGAAGAGGGAAGAGGGAAGACAGAAGAGAGAAGACAGAAGGAAATAAAAAGAGATGAAAGAAGCCAAATACAAAGGTAAGTAAAATAACGGGGGTAAGGCACAGCGTGATGAGGAAGGAGAGGGGGCACAATGTGGTGATGAAAAAGAGGGGGAGAGAGACAAAGGCACAGTGTGGTGATGAAGAAGAAGGGGGGGGAGAAAGGCACAGTGTGGTGATGAAGAAGAGGGGGGGGAAGACACAGTGTGGTGATGAAAAAGAGGGGGGAAGCCAAAGGCACAGTGTGGTGATGAAAAAGAGGGGGGGGGAGAGACAAAGGCACCAAGTGGTAATGAAGAAGAGGGGGGGGGGGAGAAAGGCACAGTGTAGTGATGAAGAAGAGGGGGGGAAGACACAGTGTGGTGATAGAGAAGAGGGGGGATTAGAAAGACACAGTGTGATGAAGGGGGGGGGGACAGAGTGTGAAGGGGGTCAAAAGCAGCATTTCAGAGTATGAAGGGGGGCAAAAGCAGCATGGCACAGGGTGATGAAAGGGGGCCAAGTGAAGGGGGGAAAAGCAGCATGGAGGGCGCAGTGTGATCATAAGGGGGCATAGCGTGGTTGTGATGAAGGGGCACAGTGTGATCATAAGGAGGCACAGTGTGGTGATGATCAAGGGGCACAGTAATGTGTGTGTGATGGCACAGGGAGCTTTTGGCAATGTAGTGTGTATGAGGTAGGTGGTAGCTAATTAATGGGTGCTATTTTGTTTGTGGGGTGATGGTGGGGCAATTTAATAGTGGGGACTATTAATTTAAGATGGGGTGGATTGAGGGCTATTGAACGTGTGGGTGAATTTGAGGAGAATGAGGTCTCTTTATTAAAAGTGACTATGAATTATTTAATGACAGTGATGGTTGTGGGAAATAGGTATATTTCTGAAATGTAAATACTATTAATTTATTACTGGGGCTGTTTGTAGGGAGGGAAATAGGTTTATTTATTAAATGGGAATACTATTATTTTAATGTTGGATCTGGAGGAAGGCCTAATTATTAATCATGGGTGGTACTGATTTAATGCTGGGGCTGTTTGGAACTTTCTAAATGTACCCATTTTTTTTCCAAATAGGGCCCCCAACATTTCAGAATCCAGAAACCTAAACAAACCTGCAGCCACAGGTGGTGAAAGTGAGAAGAACAGGTAGGAGAGAGCAGGAGAGTCTGTGAAATATTGTGATTCTAGTGCGACAATGCCAATTTTTGGTGAGTGTTCTGTCCAATGTAAGGTGCAGGCCAAGACTGTGAACTCTTTATGTAAACACTTACTGGTCTTCCCAAAATCAGACTCGAGCCCCTACAATCTGTTTTGCATGCAGTGGCTAGATTGATTTTTCCTGCAAATCTTCCGCTGCCGAGTCAGTCTGTCAGTCTCTACATCTACATTGGTAGTCTGTTTTTTAACGACTCCAATATAAAATTATTCTACTAACCTACAAGGTCGCCAAGAAAATTGCACCAACATACATCTCCTCACTTGTCTCAAAATATCTCCCATCTTGACACCTCAGCTCTGCACAAAATCTGTGCCTCTCTTCCACTCTCATCTCATTCTCCCATTCTCGGTTACAGGACTTTTTTCGGGCTGCACCCACTTTGTGGAATTCTCAAGCATTCTCTGAAAACCCACCTCTTCAGACAAGCTTATACTATTCCTCAACCACCTTTTTAATCTCCCTAGTTTAACCTCTGCACAGTTAAAACAAGGCAACAATCCTCTGGCCAACATAGTTGTGTGACTGAACATACAGCCCACTAAATACTTTTTAACCTTTGCATTCTAGCTGGACACATATGCAATGTGATGTAGCACTTACCCTTGTGTATCCAGCCATTGTCCCATAGATTGTAAGCTTGTGAGCAGGGCCCTCTTATCTCTACCTATGTATTACCCAGTATGGTTTTATTACTGTTTGTTCCCAATTGTAAAGCGCTACAGAATCTGCTGGCGCTATATAAATAAATGATGATGATGATCTCTCTGTACACCATTTCCCTGCAAAACCCAACGTTGCCTTCTACATCCATGAATTGCTTATATATGGCCGACCTTTCCTTTTCTCCAAAATGTGTACCATATATTCTTCCAGGAATATAGCTAAACGCATCCTCCTTAATTTCTTTTGTAAGTCTTATAAAATGATGTGGCTTAACCACCCCACAGGGGCATAATTCTACCATGGAGTGCAAAATATTCTAAGAGAGATTGTAATTGCCTCAGTGGGGATTTCTTAACTGCCAGCAGGGAGTCTATAAGATCTTCAAATACCATCTGGTCCAGTAAGTGAAATATCTCCTGTGCTATATTGATTTCATACCTAAAAATGTCAGCATCATGCTGACCATCAGCTTTTCTTAATAAACTAGCAATCACTTGAAAGCTTGCTAATGTATCACCACAAATGAATGATCCTACTGGGCACGTAAATAGGAAATCATTCACATAATGTCACACCCCCCTATTCCATGATTCTGGCCTCACCTCCCATTCAAGGAATGATATGAATGCAGGATATAACGATGCCCTTGGCAAAGCATCTGTCTGCAAAGTAATGCACTTCAAATTTGCAATCTAGCAAATTGATACAAAAAGGTTGTATCAAAAGGGCGCCTCTAAGTTGGCTTTTGCCGTGAATGCTACTTCCACAGTCTTTGACTATTCGTACTATCAAAAGAAATTATACCACCCTGCATAATTCAGGATCAATGGTATCATTGACAAACTGCCCTACAGGTAGGAAAAGTGGTGAATCATTCTGAATTTCGCTGGCTCTTTTTTTGTTTGACACTAGGCCCAAGGGCGATATTCTAAAACCCTATATTGATGAACTGTCAAAAGGCCCCACCGTTCTCCCTAAAGCCACATCTTTCACCAATTTCTCTTACACCACTTCTCTGTGTTTCAGTGCTGAACACAAGTTCCTCTCTATACCAGGGATGCCCAGCTACCCAACAGTTATAATAAATCATTGAGCAAATACTTCTTTAAATAGCCATGACATATCCCTTTAAATATTGCGTCTGACCCATGGCCTTACCCTTAGGACCTCTTCCCCACTGCTGTTCTATTCTTCCTAAAACATCTATTGGATGAGTGAGAACCATCATCTGCAAAGCATTCATGCCGGAAAGAGAACCTGGTCCCTCTCTTACACAGATCCTTATTGAACACGGGCACCTTTTTCTGTGGCTCATTGTCTGGTGCTCTAACAACCACCACCTATTGTTTGAAGAGGAAGGGAAGCATTTTCCTGACATCAATGTTATGGTAAAAATCCTGTCCACATTTTTGACTAGGAGCAATTAATTTGGGTACTCACACTTGATCTGAAACCTTTGTTTTGCGGTGAAACAGGTTGTTTTGCAGAGATTCATAGTTTCAGAGATACAGGGCCTGATTCATTAAGGAAAGTAAAGCAAAAATACAAAGTAACCTTGCACCTTGGCAAAACCATGTTGCATTGGAGGGGAGGTGAATTTGAAATGTGGGGACAGATTTATAATTGGGGTAGGGCGTGTCCTAGATAAACTTTACATTTCAGTGTAAAAATGAAGCCATCAACTATTTGTGTCCTACATAAAAAAACAGTCAGTATTTTCCTGATGTGAAAAATAATAAACTAATTTGCGCCCCTTGCATTATAACATGGTTTTGCCAAGGTGCAAAGTTACACCTTCTTTTCTTTTCTTTCATTAATGAATCAGGCCCACAATTTTTGAGTTCCATTTTTGCTTTGTTATTTGGTGGAATGCCATTCTACACTGTATTTGTAAAATCACATTTCCCAGAATGAATAGAGCTGGGACAACAATGATAACCAATTAATTAGGTGGTATGGTGTAGCTGGGGTAGGACTGCTAACATAGAACACTTAAGATCAAACTCCACCAGCGAAACATACATTTTTCAAGCAAATGTGTAACAAGGCAAATAGTTTTGAACATTCCACTCATCTAAAATGTTGCAGACCTTCTATTAATGTATCATGCTTATGTTTAAATAACATCGGTATAATGCTTGGTACTGACATTATGTCATTTTGTACTGTTTAAAGACAATGCCACTTAAAAAAAAAGATATGGTATCATGTCAGTTTACTAAATTAAGCCCTGCTTCCTTTTGGTTTTACAATAAAAAACTAGCATGGTGCATATAACATATCTGTGGTGTTTGGGGTGTATTTATTATGGAGCAAAAAGTCCTATACATCAAGGGGTAACCAACAATAATAACACTCTGGGTTTTGCCTCAGATAAGCTTGTCCATGCAAAAGTGAAATCTATTTAACAAAGGGAAGCCCATTTATCAAGAGGGCCTATTTAACATGCATGGGCTTTCAGTTCTACTACGCATGCATAAAGCAGCCAGTTGGGTTACACATGCATATATCTCCCCAGATTGGCCCGATGTGCTCTGAGCCAGTATCGTCAAGACAATTAAGTATCACCCAAGAGATGTTTTACTGATAAATTGCAGCAATGACAGCTGACTTTTTATTGCCTGAGTAAGTGGCAATAAATAAAATCAGCCTTATTGCTGCATAATAATAAAATAGACCCCTTTGGTCTGCTAGTTGGAACTAAATCTCAGGGCAAAATCTGGCTAGATCTCTTCCTTGACAGCAAATGCTACAGTACCATCCATGACCACTATCTTATTAAATTTGCAAATAAGAGTTAAAAAAATGAATTAATGTGTATAAAATATTTATTATTATTAATTTTTATTTATAGGGCGCCACAAAGTATCCGTAGCGCCGTACAAGGACAAACAATGGCACAGTACAAGGTGAAACAGCACAGTACAAGTAACAGTAAGCACTATAACTCTGGGGGCTCAGGCACAGCATGAAAGAGAGGGAGGGAGGGGAAATAATTTTAATGTTTTTGGTTGTGTCAAGATTTGGAATGTTTTAAACAACATTTTGCAAGTTGCCTTCTGCACAGAGTAAGAGTAGTTTATATTAAACCTATAATTTTCCTTTAGTACTGTACTTCAAACACAATCTTTCTTTTAACTTTGACTAAACACTTCAACCCCATCTGCTGGTAGGAAACTCTTTAGCTGGAAGGAAACTCTTCCTATATTCGAAATACAAGACATATGAATTTTATAACACACACATTTACTTTACTACGCATAGGACTACATACATAAAAGTAGAGTGTTGCGAGACATAAATATTTCATTCTCTGTTCAATGAGTATAATATATTGTACAAGGCTGATAAAATAATGCTTAGCCTCTAACAGGTCACTGTTGTCCATACACACATGGGTGATTTGCCAGAAACATTCTCTGCCCTTAGAAAATCAGCATACGTTCTCAAATTCACTCCAGGGTTTTGCTTGTGAAAACAATAGGAAGGGATGACAGATGTAGAGCCTGAAGCCAAGAAAACACTTGCATTATTCCGATAGGCTGCTTAAAATTCAACCTACGGCCTAGCTGCTGTTCACAGAAAACACATTAAGAGCCACGCATGCTAAACAGTTATTACATACACTACACAAAGTGCAGGCACTAATCAGAAGACATAGGTTTATCATTACCACATTATCATATATACACATGACTTTGCTTAAATTATTAATCCCACAAACAGTGTTCAAATGCAATATGCAGTGTAAGGATCTTAGTCTTCACAACTCGCAGTAAAAGTAACACCTTTTACACAAAGCAGTGTGGAATATTTACAGATAATCTATATTCTAATATATATGTCTATGTAGGCACACTCTCCTTTTTTATTCTAAAGCTGTATTCTGCTCTGGAGTCCTATCTTTTAATTAAGCTTCAGAACATTACGGCTCATATACCAACCCCCCAGCCACTCAACTTGTGTTAAATGCCAGGAACCCTCTGGTCACGGGTGCCACACCCATACCACAGCCAAAATTAAAGAGGAGTGATATATTGAGGGGGTACCACACCCCATCCTGGAACCCTAGTTATGTGTTCCTGCAGTACCAGGAGGGGTTCACATCACCACTAGGCCTTATTCATCCTCCAGTAGGCCTGAGCCCACCATCCTCAGACCTCAACCAATCCCCAAGCCCCAAACTGCCACCACCAGATCTCAGCCCACTTCCAGGTTTTAGCCATCCACTAGGATACATATTGAGATTAGGGGGTATATTTTACTAAACTGCGGGTTTGAAAAAGTTGAGATGTTGCCTAGGGCAACCAATCAGATTCTAGCTGTCATTTTGTAGAATGCACTAAATAAATGAAAGCTAGAATCTGATTGGTTGCCATAGGCAACATCTCCACTTTTTCAAACCCGCCATTTAGTAAATCTAGCCCTAGGTCTCTGTCAGACACTGGCCCTTTGTCTTTTTCAACTCACAGACCTCAGGCCCTATCATTGTTGGGTCTTAGGGAAAACAACAGATATGTGTATTTAGTTTAATTTGTACATTTTAAATGGTAAATGTGACTTTACATTTATTAATGAGTGGCAATACACTCTTGTATCTTGGGTATATGATACTACTTTACATTATTATATTCTGTTCAAAAAGGTTACCACTGTAAAGCCACATCTATATACTTTCTCTGCGCACACTTGTTTCTCCTGGCGTACACCTGACGCAAATGCTAGAGATGTACAGCTGGACGTATATTGAGATGCGTCATGCTCAAAATATGCATTCAAATGTGATTTTTAATGTGTGTGTCTTTACAGTTGAGGCGCAAATGTGTCAAACTCTACACGCGCCCCTTAGTCTGCATCACCGAGAGCCACAGTACAGATTGGCTGTCAGCTTTAGGTTGGGCTTCTGATGGCGGAACCCCTATTTGCTGTATAGAGGGGTCATGTTCTGTTAGTTTTTTAGACATTTGCCTGCAAATATGAATGTGCTCTTAAAGTTAACTATTGAAGCAATTTGTTTTATTTACCTTTATATCACACAGATAATTTTTATTTATTCACATTAGTTTCTTCTCTTCCTGACCAGTAAATGGGTGTGCACTTTTAAATGTGCTTGGTTGGCAAATAGGTGCACTTGTGCAAATATTAAAGTTGTGTGGATCCTTTTTTTTATTATTGTCCTGATTTTACAATTATGAATGACCCGAGGGATGTTAGTATAAGAGGAATCCATTCATATATGTGAAAATGATAAATGGATGTTTTATAATAACATAAATTAGTTTAGCAATCTCCACTTTTGTTGACTATGGGTTGCCATGATAATGTTTCTTAGGGGTCTATTTTCTTATAAATAGCAATAGGGCTAGATTTCTAGCGCCGAGTATCACAGCTATAGAAAAGCACATATCGCCATAATTTAATATTAAAAATCTTGTTGAGGCAGCGGGGCAACACTGTCTAGGAATGGGAAGAGTTAGCTTACTGCCAACCAGACTCAAGGGATATGCGTGTGCAGGACCTAGCTAGCTGGTTTACACATGTGCAGTGCAACTGAACAAAAAAAGAAGTTAAAAATAGGTAAAAATATTTTTTTCAAAATAATAATATTTAAAAATATTATTTAAAACTATTGAAACAAATGCTTTATTCTAAGAATAAATATTTTTTTATTTCTACTGCTATCGCATGGATAACCATGAATCCCCATTGCAAAGATCACCAGGATCCTTGTTCAATGGGCTGCCTCATGCTTTGCACAGGGAAGCTTTCGCTAACAAGGCCTTTCAAATTTTATCGTTTTTTGGAGATAAGGTTTATTGCCCATTAATAAACAGAGCACTCAAAGTAGGTCATATTATTTTGAAATATATACTAAAGACACAAAAAAATCACGTGATAAATTAAATCATATGCTCCAATTGTTTATTTTTATTTATGCAGCGACAGCGGTCAATGACTTGGCGTGTGAAAGAATTTTTACAGAAATATGGCAGTGATGGGCAGCTTCAAATTAATTTCAGAAAAAAAAAAAAAATGAAGAATAAGATAAGTTACAGAACAAGTAAGACCACAAGCGCAGTGGAACTGAAAGCCCAGACTTGGTTTTGCCCTTTAATAAATAGATCTCTAAATCTTGTATTTGCATATAGCTCAATGCCTGTTAAATTGGCACCTCAGCGGTCAATGCCATCTTAAAGCTCTAAGCCATTTGCTTACCCGAAAAAAAGATGCAAAGAAAAAGAAAATGCACTGTGGACTTGCAGTTTTGTAAATGTCTGGCAGTGTTGACAATAACGAGTTGAACCTTTCAGCATGGTGATCAAGAAGTTAATGAGTGTGGAGGGTAAGTACAGATTGGTGGCATGTATAGCTTTGACGGACCACTATGGGTACCCACGTTTTATTACAAACACAAAAAAACAACTAAGTAATCCCATAAAGACACCCGGATACTTTCACTTACAAATCAGAAGGGATTTGATTAATACAAACGTGACACTTTGGTAAAGTCTAAGGAATGTAAAGGATTGTATGAAAAACCTAGACTGCAAACACAGCTTGTTCTCTCCTTCCATCACTTCTTGCAGCCCTGCCTTTACAGTTGTCCCTGGAAAGTAAGTCCGGATATGGAGTCCTTCTCTGTGGGTTTGGAACAGGTTTTTCATGACACATTAATTTTTGGATGCTCTCTGTCTCCAGGAAAGGAACTTGTGATGTGTTTATTTTTCTTACTTCTGTTTTGTGCCATGCACCCATAGCAACAGCTGTAGCATTTATACGTTACATGGTTGGGAGGATTACCTCAACTCTGATAAGAGCAGCGAAAAGGGGGGTGAAAGTGAAAAATACTCATTGTCTGTTCTGGCTGGGCTAGTAAAGTGAGTCCCTGTTGTTAGTTAAACAGTAGTCATACTTTATGCATGCACGTCTGTTAATTATTGTTTGCAAAAATGTCTAATTAAATACTAGCATTAAAAATGTATTAATATAATATGCATTGTTTATAATATATTCTTACCGGGACATATTACTGGAAAATTTCTATATGTGTTATAAAATAATTGTGCTTCTCTTGACTTGTTTAAAAACATAGCATCCTAATCATTTTTGTCTCTGGCACAATTCTGTAAGGCTGAGAAGATAAAGATTTACATTTTTAAAAGCAAGACAAGAAACTTGGGTCGCCTATCTAATGAAAGGTAGGCATTGTAGGTGATGGTGAGGAATTTGAATTGGATTCTAGAGGATATGGTGAGTCAGTGTAGGGATTTGCAGATTAAGGTTGCAGATGAAAAGCTACAAGAAAGTCTTCCCAAGCATTTAGAATGGATTGAAACAGAGATAGATGGTTGAGGGGAATGTAAGTTAGGAGTAGATTGCAGCAGTCAAGTTGAGATAAAAGAATGTAATTTTGGTTGCATCCTTGGTATGAAAAGAGACTGGATTTGAGGAGTACATCAGCAGTTGGAATAAATTGTGATATCAAGGCAGCAATCTTGGGAGATTAAGGAGGTAGTGTTGGTGGTGGTGAGATAGATTTGAGGAGGAGTGGTAACTCTGTAAGAAGGGAACCTCTATCTTGGACATCTTGAGCTTTGGTTGGCATTGGGCAACCCGTGAGGTCACAAGATATAGAAGGAGAGAGGTCAGGGGTGAAGTGCAAGATGTGGTTGTCATTAGCATACAGGTGGTATAGAAGCTGAGTGAGCAAATTAGTTCAGCAAGAAAAGCGGTGTGTGGTGAAAATAACAGAGGGCTGAGAACAAAGACTTGTGGGACCCCAGCATACAGTGGGAGTGGAGTGCAGTATCTGTCTGAGGTGGAGACACTGAAGGGACTTTTGGAAAGGTAAGACGTAAACCAGAAAAGAACTGTGATACGAAAGCCAAGTGCATAATGGCTGTGCAGGAGAAGAGGGTTATTAATGGTGTCAAAAATAGCAGAAATGTCCAAGTAATTAAAAAATGTTTTAATAAGACTTAATAAAGACTGAATAAATTGTAATTATATTAAACATCCCAGAGTGTCCCTTTAAAAACATATTATTTGTTCTCCTCTTCCTAAGTACTATGAAGCTTACTTTGCCTACTCTGCCTTTGGGGCTGGAAGGTGGCTGAGAGAGATTTCCATTAGGAGAGAGCTTCAGGAAATGTAATCTCAGAGGAGGGAAGCCATGCTTCTGTAATGGCAAAAAGACCTTGAGAGATTTTGAAATGAATAGATCGTGGATATATACAACAGATCTTGTGTTCCAGAGTGCACATAGAAAGGGGAGAGAGGGTAGTAGAGATATGAATGAGGTTTGAGGGATTAAAAGTACAAGGCACTTCACCACCTGTGACTGCTGCTTTCTTTAGTTGCGGCTTGTCCAGGTCCTGGAATGTTGGGGAAAAAAAGGAAAATTTTAAATCAGCAGTGGGGGCCCCCTGGCATGGCCGGGCCCGGGTAAAATGTGCCCCCCCTCTCGGCGGCCCTGTATATAATTGTGACATCACCACTGTTTCTATGTAACCAAACTGAATATAAATGGGCCTCTGGTACCAGAACAGTCTTTTTCCCAACAGAAATCAGCTTTGACGACAGTTCCTGGATCCATGGTGAGCTGCGTATGTATCGATTATACTTTATAACATTCTTACGGTCTTTTGCTGCATAATGCTATTAAATCTCTTCTGTGCTTTGAAACCACATAAATCACTGTCACGAGACGTAGGGACTGAAGGCCACTTGCTGATATTTGCACTGCTAAATTAGGAGGCACGGAGTCTAAACACGCCCCCGGTCTTCACCAGGGACCCCTGCAAGGGAGTTTGGAGTTTGCTGCCAGGGACGTGCAGGTCAGCGGAGTGGATGGTGAACTGACGTGGTCACGCAGGCAGAAGTTAAACCATTTTGGCAAACGTGGTATCAAAGGGAAAGGCAAATCGGAGTCAGCAAGCCAAAGGTCAGATACAGCAGGAGCAATCAGGCCAAGGGGAGATCCAGAAGCAGGACCAATGGAAGCCGGGCCGGTGGCAGTGGAACCAACGGGCCGAACAGCTGAACCCTGACAGGAAGAGTAGAGAAGCGTCACGTTGCTTGGAAACGGAGATGCAAGTGGACACACATGGCACGGCAATGAAAGTCCCTGGAGGAAAAGGACGGCGTCCCACTGCCTAGCAATGGGATGAGTTGCTGGCAAAGGAAAGCGTCCCATCCCTGGCACCGATGGCGAGTGCAGGGACGGCGCCTAACAATCGCTTTGAACAATCTTTATTGGTGAGAAAGTAACGGATATAACACAGTTACCAGTATGTTCTGTTATTTTGTACGTCTGGGACACTAGGGCCTTCCATTTTAGTAAAGGAAATCCTTATTGTATTAGAGCCAGACATTGATTATGTTTTGTTTATTTTTGAGTTGCTAAATAAAACTAGCTGTGGCTACTTGTATCGAAGCACTGGACTGGTGTGCTGTTACTTGGCTGCTGCATGGAATGCACTAAATACATATTTAGTGCTACCAGGAGATGGCACCTCTAACCTGATGTTGCACCAATAAATATGCATGTATATATTATAAATAAATATATATATGGCAATAACAAGGCATTTTCATCCACAGAACGGTCATTCAATGGATGTTTTTTGTTTACTGCCACAATCTAGGGAATTTAGACTGTAAGCTCCAGTGGGGCAGGGACTGATGTGAATGGGTTCTCTGTACAGCGCTGCAGAATTAGTGGCGCTATATATATAAATAAATGATGATGATGATGATGATGAATCTCTCTACACTCTAGAGACTGTGAAAATCACAGATCAGCAATTTTGGAGAAATTCAAACCACACCGGCTTTTTGCCTTATGTGCTCTAAAGACCCAGGAAGATTGTTTTTGGTTGGGGAAAACTTTCCAGAGAGTGTGTTCAGCTTTAGGAAAAGCTGGTAAGGGTACCTGGGGTAAAAGTTGAGAAAGAAGGGTGGGCTCCATTTATAAGGCCCATTTCAGGTTTTTCAACCAGCTAGCAATTTGCCGGTAATCAGAAATTGTACCTGCAAGGTGCTGATAAAAAGCTGCTAAGCAGTTTCCACACCCCCTTCAGACCTGGGGAGGAGGTTGGATACCTCCTGAGAGACACTACAAATGGTGACCAGTAAGCATAAAGTTCTTCACATGAGATAGGGTGTTCCTGTATGTTAAGCTAAAAGCTAGACAGGCTAGGATTTTTGTTTCTGTTTGTTTATTTTTATGCTTGGAGAATAAATCTAGCTGAGGCTGGTTGTACCAAGACACTGGATTGGTGTAAACACAACCGAACTTAGCAGATCCGAGTACCGACCCGAGCCAGTATCTGCCTGAGAGATTGTGATCTGTAAGATCTGTTGTTATTTATGTGTGTATGACACTTTAGAGACGGAGTTCCCGTGTAATAGTTAGAAGCCAGGCAGGCAAGGATTTAGTTTATGTTTTGTTTATATTTATGCTAGTAAATAAAACTAGCTGAGGCTAATTAAACCAAAGCACTGGAGTGGTGTGACATATCTTGGCTGATGGCTTGTAAAGTGCTAACCCGGGAGACGATACCCCTAACCCGATATTATGACAATATATGTATGTGTATATATATATATATATATATATATATATATATATATATAACAAAAAATAGATAGTACAGCGCGGAACTCTGAGCAGATGATCAAGTTCAAATAATGTCCCTTTGGGTTAACAATTGTCCTATGTTCAGGCGGCTGCCAAATCCCCACAAGGCCAGATGGTGGACTGGAATAAATCTAAAACAAAATAAGCGGGAGGGGGTGCCACATAGTATAATACTGTATGTAACAATACAGACTGATGTGCAAAGTAGCAAAAATAGAGGTCACCACGTGGGTATAAACACACACAGATGTAGGGTGAATCACTAGAAAGAGTGCATTCAGGAGTACCAGCACCCAGCCAATATAATATGCGTACCAGATATATAAACTTTAGGGCTTATCTGTAGAGTTGGCTGGTAATGTCCTGCGTCAATAAAAGCTCAGGCTCCCCTTCAGAACAATAGGATACTTCACACAACGATTGGGGTTCAAAGCTGACACTTTGTATATTCTCAGTAATAACCAGGATTATGAGATGGAAAATAGAAGAAACTCACATAGTGTGATACTGTATATCCACACATTTATTAGTAAGAAATTCTTATTCCTCCTGATGAAGTCTTAATCCAATTAGACGAAACGCGTTGAGGACTGTTTCCAATGAGCCTACTGACTCCAGCAACATGTTGGTGAGCTTCCATTGATGTCTTTTATGGTTTGGCTCGGCGTAAAGATACCCAGATAAGCTCCTTTTAAAGTGTTTTATGTAAGTGTACATCTGTACTGTTTTACTAATAAATGTGTGGATATACAGTATCACACTATGTGAGTTTCTTCTATTTTCCATCTCATAATCCTGGTTATTACTGAGAATATACGAAGTGTCAGCTCTGAACCCCAATTGTTGTGTGAAGTATCCTATTGTTCTGAAGGGGAGCCTGAGCTTTTATTGACGCAGGACATTACCAGCCAACTCTACAGATAAGCCCTAAAATTTATATATCTGGTACGCATATTATATTGGCTGGGTGCTGGTACTCCTGAATGCACTCTTTCTATTGATTCACCCTACATCTGTGTGTGTTTATACCCACGTGGTGACCTCTATTTTTGCTACTTTGCACATCAGTCTGTATTGTTACATACAGTATTATACTATGTGGCGCCCCCTCCCGCTTATTTTGTTTATATATATATATATATATATATATATATATATATATATATATATATATATATATATATAAATATAAAAAAGAAAAATGGAGGAGGAGGCGCACAATAGTGTAGTATATTGGTATAATATTGGGATCACACAAGAACCCACAGTAGGACCGGAAACACCAGTGGAGAAGAAACCAGGAAACAAAAACTGTAATATAACATCCAATGTGTAGGTATAGAATACAAGTTACAGCTTATTCTCAAACAAAGTCACAGTGGCTGAACTCGCAGTATTTCCATATGATATATGTGAAACACCCAGGACACACTTGTGCAGATGTATGCGTACCAGATAACAAAACTTTTAAGCTTTGTGTACGTAGATATCCTTCAGCTGGTCACAAACGGGTCACACGACTGGATACATAACTGTCAGCCAAAGAGGTACCCCAGAAGCCTCCAAACAGCAATTCAGTGCCAGTACTCCCCCTCTTATATTATGTACCAAAGTATTCGGACGCTTGACCATTACACAAACAGGGACTGTAATGACATTGTATTTAAATACATTTACTTTAATATGGAGTTGGTCCCCCTTTTGCAGTAATAACAGCTTCCACTCTTCTTGAAAGGCTTTCCACAAGATGTTGGAGTGTTTCTGTGGGAATTTGTGCACATTCATTCTGTAGAGCATTTATGTGGTCAGGCACTGGCTCGCAATCTCCATTCCAGTTCATCCCAAAGGTGTTCGATGGGGTTGAGGTCAGGGCTCTTTGCAGGCCAATCGTGTTCTTCTACACCAAACTCATCAAACTTTGTAGTCTTTGCTTTGTGCACTGGGGCACAGTCATATTGGAATACAAAAGGGCCTTCCCAAACTTCTGCCACAAAGTTGGAAGCATAGCATTGTCCAAAATGACTTGGTATGCTGAAGTATTAAGATTGCCCTTCACTGGAGAAACTACACTGTGGGCATAATTCAGTCAGGCAGGTAACCTTCTCCCAGCATCGGCTAGACTCGCCCATTTGACTGCCAAACAGAGAAGTGTGATTTGTCACTCCACAGAACACGTTTTCACTGCTCCACAGTCCAGTGTTGGTGTGCTTACACCACTCCATCCAACGCTTGGCATTGGTCTTGGTGATGTGAGGCTTGCATACAGCTACTCGGCCATGAAAACCCATTTCATTAAGCTACCGCTACACAATTTCTGTGCTTACATTAATGCCAGTGGAAGTTCGGAACTCTTCAGCTATGGAATTAGCAGAGTGTTGGCAACTTTTCTGCACCATGTGCCTTAGCAGTCGTTGACTCTGCTCTGTGATTTTACGTGGTATTTCTCTTCGTGGCTGAGCTGATGTTGTTCCGAAACGCTTCCACTTTCTTATAATATCACTTACAGTTGACCGTGGAAATTCCAGGCATCCTATCACAGTATCACACTTGAAGTCACTGAGCTCTTCAGAACGACCCATTTTGTATCATAAATGTTTGCAAATGGAGACTGCATGGCTAGGTGCCTGATTTTATACACCTCTGTCAACGAGTCTGAATGAAACACCTCAATTCAATAATTAACAGGTGTGGCCAGATTGCCCATATAGTGTGTGTGTGTGTGTGTGTGTGTGTGTGTGTGTGTGTATGTATGTGTATGTATGTGTATATATATATATATATATATATATATATATATATATATATATACACACACACACAAGTTAACCCGTGCATAATTCTCATGCATTCTAGTCAAATCAAGATACTTAAGGTCTTAAAAAGGTTCTTGTCATGCATTTGGGCCTAGCCCAGGCCTCCTCAGGGGAAGATCGTTACTTCCCGACGCAAGCGCCCTTTTTAATGTGTGTTCATGAGGTAAAATTACCTCACGAAAATGAGTTTGACCCCGCAACTCGTAAATTTAGCCTTTACTACCCCTCCCACAGGGGGAAGGGGGGATGATGGAAGTTAACTGACTTGACTATTCTAATTTTTTTGTCAAATAATGTCAGTATACCAAATTTCAGGTCAATTGGATGAGCCCTTTCTGAGAAAATAGTTTTTTCCACACACACACACACACACACACACACACACACACACACACACACACACACACACACACACTAACGCACGCCTCTACACATGTGTGTTCATGAGGTAAAATTACCTCACGAAAATGAGTTTGAGCCCTACCAAATTTCAGCCCTTTTTGAAATTTTTTTCCCACACACACTAAGAATTTAGTAGGTCAGTGTATAACTCTGCCCAGCAGGTGGCGCTGCAACTTGGTTTTTTTTTTCCACACACAGACGCCACTAAGCATTTATATATTAGATATATATATATATATATATATATATATATATATATATATATATGTACATTATATACAAATACATACACAGTGTGTATTTCACATGCCATGATATCAACTGCTGGTACCTCAAAGTGGCCGTTTGTACTTAGATTAGATGGCATGTTGGCTCATGCGGTGGAACTAGAAACCCGAACTTGGGCTTCCAGTTCAAGATTCAGTAAACAACATTAAAATAAGAAAAGTTGTAAACGCCCTTTAAAAAAGTTATTTTAAAAAACAAGATACGTTATTTTAATAATAAAGCATTTTTCCTAAGAATACCACCAGCTATCACTATCCTTAGATGGTAGAAGCCAGCTAGGGACAGTAGGAAGGGATGCCATCAGGGAGTACAGGAGGTACTAGTGTACAGGGCCCAGGCTGACCAGGGTGCCCACCATCTGAGGCAGTAAGACATTAGCACTTAAATAGCTTGGAAGCCATTTCGTCGCCACTAGGCATCTGTCACAGTCTGCTTCCGTCTGCTTTGCAACATCTCCCTTTTGAATGCTGCTTGCATCCTGCAGCCCCTGTTTATTTTGAACTGTGCAGTATTTGTGTTAATTTCATATGTTGCAGCAGTACCTCTGATCACCAGAGGTGCTGCTATTGTGCCTTCCTTGGTTGTATCAGGGGTTAACCTGCCCTGTAATTATTTCTTGAACCTGGGTGTGTCCCTTCTTAAACCTGTCTCTCCCAGCAGTCATTGCTGGTTATTGTTCCATCCTGTTGTTGCATTCTGTTGTTCCTTCCCTCTGCTGTTTTTCTGCTGTGTTTGTGGTTTCATGCTGCCTCTCCATATCACTGCTTACCTGCTATCTGAGATCTCTCCATATTACCACTTACCTACATCAGCCATCTACCCGGTATTTATTCCTGCATTTTCCTGTATATTCAGTATTACACCATTAGATTGTTATTCCAGCAATAAACTTCGTGTGTTTTCAACTCATTCTTGGCTCCTGAGCTGCACTTTGTATTTGAACTGTGACAGCATCTGAACAAGGCAACAACCAGGAAGTGAGCAGGCACATGTGAAGGTAGACTCTGCACTTGAACACAGGAACAGCCAGCAGGACCTCTACCCACAGATCTTCTAACACTGCTATGTAAGTGGTTATTGGCACTAAAGCCCTGATCTGTGCAGTGGAGCATTATCAAAGCCACTCTTGTTCCAATTGCTCTACTTTCTGGTGGCTGGCCACTCCCCTTGGTTCCAGTCACCAGTATGTAGGGTGGGTATTATAGTTAAGGGTGGAGGTGTTATTTATGTGTGGGGTAGCTATTAACGTTATGAGAGGTCTAGAGGGGCTATTTTGAAAATGTCCACTGAAGCAGAAACTCATAGGTTTCCCCTGTACAAAGGTAGTCTCTGGGTGGGTGTTAATACTAGTAAAACCTTTCCCACAGTCTGTGCAATATACACAATATCTCCCTCACTGTACTTGTGCTTTTTCTTGAAAGGCCCAGCCTCTTTCTGTGTGTGGTAAATGGCATGTGGGGATGTCTGTGAGGCATGCAAGGGGCATGTGGTGAGGTTGGATGGCATGTATGGAGGTCTGAGGGGCATGTGGGAAGGAAAAACATGTCCGCCTTACACTATGTATAGGGATAATGTACCCCCATTATAATGATATTGCAAGTCACTGAAGTATTTTGTGATCATATAAATGCGCAAGGTGACTTCTAATATCTGTAATTATTTAAAAATAGAGGGTGCATTATCCCTTATAATACACACATTTCCCTAAGAACTCACTATTTATAAAGATAGTATTTACAGAAGATTATAATATATTAACATCACTTATGTATTATATAGTTGTATACCACAGTACAATAACATTTTGGACATTATACATAACATGAGAAAATAATATACATTTAATTATTTAAAAGGAATTTTGGTAATGTTGTTGGGAACGGTAAGGGCTAGTATTTCTGTAACGTACATAAAACACATTTTCTTTTATATAAATGAACCTGTACAGTATACCTCATACCTTGCTCTGTATTGTGTTTATCTTTGTTGACTTTTTCCAACTGACCTATATGTTAGCATAAAAAAATAGTCCTAAAGATGTTGCTGTTTTCTGTATCTGAATAAAGTTTATCACTTTTTACAAATCATCGTTGACAGATGAATTTCATGCCAATGTCTTGCTCTATGTTGATGAAGTATATAGAACGGATTTAGTAAATGTAAAGAGGTTACAGGTATCAAGGAAAAATACTTTTGGACTGTTTTTTTGTTTCATAGATTTGAGCCTTACATTACCACTCCTATTACTACCAATATTGCGTAGCCACTATCTAACTCTGTTACTTCTCTTTTGCCTCCTCACATCATGCAACTACATCCTTGGGGTAAATCTATCAAGCTGAGAGTTTTCTGGCAAGTTCGAAAAGTGGAGATGTTGCCTATAGCAACCATTCTAGCTATGATTTTGTAGAATGTATTAAATAAATGGTAGCTAGAATCTGATTGGTTTTTTAAACCCGCCGGAAAACTCTCAGCTTGATACATTTAACCCCTTGTCCTCACAAAAGAATCACAATCACAAGAAATGATATGTCACCGTCTCCCACAAGATAAGTAAACTCATCTCCTGAAATACTCTATGATTCTCTGAACATTCCTATGATCTGATTGACTGCACGCTGTTCTATCCCTGTCCATTTCAAAACCAAGGACACAACTCCAGCGCTTAATAATTCCACCATGTAGTGTGTTATAGGCTGTTCTAGGGATACATTAATATGAACTGTAGATCATACATATATATTATTTATATATATATATATATATATATATATATATATGGTTCCCCTATAAGATAATAGGTAAAAACACAGCTAGTCTGCAGCAGAAGCTGCAGACAGGGTTACGTTTTCCCTGGGATTCTCTTTTAGCACATACACAGGTGTTCCGCATGGGTGTAATTGGATTGCTTTTCTGTGATTTGTTTGTATTGCTTGGGTGGAGGATAAAAACAGTGTTTGTATTTGTGGGCGGGACCACCGATGCCAGTAAGTGGCTGGCTAGTAGTCAGGGAACTATTGTTTAGCCAGATGTAGGTGGTAGGAGATTTTGTGATGCTTTTGTTGGATATGACTGCTGTACTATCCCTGAAACTGGGGTCTTGCCTTCCACCTAATTATCTTGTCACAAATACAGAACATATAATTTGCAAAGCCAGTGTGAAAATGGTAGTGCAAGGGGTATTATCACACCAAGGACAGAGTTGTTTAAAAGATTGACCAGCTACTGGACACAGTGAGCTCATCTGTGCTTGTTTTTGTCCTCTCTGTTCCTCCTTTGGCGATCCCTACAGCCTCTTTACTGGCAGCATGCTGTGAAGACGACTGGGAAGTGTCTTAAATGTTTCCAGAAGCAAGAATGATACTAAAGTAAAACACTGGGCTACACACAGCTACTCTAAGCTGGTGAATAACCACAAGGGTACCTGTGCAGTGCGAAAGTGACAGCCTTATCTAGAACCAGAAGAGGAAGAATGTTCATTTAAGGTAAATGGTGAAGAACTGTTGAGGCTGCCAACAGCTGACTGATTTAAGATTTCTACAATTTAAGAAATTGAAGAAATTGTAAAGGCATGAAAACATGTTCATGTTTCATGTCTCCACATCACATTGTTCAATTCCAACTGTACCACACCACAGGTAGCAGCACAGAACTGCCGGTTGTCAATGGCTGCTTTGTTATTGGCGATTTATAATGCTTCTGCTTTACAGTAGCTACACACACTTTCCAGCTGCAACAATTGCTTTTCCACTATCTTACATATCATGCTGTTCCCGCACCGCTTCGATTGTAAACTGATTTGGGCAGAGTCATTTCTATCTCCTGTTTCATGTCACTGTATTTAATTTGTTTGCGTCATGATCCCCTGAATGTACTATGCAGCTTAATATGTTAATACTTTATAAATAAAGGATAATAACATTTGTATATAAATTACATGAATGATAGAAAGGACTGAGCTCTCTTGCAGGGCTTGTAAGAGGTGCAATAATACAGAGTTTCCCTCCCTGATAACTTTTAAAAAGATATATCGGTCAATCTCAATAAAAATCTAGCACCCTTGTTAGATTTGTGCATCAATTCTCTATAAATTTTTTTTAAAGAAAGATCATTAATCTATACAAACGGTATCTGACCACCCATACTAGTGACATTTACCAATTTATCAAGGTCCATAAAGACTATCTGCCTATATTTAGTTATCTAAGCATTGAGTACATTGTCCATATAAGCAGTCAACAGAGTACATTATATATTACATGCATATTTTGATATCCTTATAAGCGGTCTAATGGTACTGGTGAGGAGGGGCATAACAGATTATAAGCAGCATTTATACTGATTGGTCAGCGTCTATTAGGAAGTTCGAGTATTTAGTTCCATAGTGCATTTTCCATTTTTTATTGGTAATATTTGAGTCATACTGTTTGTTTGTAATGGATAGGTGGCAGACACAAGGCACAGTCTTTTCTTCTGTACTTTAAAGCTACTTGGCAGGTTTTCAATCGCAGATTCTGTACATATGTAATCTCCTGTCTAGTGAGGATTATTTTGGTAGGCTTCTCTCTTAATTGGAGACATGTTATAATGCTTTTAAAGTGTAGACTTATCAGGTTAATCTGTGCCCCATGAGCATTCGATTTATTATCAAATGTAGTCAAGAAACAAACATATTCTGGTATTATAATTAAAAGGAATGTACACTTTAATTGTATTTACATCTACTATTAATCAACCACCTCTTGTTAAGATCCAGTTTCTCTGACACTCTGTTATGTCTGCCTAATATTTTGCTTTATCTATCAATTATATACAGGATAAGCTAATTATCAGTTTAGTTAGTGTGATTTTATAGTGTGTACAACCTAACATTATACCAGCTCTATCCTTTGACCCTGTTATTGCACACATGCCAACTCTCCCGAAATGTCCAGGAGACTCCTGAATTCCGGATAGGTGTCCCGGAATCCTAGGAGAGCTGGCGATTCTCCTGCATCTGCCCACTTCACTAAATTAGTACGGGTCTTGTTTGGGGTCTTTTTACCACTGTAAAAAGACCCCAAATATGCAATGCGTCACTGGGGGCAGGGCCCAAATAACGCAATTCTCAAAGCCCCGCCCCATCCGCCCATACACCCCTCGCGCCTTCCAGGAACTCCCGGCCAACATAGAGTTGGCATTGGCAAGTATGTGTTATTGCTCTTGACTTACCTAAGGAGATAAATGGCTTCTATGAATGAAACTGTGAGGTCCCACATATTGTATACTTGAAGTCAGGCAACAGAGCTTAAAAAATAAATGGAGATCATTGCAAGCATCATGTTGACCCTTTTCAGTAAAACTAAATACATAAATAAAATCACTGTCTCTGTCACTAAAGGCTTCATGCTTTGTTTTCCATGTAGGTGACTACATGGGAACTGGATTGAAATTGCAGGAGGCCATAATAGTAATGGATCTTTCTATATGAATGTAGTTTACATTGAAATGCATCATATTATATTTTTGGTTAATTCTTGTTTTATCTTTTTATCTTTGTTTTTCATGTTGGAATCAGCAATTCTATTCTTATGGTTTCCCTATGGATCATTTATAGTTGCCCTATGTATCAGTTTATCTCTCTGTATTCAACTGTTAAAACTGTACCACTCAAGGTATATTTAAGTGCTGTGCATAAAAGGCTAATTGTGTATTTCTTTTATATAACACTAAACCATAGTAATGTAACCAATCAACTTCTGTTACCTTCCACTCTTATTTGCTTTATGTAAAAAAAACTATAAAACTTTAAAAAAATTATATATATATATATATATATATATATATATATATACACACAAGTTAACCCGTGCATGATACTCATGCATTCCAGTCAAATCAAGCTACTTAAGGTGTTAAAAAGGTTCTTGTCATGCATTTGGGCCATAGCCCAGGCCTCAACCACCAACCACTCCCCACTGTCACCCCCGGCAACCACCAACCACTCCCAACTGTCACTTCTCCTTCAAGAAATATATATATATATTTTTTAAATCTTTATAAACACTTTTAACAATTAACAAATTAAATTAACAAATTAAAAACATCTTAGTATACCAAATTTCAGCCCTTTCTGAATTTTTTTTTCCACACACACTAAGAATTTAGTAGGTCAGTGTATAACTCCGCCCAGCAGGTGGCGCTGCAGCTTGGTTTTATTTTTTCCACACACACACAGACAGACTAACACACGCCACTAGACATTTATATTATAGATATATAAGCTGACATTCACAGCATTGAGTAGTGGGCGGCGGGGCTTAAAGTTGCAATCGCATCATTAAGCACCGCCTCCACAAGTGGTTGCCTACTCTTCAGGAAGTCCAGGAGGACTCCCCGAAATTTGTGAGCCACCCGGAAATTCCAGGAGAGTAGGTAAGTGTGGCTTGATCTAATGTTCCCGAAGTGCTGTAGAAGGGGCTATCTTTCTTTTTATACAGCAGAAATACTGCTGAATGTCTCTCCTCTCTCTTATTTGTGTATTGGAGCAACTGACATCAGACAGAAAATACCTGATTGAAAGGAACAATTAAAAAAAATAATGAAAACACTAAAAAAATAATGATTTTCAGATAGTAAACATGACATATATTTTTTCTGGCATTCAGAAAATGTTAATTCTTCATGATGGGTGACTTATAAAGTATTGTCACCAATTTCCTAAGTGGTTACTTATGGAGAGGACCTGTATAATACAGAGTGTGAGATGCTTTCTGTTGTCCCCATGACTTCAAAGCAGATGGTTCATTTTTCAAGACAATGAAGCACATTAAGGCATATCAGTAGTCATGGCAGCAGCTGGAGTTCAATTGTTTTACTTAAAACGGTGACATTTTAACAACCAAGCTCTCCATTAAAAAGTTATTCTTTCCCTTTAAACATACAAGGAGAAAAACATTTGTTTCTAGATATCAACAAACACATATGTTATTTAAGATAATTAGCAGATTAAAAGATTAATACTTAGGAGGAACAGCTGGCCTAGCTAGAACTGCACAAGTCTTGAAGAAGCAGGACCTCTTGCATGTGCTAGTGCCAGACAACATCTTGTGTCCATTGGCAAATGATGTTATCTCCTTAGGATGACAATAAGAAGTGCATTGTCCTGAAACATCTAATACCTCCTCTCTCCATACCATATAATTAATTATTCAGTACAGAAAAAGAAAACAGTTTTACGCTGGCCTCTTATCTTCAATTTCACCAGTGATTGTACACTTAAATATGGACTTACAGCCATGGGCATTTCTTTTGGGAATAGCATTCTGGCAGGCAGTTACTTAATTGCACATTTACATAGAACACAAATGAATCTAACTGATCCCCTGCAGTGAGGACAGATGTCATTGTCATTAGTCTCCTGAAAAGAGCACAAATTATGTGAGGGGGCATCAAGCATGCGATAAGTGATGTATAGCATAACTGTAATATATACTGGATTTGTTATACAACATGAGCTGGTATGATAATTTGGAGAACATCAGGGTAAGTAGTCCGCACTGTTAGCCTCTATCACCAAAGATCAACTGATAGTCCTCCATTTTCAGATTATGTTTCAACCATACTTATTGTGTATTAATGTTTATTGCAATTAAGGGGTCTATTTTTTAAGACCCTACATCAAAAAATGTTTGGCCAAATTATTAAGAAAATGCGATGCTCAGCCCCCTGATGATACTGGCTGGCAGCGGCAAGAGAAGTCACTAAGCCAGTCCTGGGACTCTCAGCGCATGTTTGATGATGCATTGCCAGATTGGACACGCGCACAGGAACTGGAAGCCCAGACTTTTTTCAAAATATTTATTCTTAAAAAAAATTATATTAAAAAAAAATATTAAACAAAAAAAACCCTACAGAAAATATGTTTTATCTTAACAAGAAAGCATTTTTCCCACTAGGAACCCACCGGTTAACTCCACCCCGAGATGGCGTAAACCATCAGAGGACAGCAGCAGTTCTTGTGCGGCCCTCTCTTTGATTCATTAGCTTCCCCATGCAAAGCATTGCAGGAGGCTTTGATACATAGGGAGAAACCTTAAATCCTGCAAAAACTCCCATTTTCACAGGATTTAGGCCTTATCTCTCTTTGCTAAACAGACACCTAAACGTTAATGTATAGAATTAATTTCCACTTTTTTGTATTTGCCATTCTCTTGTATTTGTTGTTTTACTTGTTATTTTGATTTGCTTTCTTTTGAGCTATAAAAAGTTTTGCAAAATACAAGAAAATTATTTGGTACACATTTTATATGGCTAAACGGATATAAAGCAAAACTACACTTGTTTATTCATTCATATGGAATCCTTGCCTCATATTTATTACTTTTATATACTTCACACTGTTTTACACTGTGCTGCACACATAATTTTTCAGGCATCAGTTTCCTGGCCAATTGAGCTTATAATTAACACACAAGAAGTCAAAGTGATTTGTCCAAGATCACAAGGTTCTGAGAGCTGTCAGATTTACTGGGTGTATACAGCTTCTTCTCTATTATCTCCACTATCTCTAATGGGATGTTTTGCTAAAGTGATGTAGGTTTAGGATATAATACAAACATATGAAATGGGGGAACTCCCAGTGGCAGGGGGAAAACCATCTAACTGGAGATGTGCACCAGGATGATTTCATATATGACATGTATGTAGTTTGGTATTGTTTTGCCAAAACAACTGTCATACCACTATAATCAATCACAAATTAACTTGGGATGTGTAGGATATAGCACTCCATAATGCTCAGACAACACATCCTTGAGGTAATGCAAATGATAGTATTTTTTAATCAAGAGAAAACATTGAATATTTTTATTGGGTTTTGATTACCGTATTTCCCCATGTATAAGACGCACCTTTTTCCCAAAAATGTTGGGTCTAAAACCTGGGTGCGTTTTATACGGGGGTAGCGGGGATGCAGGGGGGGGGGAACAGCATTACAGTGACAGCGGGGGGATCGAGGCAGCATTACAGTGACAGCAGGGGGATCGAGGGGGAACGGGGCAGCAATACAGTGACAGCAGGGGGATCAGGGCAACATTACAGTGACAGCGGGGGGATCGAGGGGGGAGCGGGGCAGCGTTACAGTGGCAGAGGGGATCCAGGAGGAGGGGGACAGAGGCACAGTGGCAGCAGGGGGGCGGGGCGCGATTGCAGGGAGAGTGTGCTGCCCGGCTGCTGTGATCACAATCAGAGCAGCCGGTCATTACACTCTCCCTGCCTTTTTTAACAACTACTGTAATATTTTTTTTTTCAAATTTTGGGGCCAAAATTAAGGTGCGTCAAAATCACTGAAACGTGTGTATTGGGTTTAGATAACACATCAGAAGATACAGGAAAATGCGGTGGATAATAGTGAATTAAATTTTAGCAGCATTATACCACAATTATGTTACGCATTATTTGACAGAAAAATGCAAGAGGGAAAAATATACATTGAGTTGTTAAGTTTTATTCTCTTGGTTTATGGATGTATATAATTATTCCCTATTTCTAGTGCACTTCTGAGTGAGGCCCAGTTGTATTGGCTGAATAAGAGAGCAAGTTATGGACTCCTGCAGTGGTAAGGTTTGATACTATTCATATTGTCTTGACTAAGTCTGGGTACACACTACAGTGTTTTCAGTCAGTTATCTGGCCAATCACCCAATAAAGGACCGTTAAGCCTGATATCACATTAGTGTGTACACTTAGACAATGAACGATTATCATTCTAAAGCACCAACCATCGTTTGATTTGATTGTTCAGCAGAACTATAAATCTCGTTCAGCTATGGAAAAATGTCCTTCCAGGGTGCATGCACTCACGCTCAGGATCTCCATAGAGTTTACATTGTCATGATCTTTTAAGCTGACAATATGACAGTTGAAGAGCAAAGATCGGAGGGTAAATCTTTTAAAACATGTATAGTGTGAGCACATGCTGATCGGGACTTTTTTTTTCAGTCGTTCGTAAAATTGTTATAGATATCACATTGGTTGGAAAATTGTGTAGCGTGTACCCAGCCTAAATAAAGAAACCCTACCCTGCTGGAAGGAGCAGAAATGTGTGCCGAATAAAGATGCTCAAAGTAGATGCCTATTGTTTCTTAACAATATCGAATTTCATCAAAAATTCAAATGAAATGCAGATGCTGCCTAGCATCTCGCAGGGAAGCGTCTGGGATTTATGGCACTATACACAGATTCCATGGTCCAAACTCGAACAGTTGTTCTGAGCTTTTGTCACTAGACAAGGACTCTGTAACTCTGCCTGGTCCCATTCTTGCTCTCCAGATGAGAACACTTACATGCCAAGCTCTATGACTCAAATAGTACCCCTTAGTGTAACCAAGGACAGGGCCTGATTCTTTAAGACATGTATCTGCAGAATTTAAATAAATCATACGCAAAATCACTCTGCACATGCCCAGAACCGGGAAGCAGCCTTGGACAAAGCCAGAAACCCAAAGGACATTTACTACAGCCTACGATTTCAGGCAGTGAACGGGGCGTTTTGCCAAAGTCATTGTACAGTAGAGGCATGCCAAACTCAAGGGCACGCAACCACGTCCAAATCCAGCTCTGAGCATCTCGAAGTTACTTGCTTTTCTGCCGTATCTCTTGCTCCAGCTAAAGTGCTAGTCTAAATCCTGATCAGTAGTGATGACAGTCTGATATGCATGTAATAACATATGGTTGAAATCACGAACAACTGCAAAAATTTATTTTATGCTCAGTAGACATTAACAACAGTCTAATAAATGTATTTCATGGGGGGGGGGAAACAAACTCACTTTCGATTTTTTTAATGTTTTTCTCATTAATGCCTATGGGGCTGATTTATTAAGGAAAGTTAAGTAAAAAAAATTGAGTAAGTAGTCTCCTGGACAAAACTATGTTACAATGCAAGGGGTGCAAATTAGTTTTCTATTTTGCACATAAGTTAAATACTGTCAGTTTTTTTCATATAGCACACAAATACTTGATAGCTTATTTGTACACTGAATTTTAAAGTTGATATTTGTGTGCTACATGAGGCCCTATATTATTAACAGGTAACATTAATTTAAATTTTTTCCTGTGCATTCTTTTGCGAATTTATGATCCACATAGGTATTGGACGTATCCTGTAGCATCTTGTGTAGTAGAGCAGAGCAGACATGCCCCTGATTTCAAAAGCATACATATCTTGAGATCTGTGCCTTGCTGAATTCGCTGAGTACGTAAAGCCTAAATACGTGCATATAATAGTAAACGGGGATAGCGCTCTGAATGCGTGCCTTCGTGAAATCGGCTCACTATATATATTGTGTATATAGCTATTACGTACTGTTGTCTTCCAGCTCATCCTAACAACTCTTATATTACAAAAAAAAATCAGTAATGCAATTTTAAGAGCAGGCATATACACACACACACACACACACACACACACACACACACACAAACACACATATATATGTATGTATATATATATATATATATATATATATATATATATATATATATATATATATATATATATAAAATATATGAAGGTGCTTCACCTGTACTCCTCTAAGGATGGGGGATAGGGATTAGGAATGCAGCCTCTATCCCCTAGAGATTGCCTAAAAATATCCCCACAATATAAATGCGACAAGTGTTTATGGGGACAGGCGCAAAAGGGTTCAGGAAAAAGACAAGGGAGGATAATTCACTGTGTCAACAATATATCAAAACCAACTGAAAATAATATGCATAAATTGCAAACACATAAGGCAAGTGATTAGCAATGATAGCACACTACCAGCAAGCCAATCTTGAAGTGGTGTACAAAATGGTAATTGTAAACTTCATAAAAACAAGTATTTAGCAATGATAACACACTGCCAGCAAAACATTAATGAAAGTCAATGTATATGTCCCGTATAGATTGTGAAGTTAGCCTCCTTAATAATACTTTGGCCGTGTTGTCGTTATTAGTGAATTCCCTTGCTTCCGATCACCTCGTGCAGGGAGAGGAATAAGAAGAAACAAGAGGCTCCAATAAATTATAACAATAAAAACAAGTTGAATAAAAGGTTCATATTTCCTGATCAATCACATAGCTATAAAAAGGATTTCAATTCAAAGTCTGCGTTTAACCCCATGGGTGATAAGGTGCCCAAAAAGTAGATCCATTTTGATTCTTCTTGATTTTATTATGGTTTTTTTATTATAAATATTTATGATAATTTATTGATTTATTTGTTTGTGTGCATGGCAACTATGCTAGTATTAGATCTGCGTCCAATATCCACTATTATTGCAGCTAGCTTTAGACAGTTACTTGAGGTCTTCTGTCCCCGTTACCAAATTCAATCACGACACCATTTAACTAGAAAGCTATTCCTCACCTCTATCAGAAGGTTCGTAAAAAAAATGTAATTATTGGGCTACAAAATGCCATTCTACCCACTGTACACTTAACCACAGATATGTGGACAAGCGGAACTGGGCAAACTAAAGATTATATGATTGTAACAGTCCACTGGGTTGGTGATTCACCTTCACCAGCAGGGACAGCAGCAGCATGTACCCAAGAACGTCGCATTTTTCAGTGGCAGGCTACTCTTCACTAAGAGGCATATTATTATTATTATCGTAGATTTCTAAGACACCACAGTTCTCCACAGCGCCGTACAGTAGGGAAGACAAGGACATACATAAAACAAGACATACGTAAAACAAGAACAGACAAGGCAGACAAAATGAATGGAGACATGAAAACAAAGAGCTTACATTCTAATGGGAAGAGGGTGCAGCTGAATCAAGAGGAGCTAGTGTGACTCAGAGTAGAGATTGGAGTAGAGATTGGGATATGGTGCATTAGTGTGAATAGTGTTATCGAAGGATAAGGTCACCTCTAAAAAAGAGATGGGTTTTCAAAGAGCAGCTAGAGATTTAAAGGCTGTGGGAAAGTCTGATTGAGCGTGGTAAGGAATTCCATAAGTGGGTAGCAGCATGGGAGAAGTCTTGAAGGCCGGAGTGAGAGGTGGTTATCAGAGACGAGACAAGGCGCAGGTCAGAGGTAATACTGCTGACAATCTGTTTGAAAAACTAAGGGATGTCATTGCAACATGGCTTAGACTCTCCTGAGGATATGTGATTTCTGATACCACCAATATTGTTAGAGCATTACAGCGGGCGGAATTCCATCACTATCCCTGTTTTGCAAACACAATCAACTTGGTGGTAAAGAACATTTTAAAAAATGACAATGACATGCAGGAGATGCTGCGGTGTCCCAAAATATTTAGGGTCATTTTCAGGATTCTGCAACACCATGTAGGAGAATGCAGCAGCTGCGAGAAGAATAGAATTTAGGTGGAATGTACTTTAGTCCAGCACAGTGGAGAATACTTTCCGTGTTGTGCAAGGTGCTGAAACCACTTGAAGTAGTCACCTGTGAAGAGAGTGCAGGCACTGTTAGTTTGAGTC
Source organism: Mixophyes fleayi (assembly GCF_038048845.1). NCBI lineage: Eukaryota > Metazoa > Chordata > Amphibia > Anura > Limnodynastidae > Mixophyes > Mixophyes fleayi. Next base: position 254,610,707 of record NC_134405.1, on the reverse strand, counting down.
AAGTAATTCCCCATATTAGACTTTTTAAAAGCAGCAAGAGAAATTGAAGGAGGAAATAAAACAAAGCAATTCCGCTAATTATTTGGACTTGTAGATTAAGTACTTTATTCGCTTTGCCAGGATCCAAGAGTTATCAACATCTTGAAATCGGAGAATTACATTTTGGCAACTGTGCTTGATCCTAAGTTTAAGAGCTATGTCTTCTCTTTCTTTCCAACTGACCCAGATCTCAAGAGATGCAATGAGCTCCTGGTCAGCAAGCTGACAGCTCAAGTGGTACATGATACAACGATGTCTCCTCCTTCAGTTTCTCTGGAAATTGCTGCTAGGAAAAACCTTAGCTTTGCCAAGACACCCAGTGGTGATGCGGATGAGTCTGCACAACATTTTGACATTTGGTCTAAAAGAATTGCCCAAAAATCGTGACAACTTTTCCGTAAAATGAACTACAAATTCCATGAGGAAGGCCATTACCGGCAATTACATCAAAGTACACAGACTTCTGTGATGGTGGATTCCAGCGGGGATGAATTAGTATTGTTTAAGAATGATTTACACAATGATGAGGGTGAATATGATGACAGTGTAGATTGCAGGTGCTGAGATCTAGCTGAGACAAAGGAGCTAGCTGATGCTGGTATGCTTGCAAATATTTTGGGTAACTCAGAAGGGAAAAACCGCACCGGGTGGTTCATATAATTCCTCAATGATATATCAATCCTGTCTAATGGCATCGTCTATAAAGATTGAGGATCGGTGCACCCGATCATTAATACATTGCAAATCAGAACACAAGGGAAAGAGAAGAAATGATCAAGTGGGGCACTCAAAAATGAACCCTAAGTTTCGATTATAATATATGTATATTGATTACTGTAAAATACTTCTTTATTGATATTCATTAAAACATTCTCATAGCGAAATATAAAAGGTGATAAATGGATGAAACTGGTGAAATACAACAACTGATAAAAAGACAAACTAAAATTTGTCTTGCCGCGTTGCTACTCTCTTATACCACTGGACTATTATGGGTTATAATGTATATTGTCAATATTACATCTCCGTGGTTAATGTATTCCTGGACATTGAATATACAGTGATACTAAATATCTAACCTCTAATAATGAGAGTATAAATGAATATAATACCCCCTAAATAATAGAACAGATATATACCAAGGGTTTAAGAAAACTGGTGTGATTGACATATACCAGTTAGTTGAAATAGATAAGATCCAATAGTTATCACATATAACCATATATTAGGTGTGAATATTGTAATTTAAACCATTGGGACATATAATAAATCTCCTGGGAAGATACCTCCAATCTATATATAGATTTATTAAACACCATATACTATATTTATTGTGGCTTAAAGATATTGATATGCATTGAATTAAACCTTTTTACAATGCCCTAAATATAGGTATATTCATAGGTTCTTATCCCCTCTTATTTATGCGGGTTTAGAACTATTATATCAGGACCACAATTAGATAGAATCAACTAAACAAATTGTATATTAATGATTATGATTTAATCCATGTCCTGCTATCTTCCTTATTTCCCCATATAGAAGGATCTGTCTATCTAGTATGTAGATGGTACTATGATACTAAATTTGCCACAGCTGTGTCAGGCTGCTGATTTAGTTAACTAGTATAGACGTTCTCAAAATCAGGGCTGCAGCGTGCACAGAGATCTCATTAGGCTGCCTGGGTTTTGTAGTATATGTGATCAGATCTGTTTGCTTATTAGAGGTTAAACTATCTATAAAAACTGCCAGGATTGAAGAGAGAGCATTAAACGCGGCGTCCGCCGACGCGCGTTTCGCTAGAAGCTTTTTCTAGGCAAGCCGATAGTATGGCTTGATTGGATATATATAGTGGAAGATCCTCCCCTTTGATGACGTCATCATTGGCAACGCTGTAGCAACAGGACTATTATCACGCCTCTCCCCGGATGTATGGCAACGGACCAGGGAGTATTTGTTTACATTTTTTGCATTTGAAGTTATACATTATTCAGGAATGGAATAGAGTATTTTATCAGCTCTTTATGTAAAATATTGAGGCATAATCTCAAACATGAATGAACTGGACTTAAAAAGGAATCGCTACATCGGTAATTATACTTTAATAAGGAAGTGTTGGATTCATCCTAACTAAAAGGAGGGATCATGATCTTATAATTAGGGGGATATCCACATTGGAATACTATATAGAGTATAGAGGTAAAGTAGATACATAGGAGGAGAGCAATAAAAACAAAAATAAAAATAAAAATAAAAATGGAATAAAATAAAAATAAAAATAAAAATAAAATAATACTGGGCAAAAAAACTTCCTATATACAAGCAAACATATTTTATAGGGAATTACCCACATCTATATTCAATATCAGCAAGATTTCAATATAACCATGTACTTTCAAGGCTAATGATTGTTGGGTTTATTGTGATTAAAAATTTTTTTTTATTAAATAGATAATAATAACATATGTGAGTGGTGATCTATATTATTGATATAATATAAAGTAAGACCATGCTCTATCTCATGGATAGGGAATATAATGATTTGAAGTGAGTGATAATGGAAATAATGTAATAATTGAGGTAGGGGAAATGTGGATTAATAAATGAATAAGGAGTGATATAAACGAAATTGTGAAATAATAAAATATACTGAATTAGGAAAGACGGTCCAAAAGGGACCGAAAGGGTGTAAAGTGAGGGATAGGGAATTATTTGCTTGATGATATATAATGCCTAGTACATAGATTAAAATATATATTGATTTATCCTTATTCGTTTATTATTTAATGAATTGAATATGTATAGAGCTTATCCGATATTCTCATTATTCTTATTAATCGTTGAAATTACCATAAAGCATATTGTAATATTCAAATAAATTTGAGTGGTGTATTAATTTAAAAAGACTGAGAAATTACTGTGGTCATTCAGACCATAGGGAGTCATACTCCCCAATAGGAAGATGAATTTAGTCTCTCTCCGTAATAATTCACTGTGTAAATCCCCTCCCCTCAGGCCCAAATTAACCTGTTCCATTGCAAATGCTGATAAAACACTGGAGTCACTCTGATGATACTTCATGAAGTGTTTGGCTACTACTGTCAACTGTTTGAAGTTAGTCTTACCATTGACAGCTCTTTTTATATTCCAATGTGCTCCAAAACTCGATTTTTGAAGGGTCTACTTGTCATCCCCACATATTTCAAATTACATGGGCATGAGAGGCAGTAAATAACGTTCGCGGAATTGCAATTTAAGTATTTGGAGATTTTATATATTTTACCAAATCTGTCTTTATACTCTTTAACCTGACTCATATTAGAGCAGGCTTTACATGATCCACATTTGAAGAAACCATTGGGAATACTAGAAATCTTCTTCCTTGGAGTCAAAAAGCTATGCACTAAATGGTCTCTAAGATTTTTTGACCGTCTCCATGTAATGGAGATTCTTGGTTCCAAGGTCTTATTGAGATCCTCATCTGATTGTAAAATGTGCCAATGTTTTTGTAGAATTTGAGTTACCGCTCTCCACTCTGAGCAAAATTAATAATATTTTGGGTAGAATGGCATGTTGGCAATTTTATGTTTTTCTACAGTAACTTTCACATTTATTAGAGAGGTGTTTTTTTCTTTACAAAAGGTACAAGCTTTTTACTTACATTTTTATTTCCCTGACTTAAAACCACTATGCACTGGACCATAGACTTTAGCACGAGGCAAGCTGAAAACACCTAGAACCTCCTACGATGCCTGAAGTAACTAATATAATTTGACAGACTTATCGTTGCGAACATATTACAAGTATACTTAATGATCAACCTAACAAATTCCGGAATACCTGGCAACCTTGGCTTGCGTCTTGCGGAGTAGATCAAGCACCTCTTGAGGTAGATGCTGGTACCATAAACTTAATATAAAATCTCATATTAAATAGCTGATAATCATTAAGACACCGGGTTGAGTCCCTGTCTCGCTTCTTTCATTTCTTTTTTCTCCCTCCCTTCCCCTCCACTTTTCTTCCCTTTTCCCTCTTTCTTTGTTTCCCTCTTTCTTTCCCAATCTGATTTTCCTTCTCCTCCATCGTCCTTTTCTTGGGCTCCTCCTCCCTCCCTCCATTTCTAAGTTGGATGTAACTTTATATATTGATTGAGCGATCTATGTCCTAATCTATATGCTGTTAAAACTTGAAAAACCTTTTAATAAAATATGTTTTAAAAATAAAAAAAAAAAGACTTTAGCACATGAGGTAGAGGGATTAGTATCATCATGACTGACACTGGAGAGTGACAAGAACAATGCCACCCCTCCTGTTTCTGTATGAGCTATGGCACAGTAGAATGTCACTGGAGAATTTTAGGAACACTGACAGCCCTATTATTACAATTTCTGTTTCAGCACTGAACCCTGTCACCTCTCCTGTTTCTGAGTGAGCTATGGTACAGTAAAATGTAACTGCAGATTTAGAACAAGCCTGCCAGACCTAGTATATCTATTTCAGCAATGACAATTAGCAATGGAGCTCTCCTCTTTGTGTGTAACCTATATAACACCGTACAATTTGACTGCAAATTCAGAAGACCAAGCTTACCAGACCTAGTCTTTCTATTTCAGCAATGACAATTAGCAATGGAGCTCTCCTCTTTGTGTGTAACCTATGCAACACCGTACAATGTGACTGCAAATTCAGAAGACCAAGCTTACCAGACCTAGTCTTTCTATTTTAGCAATGGTGCTCTCCTCTTTGTGTGTTACCTATATAACACAGTACAATGTGACTGCAGATTTACACAAAGACTGCCAGCCCTATTATTTGTATTTTAGCAATGACAATTAGCAATGGAGCCCTCCTCTTTGTGTGTTACCTATATAACACAGTACATTATGTGACAGCAGATTTAGAAGCCGATCAAGTAATCAGATAGAGTTTTGCAGGGGAGGAGACATAAATAGCCATCTTGTGTTGCAGGTGGGAAACTGCATGTAAGAAGTGGACAGTGACTAGTTAGGGACCTAACTGTGATAGCCAGTGTTTAGGGCTATGGGACTATGTTTATTTCTGTGAATGGTTTATTTGATTGCTGAAGACACTGCCTAGACTGTTTATATATTCTGACAAGTAAATAAACATCAAAGTGCTTCAGAAAAACCTGTGTGAGGAGCCATCTGTTTGCACACTTTTCACAATATATATATATATATATATATATATATATATATATATATATATAGGAGCCCTTCACTGGCTCCCATTCCCCTTCAGAATCCTGTTTAAGCTCCTCACACTCACATACAAGGCCTGCGCCAACTCCACTGCACCCTACATCTCCACCCTCCACTCTATTCATGCTCCATCCCGCCCTCTCCGTTCTGCCTCTGACCGTCGCCTCTCTTCCCCCCTTATAACCTCCTCCCACACGCGCATCCATGACTTCGCCCGCGCTGCCCCCCTCCACTGGAACAAGCTCCCTCCCTACATCAGAACTTCCCCTAATCTATCCAGTTTCAAACGGGCTTTAAAAACCCACCATTTTCTTAAAGCCTTCCAGTCTCCTACTTAACTTTCTACCTTATCATCTGCCTCTCCCCATTCATTCCCCTTCCCTGCCTCCGTCCCCCTACTCTCCCTCTCTCCCCTGCGTCTCTCTGTCTGTCCACCCCTCCCCTTACATTGTACGCTCCTCTGAGCAGGGCCATCTCTCCTCCTGTTACCACCACTTCTAATTCTGCTCTCCAGCTACTTAGCCCTCCTCCTCGAGGACCCTCCACCCCCCCGTCCCCTCTCCCTCCTCCCACCTCTGGGGTTCTCCCTGTCTTCCGCGCCCTCCTTCTTGGGCTCCGTCGTATGCGGATCTTCCCTCCCCCTTCCCCCGCCCTTTCTAGCTGTGCATGGAGCTTACTGAGTTACTGTGCTTAATGTTTACTGTACTGTGCTGTCTCACCTTGTATTGTAATTTGTTTGTCACTGTACGGCGCTACGGACACACATAAAAATCAATAATAATAAAAATAAATATATATATATATATATATATATATATATATATATATATATATATATATATATATATACACACACACACACACTATATGTACAAAAGTATTCGGATGCTTGACAATTACACCAACAGGGACTGTAATGACATTGTATTCAAAGCATTTATAAGCATTTTCCAAAGCGCTATCATTAGGTTGGTCCCTAGCACAGTTCTGGAATGATGCAGTCCTAGATATTGGGGACCAATCTTCACCCTCCGGCAGGGCTTCTGTTCCCAGCTAGGACTTTTCTCTCCTGTCTTCTGGAACGCGACGCCGGCCTAGTTGCAGCCAAAGCCTGGAATTCAGGCTCCAGGTATTGCGGCTTCTCGGCCTCAATCTTTAGTTCTGGGGTGTGAAAGACAGGATCAAGTAGGGTCGAAGGTCTGGGCAGTGACTCAGTTGCCGACATGTACTGACCGATCTGGTCAGCTATAATTTCCCGAACCAGAGGAAAGTCTCGCCCCAGAATAAGGGGGTATGGCAGCCTTGGGGATATTGCTGCTACCACCTGCACTGTTCATAACTTTACAGTAATGGGAAGATTGACACGGTCATATTCCTCGGTGACCCCATGAAAGCACAGGACTTTCACTGCCAGTAGCTGAGTCGACATGCCTTCTGGAACCACAATACCAGATACCAAGGTGATTTCACTCCCTGAGTCCACCAATGCTAACACTGCTTGCTGCCGTATCAGGACGGTCACCAGGAACAGCAGTGGATTCCCAGTGGACGAGGAAATGGTGAAACAAGCAGGAAACCTGGGGTCTAGTCGCACCACCGAACAATCGATCGGTGCTGGATGATTTGGACAATGCCTTCGGAAGTGCCCCTGCTCGCCACACTCAAACACTTCGCTAGGGTCACTTTGCAATTTGTCCCAACCTCTGTTGTTTTCGTCCTGAAGTCCGGCCTGGCAACTTTCTCAGCTGACTGGGCCATATTTTCGAAAGCACAAAAGTGGTCAATAGCTGTCACAAGGTCCTCAAACGACTGAGGGGTGGTCTGTAGAACCCATCTCTGTAACTCCTGACCAAGGTTCTGCTCACAATGGGTGATAGCCAGGATTTCCAACATTCTGCTTACGGTCAGGTTTCAACCAAAGTTTTGTTAACCTTGCCAGGTCTGCCAGCTGGGCACACGTTGCATTTCCTGGTTTAAACCGCCAGTCATGGAATCGTTGCACCTTCTCGGGCCCTGTCACCCCTTTGTCAAAATGGTGGCCTTTAGATGCTGAAAGTCCACTGCCTGATCCCCAGGCACATCCAATCAGGCCTGATGGGCATCACTCGTCAACTAAGGAGCCAGTTTCTCTACCCTTTCACCTGTTGGCCACTTAAGATGTGTTGCCGTCCTTTCAAACAATTATAAAAGCTCCTCAACATCGTCCGAGGAGGTCATCTTGTGCAAGACAGCGGGTTCGTGCTCACTTTGTCTGAGCTAATTGAGCTCCACCAGGAACAGTCTGTTACTTTCCACCTGAACCTCGGCGACTGCTGGGCTTGCTGTGTGGCTGCCAGATTAGTTAATGCTTGGAGAATTTCTTCTATCTTGCTATCTGATCTGGCGGGATAGTGAAACTGCACTTCCCTTAACATACACTAACAAGCAAATGGAAAAAAAACAACAACAAAAGAAAAACACACTTTTTTTTTTTTAAATGTCAGCTTAAGGAGTAATGTCTATATCTAGCAGCAGCTACTAAATTGTACCTCCAAGGAGGAACAAAACAAACAGTAGAAAAACAGAGAAAGATATTCACACAGACAAATAAAAAATACTTTTTCCAATGTCTTAACTAGCAGCACCTTGCTACATTTTACCTCCAAGGAGAGACAAGACAAACAGTAGGGAAATAGAGAAAACACACAAAACTTTTATTTTTTTCTCTGTAAATCAAACTTCACCTTTGTTGTCTGGATGGCTGGGTGGACAGCTGTGTTTTTGGCTGTCCTTTTAAGATCCCATAATGACACCACTTTGTAGAAATCACCAAATAAAGCCTTGCTCCAGGCTTCTTAAACAGTAGCTATTTTATTTGCAGCATAAAACAGCACATCACAAACATAAATAATCGATGGCTTCCTGACACACGCACAGTCCCTGACTATTGTGCGGCTGCTTGTCAGCATCGGAAGCCCCGCCCACCAGATCCCACAATCCTTTATACACACACACACCATAGCAATGACACCCATGTTGTGCACCTGTGTGTGAACTTAACCCTGTCTAATATATATATATATATATATATACACACACACACACACACACACATACATACACATATAGTAAGGAAACAACAGAGAGAGAGAGAGAGAGAGAGAGAGAGAGAGAGACTGGAAAACTGGACATATGGTGTTCTTGCACATATAGTTTGTAAAATATACAGAGAAAAAGACCTGGAAAGAGTATCACCTTACTAGTAAGCTTTTTCTGGGCACTTTGCTTGTCAACTGTCTCCAGTTGTCAGAGCAGAGTAACCACGACAGTGCAGGCAACTAAATAGACAATTATTTGACAGTAATAGTTGGTCATATTTTGTATTGTACTAATATATAAAATAGTCAATCCCCACATGTCCAATTACTTAAAAAATGTCACTCATCTATTCTTTCACTTAGTATTGGATATAATCAGGGCCGGATTAACCCTAGGGCTAACTGGGCTACAGCTCAGGGGCCTCGGGCATCCAGGGGGCCCTTGAAAGTGCTCAGCAGCATTGCTGAGCACTTTCACTGCAGTCCTTCCCCGGCGCGCTGTAGTCTCCTTACTGAGGAGATCTCGTGAGTCTCATTCTCACGAGATCTCCTCAGTAAAGAGCGTACAGTGCGCCGGGGAAGGACTGCAATGCCAGGAGAAGGAGGTAAGTGCCTTGGGGGCGGCTCGGCTCACCGGGGGAGCAGCTCGGATCACGGGGGAATGGAGGCCCCCTTAGCCCAGGGGCTTCCATTCCCTTAATCCGGCCCTGGATATGATGTTTTAAGCATTGTTGAGATGCTCACCTAGCACTGCTTTTATTAGTTGCAAAATACCTATGTGTTAAGTACTGTATGCTTCAATAAATAAAAAGTAATTTAGAAAATAAAAATAGTTAATAAAAATATTTTTATCTGTCTGATGCATAAAGGTAAGATTAGGAAAGGAAATAACTAATTACAGATTATCATACCAAAAGACCAGAAATACAATGTTGAGCACTATGTTAGAGCCCTCACTTATATTCTGTAGACAATTACTCATTATGCAGCTGGTATCGGTTAGTCAGCGAGGTTTTGGAGAGATGTGGTATTTGTATCATGTATATTGCTTTAAATAACTTTGTAACCCATGTAAGAATCAAATCTTTCTAACAAAGACATTTTTATTCAAAATAAGTCATTGTAATGTATATTTTACACTGTTCTAGCTTCAAGGAGAAAGTTACAATATGTGTTTGCAAGCACATCATTTTCCATTATGTGGTTACAATCAAAGGCGTATGTTCTTATTAATCAATAAGGTTTTACCATGACCACTTTTGTAATTGGATATCCCCTTCTCTATACAATTTGTGCTTTATAGAAAGTGTTTTTGTGTAGACTGATGTAAAAACATATGTATACAAAGTTGTTTTTGGGGTCTGCTTAATCCGGAATCCTCAGAAATAGTTTAGGCTGAATCCTGAACCAAATCCAAAGAATATTAAAATCTTATAAAGTATACAAACATGATTACACAAGCTTTGTGAGTTATGTTAATTCAAGGAATAATAGTGTTATAGTCACTAGATGGTTATAGAACTGGGGGCTCAGGAAAAGAAGCGCACAAGAAAAAGTGTATAATGTGCATATATCATACACATGTCAGGATACCTCCAACTGTAAAACAGTAGCATTTGCACCAGGTGTAGAAGTGTGTATACTTATACCCCATGATAGTATAAACATGTAGCTTGATAATGTTAGTAAATGCTAAAGTCACCTTACTACTACCTTATAGGTACCCTATTTGTAGACAATATAATACTGTTAAGAGAGAATAGGGTTTTGAGAATTGTTGATAAATGTGAAAGTCAAATTTTCCATATAAAATATAATAAAGTACAAACATGAACACAACAGTGGTAGTTAAAATGCCGGCAATGTAAATGCCGACACTTATCCTGTTGACATGAAAATGTCAACAGGATAAATGCAGACATCTCCATAATGTCTACATGCTGATAATGTAAACATTGTGAATGTCCACAGTAAACATTTATTCTGACGACATTTTCATGTTCCACTGCCTGCTTCTGCCTATATAAGTGTGAGGGATACATTAGTTAGGGAAGAAATGTAAGTTCTGAGGAAGGAAGGGAGTTCTTCATCCTTTCCTGCACTTTTATTTCTGCCTATATTATTTAAGTATATTTCCGCCGATATCTAACTAATGTGCCATTCACTGACCTATCATAATTTGTCTCTTCCTCCATCCCTGATCTTTTTGTTGCACTTTGTGTGGAAGCAAATCTTCGGTGGTGCCACTCCTAAGAACCGCATTCACTGTGGCCCTATTTTCAATGGAAAAACTGTTTTTCATTTTCAGGTTTTTTTTGTTTGTTTTACACCCTTTTTTATTTTTTATTTCTGGTGGGGTTTTTTTATTCTCAATTATTTTCCATTTACCATTTTGAGATCAAGAACGAGTAAAGGATTATTTTAATATAATCTTTGTTCTCTTATTACTATCTGTCTTAACTGGTATTTTTAATTATATTCCTCTTATACACCATAAGAGGACCGATACATATTCCATTCATTTTGGCCAAGTCTGATATATAGCACTTTGTTCATACTCTATAGGTCAATACTGGTGCGCTGGGTATACCCCCTTTTTAAAAATTTTCAATGGAAAAACAATCTGGTTGAATTTGTTCTAACAAGATAGAAAATCCAGTGAAGGCCCAGAAAGAATATTTTTTATTTGTATGAGTTTAATTTTTCACCAAGGGCATTTCAAGGTCATTCAAGAGAGTATGAAAAATTAGGACAGTCTCTATTATAAGTATCGCTATTTCTGTGTTTGCCTAAAAATTTGCATTCACACAAAAATTCAATTGGAAGGTGCAAAATGTGTCCCATCTTAAGCATACGAGGCTAGGTTTCCGGCACCTCTGACCAGCAGTAAAATTTAAGTTGTTTTTCGGGGAGGAAAAAGCTGCGCCAAACTAAATTTGTCTCCTCCACCTTTGTCAGCTCATTAAATAGTTCCATCCTGCAAATCTGTCTAATCCGCACTTATCAAGGCATGTCAATGATTCACCCAACTCCTCCAATTAGATGAAGCAAACTGTTTCTCCCCCCCCTGCATAGACCGCCATCTTTGCCCACAATGCTATGCGCTTCCCATTAAAAATGCAGTCTAAAAATTAAGTCACAAAAGAGCCTCTACATTGTGCTTTATATTAATAAATGAGCCTCAATGAGTCCAATTTACATTTACACTTGCAAATATAGCTTTAAATATGTGTTGCAAGGGGAAATAAATTGATTTTTCAAGCTTCCTAACCCACAAACAGCAATTTGACACCTTCAAATCCCCCGCTGGAACAAAACAAACATTTTTCATTAAATGTAGACAATAAAACTGCCTATTAAATTTTCTACAATGTGAAAACCATTGATTTCAATGGCGTGCATCAGCCACACAGCAGTAAAAATCAATTATATGATGTTACGATTAAACAGGCAAGAGTTTATGTAACCCACTGTCAGAAAATGCCTCGTTTAATATTGATGTTAATGTTCACCCGCTTCACAAAAAACTACTATGTTTCTTCTATGCCAGAAGTCAGGGTGATCAGCCCTCCAGGTATGTTACCGAACTCTCCATAAAACTCTACAGTGCCAGTAAGTTTTCTTACTGAGTAAGTTTTGATGTAAAATACAGTCTGTTAATAAATAAATATCTGATTATATGCATAGGAACTTCTTGCTGTGATCTAAATGTAAGCAATAGTCTCCGTTAGACAGCAAGAGAACAGTGGCATCCAGAGGGCATAACTATAAGGCACTCTGGAATATTTGATTATTATGTTCATGCAATATGTTTATAATACCCCAAATTTTGTTATGGGAGTGCTAAAGGATTCTGGGGCCCCTTGTACAATCTGAGCTGTGCTATCTCTTCACTCTTCATATCTTCCAACACTGAAGGATTAAAAAGCGGCATATATTTTGGCCATGCCCATCTGCCCAGCCACACCCACATGCCTCAAACCCTTTTCTGCTCAGCAAGTCACGATTATTGGAGAGTTTTCTCTATAGCTATACAAACAACCTATATTCATATAAAAAGTCACTTACAATGCAACTACTAAGACTGTAAAGTACCTAAAGCCACAAATGCTATGATTTAAAAACATGAGACCAAGTTTGAAATATAACCTTTTAATCACTTTTATGTTTTATACATAGAATTTAGGAGGAACAATGATATTTTAGGAAATATGACCCTACTGTAAAACTTAGAATACTGTAATCTCTAGCATCCACAATGGTATCCTCCTTTACATTCTGTACAATTTCCATCATCCTAATTTCATTCCCACACCCCTGGTTCATCATACTTCCAGTTATCAAGTGTATACTTTTTTTCAGGAACACTTTGATACTGGAAGGATACATCTGTGCCTGTCATATGCAGTACAGTCTACCCATGCATACCACTATCACCAGGCATCAGAGCATCACCATCAGCTATACTATATTTTGTAAAAACCAATTCAATAAAATGTTACAATAGAGCATTAAAAAGGACATATGTTTAAAAACTATGACTGCCCCCAGAGAAGCAGGGACACTGGCAATGTGTCCCCTAATTAAACACTCAATTTATACTTGTTTCATGTTTTAAAGTCGGGAGAACATAAACTTTAAGTGTAATGATGGCCACACATGCTGTGATAATCAAAGGCAATATCTGGTAGCCCTATAATGTAGCATGAGTGACCCTAAAATTACTGGGAGGCCGAATGTAGATCATATAACAATCTCTAGAACCATTATTGGTTGTGATGGTGCACAGCGAGACATAAGTGATCCAGGTACCCTGCACAGCATGATCAGATCTTGTCTAATTTGACCACCCTCGTGAGAATCAAATTGGACAGTGATTCTGTCCAGTGACATCTGCTATGGAGGCTGGCAGCTGTGATGGTAACATTTGCAATAGGACCCTGGTGTGCCCCTCAGCTGTCAGACATCATATCTACCTGTGTTGCTGCAGAGCCCTGCTTCTTTCTGTGGTGTTCACTAATACCTCTTTCTCACCAAAATCCCAGGTTATACACGGAACAATGAACACCCATGTTTCATGGCTTCACACCACACTTTGGTCACGGATATATCCCAGGTCACCGCCTTTCACACTGGACCTGTGTCTGCCCTGCATTATCAAGTTGAGTCATTAAAATTGTAAGCTTTTGAGCAGGGTTCTCTTACCTCTCTGTCTGTATGTATTACCCAGTATTGTCTTATCAATGTTTGTTCCCAATTGTAAAGCGCTACGGAATTTGCTGGCGCTATATAAATAAATGTTGATGATGATGATGATGATTAAAAGGGGACCACAGAGACTCCTATAGATGATGAAGAAGAGGCTCTTATAGATGAGTCATAAAAAGTAGACAGTGACTGCATGTAAGCAGTCGGTCAGTAGATTTGCAATGTTCCCATAAATAGTTGCATCAGAGATTTATCTTGCCTATTTACCATTATTTATCACCATCCCCATAGACCTCTATAGGGAAGGCAGTATTAGGCAATTTCACAAGCTCAGATTTATCAACCTCAGGATGAAGTAACTTGCCTATATCATGGGATACTGCTGAAGTCTCTCTGGCTTTCCTTCGAACGGTCAAAGCACTCCGCGTATGCTCTGACATTAGCTGCGCATGTGCATAGCACTCCGCGTATGCTCTGACATTAGCTGCACATGTGCATAGCACTTACTTCTTCCTGCAAAATTGTTAGGTTGCCAGTGAATAGGAAAAAAATTACCGTAGAGGAGGGGGTCTTTAACAAGCGGCCATAATAAATAGACCCCTATGTTCCCTGCTGTTCCACTGTTGCAAGAAGATTAAAGAGTGCTGGAACACATGGTTTAGAGGATGGAAGTAAACCTCACTTGTACTGACATATTTTCTTAATATGTAAAGTTTAGCTCACAAAAGCAACCAGCATTACACTAGCATTAGATCTATCATTTAACTGTCCATTGTAATTCTGTTGGTGACAAAGTATGCTCTATTTCCATTCCATATGTTTGTACCCAGAGCTGGATTAAGGCTCTGGGGGGCCCGGGGCACTTTAGGCAGGGGGGCCCCTATGATGTAACATGGTTATCATTTTAGGCAAATACACAGACAGTGCTGTGTGCACTACTGTTAGGTGCATGCAGCTCTGCCTTTACAAGCAGTACAGTGTGGATGGGGACATACCTCCCAACTGTCCTTGTTGTCGGGACTACGCGAGACAGTCACCCAAATTCAGGACTGCCCGACCAGGTTCAGGACAGTTGGCGGACTGTCCTGCTCTCTCCTACCTGTTCATGTCACTGTCACCACCTATGGCTGCTGGTTTCTTTAGTTGCTGCTTGTCTGGATCCTGGAATGTTGGGGCCCTATTTGGAAAAAAACATGGGTACATGAAATGTAGAAAATTTCAACCAACCCCAGCATTAAATCAATGGTATTCCCATTTAATATATAAACATATTTCCCTCCCTTGAAACAGGCCTATCAATAAATTAAATGTCATTTACGTTTAAAAAATATAACTATTTTCCACAACCATCCACGGCATTAAATAATTCATATTTCACATTTAATAAAAATATCTAATTTTCCCCAAATAGCCCTACATTCATTTATAAGCTTCCAAACCACCCCAGCATTAAATTTAAAGGTCCAATCACCCCATCTTAAATTGATAACCCCCACTATTAAATTAAATTGTCCCACCATCACCCCACAAATAAAATAGCACCCATTAAATAATTAGCATTCACCTGCAATCCAAGATAAAATTAAGAACCCCCCTTCCCTCCCACATTATATTAAGAACCCCCTTTCCCTCACCCATTATATTAACATACGGTGGCTCAGTGGTTAGCACTTCTGCCTCACAGCGCTGGGGTCATGAGTTCAATTCCCGACCATGGCCTTATCTGTGTGGAGTTTGTATGTTCTCCCCGTGTTGCGTGGGTTTCCTCCGGGTGCTCTGGTTTCCTCCCACACTTCAAAAACATACTGGTAGGTTAATTGGCTGCTATCAAATTGACCCTAGTCTGTGTTTCTGTCTGTCTGTGTGTGTATGTTAGGGAATTTAGACTGTAAGCTCCAATGGGGCAGGTACTGATGTGAGTGAGTTCTCTGTACAGCGCTGCGGAATCAGTGGCGCTATATAAATAAATGATGATGATGATGATGATGATGATACTACCCCCCTCACACACACATTATATTAACATACTAACCACACTAACTTTGCTCTATCCGCTCGCTGTATGACCTTGTTTCTCTAGGGAATTCGTTTTGCACGCTGTTCCGGACTGGTGCATCAGTGTGGTTCTACTGGCTAACTTTGCCCTGCATGCTGTTTCATCTTTGCACGAGAGACTGGACAGATAAGCTGTTTTATATTATGTTTTATGTACGAGCATATTATACTTAAGCTGCAGTTGAGGCTACATTGCCTCTTTTTGTATTAAAATTTTCTATTACATTTCACTTGTTGTGATGGTATTACACTATATTGGCTTCTTTCTGAGTTTTAGCCAATTCGAAGTGGTGCTATTATTCTGGGAGAAGACCCTGCTGGAGTCAGGACGTTACATTACAGCGGTCCGTTACAGACCACATTCATGTGAAGGTCTATGAGCACTTATTCAAGGCTACTTGAATTTGAATTTCTGGTACGGGAATTGCACATTTGTGGACTATCCCAAAGATGTTATACATTTAATGCACTATGTTGGCGCCCCTTTCTCTTTTTGTATTTTATTAGGCTGATACCTGCAGATAGGTGTCGAATGTATTGGGAGCTGCCATCTCATGTACTGAGTATACAAATTATTTTTTTGTCACTATCACTTTGTGGTTGCACACTTATAAGCGCCTGTGTAGCTTAGAAATTTGGTGGGAATATATATATATATACATATACACACACACAACAACTATGTTACGTGATCCTCTATTTTATTAGTAATTATTAAAGTAATTATTGAAGTCTGCCTCGTCTATTAAATATTAAAGGTTTAATTAGACTACACACATATACATATATATATATATATATATATATATATATATATATTAATTAATAAAATAGAGGATCCTATAACTTATAAGTTATAGAAACCTCTATTTTATTAATAATTATTAAAGTAATTACTCAAGCTTATATATATATATATATATATATATATATATATATATATATATATATATATATATATATATATATACACATATACACATACATACATATACACACACATATATACATTCATACACATACATATACATACATATACATACACATATATACATACATACATATACATATACATGCACACACACATATATATATATATATATATATATATATATATATTTATATATATACTCCAAGTGACAGTGTGACTTACCTTGTAAGCCACGTTCAGCACTGCAACCACAGTCTCTTGGTATGGGAGGAGCTGCGCATGTGCAGCAGTTTATTTTCGGCCATCTTGGAATGGCCTGATGTACAGCAGCACCGCGGCTGCTGTACATCAGGCCAGCTGTCAAATGTTGTGGGGGGGCGGAGCGCCTGCGTCAGGGGGGCCCCACAGCCGCAGAAACACTAGAATCGGATCACCAACTGACAGGTGTTCCGATCAGCGTGCGGCCAGCGGCGGGGGGCCCTCAGAGAGAGGGGGGCCCGGGGCACATGCCCCCTGTGCCCCCCCCTTAATCCGGCCATGTTTGTACATCAATCCTACCAATTAGAGTGAAGTCAGCTTAGGTATTATATATTCCCACACCACGGTGCTGAAGGGTGTGATTCATCATCTGAATTATCAAATGCCAGCAGACCAGATCATTCACTTTATATGCATCATTTATTAATCATCATCTTCAGTCACAGATTATTTCAGTGCTGAAGTGCTACAGCCCAATCCCATGTTCCTGCTAACACTCAGGGCTAGATTTACTAAGTTGCGGGTTTGAAAAAGTGGGGATGTTGTCTATAGCAACCAATCAGATTCTAGCTTTCATTTATTTAGTACTTTCTACAAAATGACAGCTAGAATCTGATTGGTTGCTATAGGCAACATCCCCACTTTTTGAAACCTGCAGCTTAGTAAATCTGGCCCTCAGTGGTAATGTCATTGGACCTCTTTTTATACCTGATTTTTTTTCATCTGAAATAGATCACTGGCAACTGCATGGACATCAGGCCTGATTCATTAAGGAAAGTTATTGGACAAAACCATGCTGCAATGCAAGGGGTGCAAATTATTTTATTATTTTGCATATAAGGAAAACATTGTTTGTTTTTTTCATGTAGCACACAAATACTTGATAGTTTTTTTGTATACTGAAATTTAAAGTTGATCTAGGACAAATATAAATCTGCCATCTACCTCCTCCTCCAATGCAACATGGTTGTGCCTAACTTACTTTTGCTTTACTTTCCTTAATGAATCAGGCCCATCATGTCTAATAATTAGAAAAGAATTTGAAATAAAATAGTTTTGTTTGAGGAAAAAACTCTTCAGATGGTAAACACCAAACTTCTGCATATGGTCTTGTGTCTCCCAAACATTAGTTAAAATGGAAAAGGTTTTAATACATTTCTTTAGAAGACCAGGTAATTATTACACCAAAAGATGAGTAAAACCTTATAAAATATGTTAATGGTCACAGTCTGTTTTTCTATCACAAATACATGCAGTAGACAATAGTGTACAGGAATTCAAGCTATTTCCTGCAGCCCTCCCATTCATGTAGTAATGGAATTGAATTATAGTGCTTAGAATATGTAATGATTTCACCATGTTCTTAACTCCTCTTGCATACTTATTAAATATCTGCTTTATAGACATTTTAGAGAACAGTAAGATTAATATTTTCCTGTAGAAGTT
Source organism: Mixophyes fleayi (assembly GCF_038048845.1). Classification (NCBI taxonomy): domain Eukaryota; kingdom Metazoa; phylum Chordata; class Amphibia; order Anura; family Limnodynastidae; genus Mixophyes; species Mixophyes fleayi. Next base: position 254,592,471 of record NC_134405.1, on the reverse strand, counting down.
ACATTTGAATAGAATAAGAACACTAAGATTCTTATAATTAGATAAATATTTTGTCTGTCCATTAAAGGAATGTTATCATATAAAAAAAAAATAAACAATATATATATACAATACAGTCTGGTTTGCTTAACAGGGTGTGAGGTCTGCATAAAAGTCTACATATGACTTGAGTTTTGAGTTTGTATGTCCTCCCCGTGTTTGCATGGGTTTCCGCCGGGTGTTCCGGTTTCCTCCCACACTGCTATGATATACATGGTAAATTGTTGACAAAATTAACACGTGTGTGTGTGTCTGAGTGGTACTGAATAGATTGTGAGCTCAACTGGTGCAAGCATTCATGTAAATGAATAAATATTCTCTGTAGAGGGCTGCATCATCTTAAGAGCCGGATTAAAGCATTGGGGGGCATAGAGAACTTAAGACGGGGCCCCAAAGATCTACAATTAAGAGCATACAGTCATGCCCAAAAGTTTTGAGAATGACACAAATATTGGTTTTCACAAAGTTTGCAGCGGAATTGGTGGCGCTATATAAATGGCTGATGATGATGATGATGGAGATATCCATAATATGCAATATCAACCAATTATATGGTATAGTAAATGTCTAAACAAATAAACCTTACAAAATAAACAATGAGAAATTAAAGCTATAATTGAAAATAAACAATACTGTTCTCCTTCCTAATTTGTGTGAATTGGCTGCTATCAAAATTGACCCTAGTGTCTCTCCCTCTGTCTGTGTTAGGGAATTTAGACTGTAAGCTCCAATGGGGCAGAGACTGATGTGAATGATTTCTCTGTACAGCGCTGCAGAATTAGTGGCGCTATATAAATAAATGGTGATGATGATGATGATAATGTAGGCCACCTGCATCTTAACCTTAGAAAATCAGGACAACTGAATAGTATGGAAGTGAAATGAAGAAAGGTGCTATCATAATGAGTAATTAGAAGACATTTGTGAAACATTTTTTTTTTCTGATACGGAGAGGTCAAAGGTGGCTGTAAAAACCTAGGGGTCTTTCCCAACCATTAGCCCATAGCAACCAATCCGATTCTAGCTATTCCTCTACCACATTCTAGAAAATGCTAGTTGTCATCTGATTGGTTGCTATAGACAACACCACCACTTTTCCTTTTTAGAAGTTTTAGTAACTCTACCCCCAAGATATTGTCTCAGACAGTTGGGTATTAGGCACATCTAACACAACTGTAAGAAAACCACTATATGTGTTCTAACATTAACGGCATGACTTGATAAACAAAAACGCAACAATAAAACATACAACATACAGCATATCTTAGAAATGGGCATCTGGAATTAGAACAAAGCACAATCTGTTCACTACTGACGGGTACTTTCCAATTGCAGCTATATGCTGAAAATGCCACGGTTTACTTGCATAATGTATCATATAAGAAATCAAAGATGAAGAAAAGAAATAAATGTCTGCAGGTCATGAGAAGTTGCACATACAAAGCTGCTCTTTCCCTATTCTTTTTTGACTAAAGCAAAAGCTCATGACTCAGATTAAGTGCCACTGAATGCACAGAGATTTGAAATAATTTAAGACTGCTTGAAACTGTCCAGTGACCGGACATTTATTTTCCTCTGTTTTCTACCCCAAGGGGACTCTTTCCCGGCCAAAGCTGTCAAATAACCAATGGATATGCAAATAGACATTTACATGTCAGCAAGCAGAATTTGCATATGAATAGTGTGAACTTGTGTACAACTTTTACAGCAATTAATTCTTATCTGTCCTCCTAGGCTGATGTAACCCAGACGTGGAAGCCTGCCTTATTTTTACCTACTTCAATATCTTTTTCATGACGACTGCTCACATATATAAAACTAAACTGTGCAATATGCAACATGGAACAGTATAATTGTAGCATGTATACAATGTTGAACCACAATATATATATAGAGTGTATATGCACACACTCGAGGATCTCAGTATATGTCTCTAGTATCCAATCCTGGAAAATTCCTGTAGTCAAGTGTGGTGAGACTAGTCCATCTCCACGTGCAGCAGACCCCACAGGAAGCAAAAAGTCCGTTGGAGATATGTGAATGAAAAGGAAGACGCAATCAACATGAAATGTAAATATCCCAAAAAAGAGGAAAATCTGTTACTTACATGTAAGTAGGATAGTTCAAATTCCTCTTGATGTAATAGATAGGGGTCCGTTGTAGGTATAAGTATGGGCAGCACGGTGGCTTAGTGGTTAGCACTTCTGCCTCACAGCACTGGGGTCATGAGTTCAATTCCCGACCATGGCCTTATCTATGTGGAGTTTGTATGTTCTCCCTGTGTTTCTGTGGGTTTCCTCCAGGTGCTCCGGTTTCTTCCCACATTCCAAAAACATACTGGTAGGTTAATTGGCTGCTATCAAAAATTTACCCTAGTCTCTCTCTCTCTGTCTGTGTGTATGTTAGGGAATTTAGACTGTAAGCTCCAATGGGGCAGGGACTGATGTGAATGAGTTCTGTGTACAGCGCTGTGGAATCAGTGGCGCTACATACATAAAATGATGATGATGATAATAAGTGTTCAAACCGAAGCATCCAAAGTGGAGAAATCTATGAGGCTAACTGTTTGTATTGCTGGCTTCTCCACATAGTAGGTAGGTGGGACAGTGAGTACGCAATAACTTTATTGAGATCAAAAGTTTATAACAACTATCACATTTAATTAATCAGTGATAGTGCAAATGTCAAATAAAACAACAGATTATGTAATAAAAAGTATCAGGTGTGCATATATACTCTATATATATATTGTATCCTCGAGTGTGTGCATATATACTCTATATAGATTGTATCCTCGAGTGTGTGCATATATACTCTATATAGATTGTATCCTCGAGTGTGTGCATATATACTCTATATATATATATATATATATATATTTATTGTATTCTCGAGTGTGTGCATATATACTCTATATATATATATTGTATCCTCATGTGTGTGCATATATACTCTATATATATATTGTGGTTCAACATTGTATACATGCTACAATTATACTGTTCCATGTTGTATATACCATAGTTTAGTTTTATATATGTGAGCAATTATCTCCAATCATATTATTGACAAATTGGTTGTGTGCTGTAGTATTGTTGGGGTTTTTTTGTGTGAATTTAGGAGGCTGGGAACCTTCACTTATAGCAGCGCGTCAGTTTATTAGTTATTATAGAGTTGGTGCGTATTGGTCATATTTTGTCTATTAATATCTTTTTCATGTTTAAGCTCTCTAGACGCTGACATTTGATATACATGGAATCACATAATCGATAACAAATAAATCTTTGAAAATAGAATATTCCATACATACAAATATACTGCCAAGAGCGTAAAAGTCTAAAATCACATTTTGCTTTCCATTTTCTTACAGCAAGCTAACGCAAAACATTTTTTCATTAAATGATTGGACAACATATTGCACCTTATGTTTCAATGCAAAACATACCAATGGCTAGAGCAAAGTTTTGGCCATAAAAAGACCCATTATTTTCTTTCATATATACAAGTTTGACTTTGGAAATGTGCTTGATACCAGTGACAATAAATGAGACTGCACAAAAAAATTGTAAAATGAGTCATAGCCTCTGATATATCTTCAAATACCTGTCAAAGTTTTCCTTAAATAAAACTACAGAAGTTGGCAAAGAGGAAAATGCTATAAGGAAAAAACCTACTGTTTTGTTTTTTTTTAAAAAAAATCAATTAAGAGAAAGGTTGACTTTCCAAATGCCCACAAAATATTGAAAGGGGACCCAGACCATCGCCTGATGCTGTGAGCCACCCATTTTATTAATGAAATGACAGCCAGCGCAGGTGTTCTAATATGATCTGTTGTATCAGACTCAACAAATAGTCCATGGTACAGTGCGTTCTGGGTCCTGGCAGTAGTTAATGATGCGGCTACCCCAGTACCCTCTTGCTATATGCTAGATGATAACAGGACATAAAGAGGCAGAATTGTGTAAACGTGGACAACCTTTTAAGAATTGTGTGCTTAAATATAACGATATATACTGAATATACATATATAATGCAAAATGCAGCATTCTCACTCGCCATGTTATCATCCTGAGCTACAGACATCTATTAGCTCCTCAAACACAAAGTTCAGTCACCTCACAAGTTTTGGCATGGGTGCTAGACTATTACTCGATGTCCAAAAGTAAATATATCAGCATGAGTTAAACCCTTGGCTTGCTGTAGCAATTTCATTCAGATGATTGCCAGAAAATTAGAGTTGGGTTGTAAGACTTTCCTGCTGTAATTTTCTCTTTGTGTACTACCAGCCTCTGCTATTTAAGCTTTATTTTTTTTCCACACTACCCAAACTAATTTGACTGGAATCTCTTTCGGGCAAAGTATATCTATGTCTGGGTTTTTTTCATCAATGCAATAACCTATTTCATTATATTTTGATATAATTCACTATATTGCTCAATAAAGTAACGGTTTATAACTTTGGCAAACACAAAATGTAATTTCAAATATACTGAAAAACAGCATACAATTTTTTCAATTCTAGCAGCTACATGCACTTTGATGTATTTATTTTTTTTATACACTATTTGGATGCCAAAGATAACTAGAATTTAATCATCAATCAAGCAGATAACAGAACGCTGGCAATGTAAATGCTATAAACATAGCTGTTGTATGTTTGATCTAACCTACAAAAAGGTGTCTGGGTACAATGTGTCTGTCTGGCACAGTGTTGTTTATGTTAGTGAAACAGGAAATCAGCAAGAATGTGCGATACAAATGCTACAATATTTTAACAGCTATTCTAGAACCACAGTGATTCGTATGGGTCATTAATACTGCGCACTGTCTAGAATGAAGAAATGTTATACAAGTGATATGTACTTGTGATATGGTGCCACAAAAGACGTTGCAAGGCCAGATCACCCGCTGCATATCTCCTTTATCCCATTTCAACAACAAATAAAACATAATAGTACTTATCAATATATGTCACAGCCAAAGCAATATAACATGACTGTTTATGCTTAAAGGATAATTACACATATTTAAATTTTTTAAACTATCCCTTCCCCACCACCATCTATTTTCCTCATAACCAGAATTATGGAGATTCAACCCTTAGGGGCCAATTCAATTTGGTAATACCATTACTACAGTAAAAGTGTGCAGTATTACCATTAGTACGGTAATTTTAACGCTGATTTTTGCTCACAGCTCGCGTGCCGCGAGCAATAATCTGGGTTAAAATTACCGTATTAATGGTAATAGTACTAGTGCTGCGTCAATCCTAGACTGACGTGCCCGAATTGAATCGGCCCCTTAGAATCACTATGCTGTTTAGGTCCACAATTATGTCAGATCTCTACAATGGAGAGCCCGTTAAATGAGTACACGGCAAACTATATCCGATGTTGGCTTTGCTCTCGTCACCAACAGCTCTTTAGGTTGATGACGTTCAAGATCCCAGTAAAAATAAAGTGCTGCGACTTTGAACATCAACTGCTTGAAGTGGTGGCAGTTAGGGCAGAGTGCAGTAACCTTATGTAACTTGGCTGACAGTGTGCAGTCTCCTAGGTAACATAATTGCTTTGTACAGACTGAGGGATTTACAGACAGGGCATGGCCAGTGATTTCACAGCAAGCTAACATGTTATGATTTTTATTTGTCCAATAGCAGCACCCTTTTAGAAATTTGCTAAGATTTGTGGGATGTGTTGGCTGCTATTGAGCAAGGAACACACCCTACATCCTACTTTAAAAATATCTGCAGTGGAAAATCAGCATATGGCACCACAGTGTATATCAGCTTCATTTTTTATATTTTAGTAAACTAAAAACCAAATACCTGGATGTAATTGTTCCAGGTGATGTCTCTTTTCTTCATATTGATCATTGTTACAAAAGAATATAATTTACAGTGATCAAGGCAGACTGACCTGTGTTAAACACGTCTCAGAGGCATGACTAGCAGATTGACAGTCCTAGCAATATTACTGATAATAATACTGGGACTGTCAATCAGCATATGATCCTGTGGAGGGGGCTGAACTCCATTCAAACAGCGTGGCTCACTATCTATGGTTGTCCTTGGCCAAGGGAAAACATGAAAAGAGCTAATAGCTGTTCAGTGAGAAAACACTTGTTGGAATTACAGAATGTTTACAGAAATTGCATAAATTGTAAGATTCTTAGTGCAAAATAATGCAATATTTATAGTTATGTAAAAAGAACCTTATTTCAGAGGTTGATTACCACAGTGCAGAGGTCACAAATGAGACATTTAGTGGAGTTATCCAATTGTCAGATTTGGAGAAAAATAAAATCCCCTTATAAGGAAGTACTTGACACAACTGTTAGCGTTATGCTAGCATTGGCCACCGGCCACTTGAATTTTCCTCATAGAGCTCTCACCAAGGACAGCTACTGTAATAGAGAGTGTGCATTGTTTCAAGACTACACAGAACTCAGAATGGAAAATACAATAGCATAGATCAAATTGGTCAAAAGAGTAAAGCTGGGTACACACTACACTGATTATCGGGCCAATCAGACGATATACGACTGATTGGCCAGATATCTGTGAGTGTGTATACTTACCCGATGGTCCAAAGTTGTCCCAAAGTGCCGATCATCGCTTCATCTGGTTGGTCGTACTGGTTTGATTTTTGTCGTTTAACAGCTAGTGAACTGTCAGCAGCTGCTGACAGTTCAGTGTAAATCTGCACTATCTGCATCCTGAGTGAAGGAAAACAGAGACAGCGAGCAAGCACATGGTCAGCATTACAGATAGTGAGAAATGCCAGCCGTTTCATTCATTCATTCTGCTGCAGCACAAGTCATTGATGTACGCTTCACTAGGTTAGCTAAATAAATGAAGAATGGTCTTTAAGAGCAGAGCTGACACTGCAGGACATTTGTATGCTTCAGTTCCTCGCCATAACATCTTCCAGGCTGACGGTGACAGGCTGTAAATCTGAAGGTAAATCGTGTGTAGTGTGTACACATGAATCTGGCATGCTGATCGTGACTTTTTTTTTTGGGCTGTCGTTAATAAATCGCTTATTATTAGTATTTCATGTAGTGTGTACCCAGCTTAAATAAGACTGGCCTAATAGACTACATCTGCATTCAAAGAACTAAAGAATTACACTGGTTCATTTGGGATCATTTATCATAATGTTGACCAGGACATTCAAAACACTCAATACAAATTAATGTCCAAAACACTACTGCAATACATAATCTAATACTATTACCTACTGCATTATGAAACTCTGTAATGTTAAGAGCACACTGTAACTAAAAATAAAAACTTGTATCTAATTAACAAGCAATCAAATAAAAACTCATACTGCAACAAGCAAAATAACAATACTCACTTCGGATTGCTATTCTCTGATACCAATTCGGATGAAGGGACCGCAATGATCACAAAATATGTTAGATTGAATGCAGTATACAAGTTCAGATAAAGTATAACCATGTGTATCAATCATGATCACCCAAGACCCTTGGTAGTCACTGCTTGAGACGTATGCTTTAATGCCAAAAAACAATTTGAAGCTGTATCTCATTTGCACTAGGAATATGTGCAAGCAGTTTGGTCATTATATATGAGGCGACTGAAATCATTGTTATGCATCCACATTTGAACTAATAGCATTACTGACTATCAGGCTCCTCTGGATATTTATTTTACTGCCAGTAACCTCTGCTTTTCATATAGCTATTTCAGATATTATATTTTTATGTGTTGAAATGCATGCAGTTAAATTAGAAATGTAGGATTTAAAATTGCCATTTTTTTTAAATAAAAATTTGTTATTAAAAAGGGTTATCCTTATTGAACACTTTAAAAAGTTGGATATATGACATTTATTTCATATAGAGGTGTATTTTGCTTTGTTTTATATTTTAAATGGCTCTGCTAATCTCTTTGTCATGAATGTTCTTATTTCAAGCAGGTCAGCTGTAGCACTTCGAATGTGTTACTATTTTGATTGGCTGCAAGGTGGTTCTAGCCCAACCCACTGCAAAGTTGCTTACACACATAAATTGCTGAAAAGAAAAAATAACATAGGTGCTCACACTCCATTGAAATCCAATCTAAACCTTTGATAAGAATTGTATTTGCAGCCATTTCTATTGATTGCAAATCATATTACTTTCTTTCTATATTATATACATACATTGCAAACTTTTGTTGGAAGTCTTAAACCCGCTGACACTAAAATACATACGTTAACTAGTGTTTTAACGCTAGTACAACATATGTAAACAATGACAATGGAACCCATTGTTTCTAATGGCAACATAGACATTATTTTTACTTGGACTCGGGTGTACTGTGCTAGCATTTCATCCGATGCACCTAAATACAAGCCAAATACATTGAGGTCAATAAAGAAACCTCCCGAAAGCAAATAATACTGTTAGTTAATTAACGCATGTCCACTACTTTTGATATGAATTTTCACTTATGGTTTAAAACACAAAACAAACAGCACTGGGTATAAGCTTCAGTAACAGATAGTGGGAAAGTCTAGACTTATTGTTGAACAGTTGTCACATGTGATTTGAAAGGGATCTATGGTCATGTCTACTTCTAATGCCATGAACTATGCCCACAATATTGCTAGTCCAACTCTGTGGGGAACCATTTAGAGCAGGCCTGGTCAACCTGTGCTTCTTCAGCTGTTGTGAAACTGCAAGTCCCAGCATACCTTGGCAGTTATTGGCTGGCCATCCACTAGCAAAGCATGCTGGGGATTGTAGTTCCACAACACCTGGCAAGCCACAGGATTGCCAGGCCTGATTTAGAGCCTTGAGGGAAAATTCTGTGCAGTTGGCATAAATAACACACGGTAGCTGTATGGAGCATCCAATCCATGACTTACAAACTCCTCATCCCTTGTGCAAGCCCACGTTGTGCTTCCACATATCAGTATTTATCCTTTCATCTAACTGCATGGGCTATGTATACACTTCATAACATCAGTGATTTGAGGACAAGCTCCAAGGTTTGTAGAATCTTTAGCTGTGACGGCAAATCCAGACTTTGTTGCTGTAATTTAGCTTGATCACTGTTGCAAATGTGCTGTAAAATACAGAGAAAGCTGGCTAAACAATAGGAACCCATTGTCTTGACAGTGGACCTTTAATAAGCCATTAGACCCCAGCCTCTCTGCTCAAGTATATTATTTATTTTAACACATGTGCATTTTTATATTACCATCCCTTGCATTGCAACTAAAATACCACCTGTTGTTGTGTGTATGTAAGGTTACACACTGAAAGTACACAGGGAAGTCATCAGGGGACATGTATTTAAAATATTGTTGATAAGCATATTTGAAGAAATGCAATTACAGTATATAGGAGCAATTAACTTAAAAATATTAAGTATAAAAATGTTCCACAATTATAAAAACTATAACAGCTTTTATAACTGTCCACTAAACACGAGACTTGCTGTTCTGCTATAATATGTTTAAACCTAAATAATACTGTTAAGTCTTTAGCACTACTTACCTTGTGTAACACTGAACATTGTGTGACAAAGCCACGCGTCGCATTGACGTCTAAAGATGATAGTCGTGGGTGTCTCAGTGAATGAAAATTCCAAAACACTCACTATTGCAAAATATTCTGTTATTAGAAGAATAAATCATTTGCACTTTAATTTTTAAATCAGATACAAGTGTACCCCGGAAATAAAACATGCCTATTTTTAAAAACCATGTGAGTGTAGGTTTCAGAGCATTTGCGTTTTCTCATTTCTGTTTAAATAAGCTATAGTAATTAAGTTTAAACCTATTTAAGACTCCTAATATAGATTTGAGCTCGTGCAACAAAATAAAGCTATAGTAATTATGTTTAAACCTATTTAAGACTCCTAATTTAGATTTGTGGTCATGCAAAAAAAAAAAACTTAACTGAGAATCTCTAACTTTTCCTGTACACAGAATGAGCTGAGAATAAGTATTTATAACCTATATGTGACCAACTCAATGAACAACTGTTAGAGCACATTCATAGATAAGAACCTACTTAGGCTTATTATTAATGAATGGAGTGAATAGTCTCTCTTTAAAGAACTGTCAGTTGTGCACAGCACTTGTTCACCCAAAGACCACACCTATTGATTGGTCATTAGGATCCTGTTATATAGAAGACAGATTGAATGAATGATTTATGTGAATAGACAAGGTCAGGACAGACCTTCCTATTTTACTTTCTAAAGTTTCAATGTTTATTTTTTTTCTTTTCCTTCATTGTAAAATAGGTATATTCTTAACTCCTTTAATATGTGATTGTTAGTGAAATACAGCATGAGTATCTGTTTCCATGTCTTTGTAAATTATCCATGTGTGCAGTTACTGATAGTTACTAACACTTGTGGGAATTTAGCAAGTATAGATGAAGCATGGCAATGTAATATATTTGGTGTACACTTATTAAAGGATTTGTTTAAAGCACTTACATAATACAATAAATCTTTCTATCTTTCTGATCTAGATCTTCAGCATGTGTAAATCAACATTTTTATAAGGCAGATATATACACCAGAGACTATGGAATCCCTTATCACCATAATGTACATCACACTGCACAGTACATGACAATAAATGATACATCAGTTCCGAGATGGCATTACAGCTTGCTCACATCCAGTAAAGTGGGAGGCATCCATAAGTGATACAGTGTGAAGTTTGCAGACTTTCAGTTCCCAGACACAATAACTGCAACCTTAACAAACAGAGCTACAACAAAACGTCAGAGGAGATGAGGCCGGTATAGAAGTGATTGAATAATTACATGTATAGAAAGCTAGAAAGAAGTATGTTTGCTCTCCATCACTTAGTATTACAACACTTTGATGGACACACCTCACTTATCACAGCACCTGGTGGAAATGTCTCTATCGGGTGTCTCATTGAAATAATAAAGTGTGTATTGTTCCAGGCAGAGACCTATTATATAGATAGCGGATAATCCTGTCTAGGTTACCTCCACAGACTAGATCAGGGCGCTTCCCCATGGACTGACTGTGAATGCAAAACCTGACTCATCGGCCACTTCTTACCTTGTCCTCGTTGAGGTTTTGCAACAGCTCCTTCCCCGAGCAGCTCTTGATTTCCACTCCGTGGTTCTCCACTTCTTTGTTGCTACTTGACTTGCACTGTTCTGCCGGAGTCTGGAGGTTTGCCCCTTGGCGGCCAGAGGAGCTCTTTCTAGCACCTCTCTGCCCCACACTTAGTGAGTCAAAATCTAAAGTCTTGCTCTCAAAGGCCCCCTCCACATTGCAGAACATCCCCCCGTACTTCACCCGGGGCACCTGGTCTGCCGTCCCCGGCCGGGCTAAGTACACCGGCAGGTCGTCTTCCTTGTCCCATCCCCTATTGCTTGATGCCATGGCTGAGACACAGAGGAGAGCTGGAGCCGAGCACAAAGTCCGGAGAGCAGGAGAAGAGACAGATGCAGCTCTCGTCCAGAGGTGGCGGTAATGAGCCCGATGTGAGCTCAATGACACGAACACAGACACACAGCAGACACCCCAGAGCTCGCAGGGACTGCTCCGAGCTCACCCGGTATAATTCTCCCCAGCAAGATACAGTGTTCGTCAACATGTATCTCTGTATAAAGTGTAATGTGATCACAGTGCTGACAATAACACGCAGTAAAATATTACCTTCATTCTGTATGGTGAGGGAGATATGTTATTGCTTACAGTTGTTGTTGCGAATACAATTGTATTGAACAATCAGAAAATTGGTGACTTGACTTGAATCAGTTTCGAAAAGTAACAGAGACAGAACATATGTATATCATGTCTGATACAAATGCATGTTATTTATTACAATTGCATGTTATAAATTGTATTGTAAAACATTGTAATATAACTGCAGTATATTCTGTTCATCTTCCATTTTGGGGCATATTTAATTGTGCGCGGACCGCCTTTGCGCCTGTTCCCGGAGAACCTCTGTGTTACATCGCCAATTTCCCTTCACTCCCCATAGTGGTGTAACCATGATGTCCGCAGGTAGCTGAATATCGGACTTCCACTTTTAACAGTACATATAGATTTTATATATATATATATATATATATATATATATATATATATATATATTATCTTATTTCCTGCCACAGTCCAAATAGAAACATCAAGTACAGGGGCGCACGCAGGACCCCCCCCCCCCCCCCCAAAAAAAAAACACAAGAGAAAGCTGCTGTGCATGCTCCGTTTCGGCAGTGCTGTCCTATACAGCAGCCATGGTGCTGTCATAGAAGTGTCCTTTGGACGCTTCTTTGACAGCGCCGCGGCTGCTGTATAGAACAGTGCCGCTATGGTGGGCACTAAGTTAGCGCAGGGGGGGGGGTTTCTGGAGACTCAGAAACCCCCCCCTGTGTGCGCCACTGAAGTAATGGGAATAGATGGCCGCAACTTCATATAACATAGTAACCACACTAAAAAATTATGCACTATCAGCCGTAGAGTAAATCAGTCATCAGACAGCCAGAAGCCGATAGCTAGAGCTGTTGATCATCATCATCATCATAATTAAGTATAGTTGCCCTAGCTCTCCACACCTGTAAAAGATATGCATCCTGACAGGTGTATATGCATCTGCTTCGAGGTCTACCTCAGTCTCAATTACGTGAATACACCTTTACTGTACTCGGCCTACGCTCACCTGTCTCTTCCTCCTCTGTTCCCTATTCCAGTCATTGATTAGTGTAGGATGCCACAAAGTCTACATACGGATGTTTGCATATGTTTATTTGGTGCAAATGGAAAATAAGGAATGCATAGGTTGCGCAAAGAAAACAGATGCACATCCAACTTTACATGAGCTCCAAAGTGTTCATCCAAAAATTGTTCTTATGGTTACATTATCATTTAATTTTACTTTAGAAGAATGTCAAAATAACAGATAGGTAAAATGTAGAAATAAGAAAATCTACCCCATATTATAAAATCATATAGGAGTCTTGTGCTTGTGTGGATTAATAACTAAACATTAATTGCAATTAGAAAGAGGTTTTGCTAAATTCTGCCCAAGTCAACCGGATGACATCATTTTTAATGGAGCTTTGAAAAAGTTTGTATTTATTGAATGAAACGCGTCAGTGTTAGCAGAAGTTCAGACAACACACAGGATCTTGCATTCCTAAAGGAACAAACATAGAACAATCATTCTGCAAAACAACAGGTGGCCAACAAAGTCTTATTATTTGAGTTAATTTATTCTATTGTAGTGGTCTTCCCATTTATAGCCTTTCAACTTTACTATGGATTTATTTTCTCTGCAAATGTTATATACCCAATACGACTATCCCTGGAAACATAAGGGGAACCAAGTGTTCCTAATAACAGAGACTACGAGATTTACAGAGGTGTACAACTTAAAGTGTCCTAGTTTGATTACTCCATAAGGACAGCAGGAGATTATATGAGACAGATGTTCCTAACAACCTTGAGTGCACTGTGAGTCCTTATTTTTTGTATTCTACTCATTTAATAATATTATGGGATATAGAAGGTTGTGATATTTGAGACAAAAGTCTGTGGAACTAGAAATTCAGATTGAACATAACTGAATTAAGAAGATTCTAACCTTTCAGTGAAGGCTCTAGCTTGTGTTACTGAGGTTGTTGGATCTCAGAAAAAAACAATTAGATTTTTATGAGAAAATTCATGCGCTGAGAAATTAGTTTTAGTTGTCTACTTATGCAATGTATATTTTTTACTATTCAATACAAATGTTTTATTAATATGTTCTTATGAGAATAAATAAAATAAATTTACTTAAACTACTAAGAGTGGTGTTTTGAATCCCCCTAATAGGAATAGTAGCACTATTTTATTATTACTTTTTGGAAAATTAAATTGGTTTATACGGGCTTGGCATCTACCCTGGTTAAATTATCATTAGTTATCAGTAAGGGTGATAGAAACTGAAATTGTTTTTAGTATTTAGATCTGTTTCAGTGATTGTAGATTGTATTTCTTTATCATTTTTAATGGTGCTTTGAATATTGCATGCTCGATCTTAAATTAGTATATTTTTTTCTATCATCCAATCCTATTCGCAAACTCCTTTGACAAGATGTTTAAAAATCAAATTATTTTATGTACAAATTGACTGTTCATTCCAATGAAAGTTTAGCAGTTGGACAGTTCTCTGCTTAACCACAACTTGAACTGTAGACCGATATGGTTCAACCAGATATGTAATGGGTTGAAATGTTGGAACCGGAATTTTGTCAAATTTTAGATTGAATAAAAAAATTAAGCTCAACCTTGCTCGAGCCATTTTCGCACATGGTTTATCCTATTCAGTCATATTTTAGCTGGTTTATATACAATGGAGCTGGTTCGCACACAATCATGCCGACTCGCACACGACCAGTTCAAACTTCTATTGACAACTGTACCATGAACCAATTGTACCATTTTATAAAATTTCAAACTGGTTAGACATTTTCAAGCATCTCTAGTCATTGAGTTACTCTTATTTCCTCCAACCCATGGACAGCCCATTACTATATATATGTTGCAACTGTACAGGGCACATATATCAGTACGTAAGCAATTTGTAATTCATGTCAACAACGTTTAGATTGAAAGAAGTTTGAATGGGTAAAAAATAACATCCTGCTGTTCCTGCTTCGATCCTTTGTGTACAAGGCCATAAAAATCATGTTTGTCAGTATTTGTCCTGAAATATAATAAAATGTAAATGTTATCTATATTGTCGAAACCCAATAGGTAAAACCTGGCACTGCCTCTCCACCTCTTCAGATTGCTTTAATTACGCTTTATTAAAGTGTGGCAAGGAGATAATATGGGCAAAGTCTTCTAACAAGTTGGGTAAAGAAGTAGTTGACTAGTAAAAAGTAAAAGTAGTCTGCATATAAACCAATGTTTTGTGTTTTATGTCTTAAGCTAACTCTTCTTTTTTTGTTCTGTTCCCATTTTAATGAGACTCTAATTTTGCCTTCAAGTCAAACTAGATGCTACCTCAGATGATACATAAGGAAAAGTTAAACACCTTTCATGTTTTGTATAAGCAGTGTTCTTAAAAGAAGGAAGTCTCAACATTATATCCAGTTGGACCTGCTAAGGCCACCCAATGGAACCAATAATAGCTTCCTGAACAAAATGTAATTTGTGATGTTGAAGAAAAAAATATAATATTTGTGTACATGTGCAGTGCGGGTGGGAGTAAAAGGTGTCAATTTTAACTCTCCAACCATCCAGGAGATGTCATTTTTGCAGTAAGCTTTATAACTGGAGATGAGGGTAATAGATCATTTGATTGAAGAATCTAAAGGTGGTTCAGAAACCACACTGAACTCTCCACTCACATCTGTACTCTAGTTAAACTCCTTCAACGTATGTAGAATGTTTTATAACATATGAACTTTACCTGAGTTTGGTAAATATGTTGAAGCCACTGTAAAGCCTGAACTTGCAAGCAGCCATTTCACAAATAGGAGCCTGCTAGTATTAACTGCTCACATATACAATTGATATTTAAACTTTAAAAACTGCTATTAGAGTTAGACCTGCATTTTCAATAAGAATTATGTATACACAGAGAGAACTGGACTTCAGCTAGATATAGTTCTAATGCAGATTATTCCCCCTCCTTCTTCATTGTCAAATTCAGAAGGATGTTTATAAATAGTATGTATTTGGTCATTAATTAAGGTCTGTTAGTCACTCACTGCCATTTGACTGGGCAACCTCTTCTTCAATATTGCCAGTGCACATATAGTTGAGATATGTCAGTTTTCAAAGCAGCAGCAATCTGCTTTAACTGATGCTGTGATGGTGTGAGCCAAATTGTTGCAATCAGCATTGGTTGGCAGAGATTGTAGATAAGCCATTATTTCTGAAGTACAGTTTGTCCCCTGTGCATTACCGTCATCTTCTATGTCTGTATCAGCATCTTAATCTCGCTGAGCTCCTGCTCTTGGCCAGAGAGTCATAAGAGATAGCTGAAATATTGTTGTCATGGTCATGGACACACTCAAAAATTAACAATAATGATATTACTGTCAGTAAATATTTTTTCCTCAAGGGTAAATAGCTAACACGTGGTCAGTAATCCTAATGTGTGTGTGTGTTTGTGGGGGTGGGGGGGTGTAACTAGTTTAAATACATCAAAAAGTGCACCCATGGTTTTTTTTTCACAATGGAATTGACCTTAAGGGGGGTATTCAATTGTTTCTTTTAACGCGCTAAAACAAAAAAAAACGAGCGCTCGAAAAAAACTTCATATTATACGGTAATTTTGCGCGCGTAAACAGTTAATACGGTACTTACTCGCTGCCAGTGGGCTGAATTTCAGCTCGCTGCTCAGGGAGCTGCGAGATGAAATTTAGCGAGTAATTACCGTATTAACGGTAATATTTTTAGAGCGCTCGTTTTTTTTTGTTTTAGCGCGTTAAAAGAAACAATTGAATACCCCCCTAACTGACTAAGCAAAGTCTGCGGATTTCTACCTGATAAGAATTTCCCACTGACCATAAATTAAAGCTTATGAAAAAGTGGGGGGATATTGGTGTTTGAAGGTGATAGTCTTGTCTCAGTGATGTGAAAGCTAAGCTTCCTCTCAGTGGCATCCCAGAAGGAAGTCTAAGGCAGAAGAGTGTAAACATAAAAACCTTTTTAAAATAACTCTGGGTGTCACTCTTTTGGGGAGTCAGAACTGGGAAGCCGTCACTTCTGCCATTCTGCTATTACCCAGGCATTAAATTATACTACCAGTGTGCTATTTCTGTAATGTATTCTCTCTTTTATTTTCCAACTGTTGCCTTTATTTCGTATGTCATGTAAAATAATTAATGGGTTCTATTGCTCTAATACAATAGGTGGTGGCAGCGATTAAGTTGTGTATGGATGTGAAAGAACTTCTTTGGGGGTGTGATTTGGCTGTGTGATTTGGCTAGATAAGTAACCTGTGTGATAGATGAGTGTATGAGTGATAAAATCCTGTTTAACTCCATGCAGTAACACGTCACTGATGCAGTGAGTACATTTGTGACACTCAACCCGCTGGCAAAATAACAGGTCACATCTGTGGCTACATGGCGTTTCTGTACTCAGGGTTTTCCCCCTGCGTGGTGGTGTGCTGGTCTTTTGGTTTTGGTCTACACTAGTGATTAATTACAAAGGTCTGGGGCAGTGCTTAAGCTGTGGGAAAACCTCTTCACATATTTATTGTTGTACCTGGTCACCCAAATTCTCTCATTTCCACTTTGCACCTTCTATTAATAGTTTTATACACAGAAAACCTCTTATTTCCCGTTATTGCAAAACATGGCAAGAAAATATCCAAAGAGTACTTTAGAATACATTTCAAACCTCTCACCCAAAGCTCACTTTATCTCTTGTCAAGACCATGCTTGCACCACTGACTTTGAATGGGACAGTTGGACACCCTTACTTTTGGTGAGATGTCGAGCAGTGTGTGCGGGTGCTGCTATAGATTAGGTAAAGAAAGGGAACACATGGCAGGGGGACAAAATACTTGTCTGTTTAGTGCTCTTATTTGTGAAACTCAGCTCAGGGTGATGTTTGATGTGATACGTTTGCACCTTCTACCTCAGACAGTTAAGTTGGATACATCCATGAACTGGTTACCAGCTGGGATCTTGAGTAACTTGTCCTAGAGCTTGAATTACTGGGATCTGAATAGAATAGGGTTCAGTGGTCTCTTAATTTTGTTGCTATGTACATTTTCTGGCTCTGTTCTGAACTGGTAATGTGCATTTTGCGTGTTTTAGTAATGTAAGACATGTACTGCCAGTGTAGCCATCGCTGCCTCCAGATAAGTATAAGTAAGAAAATAAATACACCTACTATCTCTCCCACCAACATTCATTAACAGTGCTAGATAACACTGGTTCTTGTGCCTATATGATGACCATACTGATAGTTTTTAGACTGTTACACAAGTTATACTGTTATTGTTTTATTTAATTTCATTTAATAAAGTCTATTTGCTTTTCCATGTGAAATGAATGTGTAAAGGTTTCTTTTTTACACTAGAATAATGTTATGTTGTATCAGTTTTAACTCCCCTAGTGAGTTTGGAATTACAACAGTTAAACATTGCTGCCCATGATCAGCATTGGAACAAGGCAGTATTGCATGAGATATGTCTCAGGCAACCTGGAGCATAATCTAGGCCTCCAGAGTCACTACCAGCTGAACTAAGTCTAATTTGGCTCTGTGAAGCGCAATTTCAGGGGGTGTGGGAGGACCCCTTCTTCAATCTGTGTCTTCTAGAAATTCTAGAAATGCCTAAACCATATTAGCTCAGCTGGATTGATACCTAGGGCCAGATTTACTAAAGAGCGGTTTGACTTTGACTTCCTGATTTTCTACCTCTTAAGAATACAAACAATCAAATTTATCAAGTAACAAATTCACAAAAAGCTGGAAAAGCCACCAGAAAAAAAGGTGGTTGTGACAGGTGAGATTCCTGAAATCACACCCAGTTGGCCTCTGATTGATAATGATGCCTATAAAAAGATATATACCTGTTAGTTTGGGTGCTTGGAAATGACGGCTTATCGTAACCTTATACATTCACGTTATTGAATGTATGTTGTATGATTTTTTTCAGCAGAGGTGAAGAGGGAGTAGGACAAGCCCCAGGTTCCTCAGAGGCCCTGCAGACTCTATTTTTCATGGACGTCTGAACCTGGATTCCCTCTATGATAAGGATGTAGGGCAAATGTTTCTCCTCAACCGCACAGACCTCCGGAATCTTTATGAACAGGTGAGAGATGTTTTGGAGCCTGTAACATCACATTCCCATGTGATGTCTGGGCTGAAAAAATAGTTGGCCACAGACTCCTTCTAGTCTGTGTTGTCAGAAGTGCTTGGCATAACACAGGCAACATTTTCAAGGCACGTTAATCAAGTCTTAAGTGCTGTAAAAATACTGTTGCATACAGATATCTGTTTCCCAAGCCAGAAGTGTCACTCACCGGACCGTGAGTGCCTCTTCCCGGACATTTAGGAACCGTGGCCGTCCACCATCCTGAGGGTCTGCGCATGCGCAGCCCTTTTCTATACTTCAGTGTATACCCCTTTAACTTAATTGGCAGATCAGGCAACCTCCCTATATTAAGCACCTGTGGTCACTACCACGTGGCCTGATCTTGGAGTCTCATTCCTCATGAGTCTCTGAAGGTGTTCCTGTATTACTTGTGTATTCAGTGCTGCTGATTCCTGTGGTTTCCAAACCACTTCTACTACTGTGGTTCCATACCACTTCTACCATCAACTTTATCATCATGACTGTTTGCTGATTCCTATCCGCTGCCTCCGTGCACTACAGTCTTCTACACCACTTCAACGTTATTTTATATCAATGTGACTGTTTGCTCATTGCTATCCGCTGCCTCCGTGCACTCCAGCTTTTACCTCACTCACCTGCTTCTCATCAAGTCTGTTTGCTGATTTCTATCCGCTGCCTCTGTGCACTACAGTCTCCTGCTTGCAACTCGCCTGTGTTCAACATCGTGACTGCCAGCTGACTACTATCCGCTGCCTCTGTGCACTACAGTCTCCTGCTTGCAACTCGCCTGTGTTCAACATCGTGACTGCCAGCTGACTACTATCCGCTGCCTCTGTGCACTACAGTCTCCTGCTTGCAACTCGCCTGTGTTCAACATCGTGACTGCCAGCTGATTACTATCCGCTGCCTCCGTGCACTACACTCTCATCTCATCTTTGCTGTGACTTCCTCGAGACTGCCGCTTTTCATTACCATCTGCTACACTTCGTGATCTACAGCTCCTGCCCTGCGCTGCACTCCTGTTTCCCATCGCTGTTGGTTCCTGTGGTTGCTACTGGTTACCTCCGTGTGCCGCTGAGTCCTGCCGCTGTGGTCAGCGCTATCGTCCATCTCCTGCTGATCCACTCTCCACGCCTTCACGTGTTCCACTGGCCTCTACCCTCCTGTCAGCATTGGATTTGTATCTCTTCTACTACCCTCTGCTGGATCATCTCCATTCTCCTGGGTTTCCTATGAGTCCAGTTCCACGTGTTGCTGACTCCTGTGGATTCGTGTCCCTGTCGGTCTACTCACCTGTGCGCTGCACCTGCTAGACCGCTGCTTCTCCTATCCAGGGACTTCCTATCCAGTCGGCCTCCAGCCGCTCAGGTACCGCTGCAATCCCATCTGACTGCTACTGCTGAACCACGGTATGCATACTTCTCATTGACTGTGCTGTGTATTGCATATCTTGCTGGACTGTGTTTGGTTCTCTCTGGAGTCTGCTATCCGCTGAGTCTATTGCCATCATTGACTGTGTTATCATTGTGCTGGACTACTTCAAGAGACTTTCTAGATTGCAGACCTGATCAGTCATTTACATATATATATACCTATATTGTGCATATTACTGTGGATCGTGTATAAAGTGCCTGTGTATATCCTGTGTTGCAGTCTTCCCCCGTGCACCTCCTCACATATATATGCAGTGGTACAACTTGCTGATGTCAGACCACTGATCCCTGTTTCCGGTATCACCTGTTCCATTATCCTCTCACATAGCAGTGGTACAACTTGCTACCGCAGACCACTGACTACCTGGATACCTCCACTTGGATTCCATTCCTTCACTCAGACAGCGGTACAACTTGCTACCCGCAGACCGCTGACTCTCATCACCTCCTTGTTTCTGTTGGACATTCCTCCTCACTATAGCAGTGGTACAACTTGCTATCGCAGACCACTGACTACCTTCACGTGTCCTTGTCCATACAGTTCCTTGTGTATCATTACCTCATTATTACCAGTGTTGCTAGTCATAGACTTTCCTGAGCATCTCATCGGCCATCATTTCATGTTCCGTGATCACCCAGCTACCAGAGTACCCTATTACCATCTACATTGCTCTGGTAAGCCTACCATCTGGTGATCCCTGGGTAAAGACTCCTAGTGCCCGTGACAGTAAGATCAGGCCATGACAGACCCAGATGTGGAACCTACCGCCAAAGAGATGTTGCAACATCTGGTTAGCCGTGTGGAGCAACAGGATGCCCGCCAACAGCTGTTACTTCAGTGTTATCAGTCATTAACCTCCCAAGGAACATCTGGACAGACTGTGACAGCTACTACTGAAGCTCCTGTGCTTTCCTCCGTTTCCCCATTGCCATCCCAGGTGTCTATAGCTTCCACGCTTCACCTGCCTACTCCGTCAAAGTACGATGGAGACCCCAAAACTTGTAGGGGTTTCCTTAACCAATGTTCAGTCCATTTTGAGCTCCAACCTCAAAATTTTTCTACCCATCGTTCCAGAGTGGCCTATCTTATCTCTTTGTTTTCAGGACAAGCCCTGGCTTGGGCCTCCCCTCTGTGGGAGAGGAACGATCCAATATTACAAGATAGTGCCAAATTCATTTCTACATTCCGAAGTGTGTTCGATGAACCAGGTCGTGTGACCTCCGCTGCTTCCAGCATCCTCCGTCTGCGACAAGGATCTCATACTGTAGGCCAGTACGTCATTCAATTTAGGATCTTAGCCTCTGAACTTCAGTGGAACACTGAAGCCCTAGTTGCCGCCTTCTGGCAGGGGCTTTCCGATAAAATTAAAGATGCACTGACTACCCAAGAGCTTCCTTCGTCACTTGAAGATTTGATCTCTCTATGCCATCGTGTTGATATGAGATTTCGTGAAAGAGAGGCTGAGAAAACGACTTCTGCTAAAGCACCTTTTCGCTCTAACCCTCAATTTCGTCCAGTGTCACCCGCTGTGATTCCCATGGAGATTCGACGTTCCAAGTTATCTTCTGAGGAGAGGAAACGAAGAGTCAAGAATAGACTCTGTATCTATTGTGCTGATTCCACTCATGTCCTCAGCTCCTGCCCTAAGAGATCGGGAAATGCCAGGCCCTAACTAGTTCTGGAGAGGTGAAGTTAGGGTCCCTGGAGTCCTCTCCATCGTCTATGAAATCTAAAGTCTGCGCTTTTGATGTGACTATTTCCTTTGCTACCAAGACCTTTGAGTCACAGGCATTGATTGATTCCGGAGCAGCAGGAAATTTTATTTCCAAATCGTTAGTTAATCAATGGTCTCTACCAATGATTACCTTAAAAACTCCCATTACTGTGACGGCTATCGATGGATCACGTCTCATCAACGGTCTCATCACCCAGAGTACGTCTCCAGTAACCCTTCAGATTGGTGCTCTGCATCATGAAGAGATATCGTTTTTAATTCTTCCTGTTACGACAAGTCCGATTGTCCTAGGCCTTCCATGGCTTCAGTGTCACTCTCCCCAGATTGACTGGCGCACCCCTCAAGTCACGTCTTGGGGGCCTGAATGTCACCATCATTGCCTTTCCCAAGTCATTCCTCTCAAGGTACAGCAAGCTTCCATTTCAGCTATTTCACCGGGACTCCCTCCTCAATATGCTTCATTTACCGATGTTTTTGATAAAGCTCAGTCTGAACGTCTTCCTCCTCATCGTTCTTGGGATTGTCCGATTGATCTTCTTCCTGGCAAGACTCCTCCCAGAGGCCGGGTCTATCCACTCTCGTTACCTGAAACTCAAGCTACATCTGAATATATACGGGAGAACCTCCAGCGTGGGTTCATTCGACCTTCCACCTCGCCCGCTGGAGCTGGGTTCTTCTTTGTCAAAAAGAAGGATGGATCATTACGCCCTTGTATAGATTTTCGTGGACTCAATGCCATTACTATCAAGAACCGGTATCCCATTCCGTTGATCACTGAGCTATTTGACCGCATTAAGGGAGCCCGTATTTTTACTAAGTTGGATCTTCGTGGTGCTTACAATTTAATCAGAATCCGTTCCGGTGACGAATGGAAGACGGCGTTTAACACCAGAGACGGGCATTACGAATATCTGGTAATGCCTTTCGGGCTATGTAATGCCCCCGCTGTTTTTCAGGGCTTCATCAATGAGATTTTTCGGGACTTATTATATGTATGTGTCGTCGTCTACCTGGACGACATATTGATTTTTTCACAGGACCTGCCTTCTCACCACCAACATGTGGCAGAAGTCCTCTCCAGGCTACGGAAAAATTCATTGTTCTGTAAATTAGAAAAATGTTCATTCGAATTACCCCAGATTCCATTCTTGGGGTATATTGTTTCCGGAGTTGGTCTGAAGATGGATCCTGACAAAGTAAATGCTGTACTACATTGGCCCCAGCCAACTACTCTTCGTGCCATCCAGCGTTTTTTAGGTTTTGCCAATTACTATAGACGCTTCATTCAAGACTTTTCTTCCATTGCATCTCCTATTGTGGCCCTGACTCGTAAAGGGGCTAATCCTAAGCAATGGTCTACTGAGGCTATTCAAGCCTTTCAAACATTAAAAGAGTCCTTCTCTTCGGCTCCAATCCTTCGTCAGCCTGATGTGACACTCCCTTTTTTCCTAGAAGTAGATGCCTCTAATGTGGGCTTAGGAGCTATTCTCTCCCAACGCTCGGAACAGCAAAAATTCCACCCTTGTGCCTTCTATTCTCGGGGTCTCCTACCCGCAGAGAAGAATTATACCATCGGAGACAAGGAATTACTGGCTATCAAAGCCGCATTAGAGGAATGGAGATACTTGTTGGAGGGAGCTCGCCATCCGGTGACGATCTTCACGGATCATAAGAACTTGTCATATCTCCAGTCTGCCCAATGCTTGAACCCTCGTCAAGCAAGATGGTCTCTTTTCTTTTCCCGTTTTGAATTAATAATTACCTTCAAACCAGCTGCCAAGAACAAAAAAGCTGATGCCTTATCTAGAGCCTTTGCTACGTCCTCTGATATAGAAGAGGTTTCCAACCATACCATTCTAGACCCCAAATGTATCTCACTGGCTGCTTCATCCACCAAAACGCTACCATTTGGGAAGACCCTCGTGCCTCCTACTCTAAGGAGGAAAATCCTTTCGTGGTTCCATGCCTCTCGTTTTTCTGGACACGCCGGTGAACACAAGACTTTTGAGATCCTCTCTCGAAGTTACTGGTGGCCTTCAATGAGGAGAGACGTCAAAGAGTTCATTTCTTCCTGTGAATTATGTTCGCAATTCAAATCCTCCCGCAGAACCCCAGCAGGGTTGCTGCGACCACTACCCATTCCGTCCAAACCATGGACCCATATTAGTATGGATTTCGTTACTGACTTACCACCTAGTAAGAACCATAACACTATTTGGGTCGTAGTGGACAGATTTTCGAAGATGGCTCATTTCATCCCTCTGTCTGGTTTGCCTTCCTCGTCTATCCTGGCTGAACATTTCATTAAAGAGATCTTCCGTATCCATGGATGTCCATCTGAGATTGTGTCTGATAGAGGAGTACAATTCGTGTCCAGATTCTGGCGAGCCCTTTGTAAAACCTTGGGCATACGATTAGCACTCTCATCTTCTTACCATCCACAATCCAATGGACAAACCGAACGTGTCAATCAAGATCTTGAGACTTTTATAAGGATATTTTCATCAGCCAATCAAGACAACTGGGTAGAGTTACTCCCTTGGGCTGAGTTCGCCCATAACAACATGTACCATGAGTCATCATCCAAAACTCCATTCTTTGTGGTCTACGGTCACCATCCGTCTTTTCCGGAATTTCCTGCCCTCCCGCCCACCCAAGTTCCTGCGGTGGAGACTGTTTGTCAGACCTTTAAAAATATCTGGTCTCAGGTTAGAACCTGTTTGAAGAAGACATCTGTCAAATATAAATCTTTCGCTGATAAGAAGAGGCGGGCTATTCCACCACTAAAAATTGGAGATCGTGTCTGGTTATCCACAAAAAATATTCGTTTGAAGGTTCCATCCATGAAATTCGCCCCTCGTTTTATTGGTCCATATAGGATCATTCAAGTTATCAATCCAGTATGTGTGAAACTTCTTCTTCCTAAGAGTCTTCGGATTTCTAATGCCTTCCATGTATCTTTGCTCAAACCTCTTATTATCAACCGTTTTTCAACTCCTCCCTCAGCTCCGCAGCCAGTTCAAGTCCATCAGGAGGAGGATTTTGAGATTACCGAGGTACTAGATGCAAAAATTTCGCGAGGAGTCCTCCACTTCCTCGTTCATTGGAAGGGCTTTGGTCCTGAGGAGCGCTCTTGGATCAAAGCTGAAGATCTTAATGCTCCTGCCCTTTTGAAGAAGTTTTACTCCAAAAATCCGGACAAGCCCGGTTCCAGGCGTTCTGTGCCCACCTTTAAAAGGGGGGGTACTGTCACTCACCGGACCGTGAGTGCCTCTTCCCGGACATTTAGGAACCGTGGCCGTCCACCATCCTGAGGGTCTGCGCATGCGCAGCCCTTTTCTATACTTCAGTGTATACCCCTTTAACTTAATTGGCAGATCAGGCAACCTCCCTATATTAAGCACCTGTGGTCACTACCACGTGGCCTGATCTTGGAGTCTCATTCCTCATGAGTCTCTGAAGGTGTTCCTGTATTACTTGTGTATTCAGTGCTGCTGATTCCTGTGGTTTCCAAACCACTTCTACTACTGTGGTTCCATACCACTTCTACCATCAACTTTATCATCATGACTGTTTGCTGATTCCTATCCGCTGCCTCCGTGCACTACAGTCTTCTACACCACTTCAACGTTATTTTATATCAATGTGACTGTTTGCTCATTGCTATCCGCTGCCTCCGTGCACTCCAGCTTTTACCTCACTCACCTGCTTCTCATCAAGTCTGTTTGCTGATTTCTATCCGCTGCCTCTGTGCACTACAGTCTCCTGCTTGCAACTCGCCTGTGTTCAACATCGTGACTGCCAGCTGACTACTATCCGCTGCCTCTGTGCACTACAGTCTCCTGCTTGCAACTCGCCTGTGTTCAACATCGTGACTGCCAGCTGACTACTATCCGCTGCCTCTGTGCACTACAGTCTCCTGCTTGCAACTCGCCTGTGTTCAACATCGTGACTGCCAGCTGATTACTATCCGCTGCCTCCGTGCACTACACTCTCATCTCATCTTTGCTGTGACTTCCTCGAGACTGCCGCTTTTCATTACCATCTGCTACACTTCGTGATCTACAGCTCCTGCCCTGCGCTGCACTCCTGTTTCCCATCGCTGTTGGTTCCTGTGGTTGCTACTGGTTACCTCCGTGTGCCGCTGAGTCCTGCCGCTGTGGTCAGCGCTATCGTCCATCTCCTGCTGATCCACTCTCCACGCCTTCACGTGTTCCACTGGCCTCTACCCTCCTGTCAGCATTGGATTTGTATCTCTTCTACTACCCTCTGCTGGATCATCTCCATTCTCCTGGGTTTCCTATGAGTCCAGTTCCACGTGTTGCTGACTCCTGTGGATTCGTGTCCCTGTCGGTCTACTCACCTGTGCGCTGCACCTGCTAGACCGCTGCTTCTCCTATCCAGGGACTTCCTATCCAGTCGGCCTCCAGCCGCTCAGGTACCGCTGCAATCCCATCTGACTGCTACTGCTGAACCACGGTATGCATACTTCTCATTGACTGTGCTGTGTATTGCATATCTTGCTGGACTGTGTTTGGTTCTCTCTGGAGTCTGCTATCCGCTGAGTCTATTGCCATCATTGACTGTGTTATCATTGTGCTGGACTACTTCAAGAGACTTTCTAGATTGCAGACCTGATCAGTCATTTACATATATATATACCTATATTGTGCATATTACTGTGGATCGTGTATAAAGTGCCTGTGTATATCCTGTGTTGCAGTCTTCCCCCGTGCACCTCCTCACATATATATGCAGTGGTACAACTTGCTGATGTCAGACCACTGATCCCTGTTTCCGGTATCACCTGTTCCATTATCCTCTCACATAGCAGTGGTACAACTTGCTACCGCAGACCACTGACTACCTGGATACCTCCACTTGGATTCCATTCCTTCACTCAGACAGCGGTACAACTTGCTACCCGCAGACCGCTGACTCTCATC
The DNA here is from genome assembly GCF_038048845.1 of Mixophyes fleayi. NCBI lineage: Eukaryota > Metazoa > Chordata > Amphibia > Anura > Limnodynastidae > Mixophyes > Mixophyes fleayi. Next base: position 254,565,505 of record NC_134405.1, on the reverse strand, counting down.
ACCTCCTTGTTTCTGTTGGACATTCCTCCTCACTATAGCAGTGGTACAACTTGCTATCGCAGACCACTGACTACCTTCACGTGTCCTTGTCCATACAGTTCCTTGTGTATCATTACCTCATTATTACCAGTGTTGCTAGTCATAGACTTTCCTGAGCATCTCATCGGCCATCATTTCATGTTCCGTGATCACCCAGCTACCAGAGTACCCTATTACCATCTACATTGCTCTGGTAAGCCTACCATCTGGTGATCCCTGGGTAAAGACTCCTAGTGCCCGTGACAAGAAGTCACTGTGCAATTAGCTAAAGCAAGCTTTCTACAGGCTCTCAAGACTACATAATGTATTGGGAACTATATGTTGCACAGGTATTGGTCGGAGACCACATCAGCAAAAGTTAGAGGTTTATATTAACTGCCACCACTATCACTCTCTGAATATGCAGGTAGTCTATGATGGTAACATGCGTATAATGAGTGTTGTGTCGGCTATCCTGGGTCATGTAATGACATCTATATCCTCTTTGCCAAATGTGAGAGTGGAGAAATTTCAGAGGGCTTGGTTCTGGGTATGTAAAATCCATATATTATTTAGCCTTGTTTGCTATGCTTTACATGATAGAACATACCTTTGGATTACTGTATACTGCATAATTTGGCTTTACAATAACATAACCCAGGGACTATTGCAGTAGACCACAGACAAGCTCTACCCTTGTACCCTGTGGTGATGTGCAGAATACAGAGGGGGTGAAAGGTGATAGGCAGGTTAGGCATCCAGCAATTGACAGCTATTTTACATAGTTTCTATCTTTAGAAAATTATTAACTTAAATGTGAAACCAACCTAATATTCATATATTTTATATTTTAGAGAATGTCTCATGTCACCAGGGGCTACTGTGGCATATGGCACCCTTGGCATGGTTTGTATATGATAGATACTTAGATTATATGACAATGCAGCAGATTTTTAGTTCCCAAAAATTTCTTAAAATATATTTTCTTGCTCTTGCCAAAGTATGAATAATAGAAGAGTTTCATTATGACATTACACTATATTGCTAAATGATATTAAAACCCAAAAACATCAATATGAACAAAAACCTTATAGATTGCTAACAAATGTTGAAGGCATTACAGGTGGCCCCTTGTGATGATGCAACTGGCCACACCATTGGTGGGGGCGTGGCCAGCAAGGCAAAAGCGCCAGGGCCTGGTATAGAAGGCTTACATGGGGGACCAGAGACTATATAGACTCTGACTTCCCTGTGAAAAGAGGGAGAGGAGCCATAATGAACCCAGTAAGCAGGAAGGTGGTCCAAGGTCCCCAACGATGGGTGTGTGTGGCTAATTAGGATTAACCTATGAGGGAGTAAGTAAAGGGGATCCAAACAAAAAAGGAAATCCCAAAGGAACCACCAGGAGGGGTGGGTGCACGGCGACTGCCACGTGGGCCAAGATTGTTTAAGCCCACATTGACGGGGGAAGTTCCCTAGGCTGGAGTCTCTTGTAATACTTGGAAAGAGAAAGAGATACCCCATAGATGGTAAGTAAATTGTTGCAGAAAAGCAGCAGAGGGATAACTAGCTTCAGGTGTAGACCAGAAGAAGGGCACCAGATGAATAGCAGCTCCAGAGAGAAGAGTGTATGTATGGCAAAAGAGTCACAGGGAATAAGGCAAATGCTCCAGGAAAGAGTGTCCTCAGATGTAAAGTTCCACATGTAAGACATGGAATATAGGAATGTTTTACATGCCAAGAGCAGTCTGGAAGCATTCATCAAAAGTAGTTGCTACAGCATGGTTATGGGGACGGTTCCTGGACATGTCAGATTATGGTCTGTACAGCAACAGGAGGAGAGCCCCCCTGAAAAATGTTCCCATACTGTGAACAGTGTGGCTACAAGTTGTTTAAGAGGGTCCCTGGTGTAGGGGATGGTGTGCAAGTATGGAGGACTGCAAGAACCTCTGATACATGCTAACTGTGTGCCTGTATGTATGAAGACCTATGACCATATGCTGTGGAACTACTGCACCCAGGAACACCGGATATATGAATAGCCAAATATATTTTATATCTGCTAAGTGTGTGTTGGAGGAGTTGGCATTAATGGAATGTCATTTTATTGCAACCAGTATGCTTATGTGCTATGAGGAGAAGGTGTTTTCAATACAATGTGTGTTTATTTATTACGGGATGGAATGACACCCAAAATTTATCTTTTCCACCACTATTGTTAACTCCATCAGGGGACAATCTGGTGGCGAATGCCGCACCCATAGCCATAGCTGATGATGAGAGAAACAGTGTACGGGGTACCACACTATATCATAGCACCCCAAGTAAGTGTTCAAACAGCACCAGTAGGTTATCACATTAGCACTGTTTCCTATTCTCTCTCCATGTCCAGATACATTAGCCGATTCATACTTTCCAGCCACAGCTTGCCTTGATGTTTCTGGAAAAAAGTATATGTGTAAGTATGGTATTTTCAAACAATATATGTAATTTTTTTAGTTTATTTTTGAAATAAACAAATGAGGTTTTCACGTTTCACTTTTTTAAAAAAAATGTCTTCTAGGTGAACTCACCAGATACCTCTTCATGAGCAGCCTGTGTTCTGGATTGGGATATTGCTTGACTTGCTGATTAATCTATTGATTGAAACATGTGACAAGAAATTGTGGACGTGGAATAATTGGATGAAGACGGCTAAATTGATTAATATTGGTCTACCGTACGATTGCGGTTAGTACGCTACGTCTATTTATGCAATTGCACACTTAAACAACACACACACTTTCATTCACACTTACATTTGTGAATAGTACACATTTACTAAAGTTCCAATTCACATTCATTTATTAATAAATTAATTAGAGATTAGTTATAGATGGATAATATTACAGTAAAGGTAATTATGGTTCAGGTCATCAGCTTTGATGACTGTTCCTGGATCCAGGGAGCGCAGCGTATGCTTTGGTTACAGTTTGTAACATTTGAATTGTAATTTTGCGGCTTATTGCTATTAAATCTCTGTTGTGCTTTGGAACCACATTGATTGCATCGGCCAATTGTTATTGGTGACATTAGACAGGGACTTAACAAAATGTATTGATATGTGTAAATAATCTATCTGTAAACAGTGAAGTCAAAACTTGCCTTACACATTGACTAATCACATATTTAATCATTTCTGCCTGTTTTGAAAAAAAACATTGAAAACATTTATCACGCTGTTTGACATAATAAATGAAATATTTAACTCACTTGCCTGCTGTTGTAATGGAGGGCAATCTGTATCTTGGACAGTAAAGCCCTTGATCAGTTCAGGAGGCAGTATCTGGCCTACTTCCTCTTCATTATTTGTATATTCCAAACTAAGAGGTGGCTGCTGCAACCTTTCTCTCCTCTGCCATTTTTTCTATCTAACAGAATTAAAATTACAACAATGCTACTAACATTAAGGGAATCTGACAAATAATGAACAATACATAAATAAAGAGGACAAGACAACTCTCAGAAATAACAGTCAATTTAGCCTAAAGTACTCTCCTTACAACCTTTTAAATGTTAGCAAGGAAGTGGCTTTTATAATGCTTGTGAGGTCAAAATAGAGTGTGATTTTAGATAGCCAATAGAAAACCGCCAAGAAAATTACCTGTTTAAAAATTCTGCTATTTTTACCCAAACAGTTGGGTTTGGACTTTTTAAACTGTTGGCTGTTTTGGATCTTTTAAACCACCACACATTGCCAGTGGTTTGATATTTTAGCCTTAAATCGATTTATAGTTAATACTGGTGTTTGGAGCACTAAATCGCTGGTGATGTGCATTGGACCCGACCAAAAAAAGCCCTTTAATAATTCTAGCCCCTAAAGTCAGAAAATATGGTTGGAATGGAATGACCAGTCAGAAAAACATGCTTTTTATTCACTGTTATAAATATTTTCAGATATCAATGTATATTTTGGATCATTTCTTCTTTTTATACTTGGCTGCAGAATAGGACACATTATATTTGGCCAAAATACACAGATGTAATCTTGAATTCATTGTTGATTTCAGTCTAACAAATTCACCATGTCTAGAGGATTAAAAAAAAATAATAAAATATTATATCTACGTCCATGTTTTGATAATGAATGTATGCTTCACTTGAACAAAATGAGCATAACAACATGAGTATATGCAATCTGAATGTTAATGCCTTTGGCCAGATTTAACATTATGTATAACAGGCCTGTGTCTAGTCTCAGCAGGTTGCACAGTAATTTTAAAAATTAAGTGTCAATATTATGCCACTTCTGATTAACAAAAGCAATTAATGCAAAACAGTACAGTCCTGATTCATTAAGAAACTTAGGCAAGAAATTGAGTAAGTTTTCTTACTTAAGTTTTCTGGACAAAATCATGTTATAATGCAAGGGGTGTTTTATTATTTTGCACAAAAGTTAAATACTGTATGTTTTTTCAAGTAGCGCACAATTATCAACTTTAAATTTTAGTGTATTTCAGTGTACAAATAAGCTGTCAAGTATTTGTTTCCTACTTGAAAAAACAGATAATATATAACTTATGTGCAAAATAATAAACTAATTTACACCCCTTGCATTGTAACATGGTTTTGTCCAGAAAATAAGAAATTTACTCCATTTGTTGCCTAAGTCCCGTAATGAATCAGGTCCTACGTATTTATTTATTTATCAATCTCATCTAAAACAGGAGTTTGTGCTGTGTAATAAATAATTGCTGATTTTTGAGAGCTGATTTTATTAGGAGAACGATCTATAATCCTGATTTTGATATTTTGGAACGGTAGATTGATACCAAACCTGTAACCACAAACTGTTTCTTGGTAAGCAAGAAAAAAAACACACAAATAGTTAATTTTCTTGTAATTATTTTGACCATTTATGTCATAGTTGCCTACTCTCCCGTAATGTCCGGGAGACTCCCGAATTTTTGGGAGTTCTCCCGGACTCCCGAGAGACCAGGCAAAAATCCCTGAACCAGCATCTCCCCGTTGTTGTAGATGGTGGGGGCGGGGCTAACAGCGGCATCATGGCCCGCCCCTGCTACGATTGGGCAGAATTTCCTAAGATTGACAGGGGCGGAGCCTAACGGCACATTGTGCATGGCCACGCCCCCTCGACGGACCCCCTCCCGAACAGCTGGTCTCAAAAGTAGGTAAGTATGATTTATGTTACATTTTCTTTGCTATGTCAGGCTTTATAAAGAAACCAATGGTGTTTTTAGAAAATACTAAGCAGTAAATTTAATTGTGGTTTTGCAAAAATTGCAGGTTTTGTCAGGGATTTTATGTGCGGTTTGGAAACCATGCGAATTAATACAGGCCAAATGGCATATAAAATCACTGGTCTTGTAACTGCACAGTTTGAAACTGCATGTTTTGAAACCTATTTTTTCAAATGGCAAGTATAGAATTGGTGTGATTTATTATGCTGCGGTTTGCAAAACTGCACATAAAACCGCCAGATACAGGCAGACTAGACCTGGTTCTAGAGATGAGATAGCTTAAACAGCATGTGGTTTAAGCTATCTTGCCATTCAGAACATACGAGTAGACACTGTTGACTTCTTAAATTTGAGGGCAATCATTATTTATTGATTCATTTATAAATGACTTATGGGCTCAAAAAACAATTTGTCATTATATTAAAGTGCAATATTAATGAATAAATACATTAAAAAGGCAATGCTATTTGATTGATATCGGGGACAACAATAATTAATTTATGACGGGGGCAACACTTAAACAAACATATTAATATACCAGTATACAGCGATGAAGCAGGGGTTCTCTTACCATCATGTGATTTTGGGAATACACAGGGAGGGGGCAGGTCAGATTAATTGACATTTAAGTGATGTGTCAAAATGTTGTTACTTCTTAACTGTGCTGTGCAGAAATACAAACCAAAACATTTTTTTGCCCTTACAAACATCTATTGTTGCTTTCAGATCTTTGAGCTTGGCTCAGTTTGTATGGGGATATTGTGGCTTGTACTTCTACCACCCCTGGTGTGCACACGTCGACTTTGAGGACTGGTGGATACTGATGTTGATGGTGTGGTTGCAACACTACTCTCTGTTGACCAAGTCATGGTGTAATTAGGAAGCAGCAGCTGCAAAGCTGGCTTTGGGCATTCTAAATGAATTAAGACCTTTCAAATATTTTGGGGATTTATAAAGTCTCTCTGGACACACCTGAAATCTTCCACGACTACAGTCATGTCAATAACAGGGTCATTTTAAAGAGCAGGAGTGTTAGAGTTCATATCAACCACATGGAGAGTTATCATGGTCTCCTCATTGCTCTCTGAACAGACATCCGTTAGTTCCACATTTTTCTGTACACTGAGGCTTGTGTGTTGTCTAGATGTTCCTGTAGATGAAAAACATGTTTATTAATTTTGTTTCAGGACAATATGTTAAAACATTTCATTTTTAGGCACATGTTGATGTGTTTGTTTTTTTGATTTAAAGATGGACGCATCTGTTACCTTCTCATTTGACCGTTGCTGTATTGTGTAGTATAATCAGGGGAAGAGGTATCATCTCCTGGGTGAACAGCAGCAGTAAGACACACGAGTCCAGGAGTTTCTGAATAACAGCCACAGCCAGTTTATTCACCAGCTTGAAAATAGGAACAACACACAAATAAAATCCTAGCCGTCTGGCTTCTAGCTAATACATTTATGGAGGCCCTCTCTCATGTGTAGGACCTCATGTCCTACACATTCACCAAACCACATGTAACTCTTGCTCCCTGCAACAGAGTGTCTTGGGAGGCACTCACCTCTCCCAGGTCTGAGACACTGGCTGCATATCCCAGCTGCCTTATTACAAACACCTCACAGGTGCATCCCTTGATCAGTCTGTTAGAGACTGATAGAACAGAAGACCCGGACTGGGCCTTATGTGTACAATGCTGGAAGCCTGGGACATATACCTCTATACCTAGGCTCCTTCCAGTGACTCTGTCACATATCCTCCTCCCTTTGTTTCAACCTACAGGTGGAACACTTGTAACCCTAAATGCTCCTCTAATTTTCCCCATAAACGTTTTAGCTTTATGTTGCAAACTGAGTGCAAGGGTATTGATTACAGATCTTTTCCAACCCAAAGGAACACCGGTTAGTGGGGAAACTGGGGTAGTTGCCATTGGACTTTTAGACTGAGGTCTGGAAACATGGCATTCACACTCAGGGCAGGATGACCGCCAATGAAAGACATCTTTTCTAACCCCTGGCCAGAAGAACTTCTGTAATATTTTATCAAGAATTTTTCCTACTCCCTGATGCTTGGCATTTGTCGAACCATGAGCCCAGTCCAACACTGCTCTTCTATACAGTTTAGGAACTACCAACCGCTGCAAAATGTCTTCTCCTCGTTTAAATGACTGACACAATAACCCCTGGGTTATCGCCATGTGGGGGTATGGCAATCTATTAGCAGGTTCTACTGGCTTCGTATTAATAATTCTCACACTTTCTCTGGCCCTTGCCAGGGTGGGATCTTTTAACTGCTTTAAGGCAAAAACATTTTTCCTTACATTAATCCCGGGTACACAATCAATAGGTTCAACCATATTTCCCCCTTCAATAGGAGGTACAAAATCCTGTCCTCTATTGCTGCCCTTGTCATTTCCTGACTTACTAACCACATTGGACAGATGGAAAACCATTGACTTGGGGAACACTCCTGCTACCACTGTATCAGTAATATCATCACGTGGGGCTGGTCTATTTATTTTTGCAACCAAGTGGGTTTTCCATAGCTTCCAGAAGTGGGAAAAGTCTCTCCCCAATATTGCGTCAACTTTCAAACCAGGAACTAGACCGACAGTGACTACCCCAAAACCATACTGTGTTTTTATGTTTACTTCCGTGGTAACCGACTGCCGTGTATCCCCGTGTATGCAGGTTACCCCAACATTTCCCTTTTTACATTTTAAGGGGCTCGCTAACTCTGCTTTCACAAGGGAAATTGTACTGCCAGAATCTAGCAGAGCCTTTATCTTTTTACCTTCTATGGTGACTTCACACATCAATTTGTCAGCCTGTTTGTCTGCGTTACAGGCTAGCTGGGCCTATAAAGACATTCTACGAGATACATAAGCATTATTACATTGCATAGATTCAAAGGTACGAGAACAATAAGCAGCAATATGGCCTAAGCCACCACATCTGAAACAGGTAATCACATTTCTGTCATATCTCTTATGAGGCCGGAACCTTCTTGGCATAACTGGCCAATCTCCAGGTTCTGAGCCTACAGTCTCTATACATTTCAGTTCATTCAACCGCCCAGCACCCTTTTCTCCTGGAACAGTCTTACCAGAATCCACTGGGGATCGCCGTTTCTGAACTAGAGGCTGGCGGGGTGTATTCTTCACTTCTTTTGTTGTTACATACTTGGTCTGTACCACTTCCAATGGAGCCATAGACAAGGACAGGAACTCCGCTTCCTGGCATGGCTGACTTTGCAACTCCTTTAACTGTTGTTGAGGAAAGTCAGTAGTAATCTCAGTCTGCTGTACCTTTTGAAGCATATTCTTAATTTCCTGAGTGCTTGTAACTTGAGGCTCCGGTAAAACCTTGGACAATCCTGGTTTATTTAGCTGCTTTACTTTTCCTGAAACCGAAGTGAAAGGTGTCTCAAAGCCACAGGCAAACCTCTCCCAGGTATCCTTAACAGTTTGTGTTCTGCTGACATTGTCTTGAATAGATTTAGTAGCATACTGTAGTTCTTTTTGAACTGTGGACAATTCTGCCAGAATTTTTGAGGTTTGCTCCCGTTGACCTTTGTCTTCCTTTCCTTTTCCTCTTATTGACTCTTGTTGGTCTGCAAGTACAGAGATCTCTATTTCAGCTTGGTCATGGGAATTTCTTAACTCTTGAACTTCTGTTTCAGAAGCTCGCTCTTCTGATGGTGCTGACTGAGCTAGGAGGGTTTTGACAACCAGCTTATCATGCTGAACCTTTAATTCTTCATATTGAGTTTTATATTGCTTTCCAACATTTCCAACCTGGGATATGATCTTAATTTTCTCTTGTATATCTATGACTTTGGCGTCAAGTTCCTCCTGCAGATTTTCCTTCTCATTCCTCTGTTTTACTGCTTCCTCTTTCACACTTTGACTTTTACCTTTATTTGTATTCTGGGCTGTAATTACCATTGTAATATCAGTTTTCAACTTTCCCTTCTCTTCCTGTGCCGGGTTCTGTACGTTAAATTCCTGCATGGGCTGCTTTTTGGTTCCCGTTGCCTTTTGTCTAAAATCCAAAGATGCATTCTGCTCTGGCTCAACCTTCTGAGCTAACTGATCATCATCAGTCTTTATGACATCAGACACTTGATTATTCACTGCATCAACCGGACCTTTTTCTTTTTCTAATTCAGTATTTTCATGTACTGCCTTTTTCTCAGGTGCAGGCAGGGCAACTTTATCTTCCTCCTTTGTCTGTTCTTCCTTCTGCCAATCTAGGGCAGGCTCTCTTTTAAGGACTAGGTCTTTTTCTGCTACTTCTCCCTTAATTTCTTCTTTACTACTGGGATGCCCCGGAACATGCAGTTCTGGCTTGTCACCTTGCTGCTCCTTGACAACCGCCAAGAGCTTCTCCTGCTGGTCTAGCAAACGCTTTTGCTGCACTGGCTGCTCCTTGATGACTTGCAACAAGATTGCATGGACCAGGAACTCTACTTTCCCAACTTCTTCTTGGGTATCTAATGCCTTGAGCTCTGCATCTTGCACTTCACACTGCTCTAATTCTTTGTCGGCAGTTGCTTGCTCTTTCTTCTCATCTTTCTTAAGAAACTTCTTTTCAGCCAGCAACATTTCTCTTTTCCTTCCGAATTTGGAGTAAGATTGTTGCAACAGTAACATATTTGCTTCAAGCTTCTGTTTCTTAGCTTGAAGTTGCGTTATTTCACCATCCACTTTGTCACTCTGATAATTGTCATGCGCAGTTATATGCTTTTGCTTTATCTGTTCTCTGAACTTCTGCAGCCCTGACACTTTTTCCTCATGTTCTTTCCGCGTCACATAGTCTGAACACATCTGTTCTCTCAAGTCCTGCAACTCTGATTTTAGAGCCACCTCCCTGTCCAACCGAGCTTGCAGGGCTGCTTGCTTAGTAACCTCTCTCTGCAGCTCTGTCCGTATCTTAGTCAGATCTTTTGTCTGACGCTCCAGTTGCCTCCTGATCACGGCTAGCTCATCTTTAGCTTTCTCCAACTCTGTGGTCAGTGCGGCAGAGGCTTGCAGTTGGGTTGTCAGTGGTATGTGGTTGTCCCGCAGACTGGCATTTTCTGAGAGGAGAGAGCTTACTCTTTTTGCCTCCTCTTTACCTTTCTGTGACACATCTGACAACTGTTTCTCCAGTTGTATGATTCTTAAATGCATATCCTTCATATCTTTTCTATGCTCCTGGCAAGGAGTGAAGGATGTTTGGAGAAGCATCATACCCTCCTTTAGTGTCTTTCTCCACCAGTTACTTGCCCTGCTCAGCTCAGCCTTCCTATGATTATGCTCTGACTCTGCTAATTTTTGGCTTAGTTGCGCAATGGTCTCCTCAAGGGCTTGAAGTCGTCTGTTGGACCCTTCATTGGCTATCCTCTGTAGCCTGTTAGTTTCCTGCTGAGCTGCAAAAGCTGCCTGCTGAGCTGCAGTAATTACCCTGTTAGTTTCTTGCTGAGATGCAGTAACTACCCTGGTAGCTTCGTGCTGTATCAGAGAAGATTGTACCAACGCTTCTAGGCCTAGGTTTTGTTGCCTCAGGGTCTCCTCAACTTTTAACTGTTGTTGATTTATGGAAGATTGCTGGGCTATAGCAACTTATAGAAAATCTTTAAGCATGTCCTCCTTTTCAGGGCACTGTATTACAGCCTTTTCCCAGCGTTCAAACAATTGTGCATCTAGCCCTTTATCAGACATAACTGCAGCATCTTGTAACAGCGGTTGTCTAAGGGGTGTTTGCTGAGCTGTAACAGTTTGTAGTAAGTCTTTATCAGAAAGATCCTCCTCTTGTAACCTAGCACAACGACGTGGGTCATAATCTACCGCTAAACAACCATACCCCAAGTTCTGATATTGGTCCTTTTCCCTATCAACATTTTGACACACCTGTGTGCACTCTTTTTGGGTTGAGACCGTAGGCTTCTGCTTTTTCTTGCCCATTGTGGTTTGAGAAACAGCCAATTTCATCTTTATGCGAACAAAACACTCTCTTTAGAAGGAGCACCTCACTTGACTTAAAAGCTGTGGAACTACAACACCCAGCATATATCACAAACTTTTCCTTAGCAGAGTAAAAGTTTTTCCTTTTTTCCTCTAACTTCCGCTCAATGGTTTTGCAAACACATTTGCACACTTCTGTTGTTTCAACACAGAAAACATCTACTTTGCACTGACAAAGATTCTCAATAAACTTTCCTCTTTAAAGTCTCTTGCTCTCGGTTTATGCACAGAACCACACCCAACTTGTGCTTTGCAGACACACACTAATACTTGGGGGTTTTCTTCTCTTCAGTCTTAATGAACACACCTGCTTTCCATCAATTAACACAACTTAGTCTTTCCATTGCAGAAAACATTTTTATCTGTGCCAATAATGTGCTCATTTTTCTGAGACTTCTTGCTACTTTTTTGTGGAAGCCCCTTAGACATTGGGATAACCCACATCAACTGTAATGCAACAAGTGCACCAATCCATCTCTGTACACATGGAGAATGACTTCATAAACAAATTTGTATTGACTCTGCTTTAGAGCAATTAACAAACACAGTCCATGAAAACACTTGATTCCTTTGCCTCTCACTGGTCTTTGCATACACTTCTGTTTTCCCAATACAAATGGCCAGTTTTCCCAGACAACTTTTAACTCTTCTCAACTCATCATATATGCAGCAAATCTGTATATACAGCATTTCACAGTAGAGTTTATTACTCACATCCACGTGGTTCTCTGGATCCAGTGTTACTGTGCATAAACAATCCAATATTTAGCTGCTTTTCTCCACATGACAAGACATGCGTGTATTTCTCAACGGTGTTTGTCCCCTTTAAACTTTCCAAGCACACACACAGAACTGGTTTCTGTAAGTATCTCCAAGACTGCTGCTATTCTTAATCTGCGCAGATCTTTGCTCGCATTCTCCACCATATGTAGTATAATCAGGGAACAGGTATCATCTCCTGGATGAACAGCAGCAGTAAGACACACGAGTCCAGGAGTTTCTGAATAACAGCCACAGCCAGTTTATTCACCAGCTTGAAAATAGGAACAAAACACAAATAAAATCCTAGCCATCTGGCTTCTAGCTAATACATTTATGGAGGCTCTCTCTCATGTGTAGGACCTCATGTCCTACACATTCACTAAACCACATGTAACTCTTGCTCCCTGCAACAGAGTGTCTTGGGAGGCACTCACCTCTCCCAGGTCTGAGACACTGGCTGCATATCCCAGCTGCCTTATTACAAGCACCTCACAGGTGCATCCCTTGATCAGTCTGTTAGAGACTGATAGAACAGAAGACCCGGACTGGGCCTTATGTATACAATGCTGGAAGCCTGGGACACATACCTCTGTATCTAGGCTCCTTCCAGTGACTCTGTCACAATTGCTTGTGTGCGTGTGTAACCTATTGATTGAAACATGGGAGAAGAACACTAATAATTTCTGAAGATGCTTATTTATGTTAATCCTGTTAAATAAAAACACTTGTCATATTCCACTACTTACTATTGTCAGCCTGTTTGCATTGATTAATATACAATTATCATGTGTTTTTATTGGAAAATAACTGAACTAACCTCACCAGACTGTTGCTTTGCAGGAGACCTGTCACTAACGTGAACATTGACCCCTTCTATTAGAACGACTGGCAGGATGGCCCATACCTTGTCTTCATAAGAAACATACTCCATGGCCAGTAGTATGTGAGAATCATGTTCCTGCCACCTGCTTATTCTCCTCCCCGCCTGCCTCCTCTACACCCTCCTGCATCTTCCTGGACTACTTCTCTATCATACTCTTCCACATACTCACCCCCAGCACCCTCTCATCTTCCTCTCTTCTTAGCAAGTCCAAAGCAGGACACATTAAACACAAAGAAAAAAAATACAATACAAACTAGACCTAGGGGTAAATGTATGAATCTCCGGATTCTTCATCTCCGGCGTGTTCAGCCTCTTCAGCGCTTAAATTTAAAGCAGCGCTGCATTGTAAAGGGAAGTTTCCCTTTACAATGCAGCGCCGCTTTAAATTTAAGCGCTGAAGAGGCTGAACACGCCGGAGATGAAGAATCCGAAGATTCATACATTTACCCCCTAGGGTCTATTGTTCATGGCCAGCCAGATGTCAGCATTAAAGAACATTCTTTTTCATGGCTTATCACGGCAATGAAGAATCTTGCTTCTCTGCAATCTCTGCAGCATTGTTTGGATAGCTCTGGAGAAAAAGACCCTCTGCAGCGATGTTGTCATATCTTGCACTAGCAGCGTATTGCTGAGGTGAAAGGCTTCTGTAACTATTTATGTCCTTATTCCCTGTATTGTGTATGTGCAGTTAAAAGTCTATGTATGTGCACAGTGTTATTAACCATGTAGGGGCAACTCATTATACACACTGTATAAACAATAAAGAATTAGTAGCATACATGTATATAATGTGTCTATAGCATACATGTGTTTATGAGTGCATATGTGGTATATTTTCTCCTGGAACCTCTAGTGAATCGGCATCTACATCCTAACTTAATGCGGAAATGTAAAAGAAATATCAGTTTATCCTAATCTAGCCTACTGATCAGAGCTAGGTAGCCTCAGGGGAAGAACACAGGAACAGCTGCTATAAAAATCCAGTATGAATGCCACGTCTCCAAATTTTGACTTAAATCACTGTTTGATATTCCTATATATTTTGAGGTTTAAAATTATCACACTGGACTGTACGACTAATCCACTGGCCCTTTCCACCCCTCCTTATTAACCCAGCAACAGGATGCAAGAAAGGAGGAAATTCATTTTTGGGGTTCTCTCTCTTACTACAATGCATGAAAGCAGGAGTCTAAATAATATGAAACTATTCTGACGGGCCTGAATAGTAAGCGAAAGCTTTTCAGTAATTTTTATAAATTGACTCTTTTCGATGTCTCCATAGAGGTGTATGGGGATGGCAGTAACCAGCAGAAATCGGCTGTAACATGCTCAATGATGGAAAAATCTGTGATTTCTATGGCATGAACCCTTTCATAAATTGGTCTAAAGCGGTGACAGAGCAAATCTGATCTTCGTCAGAGATTTGGCTTATCACCGCTTAATAAAAATAGCCTAACTGACAAAAAAGGACAGAATAAAAGGAAAGGCCGATAAACAACAAAACAACAAACAATCACAAAACTCAGAGCTCGATAATATATACTACTTAAATGTCCTAACTCAAATTCCTACTCACCTAGCACATCTCTCACTCTTCTGACCCCTATTAAAGAAAATGAGGACGTCGCCAGGCTTTTATAGAGGTTCTGATGTCACAATTCAGCCGATTAAAATGTTTCAAAGTAAATCGTCAGCAGGCCTTATGTACATTCCATGTGGTTTGAGTTTTCAGCCTCCAAACTGCAGGATAGTAAATCCTATATTTTGGAACTGAAAACCCCAGGCGATGTGTGGCGATTTGCAAAATCGCAGAAGAATGACATTTAGTAAGTTTACCGCTGCCTATAGTAACCAATCAGGTTCTATCTATCATTTTGTAGAGTGTACAAAATAAATGATAACTATAATCTGATTGGCAACATCTTCTCTTTTAAACCCCGCCGGAAACCCGCAGCTTGATAGATTTACGACCTAAGTCTTCTGGGAGGGGGTGGGTATCATTTGTGTTTCTACTGCACAGAAAATGTCTAACATTGATAGTGAAATTTTACCAGCCCTAAAAGTGCTAAAATAGAACAAAGCTGAAAAAGCCTCAGCAGCAAAGGGGATAAGGATATCACGAGATAAAGCACTTTAATCATAC
The DNA here is from genome assembly GCF_038048845.1 of Mixophyes fleayi. Classification (NCBI taxonomy): domain Eukaryota; kingdom Metazoa; phylum Chordata; class Amphibia; order Anura; family Limnodynastidae; genus Mixophyes; species Mixophyes fleayi. The sequence continues at coordinate 254,550,452 of NC_134405.1, read as the reverse complement.
TTAAGAATGCAGCTTAGCAAACGGTTTCTATGATAACTGTCTCAGATAGCCAGGGATATTGCTTTAGAGAAATTTTTACTACAAATGTAAAGCTCTTTCTATTATGTCTCTCTTTACTTGTTCAGAATCAGCATCTGAGTGTAAGCATTCTTGTCACGAACACGCTCCCAGCTGCCATGACTTTGGGGTGTTTGCTGTATGAGGTCACACACGATTCCAGCTCGCAGTCTCTCTCTACCTATCACACAGATTATAGACCTACTGAATTGCCCCTAAACAGCGCTCACACCACCACACACTTCAGGTTTGCCATCACCTATTGAATACAGGCAATAGGACCCCAATATACTGTCCCACACTGGAACACAATGCTTCTAGCTGCTCACAGACTAGCAAGACCCACACCAGCGAACAAATGGTTAATTCTTCACACCTCCAGATTGTTACACAAATGTAAATGCAAGCACACACTAAGCTTGTTAATCAAATGTATCAACAAATCACACACTGGCATTCAAAGGGCTAACTTGGTCGAGCTATTTCTTCTTAACAGGCTATTGGATTTGTTAGAGTATCAAGGACACCACATATTAAATTATAGATTTAATATACAAAAGTACAGGGCATCCAGATACTAAAAATAATTAATAAACAATTAATAGATTGACATAACATACACAAGCAAAACAGTTTAAAATGAAAAGGATTAGATTCAGAGTATAACTTACATCGAAGCGGTATTCTCTGGCCAAGGGAAATTGGCTTGGAAGATGGACAGCTTATCAATGTGAATTGATTTCCCAAATTTGCTGTACCTGGTCTCAGCTTTTTAAAGACACTTCCACACCTCTTCCTGCCCCCAGGGGATTGTGGCCTGTGACACTTTTTTCAATCACCATTTGCATGTTGACTTATTTACTAACCAATTCTACTATGTGACCTAACTTTTCTGTGGAGCGTCACACAGATCCAATTTTATTATTAATAAATCCCATATGAACCTGTCCATCTTTTGATATCATACACGCCTAAATACAGTGTAATCATAGAGTTTATACTCATTTTCTTAACTTCTGTGGGGCAGAATTCTGAATTTGAGCTGCCCTTCATCATGCTATGGAGTAATATGTGGTTGATCACTACTTTTATTGATTTTAAGTGGCATATTTTAAAACTAAATTCTATTTGTCTATATAAAGTATAGCCAAGTTAGCAGATGGGCTCTGTGATCCATCCATAATATTATTAGCAAAGCACACTTACCAATGGAATGTCTGTTATTATGTGCTACTTATGCTATTATTGCATTTGAAAGATTCCTGCTAAATATTACTCCAGGAGCCAATAAACAACAATTTTCCTAATTTCTTAAAAGCATGCTTACGCTAAAATATATGCATAAAGAGATACATGAATGTATACTTATCATATGATCATTCTACAAAAATATAAAAGTAAACTAAACAATACACAAACATTAAGTTGGTTTATTTAACATTGATACTTAATTTTTCTTACTGCAGAAAAATTCAATTACTTGCAATTAGAATTTGGCTCAATCTAACCATATTGTTTCTGAGCTGTATAAAGATTCTTAAACAGCATTAGTATGGTAAAAGTTAGTTCCTTTAATTACTCATAAACAAGGCAATACTACCTTGAAGTTGTAATTGTAGTACACAGAACAGGCAATATGTCAGGCAAAGGATAAAAATATTTTTTTTATGCAGTAGAGGATAAACACATTTAATTATGGGACTATTCTCGCTTTTGACACTTATGTACGAAATGTCCTAAAACTATATGAATAAGCATATGTGAGCTGGGAGACAGGGTAAGCAGTGAGACCAGTTTTTATAAATGCAGAAAATGTTTTTATTACATATTAACATTGTCTTTTTGGATTATGCGCTTTTGTCAGTGAACCATGATGGCAGTGTGTGATTCAAGAATCTTTCCATATGAAATAAAATATGTGTGCATTTGTAAAGAATAGTGCAGCCTATATAGCCTTGTTGTTCTAATTGACTCAGTGTTTACATCTTTCAATTGTTTAGGTGTATCTGTGAGCTGGTAGCTGGAACGAGAAGCACTCTGCAAGAGGTTCAATGAAATGATGTTCAATGGAAGTAAATGTGAAAGCATCTATTGAGTAATGGTATAAAAAAAAAACTTCTATGATACTGAAGTGTATTCAAGACTGAAAAGTTACATATTATTAGTTCAGCTCAAATTCTGGTTGCATTTTAAACCAATTAACTGCAATGTACTGTTGTAGCGTAATACTTTCTGCCTTCAACTCTGTTTATGACTTCATCCCTTTGGCATCAGACTGGATCAGAATAATATTGTTAGGCTTCTAGCTAATCCAGATTCATTGTATCTGTCCTCCATTCGGGGCATGCAGTAGGTGTGGCATATGTAAAATATCCACTTTGCTCTCCCCCTGGATGGCTGGTCTGTTATTTGGCAAGACAAAAGAGGGATTAGCTGTGGGTGGAAAATATAGGAATGTGATTGGAGAATTTGGATTTGCCAGGAAAAAAGTGGGCGAGGTAGGGGTTTAAATCTAGGGAACTACTGGTATGGTCAGGATTGTTTGTGCACCTACTCTAATATTCTCTCTGCTAATTGGTTTAGGTGAGCGAAACCACTTTAGACACAGGCAGGACCGAAAATTAGCTATTTGGCTAAGTTATGCTAAAGGGTGGATGGGACACTTAGCTAGTCCCAGTATTGTGGGCATATAAGGAATGGTTGTAAATGCAATAAATGCAATACTTGGGTAGTCTACAAATACTTGTGAGTAAACAGTGAAGTGCATAAATGTTACCAAAGTCTAATTTACATTGATCATTGATCTGTGTTAATCTCATTTCCCTCTCTGACTATCCAATGTCTGTAAATCCTTTTGCAGGAAGATAGTGTCCTCTTCTGTGTTTATCGCCCTTAACAGTTGAGTGGCATCTGCATATATGAACATCTCACTATTTATACCATCTACATGGGCATTGATACAAAACATAGAAGGGACATGGCACAATACTGATCCTTGTTAATTGTTTTTAGATTCCAGAAGTTAAGTGATTCATTCAGAAACCAAAAACACTGCTGCCTGTATGGTCAGCATTAGAGGATTTGTGTAGATTGCTGGGTGTTGGGAGAGATAGATATATACCAACATTATATGTGTAACACTTTATTTTCTTACTGTCATGTGAATAGGTTAAGATAAAGGAAACAATACAGCTTTGTAGCAATCAGTAGTTGTAAAACATGTTATCTTTTCTTATATATGTTTAATGTGTAACACTCAAAAATGCTATGTATTTAACATAATTATTGTATTATGTTCTTTTATTAAAGTAATTTTCAAGAGCTGTTTCTCTATATTTGTTTAATTGACAATTTTGTTAATGTGTGTTTTGTAAGGGTTTAATTCTGGGACTCGGGCTCAGAATTTGAGTCACAGAGCAAGTTGTGGTCAGTACCAGAGCATCAATAACAGGAAACAGGAAAACAAGAATATAAGAAAAAGCACTGCAAGAAAATGATCTCACAGATGACAGATTTCAATTTGCAAAGAGTAATAGTGTTTAGTGCAGCAGATGAGCACAAGTGCCAGTAGCATTAGTGTAGAACAAACGTGCGGCAAATAGAGGGGTAGCTTGGAGACATGGTATGCAGAGCAAGCACATGCTTCAGCACCCCCTAGCACTGGAATGCGCCACCAGAAGGGGTGTGGCCAGCCAATGAAGGGCATGGAAGAGTGCAGGGTTGGTAGCATTTAGACAATTACAGTGCACCCTCATAGGGGGCGAACACACAACGCTGGCCCATAGTGCTTGAACAGGGGTCCATCTCTTATGGCCATATTAGGTACCATAAATATGATGACAGTTCCACTTTAAGTGTACTATGTGTATTGCTGTATAGCAGTGTAATCTATGGCTCTCCAGCTATTTTGAAACTATAAGTTCCAGATTACTCTCTGGCAAGATTTGCTGTGCATTATCATTCCACAACACTGAAGAGTCATTGGCACTGATTAAAGTAAAGTGTCATTGCCTACCAGCTACCTTGCAGCTTGTATTCTGGCCTGTCAATTTAATTTCTGTAGCTTCTCTAGAACAGTGCAGGGGAGTGGAGTCCATCAACATCGCCTATTATGGCGATAACTAAAACCCTTATCGCCCGTTGATGCTCATCTGCCCCAATTATACTGTCCCATAACTGTAAGGGGTAACTTACCACTTTGCCAACCCAGCCTGGAATTGGCTTGCCAGATTTGGGCTTTCATTTCCACTACAGTAGGATTTTTTTTTTATAAATTGTATAAACTATATTTAAAAACATATTTAATAACCTTTATACATAAAAAATGCTTTATTCAAGGACTAAATAGTGTTTTAAAATAATTTAATTAATTTAATCTATATTTTAACAGATTAGGTATGTGGTACAAGTTTCCATGGAGAAGACTTCACAAAAATTGGCAAAATCATAAATTGCGCTTACCTGTTATCCTCCTCCATGTCACTTCTGATTGGCAGCCAGCAGTACTTCATTGAGTTCAGCTGAACAGGAGGAAGAAAGTAAAGGGTGAGGGATGGAAGGAGAAGGGGGAGATGGCAGAACGTGTAGGGCAAGACATAAAGGGGCTTGTGAGGAGCACAGGGTTAAAGTGAGTGGTGAAGGTAGCAGGTAGAAGAAGGTGGGTGGGATAGATATAGGAAGGTGGGTGGGAATAGATAAGATTAGAGTAGTGAAGGAATACAGATACAAAGGGGAAATGGGAAGGACAGCCACAATGCAGGGACACTAACACCAAGGGGGTACAACAGGAGCCAGATGGGGAGACAGAAGTGCAGATACAAAATTATAGACAGACACACAACGAGGGGGGAAAAAGGCACAGGCACATACATGAAGAGGAGACGCAGATGCACATATACAGAGATGGGGGGCAGAGGTAAACATGGGGGAGAAAGGTGCACATACAGAGAGGCAAACACAGAGGGGGAGACAGACACAGGAGGTAATAAATACATACATGTGCACTTAACTAGATCTCTCCATGCTCCAGATGTTTCAGCAGACAGTCATTTAATATATAGTTTTTACCGTTTGTCTATTTTGCAAGTTTTGGTTTTGTATTACTTTTTTTTTTTTAAGAACGGGAATTCTAATGAATCCTCCCCTCTTGCTTGCTTTAATAGATCCAGTGTAAACTACATCTAGTAGCAGCTGACAAGCAGGTGGAATAGATCCACTTTACTTGAAACTATTAATAATTTGTACTAGGACAAAATTATTCATGTTTACTCTGCCTGTCTCTTGATGTTTCCTGGAGATGTCATTATATTCACAGACCTTTAATCTTGCCATGGCATGCGCACATTTATCATAGTTATAACACTGTACCAAGGCTGTAATTGTCAGCTGTGCAAATTGGAGTACTGTGGTGCAGGCTTCTGGGCCCGATACCTTGGTAATTCAGCCACTTTGTTTACAAGAGTATCCTGATTGTTGATTGATATCAATGCCAGAAACACAATATACAGATTCATTGACAGGCAGAATGCATGCATCCATTGCTCAGATGCCATCGCCAGGGACATTGTACAGGCACTATGAAGGCTTTTCTTGCCCGGTTGACAGACTTGTGTCTCCTCAGTACCACTCTGGCTTCCCTCTTTATAATGTGCTATATGAGATAGTACATTATAGTATCTAACTTCACTATAATGTCCTGTTAAATATTGCAAATTATAGTGAAGAGGATGAGTCTGGGGCCACTATGGAAATGCAATTCTATATGCTTGTTATGCTGTTGTGAATATCAGTAGTGATTGAGATAACAAGTATAAATTGTATAATATGTTGCAACTGCTGCTTATACTTTGAGGTTAAGTTACAATAAGAATATAAGCCTATTCAATGTTTGAAGCTTTGTCATCACTCCAGTACCCTCCAGCTCAGGTGGTAACAACCTGGAGTAAGCTGGAACTGTTCTTTCAGCACCTCAATCGATATGCTTGTAAAGACTGACCCTCTGAACTTGACAGAACTTCTCAATCAGCGATTTACTTTGATACTTATTAACAGGCAGTCTTTTTGTATATACCTTTCTTCGATCTATGAACTAACCTGGTAGTAATTCTAGCATTACCTTTCATTTAAGAGGTGCTCAATTCTACCTGTATGAATTATTTGTTAAATAAAGGATTTGCAAAGGACATCCTATTCATATGGTCTAAGCGGTAATGTAGTTGCTTCTACAGTGACCAACAGTTTAATTATTTAATTTGTAGAATATCAAATGACCTGTCCTAGGGAACTCAAGAATCTTACCTGCCACATGTACTGAATTTGCATACGTTGATACACACTGTTTGTAGTCTATTGTACACACATACTGTATACACAAAGAAAATATATTGTTTATTCACATGCAAAATACCTAAGATAACGCCAAAATATGTTCCTACAGTATGTTGAATAATGCTGCAGAACAAATTTTTGCATGTAAGAAAATATTAGGGTTGCGAACACTACTGCCAAAACAAATGTATTATTTGGACACAAACAATTAATGCATGTCTGTTCCTATATTAGATGGTAATTCTCACAATGTCTAATATTTGTAAATTAAAACTGGATTTTGTTGCCAGAAAAAATATACTTTAACTGATTAACAGGAATTGTTTTGCCCTAGAGCTTTTCATATATACACTGAGGAGACTGGAGGTCAAGATGTTTGCTCTCTGAAATATAAAAATGATTTATTACTGTTCAGAATATATCATAATGTTATTATCTTCAGACAAATTGGACTGATTGTCTTTGTTAGACAAATATCTGAGATGCAATAGTTCAATTGTTTCTAAGTAAAAGTGAAGTTGCACTACAAATAATTTCTTTTTTTAAACAGAAAAAAGTATTAACTCTGCAATATAATGTATGTACAAATAATTCAATGACTTGCATTGTGAAGGGAGACAGCTATGATATATATCTTATATATAAAAATCATTGATCTGTTTGTTTGTTTGTTTGTCTGGTTATGCATTTGGACACCCCTGCATTGATTGGGTTGAAACCAACGTGCCTAAAGTCTGAGATATTGGCCCGCATTGAAGTTTCCGGGCCAGGCCGAGCCCAGCGCTATCAGCAATGGCGCTATGATAAAGAAAAACCGGTCAGAGCGCAAGTTGAGATTAAACCAGGTAAAAACGTATGTGTAGTTTAAAGTTTGTTAACTTACAGGATTTCCTCTCAGCAAACAGACAGCGCGTGTCTGTTTGTGCAAACAGAGCCAGTGATGGTTGTTTTCTTTTAAAGAGAAGGTGGGTGTGTCACCTGCCCATCAAGCTAAGGCTGAGGGAGAAGCATCATGTATAAAAGCTTGATTGTGTTATTTGTACAGGGAGACCAACGCTGGGGTAGTTGGCTGGTCTTGAGAGAGAGCTGGTCTATGTATAGCAAGCATTTAGGGCAGGCCTGTCCAACCTGTGGCCCTCCAGATGTTGTGAAACTACAAGCCCCAGCATGCCTTGCCAATAGACAACCAGTTGATAGCTGGAAGGGCATGCTGGGACTTGTAGTTTCACAACACCTGGAGGGCCGCAGGTTGGACAGGCCTGGTTTAGGGTCTCCATAATTGCTGTGAAAGTATACGGTGTCAAAACATTTATCATCCTGACAATAAAGCTACATAAAGAGGAAGAAGCTGTTCGCGTGTGCTTCTGCAGTAGCGGGCTCTTGCCACAATATATATATATATAATGTGTGTATATATATATACAAGTTAACCCGTGCATGATACTCATGCATTCTAGTCAAATCAAGCTACCCGACGTAAGCGCCCTTTTTTAACGTGGTTTTGTCCACATTTCACCACCTCATCATTCTTCTCTATCACCTCATCCTTCATTTTCATCGCCACATCTATCCAGATGTCTATCCAGACAAAGGGATCTCTCTCAGCGGTCCTGAGTATCACACTCCTCTTACTCTGTCACCCCCGGCAACACCAACCACTCCCCACTGTCACCCCCGGCAACCACCAACCACTCCCAACTGTCACTTCTCCTTCAAGAAATATATATATATATTTTTAAAATCTTTATAAACACTTTTAACAATTAACAAATTAAATTAACAAATTAAAAACATCTTAGTATACCAAATTTCAGCCCTTTCTGAATTTTTTTTTCCACACACACTAAGAATTTAGTAGGTCAGTGTATAACTCCGCCCAGCAGGTGGCGCTGCAGCTTGGTTTTATTTTTTACACACACACACACACACACACACACACACACACACACACACACACACACAGACAGACTAACACACGCCACTAAGCATTTATATATTATATATATATATATATATATATATATATATATATATGTCACCCCATTAGGCATTCCAGACCAATTACTACCCCTTTGTGAAGTTTTCATCCAAATCCAACTATATATATATATATATGGTTTTGTAATGTATTTTCTTAAATTTCTAAAGAGATTTTTTCATGTGTGTAGCATAGCAGTGGATTAATTCACAAAATAATTTCAATAATATTAGTTTATGGAATCCTCACCATTCAGTAGATTCTTGCTGATTAAATGTAATATTTTATTTTAGGCATAGTCTCTTTTGATAATTTTGTAATGTTTAGTCTCTGTAAACGAGTAGGGAAGCTCCATTGAAAACTAACATGTGGGAAACTATGTTGACTTGTGTGAACCCTTACTGTGACTCTAAGTTATACTGCTTTTTGAAAGTTGTTCTTTTGATCTTTGATTGTTCCACTGCCTTTTTCCTCTTTTCTAAAGCCAGATTTCAGCTTGAAGGCTGGTGATGTGACTAATTATTAAGTTGCGGTTTTTCAAGATCGCATTTTATTTGGTGTGGATAAAAAAAAGGTTGTCATCGGGTTAGACTGGTAAATTAATTTTGGTGTGTAATTTAAATGTATTTATTTCCCTCAAAATATATTTATATATACACACATACACACAATGGCCAAAAGTATATGGGCACCCCTTCTAATTAGTGTGCCACACCCATTGCTAACAGTTGTATAAAATCAAGCATACCGCCATTTATTCTCCATAGTAAAACATTAGAAGTATAATTGGTTATACTGGACAGTCACTGTCCAACATGTCAGTTCACCAAACTGCTAGAGCTGCCCCAATGAACTGTAAGGGCTATTATTGTGAAGGGGAAATGTGTAGGAGCAACAACAGCTCAGTTGCAAAATAGTAGACCATACAAGTAGCACATAAAATTATCTGTCTTTGGTTGAAACACTCACTACAGAGTTCCAAACCGCATCTGGAAACAATGTAAGCACAAGAACTGTTTATGGATTGGGTTTCCATTGCTTCGACTCAGATTACCATGTGCAATTGCAAACATTGACTGGAGTGGTGCAAAGCACAACGCCACTGGACTCTGTAGTGACGCAGCACATTTCAACATCTGGCAATCTAACATACGACTCTAGAGAATGCTTCAAACTCACGTGTGTACTGCCAACTATAAAGTTTTGTAGAGGAGGAATAATGGTTTGGAGCTGTTTTTATGGTTGGACCATGGCCCCTTAGTTCCAGTGAAGGTAAGCCCTAATTCTACATCATACAGTGAAATTCTATAGAATTGTGTATTTAAATTTTGTGGCAACAGTTTGGGGAAGGCCCTTCCTGTATGACAATACCCTCACAAAATCCAAGGATCATCAAAAAATGGTTTCCCGAGTTTGGTGTAGAAGAACTTGGCCTGTCAAAGCCCTGACCTCACCCCATTGAACACCTTTGGGATGAATTAGGATACTAACTGCGAGCCATTAGTTATTGCCTGACATCATTGTCCGTTCTCACTAATTCTCTTGTGGCTGAATCATGGATACAATCATAGCAGTCATGTTCCAAAAGCTAGTGAAAAGTGGAGGCTGTTATAGCAGCAAAGTGGGAACCAACGCCATATTGATCACCATGTTTTTATAGTGAGATGCTCAATAAACACATACGGAGTTTATGTTTAGTTGTCTACATTCCCTGTTTTTAATAAAGAAGAGTAGTTAGAACAGCATTAATTGTGTATTTGGTGAGGGCAACGTATTAATGTTTTTGGTTAATACAATGTGGGAACCCCCTCTTGCACCCAAGTTTGTCATAGAGAGAGCAGAGGACAATGTCTTTTTTTATATAGAAAGTTAGTTCCAGCTCTCATGCATCCTACTTCTAGTTCTTTACATTAATTAATTCCAATTTGTGTCCCCCAGGTATCCCATGACAGCTAGTTGCTGGGAAGGATTTGGCCGTAAAAGCTGTGGCAGGTAAGCATCAGCCCAGCAATAGATCATGTTAAGACTGGACGAGTGGGGAAGACTTTGATGTGAGTTGGTCAGCTTAACATATATTGTAATATATACAAAGTTCCCTCTCTACATATGGGGGGAACCAGTGTCCAGCCCACACACAAAACAGTAGCATTCAGCGTCTCCTTCATGCCCATGACAGCTAACTTACCTCCCTGGAGTCTACCCATCACTGACCCCACGTTTTTTGGTTTTCTTTATTGCTAATACACTAATGCAACACAAGAATTCCTTGGACTGCATTGTGTGAAAAATAGAAAAGTTATGCTAAAATACTGGAGAGAGAGAAATTGTGCAACTATGCTGGAATGTGTAAAAAACTTAATATAAGCAACTGTTTATTACAAGAGTCCATCAGGGATAGATCGCCACTAAAATATCAAGAGGCAGGAGGGAATTTGCAAACTTTGTCAGCTGAAATAATTTATCTTTCATCACTTTACCTTTTCCAGAGAGAGAACACTCAGTTGCCTTCACCTCCACTATTATGTCTTCCTGCTGAATTTGGATACAAGTCAGTAGACATGATGATTGCTCCATGTTTTCCTCTGTACATGTGGTAAAACCTTCTGTTCTCATGTTTCCTATCTTCTTCCCCAGACTGTTAAACTATCTCACATGCTCTGCGTTCCCACCCTTTGTGAACCCTGTCAAGACCCACCTAGGGACTGTGACATAGGAGTGCGAAAGGTTAATCAAAACAAAACCACATTATCTATCTAAAATTAATAAATCCCCCCAAAATATATTTTGCACACACTATTACACACCAAGTTTTGCCACTAAGATGTAGATGTACAGCTGACATATATGTGAATTATTTAAGAACACAAAGATATAACATGACAAAAAGTTACAACTCTTATTGAATAAAAATGGTGATAACAAATTCACCCCCGCACACACACACACACACACACACATAGACGCACACACGCACATATACGCAAACCATTTTCTTAAGATGAAACCGAAATAAAACACAGAAAGAGTACTTTTTCATGTAATCTGCCACATGGGGGATGGCTATAAGCTGGACAACACTAGAACACTTGAAGTTGCCAATTCTCAGTAGCAGACTGATCCTCAAAACTAACATTTTCAATATATTTAACCTATCGATTCGTATAAGCAGTTAAGCAAACTTGTGAGTAAATATTAGAAATGATCATATCCTTATATTACATAAATCTGAAGTGATAGGGACATATAGATTTAACACCTGCATCAGTATAATTTTCTTCCAAAGACTGTGATATAGATACATTCAAGATATCATCTGCATAATTATAAATACTTATTTCAGAGACTGAGTTATATATCAATTAATTATATCATCTGCATCGTTAGTGATATGGAATTCAAATAAATAGCTGGAAAAATAAAATGTACATATAACTAAGTGAGAAGTAGCTACCAACGATATTATAAGTACGCTAACAACAGCCTCGCCAGGAAGAGAGGATATATTGCAAGCATCAATACTGTGAACTGTGAAGTTTTAAGTGTGTTGTAATAGTAATTTGTTAATATTTATCCTAAGTGAGGAGTGTAATTTAATAGTACTTTCAGAAAAGTATATAGTAACTTAGTGTGATAGAATCTATATATAGGTGTTAGACAGTGAAATTTTATAGTGAGTTAGGATTAGTTTATAAAAATAATTTTGTAGTCTATTAGAAATAGTATAACATCTAAATTTACTAATATATCTATACTGAGTTGAAAACTCAAACTCATTAAATTGTTTGTGATTTTAATTGTTATTTATTCACTTGTACATCTGGTTAAAATATATATTTGTGAAAGTAAATATTTTTCTATAAAAGAACCATCGTGTGTCAGTGTTGTGTGTGGGAGGCAGAGAGGCGGTGCTACTTTGTAGCAGTACTGCCTTTCTTTACAACTAAGGACAGCGGCATGGGAAAATAGCAGGCAGGAGATCGCATCGATCGCACCACTCTCACTGCCCTGGCCGCCTAACAATGTTCCATTCAGAGACTTTGTTAGTGTGAGTACACGGCCAAAGTGCCAACGCCCAGAGCCCAGCACCCTAGGCAGCTGCCTAATGATGGCGCATGCCTTGATCATAAATGCTTTGCAAATAGCAACAACATTGTTGCAACAATGTAAAAAAAACTAAAAAGTGTCTGTCTGCTAAGTTCTTTTGTCGACAGTAAATCTAAAATGAAAATATGAATGCATGATGCACTATTTATCGTTTATTTACTTAGTTACTTTGGCATTTGTTTATCTTTTGTGTCTGTACATATTTGTTCTTATAGTACACATAGACATACCAGCATCTTTTAGTAAACTTGGTCCTTTTTAAGAAGTATTCACCAAGAACTGGTTAGTAAGCAGCTGGTTAGAATATACAGCAACACACATTACAAATCACTTTATTTACCAGGACCATGCAAATATTTAAAATATCCAAAATGTCAAATTTTGTAGTTATGTATGCTAAAAAAGCTAATATTCAAATAGGAAATACGTCTGTAAATGAAGCAGCACTCTTTCTTGTTTAAGCCTTTCAATCTGGAACTCTTGCGATGAAGCATGACCATTAAATCTTTAGCGGTCACAAGTGAAACTCTTTTTGTCGTACATCCATTAGTAACACTTCCTTGCTGTTGCCATGGAGTTTTCTGATTGTGTAAACACAGCCAGACAATTGCTTCTAAAAGCCAGATTGTTTTATAGGATGTGGCAAGAGGCCAAAAACCTCCCGTGGTCACATCACTTTTATGGATAGAAGATGCCAAATACTATACACTAGTAATGTACACGTAATGTATACACACTTTATTTTACCTTGTTAATAGAAATAATCTGCTAGTGGAAATTAAAGTGCCACAGACATAATCAGGATATCCCCTTCAATTGAAAGGTGTACTCAACCTTCATTTCTGCTTTATAACACCACATCTTTCACCTCAGACTTATAGAATAAACAGGGAAAAGCTAATTTATAACACATTTATTATAGTAGACATGCCATATATACAGTGGAAGAAGTCATTTTGTGTGCTGAACCAATATTCCTGAAATTACAGCTTAGCAACTCTCTAGGTACTAGTGACATCACTGGGCATGGTATACTGAAGGTTGGTTTTGTCCACAAAATGTGTGAAGGCAACAAGTATTATTTATAGTGAGACTGTAATGGAAAAACATTCGATTTTGGGGTATGTTTTAAACTATATATATATATATATATATATATATATATATATATATATATATATATAAAAATATTAACCCTTTTAAACTTCCTACAGAAAGCAATATTAGGCATGAGATAATTTCCTTTTCTCCTGAAACATGTCCGTAAAATGAACCCATGCAGTTGGCTGGATATTCTCATTCTTATAGACCACAGAGGGGAAGGATTTTGATAAACTTGAACAAGAGTACTTGGCTCCGTGTAAGCCAATAACCGAAAAAATGTTTCCAAGTTTAACTTGTTGCATCGCATATAAAATTTCGTTTCCGAAAATATTTGCTTTCTGCAAAATTATTAATGGAGGGAAACTCATTAGTCAGGCACATCTTTGTCATTTACAGGCCTATTTATCAATATGCAGCGATAACAATGATTTTCTATCGCTGCACATTGTAGCAATAGAAACATTTTTATCGCTACAATCTACTATAAAAAAAATAGCTGAGCGGCTGAGTGATATTCAGCTACCAGCAGGGCCATCTTTTCCATTGGGCACGATGGGCAGCTGCCCGGGGAACCCACGGGCAAGGGGGCCCCATAGGCACAGCTCTTAATGAGAATAAATAATCCTGCAAAAGAAAAAAAACTGAAAAAACCTACAGGGATCACTGAGCAAGTACATTTATATATCTCTATCTCTATATATCTATATCTATATCTATATCTGTATCTGTATACATTGATATATCTATATCTATATCTAGGGGCCCCGGTGTACTGCTTTGCCCGGGGGCCCATAATGTTGTTAAGATGGCCCTGGCTACCAGGCGATACTGCCTGCAGTGGTAAGAGGAGTTTTTCTTCTGTGTATCTGCACATGCATGATCCAGCTTGTGCATGAGCACTAGAACTGGACTTGGGTCTCCAGTTGGGTTTCCAGTTCCACTTTCAATTAAAAAAAGAATAAAATGTCAAGAAATAGATTTAAAATAAAAAGAAAGAAATAATTTTAAATTATTGTAAAAAAAAGCTTTATTAAAACAACAAAGCTGTTTTGCGTCACCTTGAGGCTGCTGCAGCAGCTCTTGGAAGTTGGGGCTGGAGGATTCTCAGGAAGATATCTAGGATGTCTTCTAATTTCTCTCTGAAATCTTCTGCTATTGCCATTCTGAGATGGCAATAGCGATAAGAGGACTGGCAGTATTTGTACTGCCTCTGTCCTCCTTAAATAGGTTTTCTGGCAAAACCCTTCATCAGCAGGGGCTATTGCCACTGATAGTAACCCTTTAAAAAACTAGGTGAAGCCCCATCTTCACTGTAAACACCAGTTTTCAACAGTGAAATGGGTTATCTCCTTTCACTAAATAGGCCTGAGAGAGAGAAAGAGAGAGAGAGAATTGTATGGAAAGGTAAACAGTAATTCATAAATCTTTGTAATATCATTAATGTTTTGTTGCTTTGTCTCATTCTAAAGACATGACAGAAAACATGATCCCATTTTAGCAAGAGCACTGTTAAATCATGTACTTCAGCAAATAAAACCTCTAAGTAGAGAAGGAAGCAGATACCACAATTTTGGTGTACAGGCCATGTGACACCTGGGTGTCATTGTGTTGCTTTGTTACACCACTATTTACTATGATGCTTTTTATATATTTGTTTGATTTTATCAGTCCTACAACGCTCCAGGGTTATAGACTGGCTACAGTTATTTACATAACAGAGGCACAATATTATGCTTTCCATGTTTAATATACATTAAAACTTTGTATAGTTTAAAGTACCATTCTTCCTAAAGGTATGTTGTGGCAAACCTGCAATGTATAGCATTTCTAAAGAGACATTAACCTGCAAGAGGGGAAATTAAAAATATTTTTATAATGTGGGCATGGTATTACACAGCCAATTAATGTATAAAAAATGCTAATTCAAAAGGCTGTGGTCAGATACACCACAGCCCTAAAATCAAATAGAATACAGTATACAATACAAAATAAATTCCAATCACTAATATACAATACAAAGAGCATTCTTATGACCTCTACCCAATAATTTGTTACTTTGCAATGACTAATATAAATGAAATCACTCTAACCTATTAACAGATGCCAGTCTGGCAATGTTGGAACTAAGGAATCATTTTGGGTCTGCGTCATTAAGGAGTGTGTCTGTCTTTTTTTTGCATATGTTTAGCACATTCATTCTGCGCATGCCCAGAAACTGACTATACACCAAGGAACACAGCTGCATCTTGGAGCGCAAAAGACAATTACTACACTCTACGAATTCAGGGAGCGGGGTGTGGAAGAGGCAGATGCTCGTAGGCAATGTACAGTAAGGGCGTTCCTGTGCAGCAACGTCCTAGTCAGGTTCAAGAGCAGGCAGAAGTAAGCTGGTTTTCAGCCATATCTCTTGCTTCAGCTACAGGGTTAGTCTAAGTCCTGAATATTAGTGATGGCGGCTCAGTATGCATGCTAAAACATGTGTTTGCAATCAGGAACAACTGTAAAAATATGTTTTGTATACAGTAAACATTAAGAAAAGCTTAATAATTGTATTTCAGGAAAAAAAACTAAATTATAAAAAACATTTTTTGTATGTTTTTTCATTAATGACTACATTATTATCAGGTAATGTTATTTTAATAGATTTTTTATTTCTGTATGTTCTTTTGTGTGCTTATATTCTACATAGGTATTGTATGCATCCTGCAGTGTCCTGTCTAGCAGAGCAGAGTAAAATTACACCTGTTGTCATCCCCACACATATCTACACATCCTTTCCTAGATGACTTTGTGCGTATGGATACCGGACTTACAGGTGTTCTAAATCAAATATACACTGCACTCAGTAAGCGTGCCTTAATGACTCAGGCCCTTTGAGAGCATCTGTTTGGTTTGCCCAATCTGGGAGTGCTCCATCTGAAAACCTTACATAACTAATAAACAATACATTGAGCCCTTTTCTGGTAAATAACAAAAAAATACACAGAGACACATTCTAAACAAAAGTATAAACTACCCAGAACTCCATTCTGCAAGACAGTTTCACTGCAAACATCATCAAACTGGGCATTGTAATAGAATCAGTAATGGTAGCTTGCGGGTGTGGTGTGGTGTGCACCATGCCTTTGTACTGTACACACAGGTGAAGTGGAGCAGTGGACTCCTCATAAAACAAGAGCACGATTACCCAGCATTGTACATTTCCATTAGTAACAGAAAAAAGAGGTTAGTAAAAATCAGATTCCCTTTCTTTTACTCTACCACATGATGCTGCGACTTTCAGTTATTGACAAATGTTGATGTAGCACCATAGTGAAAAAAAAATATATATTATATATTATAATAACATTTTCTATCTTTGTCAGTAAAAAAATATATATTTTAAGAGCTGGCAAACTTGCAACAAATAAATAAAAAATATTTTCAAGAGTTGTTAGTTAGGTATGAAATATTGTGCCAGAGCACTTATGTCGATTGTCTCTTGCCCAGTTGTATAAGATGTGCAGTTGTCTCTGATAATCATGCCTCCCATATGATGCCATTACTGGCACTTGTATCTGTCTGCTTTTTGCACTGGAATGTCTGGCAGCCCCTGGGGGGTAGAGGTGAACCTCAGGGAAGAATTAAACTAGAACGTAAAATCTCTATTCTTAACAAACCTACATGCTGTTTTACTTGACCTCAAACATTCACATCTAATATATAAAGGAATCTTAAACATGACTCTTGTATTGCTTTTCTTTCGTTTTATTTAATCTTTTTCTTTAGTGAATGTTAGTTTTTGTTAGAATATATTTCTACCGCCATTATCTCACCACATACCCTGCCAGAGGGAGCAATCTGTGTACTGGAATTTAGATAATCTAAGAAGGAAAAGCACATATGTCAATACTGTTGTAGTATATCCATTTTATAGAAGAAAAGTCTCCATATATAGAACAAATTAGTGAAAGGAGACATATTTTCCATAGCTATGTTTACTGGATTTTTTAATTTCCACCTATAAGTATGTAATATACTTATTTTTATAGAGATGTAACACATATGCAAATATCAAGGTAAATAAAGAGTCTGATCTGTTACTTGATCTTTATGTTACGAGCAGTGGTGAGCCGCCACTTGCTCCTATCTGCGTCCCGGTCGCCTGGATGGATTAGAGCTGGACCAGTCCAACTCCAGCCCAAATTCTGGCTGGTCAAATTCAGACCCTGTCCCAGATGGTTCAGGGAATATCGCATTGGTTATCTGCACAGGAAGAAGCTTCCAGGACTTCAAAAGTCACTCTTTCTCCTATGGCAGAACCCAAATTAAATTTGCCGGACCGGTTTTCTAGGGACAGAGCCTTGTTCCGTAATTTCAAGAAGAGCTGCAAGCTTTATTTTAGTCTGAGACCCCGGTCTTCCAGCTCAGAACAGCAAAGGGTCGGTATCATCATCTCCCTTCTCCAGGGTGACCCTCAGTCATGGGCTTTTAGTCTGTCCCCAATGAGTTCAACATTGCAATCGGTGTATGTTTTGTTTAATGCCTTGGGTCTGCTCTATGATGATTTGGATCGAGTGCACTCGGCCAAGTCTCATCTGAGAGCCTTGAAGAAAGGTTGGCGCACTGCTAAGGAATACTGTGCTGAATTTAGGCGATGGTCTCCTGACAGCGAATAGAATAATCCTGCGTTACGCAGTCAATTTCGCTTAGGTTTGTCGGAACAAATCAAAGACGCTTTTGTACAGTATCCTGCTCCAACATTTCTGGAGACCCTCATGCAGTTTGCCATAAAAATTGACAGATGGATCAAGAACAGGAAGGCGGAAAAGGAGGTACCTTCCTTTTCCTCATCTGCGTTTGTTCCTGCATCAATGGACACTGAAGAGCCTATGCAATTAGGAGAATACTGTCTTTCTTCAGAGGAAAAGACCAGAAGATGGACCCAAGGTCTTTGTCTATACTGTGGCATCAAGGGTCACTTTTCCTGCTCCTGCCCTAACAAAATTGGGAAACGAGCAGGCCTAGGGAAAAATGGGGAAGTTTGCCTAGATCTTCAGATCATCTCCTCCAAAAATACGGTCTTAGTTCCTGCACACATCACTCACGGTGTTAGTTCCGTTGCTATTTCAGCCTTTGTGGATACTGGTGCCGCTGGTAACTTTCTGGACAATAGTTTTGCTCATTCCTCTGGGATCCCTTCTATGAAGCTTAATTCTGCTATCACTGTCTGTGGCTTGGATGGAGGTCCATTGCCTGGCGGCAAAATTGCTTATGAAACACCTCCGCTGCAGTTAACTGTGGGTGCTCTTTACTCAGAAACCCTGTCTTTCTACCTCATTAATTGTCCATCTGTTCCATTAACATTAGGCCATCCTTGGCTCTCTCTCCACAACCCTGTAGTGTATTGGGCTCAATGGAGTTCCCATTGTTCGCAGTCTTGTTTGACCTTGTCCCTCCGGTTTCTGCAACCTGTTTCTGAGAAGCTTCCTCCCCAATACCACAAATTTTGGGGATGTGTTCTTTAAATACACGGCTGACTCTCTGCCTCCACATCATGATTTTGATTGTGCCATTGATTTGATTCCAGGTTATAAATTACCCAAAGGGAGGTTGCATTCACTCTCTGGTCCAGAGACCAAGGCCATGCAAGAGTATGTGGAGGAAAATCTGGAAAAAGGCTTTATTAGATCTTCTAAATCCCCAATAGGAGCCGGATGTTTCTTTGTATCAAAAAAAGATGGTGGATTACGGCCTTGCATCGATTTTCGGGGCATTAACAAAATCATAACCTATCCTCTTCCTCTCATCTCCATGTTATGTGATTAATTAAAGACTGCTACCATCTTTACCAAGATTGATCTCCGGGGAGCATACAACCTTATCTGCTTTAGAGAGGGGAGTGATTGGAAACGGAATTCAACACACATTCTGGCCACTATGAATACCTGGTCATGCCGTTCGGTCTTTATTCCAGGATTATATTAATGAAGTGCTCTGCGAATTTCTTGGCCAATTTGTTGTTGTGTATTTGGATGATATCCTGATATATTCACAGTCCATGTCGCTACATCGGTCCCATGTTAAACAGGTTTTCCAAAAACTTTGTGATCACCATCTCTTTGCCAAGCTGGAGAACTGCGAATTTGAAGTACAGAAGGTATCATTCTTGGGGCACATAATTAAGCCATCCAGAGGTTCTTGGGCTTCGTGAATTATTATAGAAGATTTATTTGTGGGTTCTCAGATCTAGTAGCCCCTATTGTCGCTCTTACCCATAAGGGAATAGATCCTAGTAATTGGTCCTTTCAGGCAATAACCGTGTTTAAAGCCCTCAAAAGGGCATTCATCTCTGCTCCTGTCCTTAGACACCTTAATCCGGTTGTACCCTTTGTATTTGAGGTTGATGCCTCTGATGTCGGAGCTGGCGCTATCCTTTCTCAGAAGGACCCTCAAACTTACTATTTGCATCCCTGTGCATATTTTTCATGTAAATTTTCTATTGCAGAGACCAATCATGATGTAGGCAATCGGGAACTTCTAGCATTCAAATGGGCCTTTAAAGAATGGCGTCATTGGCTGGAAGGAGCCAATCATGTCATCTCTGTTATAACTGATCACAAAACCTCCAGTACATTGAGTCCGCAAAGAGATTGAACCCCAGACAGGCCCGCTGGGCGCTCTTTTTTACCTGTTTCAAATTCATTTTTACCTAAAGACTCGGATCCAAGAATATTAAGGCGGATGCATTATCAAGAAGTTTCATTTCCCACCATATACCTGTCTCTGAACCACTGCCTATTTTTCCACCTTCTATTATTCATGCTGGATTAACTCAAGGCTTGGGTGTAACTCTTCGTAGATTTAAAAAGATAGCCCCCACAGAGACTCCAGTGAACCGTTTATTTGTTCCAGTCCACTTAAGGAAAGCGGTTCTCTCTGAAACTCATGACAGCAAGACCGCCAGGCATCCTGGTATCTCCAAGACAGTGGAGATTCTTTCAGGTTCTGTGTGGTGGACCTCATTGTCCTCAGATGTCAAGAACTTTGTTGTCTTGTGAAAACTGTGCAAAGAACAAAATTTCCAGGAAACCTTGACGCACTTATCTATGGATTTCATTGTAGGCCTTCCATCTTCTGCAGGGCACAACACTATATGGGTGGTTGTCGACTGATTTAGTAAAATGTCTCATTTTATTCCTTTGACTAGACTTTCCAGTGCATGGAATCTAGCTGCACTTTTTGTTCAACATATTTTTCAGCTCCACGGCCTCCCCAAAGACATTGTCTCTGAACGTGGCTCTCAATTTGTGGCACAGTTTTGGAAACCTTTTTGTACCCTCCTCGGGACTAACATCAGCCTTTCATCTGCATACCACCCACAATCAAATGGACAGACGGAGAGGATTAATCAGTCCCTGGAACAGTTTTTACGATTGTACACCTCAGAATTCCACGACAATTGGTCATCTTTTTGGGTTTCATCCCAGATACAATTCTTTGTTTTCACTCAGCTCTTCTGGTCTCCCAGAAATACATTCCACAGTTTCTAATCTCAAGATCATATGGAAAAAAGTTCAGTCTTTCTTGAGGCGGGCCTCATTTCAGTCTAAGATGTTTGCTGACTGTCACCATATAACCTGTTCTTTTAAAGTAGGTCAGAAGGTCTGGCTCTATACTCATAACATCAAGCTTAGGCAACCCTGTAAAAAACTTGGGCCAAAGTTCATTGGGCCCTTCACTATCATCAAACAAGTTAATCCTGTGACCTTCAGGTTAAAACTTCCTCACTCCCTGAGAATTCTAAACAATTTTCATTGCTCTCTTTTCATGCTGGTGTGTTCTATTCAAGTCAGTTTTGATGTCTTCAGCCAATGAGAACTCGGTCACTTAATTTGGATGGACGTCAGGAATTTGTGATCGAAAAAATTCTCAATTCTAAAAAAGTCCAAGGACAAGTCCATTTTTTAGTTCAGTGGAAAAATCGTGGTCTGGAGGAACGATCCTGGATCCCGCAGAAGTGCCAACATGCTGACAAACTTAAAAACAGGAAGTTCTTCAAAAAATTTCCCAGGAAAGCAGGGTGTCGGGGTTCCTTAACCCCTCCTCAAGGGGGGTTACTGTTACGAGCGGCGGCTCACCGCTGCTCGCTCCTATCTGTTTTATGACAGCCGGGACATCACTTCCGGGTCCTGTGTCGTGGCCGTTGTCAGGGAAATGGCCGGGATGCTGCTCTAATCAGCACCACTTCATGACAACGCTGGGCAGCTGGGCGTGTGCGCTCTAAGTTTAATAGCCTGTGGGCTAATTAATGACCTAATCAAATTACTCCTGGGGCTCATTTAGTTTCACCTCTCCCCTTTCCCGATTGGTCCTTTTGAGTATTTAAGGCAGAGAGGGCTTGGCCTTCCTGATGGTTAAAGCGTTGATTTTGTCTGTTGCTGACCTGCTCCTGTTCTGTTACTCGTGTTCCTGTGGATACTCTGTTATTGGACCTCCCTTTGTGACCCTGACCATTTAGCTTGTTATTCGAACACCCCTGCTCGCTGCCAGTCCTGACCATTTGGCCTGTACCCTACTACTCTGTCTGCGGTGTTGTTAATAAACTTTCGCTACAATAGAGTTAAGACCTGGGGGCATCCGAGTACCTGTGGGCGAGCCAGGCTCTACGGGAAAAGTGTCTGCTATAGGTGAAGACCTCTACCGCTAGTTATGCAATTTTATTACGAGACCTGTCAGCCTAACACTTTCACATGAACAATTTTATGGTTTCTTATATTATTATGCAGACAATTGAACATCTTTTGGAAACTGCAGTTTCTAGACAAAGAAAAAAAAGACATAGTACTCAAGGCCAATAGACAATCATATGTACAATCTTGTTATTTAATCCAAACTATAAGAGTCCCCACATCATCCAGCATACCATGTCCTGCATTTGTCTCTGTGTTAGCTTATCACAAAACCAACTTCTAGATGGTTAAAGTTCTGCCATCTTTTCCAAAGTGATGGACTCTCTTGTCTCTCTTGTCTGCATCTCGGTTACTGTTACCCCATGCCTGCCCATCCTTGTTTTTCATCTTTATCTTTCATCTGCAACTTGCCCTATCTCTGCCCTCCCTATCTCCTACTGTTTCCCTAGATCTTTCCTCAAGCCTACCTTCATGGCTCTTATACCCACTGAACTACTGCCTTATTGTTGATCCTATTTGTCTCTCCTACTTCCATGCCTCGTGTCTAACCCATTTTCTCTTCAATGTCTCTTCAGTCCACTGACTCCTGTCATTATTTCTTTTCCCAGTTATACATCATGTCCTTCTGCCCATTCACGCCTCCTTATCTGCCCTTCTGTGCCACTCCAAACACTTTACTTTTGTCTTCCCCATATCTTTTCTGCTTGCTGCTCATTTGCCTCATCTTTATGCCCTTTTATCTGCTCAATATTTCTTTTGCCTGCTCCCCCCTTTTCTCATCTCTCCATTCTTAAGTACTTTTGTATTGTGCTTGCCCATTATCCATTTGTGTCCCATATCTATTTCAACCTGCCCCGTGGCTCATTTCTGTTCCCCTCTTGTATCTCTCATGTCTCTTTTTCCTGCTGCCCCTAGCCTTATCTTTACCCTTCCCTTATGTATTCCATAAATTCTTGTTCTCTGTATATGAAAGATTTGCAAAGAGGAGGATGAATATGTTGATTTTCTGAAGAATTGATCAGTGTAAAGAAAATATTTGGTATTGTGAGTCTAGTCAAATACCTCAGACATTACCCCCACTCCCCCTCCCGATACCAGTTCTGAATAACCTCTCGTGTTTCTTCCCCAGGCCAGATTGTGAAGTCAGTTGGCAGGGGGTTGCTTGGAAGGATAGTGCTGGTGATTACCATATAGGCCCCTCTTATATTGTTACATGCTAAACTAGCAAATGTACCTATAATACATATAGCTAGATATACCTTAACAACAAGTGAGGCAGATTCTCCACCCTGGGAATAAGCTCAGAGACTCATGGGCTTATCGCTCTGGTTCTTTCCCTAGGCATATAAAAAAAAGAAGAAAAGTACTACTCTTAATAAGCGACACTTTACAATAGTATGAGACTACTAGAGGTAGGCTAATGATTCTGTTTTCATCTTTAAAAATAATTAAGCCTCAATAATTCAGCAGGATATATTCCTACTAGGACATGTAGCAGAAAGAGAAAATGTATCCTTGGCTTATTAAAAATACACCCAATATTTGTGAGAGAGTTATAACAGACATCATTAAATAATAGATCAGATCTGGAATTTAGGTACATAAGAATTTGAATAATTATTATTATTATTATTATTATTATTATTAATAAAGTTTACTCAAGTACTATCCAATCTGATTGTCCCCTAATGCTCATTTTAATCATTTTTCAAATTTTTGTTTTATTATATATGTGTTTAATAAAAGTTAAGTTTTATTTAGTTCAATGATTTGACTTTGATTTTGATTAATTCAGGAAAGCATTCTGTAAGTAATCAAGTGTACATTAAGATTGTGTTATCATAAATGCAAATGTGGACCTGGACACAGATGCATACACGCCGATCAGAAGCCATATCTCTCGCAGCTGCTGAAGGGCTGGTATAAAGATACATTCTGTTGATAAAGATCACAGAACTTTGAAGTGTATAAAACATTGAATAAATAAATAGTTTTGTTTTGAAAAAAAAATGTTCTACAAGCACTTCAAGACTGGGCACGTAGATTTTGTAATTAATTATTTTCTTTCCTTTTTTATATTCAACATTAAAGCGCCAGTCATAGTCAAGTAAAGCTCCATGATTATTTCATGTGTTTTGTAGCCCTTCTTTGGCTTATTTATACAAACAAATGGTAAGTAATTTTTTCATGGATTTGAATTTAGTAAATCCATGCTATGATGTCTCATACACATGTAATCGAGGCTGAATAATGAGGAGGTTCCAATGTGTTAACATAACATATGCATGGCTGCTCAGTGGAATGTAGGGAGTGCATATTTTTATGATGTGATGTTGCAAAGGTGGAGCCAGAAGCATAGATATCGGAAATAGAGCAAGACAGACCTGAAGCTAGAAGGAAAGGTTGTGAAAGTCCAGGGTGTATGCAGAGAAGAAGAGTATATGAAAGTAGTGGTGGGACATAGAAAGACAGATGGTGAGTGACAACATGTAAAGGGAGGAAAGTTGGTGAATATACATGTAAAGGCAGGGGGTCAGAAGTGCTCACAGAGGATATAAAGTGGGAGAGATCTGACAGTGTGTGAGAGCAGAGGGGACAGGCAATATGGTGCAGGGACTTCGTAATACAATAGAAGCACCCATAACATTTTATTTTATCATGAAACCCATTATTTTCGGTACACTAAACTTGATGCAATAAGGCATTAACTGCTGCTTAAAACAGAATGGGATCTCTACTAGTTGGGAGGACAGGAGAGGGGAGAGAGGAGCCCCTCTCCCCTCCTGTCTCCATACCTGTTCTTCTGCTCCATCGTCGCCCATATGTCTGCCCGGAGTTCAGAAGTCTTGGTACTTTGTGTTTATTGCTCTGTACTATGTCACCCTGTATGGTCTCCTGTTTGTATTATGTACGGCACTGCGGAAACCTTGTGGCGCCTAACAAATAAATGATAATAATAATATTAATATTAGTTGATGATCCATGATTCTCATCTATTATATCAGTGGGGAGAATGAAATTGCCTAATAGTCTATTATACATTCAATACCAAAGTATTGATTTAGGCAGAGACAGAATCTATTTACATGTATGTAAGATTACATTATAATATATGTTCAATGCCTCTGGCTGGTCAGTCACTATCATATCATTTAATGGAGTAAGGAATTGACAAAATTATCTGAATATGGCTAGATTTAAATATATGTAGATGGATAATTAAGATCCTGGAACACAGTGAATACTGTTGTTATCAGGAGGTCATGTCTGTAATAAATACTCTGTATACTTAAAGCATGAGTGGACCCATACTACACATTCTGCCACCATGAGGATGACTATACTATGGGTGTCACTGAATATCGACGTCAGTGACAGCTGCTGCGGGAGAGAGGAGGCTGCTGGGTCCCGGCGCCGCGCGGATTGGTAAGTTTCTGTGTTCTCTTTTTTTTTTTTTATGGCTGGCGCGGGGCAGAGTGAAAAAGATTGTGACAGCGGGGCAGCAGAGGTCAGAGTGACAGCGGGCCAGCAGAGGACAGAGTGACAGCTGGGCAGCAGAGGACAGAGTGACAGCGGGGCAGCAGAGGACAGAGTGACAGCGGGGCAGCAGAGGACAGAGTGCCTGGATGCAGAGGGGGGCAGCGTGACAGAGGACTGCAGAGGGCGGCAGTGTGACAGGGGGCTGCAGAGGGCGGCAGCGTGACAGCGGGCAGAGGAGGGGGACAGCGTGACAGGGCAGAAGAGGGGGACAGCGTGACAGAGGGCAGAAGAGGGGGACAGCGTGACAGGGGGCTGCAGAGGGCGGCAGCGTGACAGAGGGCAGAAGAGGGCGGCAGTGTGACAGGGGGCTGCAGAGGGGGGCAGCGTGACAGAGGACTGCAGAGGGCGGCAGCATGACAGGAGGCTGCAGAGGGCGGCAGCGTGACAGGGGGCAGAGGAGGGGGACAGCGTGACAGGGGGCAGAGGAGGGGGACAGCGTGACAGGGGGCTGCAGAGGCCGGCAGCGTGACAGGAGGCTACACAGGGCGGCAGCATGACAGGGGGCAGAGGAGGGGGACAGCGTGACAGGGCAGAGGAGGGGGACAGCGTGACAGAGGGCAGAGGAGGGGGACAGCGTGACAGAGGGGGCAGAGGAGGGGACAGCGTGACAGAGGGGGCAGAGGAGGGGACAGCGTGACAGAGGGGGCAGAGGAGGGGGACAGCGTGACAGAGGGTGCAGAGGAAGGGGACAGCGTGACAGAGAGGGCAGAGGAGGGGGACAGCGTGACAGAGGGGGCAGATGAAGGGGACAGCGTGACAGAGGGCAGATGAGGGGGACAGCGTGACAGAGGGCAGATGAGGGGACAGCGTGACAGAGGGGGCAGTGTGCCTGGATGCAGAAGGGGCAGGGTGTCTGGATGCAGAGGGGGCAGAGTGTCTGGATGCAGAGGGGGCAGAGTGTCTGGATGCAGAGGGGGCAGAGTGTCTGGATGCAGAGGGGGCATTTTTGCATACAACTAAATAAGTATTTTTGTCGTGACCTAAATACTTATTACAATTTTTTGACCCAACTACTTCTAAAACAGGACTGCTCAGTAATTATTTTGGAGGGGTGCCTTGAAAAAATTTGGAGACTCTAAGGGTGCTGCGAACTGCAAAAGTTTGGGAACCACTGCCCTAAGGTATTCATCTCAGACACAGTCTGGTGGCAACAATATCTCTTCATCCTACTGACAGCAAGGCAGTAGTCCTGCTTAATGTGACCCCTTGTAGCGGGCACTCACTATCTAAAGACTTGCAGGGAATGAGGATGAAGGAAGAAAATTGCTGGTCCTCACAGTCCTTCTCTGTAGTATCTGATGCTGATCAGTCCAGTAGGAACTGTAACCACTAGCCAGTCCTTTCTTCAGATCTCCTCCAAGTTCTTCTAGTGGAGTCTCTCATCTTCCCTTCAGGCACAGAAGTTTATTGTGATCCTGATTCCCACAGTCATGACTTCTGGGTACTGGGAAGAAGCTGTCTTATCTGACTGTGATTGGCAGCCCTTACCTCCTATAGGCAAGGACTGAGGTGCTGTCCGTTTAGTTCCTGGGCGCCCTAAAAGTACAGTCTCCACAATGTCTTGAAATAATAAATTGGTTCTCAACAAGGAACCTAATCACAGATTATGAAGTTATCTGTGGTAACCCCCCTGAATTAAGCATTGCAGTCTTTCATGAGATCCGGAAAATCAAGCACCCCAGCACTTTCCAGTGAGTGCTATAGTCACCTGTGCTCATAGTCCCAATATTGTACAAGGGACAGTACTTCACACATATTGGAAGAACAGTGTACCTTTTACCATATCACTTGCACAGTGTACAGTACAAATACAGAGTGATACATTTATCCTTGACATTATCTAGAAAAGAGGGTCCTGAGCATGCTTAACCGTTCTGAATATGCCTGGATCTCTGTTGGACTCTGCCCATCAAGTTTACTGGAGATCCGGTTTTCACCAGAGACCCCCGCAAACTTGAGCTTTGCTGCAGGTCGTGGCCCTCTGCGCTGCCTCCAGGTGAGACGAGTTGGTATCAAGTGCAAGAGATTAGTCAACATAACTGGGACTGGTACACAACAGACTGCAGAATGTCAAATCAGGAAACAGACTAATTGTCAGAACAAACCAGGTCTCGAACAATTGGGAATACACAGGACCAAACGACAGGCAGAAGAACAGTCTGGGTCAGTATACACAGGAATCAGCCACAAGTTGCACATGAACGCTGGAGTAAAGGCCTGTGCACTGAGCAGGTTTATGTAGCTGAGCTGAAGAGCAGGGCGGGTCACAGAACAGAACACATGATCACAGGTACAGAGCTCTTAAAGGGCTATGCGCATTGGGTTGTGCAAAGTATTATTATTATGACACAAGGTTCTGCACCTGGAGCGGAGGGAGGAATAGAGTGATCGTGTCACACAGCAGGTTTGAAAAGCAACTGCCGGACTTCGATGTGTGACAGTACCCCCTTCTTAAGGGTGGACTCTGGTCACCCAATCAAAAGCTTATCAGGAAAATTTCCTATGAAACATCTTAAGAAGTCTGGGAGCATGAATGTCAGAGGCCTTGACCCAAAAACGTTCTTCGGGACCGTATCCCTTCTAATCCCCAAGGAATTGAAGACCAACTTTAGAAACACGAGAGCCCCAAACCTCAAACTCCTCTTGCTGGTCAACTGTTACAGAAGAGGAAAGATCACTTCTAGGGGTAACCCAATTAAGAACAAGAGGTTTTTGTCATGGAGTTTTATGTTGAGCGCAAATAGGACAGGCTGCAACAAACTCCTTAACATACCAAAGAAGGAAAGGCCACCAGTAATCTCTGGAAATAAGTTCCTGTGTCTTTTTAACTCCTGCGTGGCCTGCGAACCATGATGCATGGGCCCATTGTAACAGACTAGGGTGAAGTTTAGGGGTAAGAAATGTTTTGCCTGGAGGAGGGTTTGCTGGAGAAACAGGAGTCACAGCAACAAAGCAGTTCAGATCAATGATAGAACTACTTTCAGATGATGACTCCTGATCCGAGGAGTCAAAATAGTGAGATTAAGCATCAGCCTTCATGTTCTTGGAACCTGGATGGAAAGTGAGAATGAAATTGAAGCGGGAGAAGAAAAGAGACCATCTTGCTTGGCATGGATTAAGACAGAGCTGCTTGTAAGTACAAAAAATTGTTATGGTCTGTATACACGGTCACTGTGAAAGAGGCACCATCCACAAGATGTGTCCACTCTTCTAGTGCCAAGAGTTCCCTATCTCCAATAGTGTAATTCCTCTCTGCTAATTGAAGCTTTTGTGAAAAGAATTCACATGGGTAGAGTTTTCCCTAGGAAGCACGTTGGGACAGAACTACTCCTACTATAATTGCTGAGGGGCCTACCTTCAAGAAGAAAGCACGAGAAATATCTGGTTGTCAGAGAATGGGTGCAGATGTGAAGGCTTTTTTGAGTGTGCGAAAAGCTTCAGTAGCCTCAGATGACCATATTTTAGGATTAGCAGTCTTTCGAGTCAAAGCGGTAATGGGTGCTACTACAGAGGAATACACTTTAATAAATTGACAATAGTAGTTGGCAAACCCTAAGAAGCATATGTTTGTTTTGCCCACTTCTGAATAGCCTCTATCTTCGCGGGATCCATCTGGAGACCAGACCTGGAAACAATGTACCCTAAGAAAGGCAGTTGTTGCTGTTCAAACAAACACTTCTCTAATCTACAATAGAGATAATGAGTGTGAAGTAGGGTTAATACTTCTGCCACATGTCTCCTGTGAGTCCTAATATCGGAAGAGAAGATGAACATATCATTGAGATATACTACAACAAACAGATAAAAAATGTGTCGGAAGATTTAATTTACAAAATTTTGAAAAACTGCCGGACCATTGCATAACCCAACTGACATCACAAGATATTTGTAATGCTCGTTCCTGGCGTTGAATGCAGTTTTCCCCTCGTCTCCCTTCTTAATGCAAATGAGATTGTAGGCACTTCAGAGATCTAATTTAGTAAAAATAGAAGCAATTTGGATGCAGTCCATTAACTCAGAAATAAGTGGTAGTGGATATCTATTCTTGATCATGATGTCATTCAGGCCTCTGTAATCAATGCAGGGACGTAACCGCCATCTTTTTTCTTTACGAAGAAAAACCCAGCACCCGCAGGAGAAGTGGATTTGTGAATGAAACCTCTCTTCAGATTCTCTTGGACGTAATCGGACATGGCTTTTGTTTATGGTAAGGACAGAGGGTACACACACCCTCGAGGAGGAGTCTGCCCAGGTAAGAGATCAATTACACAGTTCTACTCTCGGTAAGGAGGTAACTCCTCTGCTTTCTGTTTGCTGAAAACATCAGAGAAGCTTGCATACTGAGGAGGTTTAGAAAGTTCCACGGATGTAGAAAACATTGGCACATGAGACAGAGGTTGAACTCTCTGTATACACTGTGAATGACAGCGAGGGACCCAGGCTAAAACTTGCGCAGTCTATGATAGGAGAATGCAATCACAACCAGAGAAGGCCCAGGGCTATGGGATTGATGGGTACAGGAATCACATGGAAAAAGATACTCTCATTATGCAAGGCTCCCACTTGTAGGGTTAGAGGAGGAGTGCGCTAATCTATTGTGCCTTGTGGAATCTTACTGCCATTGATCGCTGTCAAGGAAAGTGAAGTTTCCAGAGAGTGAATGGAAAGAGACAGCTTAGTGACTAGAGAAGCTGAAATTAATTTGCCAGCTGCATCTGAGTCCAGATAGGCAGACAATGTGACTGGCCCTGTGGGATAATACAAAGTCACCGAAGTGGCAAAACAGGAACTTGGATCCGAAGAGGGACAGTTTACTGATGTACCTAACATGGTCTCTCCGGTACCAGTTAAGCTCTGAAGTTTGAACACTTGGGGCAGGATCCAAGTAGGTGTCCAGGCTCTGCACATTATATACAAAGGTTATTTTTTAACCTTCTCTCTTGTTCCTCTGGGGTAAGGCGAGATCGCCTCAACTTCACAGGTTCTTTAGTGGATGCAACTGGAGGTTGAAAGCAGGGTGGCAACTTGAGCGCTAAATGGCAAGAGGATTCCTTCTCTTGAATGTGCTCCCTAAACCAGATGTCCACTCTGTTGCAGATCGTAATAAGGTCATCCAGGGACGATGGGAGCTCTCAAGAAGCTAGATCTTCTTTAACACAGTCGGACAACCCTTGCCAGAATGTTGCCACTAATGCTTCGGTATTCCACTGCAGTTCAGATGCTAAAGTCCAGAACTGAACTGCATACTGGCCCACTATGTCAGAAATTTGGCGAAGAATTCCCCAGGCATCTGAAGAGATACGACCAGGTTCATCAAAGATTCTCTTAAAATATTTAAAAAATGAGGTGAAATAGTGCAGAAGCGGGCATTGCGCTCCCAGAGCGGGGAGGCCCAGGCAAGTGCTTGACCAGTAAGTAGGGATATGATATAGGCTACTTTCATTTTCTCATAAGGGAAGTTTCCCGGAAGGAGCTCAAATTGAATAGCGCACTGGTTCAGAATGCTTATGCAGGCCTTGGGGTCCCTGGAGTATTTAGGCGGCTCTGGCATACGAAGTGGTGAAGGCGTCACCACAACCATAGGTGCTTGTACTGGAGCAGGTGGCTGAGTACCCAGGGAAGTCTGACAGGAAAGACCACGTAGAAAGTGTATCAGCTGATTAGCTTCTTGCATTTCTACCCTGCTGACAAGGTGCTGCAGCAGGTCCTGAAAGCCAAAATACCAGCGGAATCCAAGGCCAGAGTATACTGTCCCAATTCTAGCAGATAGTGGATTCAGTTTCATCTACCTGGATTAGCGCTGGCAGTAATAGAGGTGCAGAGTCTAATGAACCACCGGTTTTCACCAGGTTTGGGCTTTGCTGCAGGTAAGTTCGCAGGTTCGCAGGTCGCCCTCTGCACTGCCTCCAGGCGAGACGAGTTGGTATCAAGCTCAAGAGATTAGTCAATGTAGCCAGGACTGGTACACAACGAACCGAAGAATGCCAAATCAGGAAAAGGAAGAATTATCGGAACAAGTCGGGTCAGCAACAATCGGGAATGCACAGTACGAAGCGACAGGCAGAAGAATTGTCAGGAACAGACTGGGTTAGGATACAAGGGAATCAGCCACAAGTGGCACAGGAACGCTAGAGTAAAGGTATGGAGCCTAATACTCTGGCACAGGACTGTGCACTGAGCAGGTTTAAATAACTGAACTAAAGATCAGAGTGAGTCACAGGATAGAACACATAATCACAGGTTCAGAGGTCATGCGCCTTCTGTTGTGCAAAGCATTATTATTATGACACAAGTTTCTGCGCCTGGAGTGGAGGGACGAAAAAAGTGAGAATGCCGGATAGCTGGTTTGAAATGCAACTGCTGGACTTTGATGTGTGATAATGCATACATAAGAGGGTAAAGATGGCACTGCTTGTGAGAGATTAAAGTCTAGAGAGAAAGTGCAGTATTAAGACATTAGGAGCTAGTGGACAAGAGCTGGTAGGATGTGCAGAGCGAGTGGAAATGGAATTGGAATTAGATTGGGGTAGCATAGGCTACAGTGAGGAAATTTGTTTTCAGAGAGTGTAGAAATGACTGAAGGTTGAGGGAGAGTTTGGTCAGGCCGGAGATCCCTAAATGGTGAGCAGCATTGGAGAAGTCTTAGAGGTGGGATGAAATGTCCCATGTTTTGGTACTACATAATGTTCATGGCATTGGTATTCATTTTTTAAATAGGATAAATGTATGAATGTATGAAATAAATCAGATCAGATACTGTAAAATTATAAATGTAGTGTCACAATATCCTATTGGGGTTACTGTCATCTGGGGTAGATGGCTGCACTTCTGTAGCGCCTGCGGGGAACAGGACAGACGCAACACAAAAGAACTTACCTTGTAAACGATGGTCACCTCCAGTCCGCTTCCGATATCCCAGCTGCGATTCGATCCCAGCAGATCAGCAGCCGCAACCCTGGTCACCTCTAACCACGTCCCTCTAAGAAAGAGACAGAGATTACGGCCGTGCCTACCAGGAAAGGGCTGTCCGAGAACACGGCAATGAACAAGGACACTCTCAGTCCAGGCTCACTTTCCGCCTCCTCACTTTGCTCTCGCCAAGGCACGGGGGACTACAGGCACTTGAGGCCAGGAACAGTCCCGCTTCAAGTACCTCGCACACCTCCCGGTGAGGGCCCAACCGAAAGGGGGAATCGAGCGTGATACTCACCGGGACACTCCCACTTCCGATCCGGTTCTCCTGCACCTCCCCGACACCTGCGGATGACAAGGAACACACAGCCTCCCTCTGCGCTAACGGTGAGACTAAAGGTGTGCACCTACAAACGCTAAACTGACTACAACAGCGACCCGACCCTAACAACGCTCTAATGGTCGGCAACGCAACTAAGTCAAACAACTATGACTAACTAGGTGTGGTGCACTAACGGAAATATTCACTAAGCACTACGGGGAACACCAGCCGGTGTTCACGGACTATACCGGAGGGCGGTTCCTAACCCCATCACCCAGGTCTAACCAAGGAGACTGTCTCCTTACTATGGGGTCACCCACGGACCCTAAGGACCGGCTGCACCAGGCCCGTCTGAGGCTCGCTGGAACAGCACACTAACCCGTGGGCCGACTGCCGCACGGAACAGCCGATCGAAACTGAACCGCCCGACTGCCTGTACTCGGGTATCGAACACGTGTCCCTACACCCGAAACCACAGGATAACCTGCACGGAACCGGCCTTGGGGACCCTCAACCAGAACCATGGGCCGCCCCTGGAACTGCCTCAAGGTGTGCTGCACTGCCATCGACTCACTCAGTCACCCCCTCTGGGAACCAGCGTGACCCCAGGGACCTAAGGGACGGGAAAACTACGTATGTTCTTCCCTGACTATTTGTAAGCTGGTAACTACACTTGTCCCCTCACAGCATGGGTTAGTACAGGAAAACACAGGAAACAAGAGCCTACCTTTAATGGGGGCCTGACGTCTTGCCCCTGGACACAATTATGTAGCACACCCAAAGATACAGTAATACAGACTATACTCGCCGCACAGACAGAATAAATACAGTATACAGTACTTTGCACGCTACTCACCAGAGCACACAGCTGCTAGCCAACCAGCCGGTTGCTACAGCACCCACAGGAGCCTCCGCTCTACTGTTCCTCCTAACTCCGTGTGCTCACCTCACAGAACCGCGCCTACACTCGCAAGGCTCTCCCGCTTCTGTCACACCACCAGGGCCTTATGCCCTACACACCATAGGCCTCTGCCCAGCTATACACAGAGCCTTGTGCTCTGTTTACGGGCCTTAGCCCCCTCTCTAACTCAGGGCTCTGAGCCCACTAACTAGGGCCTTGTGCCCTGCTACCTAGGGGCACTAGCCCCTGCCAACTTAGGCCTTGTGGCCTCCCTAGCTATCTACTAGGGCCTTGTGCCCTTCTGTCTATGGGCTTTCAGCCCCCTTACCAGGCCCTGTGGCCTTCCTATGGCCTCTAACTACCTAAGGGCCTTGTGCCCTTGTACACCTGGGGCTCTGAACTCCCCTGCCTCTCTAGCTAACTGGGCCCTGTGCCCTTTAAGACTTATGGCCTACTGGCCCACTACTTCAAAGGCCTACTGCCTGTCACCTGGGCCTTGTGCCCGACCGTGGCCACGGGCCTTGTGCCCGACCTAACGCTGAGGCTACTTACCTGCTCTGCGCAGGAATCTCAGCTTGCCACGCCGTCTTCTGCCTTCTTTTCCGGGTCTTCCAGACCCTCCAGCCGGTGGTGCCTCTTCTACCGTTCGGCGCTGGGTCTGCTGCTGCTCCGGAGACGGGGGCGCTCTCAGCCCTTACAAGGGCTCCCCGCCACTGCCGGCATCTTGTTGATTGAAGTCGGCTTCTTGTCTTGCTCCGCCGCTCTGGACGTCCCACGACGTCCTTCTCTCTCCGGCGCCGACTGGGTTCTGCCAAAATGGCGCCGGCCGGTAAGTTATTTAGTCGCCGGCGTGACATCATCAGCAGGCGCCGTCGCCAGCGCCGATTGTCTCGCCGCGGCGCCAATCTTTTAAACGGCCGGGCGCGAGCCGCGATTGGCTCGCGTATCCGGCCGCTGATTGGCCAGCGGAGAAAGGTGAGCCCCGATTGGCTCATCCTTCCTCCGCGGACAGGACCTGGAAGAAAGGAGACATACTCAGCCCCGCTGGAGCGCTGGATCGGTAAGTAACTTCTTTCTTCTTTTTTCACCCTCTTGCTAGGTACAGGAAGCAGGGACGTCTTCAGCCCCTCCAGGGGCCCAGCAATGCCGGACATCTTCGCCCTCTACCCGGGAGCATCTTTACACTTCAGCCAGATTAATCACACAAGACCAGTGCTTCAAGTTCAATAGCCTCAGCTAGTTTTATTCACTAGCTTGCAAACAAAATCCTTGCCTTCTGGCTACTAACTAATACAGAGATATTCCCTCTCTAGAATGAGGGGCCTAGTGTCCCTCACATAAACCAAACAATGGAGCTTACAGATCAAAATTGCAGTCTCTCTCAGGAGCCATCTGACTTCCTCCCCAGACAATGAGAGACTCACTGACCTGCCTAGAAGCCTTTTAATAGCACCTTGCAGGTGCAACTCCTGATTAGTTAGCTGTGAGGCTGGGAGATCAGAAGACTGGGCTGGGCCTTATGTATAGAGACCACCCTTCTCTCTCCATACATAACACCAGAGACCCTTACCATATTTTCTTACATAAATATTTTGAGACGTTTTTCCTCAATTTTTCTCCCTGGTGTTTTAAAAAACAAATGACAGGAATTTAGGACTTACATATCTGCCATTCATTTCTTTCCCAGCACTTCTTTCACAGTAGTTAAAGAGAAAGTATTTTTAAAGGGCATGGTGAGAACTTAAAAGCTCTTGTGGCATAATGTTTTGGGTCTTGCAAGGCACATTTTGTTTACATAGCAGTGTAATGCTGTCTTTTATTATTTATAGGCAATTTCTTTATTCTGTCCAAGCAAAGAATGAAAGTTTGGCTAGTATCTCCTGTGAGAGCCTGGTAATGAGTTTGGAAGAGCCTGTGGTAGAAATGATCCCAGTACACTTTGGCTAGACCATGGGAGAGAAGGAAGAGATAATGCAATGCCTTGACCAATGTTAGCTGTAGTGTTGCTGATGTTAGAGACTAATACAAGAGGCAAAGGATGCAACCTTGAAGCATGGTGCACAAGCAAGTTTCCGGACACATAAATTTGAATTACTTTTTTGGAGAGTGGGTGAGTTTGTCTGTCTGGCATTGAATTTTGGTATTTCTCCAACCTTGTTCTTTTGTTGGAATGTCATACTGGATTTCAATACTAACCCGTATGACAGTCACTCATAATGATCATCAACATCAACATCAACATTTATTTATATAGCGCAAGCAAATTCCATAGCGCTTTACAATTAGGAAAAAGCATTAATAAGACAATACTGGGTAATACATACAGACAGAGAGGTAAGAGAACCTTGCTCGCAAACTTACAATCTATGGACTATTTGCATGTAATAGAAGTCTTATACCATACTCATTAATGTGCAGAAAGGTTTATTTACATTTCACGATGGATACTCTTTCCTGCATTGCCCAGTCTTTGTTTTTAGTTACAGTAAACACTCCTCATCCTGTTTTCTTCCCCCCCTCTACAAATTACATTAGCTTATTGTTGGATACAGTGATGTATTTCCTGCTTTTAATCTTGTTGGTTTAATTCATGATTATATCCTGAAATAACCTGACAAGAGCAACTGATTTCTACTAACTGATATTTCATTGTTGCCAGATTGCTCACTGTTATATATTAGACACTGCAGTATGATTCAGAGGGATCCTGCAAAAAGTGGTTTAGGCAGAGACAGAAGCCATTTATGTGTATAAAAAAAATTGTCTGGTCAGTCACTATTGTAGTATTTACTTGAAAGGGCTTTATATATATATATATATATATATTTATATAATTTATGCATATATTAGTAGGAATTACCAAATAAGTGACTCCTTATTCCAATCTCTGTAGCAAAATCATCAACTATTACATGGCTTTCTGACACTGACTAAACCCTGTGTGCTGGGGGAAAAAATGTTGTGTGTATGTTCCTTGCAGGATAACCCCACCCTTTCAAGCACCTGCTATGGCCTATAATTTGATTTGAGCAGCTTCCACTTTTGTATTTGTCTGAGAGGCATGTTGGTGTCAGTAGCTGAGAGGGGGTACTGGCACTGAATTGCTGTTTGGAGGCTTCTGGGGTACCTCTTTGGTAAGTTGGCTCTCAATTTAAAAACACATATGTATGGCCCAAATATATGGGACTCTCATTGTTTAGAGTAGGACCATCCTATTAGCAAAAGCGCCTTGGCGTGGCAGGATGGCTTAAACATACATTTGCAAATGTGTGCAACAAAGACTTTTGCATTTTTATCTACAGTAGAAATGGCAGATCTGTTGCTGGCTATAGCAGTGTGCTGGGGGAAAAAATGTTGTGTGTATGTTACTAACTAAACCCACCAGCCTTAGCTATCATCTGACTGGTATTCAGTGTAGGAGGCCCCGCCCCCCAGATCCCACAATTCTTTTATTCACAACATACAGACCATAGCAATCACACCCATGTCCTGCGTCTGTGTGCTGTGGGAAAGACTTAGTGGGAATTTAACCCTGTCTGCAGCCTGTACTTGCTGGCTTTCTGGGATTTTACCAATCCCTATGCTGGAGAGGTGTGTCAAATAATCCTCTTTGTCCCAATATATAAATATCTTACTTGGCCACTCTCCCGGAAGACTCCGGCGAGACCTGGCCATTCTCCTGCATCCTGCATCAATTTTGGCCCACCCCCCACTAAGAAATAATGCGATTTTACCATTGCGTCATGCGGGTTGGACCCAAGTGGTTCTTTCCGTGCTGTTTCTTTTAGACTAAGTTACTCCTGTTTTGCTTCCAACTCTGCATCAACCCCATTAAGTGCCATCCATATACACACAAACAAACACACAGACAGACAAACACACATAGGGCACATTGATAGACAGACACACACATCATACACAGAACAGACGTGGCCACGCCCCCCTTTCAGACATGTGCCGTCACAGTTACAGTATTTAAAATATTTGGGAGGTATGCACCTGATAACTGGGATTACAGAAAGACAAAACATTTTTTTTAATTTAAAATATAAGGGAACACACATTAGGGGGTAAATGTATCAAAGTCCGTTTTTTCATCTCGCGGGAGATCGCGTCTTTGCAGCTAAAATTTAAAGAGGCGATGGCTTGTTTGCCTTTAAAAGCCATCGCCCCTTTAATTTTTAGCTGCAAAGACGCCGATCTCCCGCGAGATGAAAAAAAACGGACTTTGATACATTTACCCCCTGATGTGACATACTGCCTAGTGATGGTATAGTTATAGTACACAACTAATTTCCATACCTCTCAGATCTTTGAATCCGAACATTTTGAAAAAGCGGACATGGCCAGATAGTCAGTGGCAGATCTAGTGCTTCTGAAGCAGTAGGTTGCACTCTACCTCAATCCACCTTGTTTTAGTCAGGTGCGTGCTGCTCCCAGTCAGCGCT
The DNA here is from genome assembly GCF_038048845.1 of Mixophyes fleayi. Lineage (NCBI taxonomy): Eukaryota > Metazoa > Chordata > Amphibia > Anura > Limnodynastidae > Mixophyes > Mixophyes fleayi. Next base: position 254,512,087 of record NC_134405.1, on the reverse strand, counting down.
GCTCTGCCATGGGACATATGCCAACAGGACATATGTCCCCACATTCTAACCAACATTACAGAGTCCTCAGATCAGGACTGGCCCACCTAAACCAGGACAGAAGGGTGGTATGGTACTATACAGTACACAGTGCATGCATCTGGTAAGTCACAAGTAAAGCATATATTTGACATTAAAATGTTGCAAAGAGTATGCATTATACAGTGGAATAATTTGAATATTTATACTTCTCTCAGTATGTTCACCATATTTTAGTTAGCTCCTCTGTAGAAGATTAACACCTTAGTTGAACATTGCAGACAGTAAATAACAACTAGGCAGGTTTGCAGAAATGTACAGAGTGATTCGGTAAATTCATACAAAGAGGCCCAGTGATGTCACAGCATTTCAGTCTCAGCTTTTTCACTTGTATCAGATATCATCAGGACATGTCCTAAAGATGTGGAAGGGGTCACAGCCATGTGTAAAGGAGTGAGGAGATAATATTGTAGAATAGCAGTGGAGGGTCAGCTAACACAGAACAATGTATTTTACTTTCATTTATCTGAAAATTTTAATTATGGAGTTTTAGTGTTTTTCTTTTTAATTTTACCTCTCTAATAGCAAGGCGTACTTTATAGTTGTATTTAAATGTTATTTCTACCACTTGACAATGAAATGTGAATGAAAATTAAAAACTTTTTATTTTCAGTCACATAACAGGCCTGAGTGATTAAGGAGAATAAAGAATAAAAAAAAAGGAGTAACTTTGTGCCTGAACAAAACCATGTTGATTTTAAAATGTGGGGACAGATTTATAGTTGGGATAGGGCATGTCCTGGATCAACTTTAAATATCAGTGTAAAACTAAAGCCATCAAGTATTGTGTGCTACATGACAAAAAAGCCAGTATTTAACTTATGTGCAAAATGATAAGCTAATTTGCACCCCTTGCATTGTAACATGGTTTGTCCCGGAGAACATTTACTTCTTTTTTTGCCTTTCTTTCCTTAATGAATCAGGCCCGATGCTTTTGGGCAGTTTGCAACACACCAGTAACTATGAAATAGGCATCAGGAAAAGAAAATTGGTTACTTGTGACAGCTTGCAGGCTACAATTAAATAAGGTAGTTACTTTGTTCTGTGTCCTGTATTCCATATGACAATAGTTGTTTTATTACAGTATCTTTGGAAACTGTTGAAAAGAATATGCAACTCCACCCAGTACTGTATAATTGTGACCTCAATTGTTCATTTAACAGCACTGACTGTTTCTCACAAGCATCAATCATGAATATTTAGACTTTCAACAGATCAGTAACAATTATTTTTACACAAACAAGATTCTGCATTAAAAAATAATCATCAAATATAAGATATGTATTTTTATATATTATCACACGATCATGGTACAAATGCTGTCTCCTGGGGTAGGCAGGGCAATTGTCACACAGCAGTCAAAAATAGTCACATCAGTCCAATGTTCTGGTACAGCTAGCCCCAGCTAGTTTTATTAAAGATGAAAGATAAAATAAAAGAGCAAAATAAATCTTAGCATGTCCGGCACTAACTAATAAATTAGAGAATCTCCCTTTAAGTGTGGAAATACCTAGGGGCATATTCAATTAGCCGCATTGTTCTTGCGCATTATTACCGTTACTACAGTAATTTCTTCACTGATGAGCCGAGAGGAAAAATCTGTGGAGATTTTCTGTCAATGCCGCAGCCGTGTTGTTATTTAGAACAACCCGACTAATTGACTTTGACCCCTAAGGTTCAGCTCCCAAACATAAAGCAGATGTCCTGTATAGATCACTTACAAACAAATAGTTTGCTCTCTCTGTGGAGAACTCAAGCCTCTTTCCCCAGGTAAATAGAGAGAGTGACTGAGAAATCTGACACCTTTTTAAACTACACCTTGGAGATGCAACTATTAATTAACCTGTTGTCTGACTGGCAGGTCCCAAAATGGACCTAATCAAAGCAGGCCCTTCCTTTCTCTCCGTCCACTCCAGAAACCTTTGATCCAGCCCTTACTTGAACCCAAAGCTGTTGGAGACCAATACTAACAATTTTTCCTGGCGTTTAAAACACATAGGTCAGAAACCTCTGACTTACATACAGTCCAGCAATCATTTTGCCAGTGTTTCTGTCACAATATTTACATGAAGATGAAATTAAAATCTACCTCTCCTCCTCTGACCTCTATCTTTCTCTCTTGTCCAACTGCCTCTGCCTTCTTTCTCTGGATGTCTCAATGCATCCTCAAACTCAATGGGCCTGATTCTTTATGGCACGTATTCTGATCGCAAACCACGCTCAGAATATGAGACGGGTATTTCAGCTTTGTGTGCGCCTGAATACATCACCTGTTCAATTCGAGTGCAGGGCTGCTCTGTCCCTCCCCTACTACACAAGCGCTGCAGGTACATATGTACCAGCTAAGCCGGCAGATCGTGCAGCATCACAGCCGCCTGACCCGCCAGCTCTATACTGTGTAAAAAAAATAGATTATCAAAAAAAATTGTGGGGTCCTCCCTCTAAACAATATTAACCCTAGTGCTGCCAGGCTAGTACTAGATGCAGTAAAATCGAGAAAAAAAATTGTGGGGTCCCCCCAACTTCACTGCAACCAGCACTATGCCAGCCAGCTGGGGTGGGTGGCACTATAGCAGGGGGTCCTCCTGCCATAATGATAAACCTACCCCAGGCTGTTCAGCATTGGGCTGGATTCCCTAGGGAGAAGGGTCCGCAAAAAAATTGTGCAGGTACCCCCTCTAGGAATAGCCAGCCCAGTACTGAAAGAACTAGAGATCTTCCTACACCCCTGGAGCTGTGGGTGTAGGCTAATAAAATGTGTGGAATGTGCGAAAAAGTAAAATTTTAGTTTGGGGAACTACAAGTCCCAGCCATCCCAGGCTGCCATGGGTATGCTGGTGCCACATGTCCCCCTGTCTTAGTGCCACCCACTGCAGCTGGTTTGCCTAGTGCTGCCTCCCCCCTCCCCCAATTTTGCTGCACCCTACACTAGTCTGGCAGCAATAATAATAATAATAATGTTAGCACCGGGCCTGGATGCTTGTAGCTCGGAAGAATTTTTTTACCTGAGTATTGCACTTATGTCCACATCTAAATGAGGCCCTGTCTGTTTTAAAAAATATTAAATATTATTATTATTATTACCTTTTAAAAAGTATTGCAAGAACCAAAATTGGCAAAGGAATTTGACTCCTGTTTTACTTTTTTTCAATTTTAACTATGCAATAAATTCTGTGTATATTAAGCTGCTTACTGCAGATTCCAGTCTTTCTCACACAGCTGTCTCTGATCATGGTGTGGTTCCATGCATATGAAATTGTGCTCCTTTGCCTCCCGAGTTTGTTATATGTCTTCTTCTGTTATATGCAGTCATGGCCAAAAGTTTTGAGAATTACACAAATATTATTTTTCACAAAGTCTGCTGCCTTAGTTTTATGATGGCAATTTGCATATACTCCAGAATGTAATGAAGAGTGATCAGATAAAATGCAATTAAAATTCCTCTTTGCAATGACAATGAATTTTATCCCAAAAACAACTGCATTTCAGTCCTGCCACAAAAGGACCAGCTGACATCAGATCAGTGATTCTCTCGTTAACACAGGTGAGAGTGTTGACAAGGACAAGGCTGGAGATCACTCTGAGTTAGAATAACTGACTGAAAGATGGTGCTTGAAATCATTGTTCTTCCTCTGTTTACCATGGTTATCTGCAGGGAAACAAGTGCAGTCACCATTGTTTTGCACAGAAAGTGTTCCACAGGCAAGGATATTGCTGCTAGTTAGATTGCACCTAAATCAACCATTTATCAGATCAACAAGAACTTCAAGGAGAGAGGTTCAATAGTTGTGAAGAAGGCTTCAGGGCGACCAAGAACGTCCAGCAAATGCCACGACAGTCTCCTAAAGTTGATTCAGCTGCGGGATCGGGGCACCACCAGTGCAGAACTTGCTCAGGAATGGCAGCAGGCAGGTGTGAGTGCATCTGCTCTCACAATGAGGCAAAGACTTTTGGAGGAAGGCCGGGTGTTTCCTGGATGAAGCCACTTCTCTCCAGGAAAAACATCAGGGACAGATTGATATTCTGCAAACTGTTCAGGCATTGGAATGCTGAGGACTGGGGTTAAGTCATTTTCTCTGATGAATCCCCTTTCAGATTGTTTGGGGCATCTGGAAAAATGCTTGTCCGGAGAAGGAAACGTGAGCGCTACCATCAGTCCTGTGTCAATGCAACAGTAAAGCATCATGAGACCATTCATGTGTGGGATTGCTTCTCAGCCAAGGGAGTGGGCTCACTCACAATTTTGCCTAAGAACACAGCCATGAATAAAGAATGGTACCAAAACATCCTCCAAGAGCAACTTCTCCCAACCATCCAACAACAGTTTGGTGACGAACAATGGCTTTTCCAGCATGATGGAGCACCTTGCCATAAGGCAAAAGTGATAACTAAGTGGATCGGGAAACAAAACATTTAAATTTTAGGTCCATAGCCAGGAAACTCCCCAGATCTTAATCCCATTGAGAACTTGTGGTCAATCCTCAAGAGGCGGGTGGACAAACAATAACCGATAAATTGTGACAAACTCCAAGCATTGATTAGGCAAGAATGGGCGGCCATCAGGCAGCATGTGGCCCTGAAGTTGATTTACAGCATGCCAGGGCGAATTGCAGAGGTCTTCAAAAAGAAGGGACAATGTTAACTCTTTGCATAAACTTAATTTAACTGTCAATAAAAGCCTTTGACACTTATGAAATGCTTGTAATTTTACTTCAGTATATCATAGCAACATCTGACAAAAAGGTCTAAAAACACTGAAGCAGCAAACTTTGGGAAAACCAATATTTGTGTCATTCTCAAAACTTTTGGCCATGACTGTAATTCAAGCAACAGCACTATGGTACTAGTTTAGAACTGGACACATTTGCGCTCCAAATGTATGCAGGAAAAGACGCACGCTAGTAAGAGCATATCAGAAGTTATCTTGATAGAAATACACCAGGTATATAAGTGTGTATACTCACATCGTACAATAGCATAGATATGTCAGATAAGACTATTTGTACACAATATAATAATATAATGAAGTGTCATATACACAAGAAAGAGTAGTGCCTGGACAGTTATTAATAATGTGAAAGCTGCATGTTAATATAAAAAGTAATTAAATAAAAGTACAAAGTACAATTAAAATACAAATATCTATTGTTATCCCCTTTCAAAAGCAAATGGGGAAAAATGCATATAGATGACTATGACATGATATAATATAGCCGTAATGCTAATGATTTAAGAACTATCAATTTGCAGGGTTAATACCCAATCAGAAGCGGCTAGATAGTTCATCATCATCTTGTATTGTTGCACCAGCCCTCTACCTATAATTGTAGTGAATGTGAACCTGCACTTACTGCTCTTGCCAACCCCTGTTCTGTCTTTCCAGGTGTAAGAATACGTAAGTCAGCGATACTCAAAAACTATAATTGGACGCATGCTTATGTATAAATTGCATAAATATTGATGTATGTCCATCGGTAATTTAGCCCTTATATATTATTATGTTGAGCTATCCTATATCCTGGACATTTCTTGTTTATGACTATTTTTACAATTGTGTCCTGCACTTTAATAGTCTTGCACCTGGACATTGTTCTTGGACACTGCTGTTCTTTTGACCATTATCTTTTTGGAATTTCTTACTATAGGAATGACTGTATGGGGACTTTTAACAGATTTTAGGAAGACTGACTTTGTAGAGATGGGAAATGTGTAAGTGACCAGTGGCGGAACTATCATTGGTGCAGCAGGTGTGGTGCACTGGGGCCCATGGAGATAATGGGGCCCACTGCACGGGGAACTAGCGAGCCATGGAAGAACTTGAAAGGAGTGCAGGAGAGGTGGGAAAAATGAAAAAGTGCAGTATCAAAAGCAACAGAACTTGGTATCGAAAGGGTTAGTAAAATAAACAGACTAAGAATAATGAAGACAAAGAGGTGTATCTTGTTAGACAGATGGAGGCTAAGAAGGTAATCAGATGTGCAAAGGCACAAGCTGAAGAGAATATGGCCCAGGCAGTAGGTAAAGAGGGCAAAACTTTTTTTTAGATATATAAGTAAAAGGAGAAAACAACAGGAGAAATAATAAGAATAAAGACAGATAGTGAAAGTCTTTTTGATTGAGACAAGGTAATAACAGATCATCTTAATAAATATTTTTTCTCAGTGCTCACCTACAGAAAGAGAGAGGAAGGTGCCACAGTTAAGTTGTAAATATATTCATAAAAAAGAGGTAGATACAAGTACATTTACAGAAGAGATTTTTGTCATACAGGTTAATATTAATTGGGGGTTTTACATGAATTTACAGCTTACTTTATGCTTCATTTGTTTTCTTTTTTTATTTACCATACAGTATTGCATGTATTTACAGTGCATTTTTCTCATTCTATTATTATTGTGCCAATTGTTTTCTTTTTTAGCTTTGTTCAGAAATCAAGCATTTGGAAACTGCCCTCTAGGAATCCTGCCTTTGCCCTTGCTCCATCTGTAAGTCTTTATTCAGAATGTAGTATTAACACCAAAAGGGTATTTAGGTTACTCGCATGAGAGTGAGTTATATTTAAGGGTTCCTACAAATTTAATAGTTCCCAATGGGGAGTTACTTATTTAAAAACATTAATATAAATCGTAAAATTCTGAATATATTTGCTTCCAACCAAGCTTATTTGCTAGGTTGGAATTTTTCAGAAAAAACCCTTTAACTGGCACTCAATATTGGAAATCATGTTCTCATTCTAAACACAATACACTGCTTATTTTTCAGAATGAATGCAATGCCCAGTATCTGATTTTTATCTGTACATAAATGGACAACTGCATAGTATCACTTCTTAATATTCTGTACACAATTCTGTTTTTATCATTCAGTGTATTTTGATTTTGAAAATGTCTGTATTTTCATATTATATTTTACCTTAATTTCAGTCGAATTTCGAATCAGTACTACTGAGCCTCAAAAATATTTTTCATAAATATTTGTATCACTATGTACTGAAAGTTACTCATTTTAACGTACTGTCAATTTATGCAATGTAAAAATATAAATAAAAAAGTTTAAAAACAGATGGGACTCTGCACTGCTGTGGTGTCTGTTGTGTATTACTGGTGTCAGGAAGACTTAGGTGACAGACTGAGGCCAGGACATACTCAAGTGTGGGTTTATGTGTGTGAACTTTGCAATTTATCAAAGGCAAACCTCAAATCTTATAAGTTGAAACAGCAAAAGCTCAAACACAGCTTTTTACAAGCTGGGAACTATAGAGATGGTTGAATGCATCAAACATATCACAAACACAGTGACTTAATGTTAGCACTTCTGCCTCACAGCACTGAGGTCATGGGTTGTGACAAATTTCCGTATCTGTGTCGAGTTTGTATGTTCTTCCTGTGTTTGCGTGGGTTTCCTCCCACACTCCAAAAACATACTGGTAGGTTAATTGGCTGCTCTCAAATTTACCTTAGTCTGTGTGTGTGTTAGGGAATTTAGACTGTAGGCTCCAATGGAGCAGGGACTGATGTGAATGAGTTGCAAAGCACTGCAGAATTAGTGGCGCTATATAAATAACTGATAATGATGACAAGCAGCATGAAATAAGGTAAATATTTTCAACTTGGTTTGCTTGGCGATATGTCTGAAATCGCATGGGATTCTAGTATGAAGCCTATAAAAAAGAGACCAAACGTGTGGTCCTGTTGATTTGTCAATTTTGTGAAGATTTCTGGAATGTTTGGTTTAGCAGAAGGGCTATTTATCAAACTCCCATTTTTAATAGAGAAATGTTTATCACAAAAAAAATACCTTTCACAGCAGTTTACCATTATTTTATTGCTATGGTAGCAGGGGGAGAGACTGGTGAAACAAAAATAAATAACCAATACTTTAGGCGTGTTGTTAAAATACATTCTATATTATTACAAGATAGTAAATATAACAAAGAAATCCAACAGATTTTACATGTAAATGAACATTTATGTTTTCTGTACTCTTTAGAGGACGTACCGCTATGTTTGGCATCTACTTCTGTCCCTCTTCGTGCAGGCATCATATCTTGGTGAATTTATTGTCCCTGCTGTTGATGTAGGTGGTGTCTACGTAAAAGTAGGTAGTAGTTGTAGCATTACTGACAGCTGTAGAAGAAAGGAGTGGTAGGTGCAAGTGGTAATGCTGCATTACACGTCATTTATGGCTGCATTAGTATTTGTTTTAGATTGTTTTTAGATTCCCTCAACACCAGGTAGGTCTGGCAACCCCTTCAATGACCAATTGTGTAAATTTGCAGCGTGATAGGTGGGGCCAAAATGATGTGATTCATGATGCACTGCCCCCTCCTCAATTTACATTCACATCCCCTCTGCGATCTTCTGGATAGGAGAAATATAAAGTAGGTAAGTATGACTATAACTGTCCTCTCCTGCCCCACTGTCCTCTGGTCCTAATCAGCAATAATGAGGAGGTGCAAAGCTATTTATAGATGATCTGAGGTCAAAATTTGGCATGCTTTTGTGAGCCACTAAAAAACATCACATGGAAACAGTATGTTTCAACCATATTTTGCAAGTGATTTGGTTTGAAAACAAGCAATTTGATCCAGACTACATACGTTTTGGGTCTTTTCAAACTACTACACATTGGATGCATTTTAATGCAAAGCGCAGATTAAAAAATTCTGTAGTTTGTGTTTTTAAAACCACATCCAATTTTAAAAAAGCAAATGTTAGAAACACTTGAAAATTCTGCACAGGGCTATATTATCCATAATAACACTAGCTTCGCCTGTACAATGCTACATATGGCATATATTAGTCCACAGCAGCTGAATAGGATAGATAATAGAATTGCTGAATATTGGCTTTAATGATGTTGGTCTGAGTTAACTTCACATTCACATCTGGTGGCAATGCCATAAAGTAAAGAAATTTTGATCTGAATTCAATGAAATAGCATTGCATGCAGCTAGATCCTTGCTACGTTTGTTAGATGCATCCTTGAATATCCTTTCAGAGGCAGAAAATATGCTTGTTAAATATATCACTGCCTATATGTGTAAACTAACAAATGGCATTAAGAGCAACTGTCCACTAGTGGTACTTGGACTAATTGGTCAATTGCATGACTGAAACTTTACAGTGGGGGTATAATTATTTACCAGAGCAACATTAGTATCATATGACTTTCCTGGCACTTAAGCCCATGTTCATATTATAGCAATCAACATCATATGAGATGATTCACAAGATCTTGCGCTTCATTAATTAAGGAAAGTTAAGTAAAAAATTGGGCAGCACAGTGGCCTAGTGGTTAGCACTTCTGCCTCACAGCACTCGGGTCATGAGTTAAATTTCCGACCATGGTCTTATCTGTGTGGAGTTTGTAAGTTCTCCCCGTGTTTGCGTGGGTTTCCTCCGGGTGCTCCGGTTTCCTCCCACACTCCAAAAACATACTGGTAGGTTAATTGGCTGCTATCAAAATTGCCCCTAGTCTCTGTCTGTGTATGTATGTATGTATGTATGTTAGGCAATTTAGACTGTAAGCTCCAATGGGGCAGGGACTGATGTAAATGAGTTCTCTGTACAGCGCTGTGGAATTAGTGGCACTATATAAATAACTGATGATGATGATGATGAGTAAGTAGTCTCCTGGAAAAAAACATGTTACAATGCAAGGGGTGCAAATTAGTTTATTATTTTGCACATACGATAAATACAGTCTTTTTTTTCACTTAGCACTTGGTGAGAAGACTTGGAAGTCAGATCAAACCAAACATGTAAATATAAATTGCATAAATAGTTATGTTGGCTATAAATACAGTTGTAAATAATTAAATTGTTATATAAAACAGTGAGCTATCAAGTAAAATATTACACATTTTCGTGTCAGTACACAACATGTTGACGATAATTCCAAAAGATCAATAAAAGGTGTTGTCAGAGTTACATGAATAACCCCCAGCATCTCAGTTACATGTTTATGTAGATTTCACTGGTTTAGAGGGAAATACATTGGCTAACAAGTGTGGTCAAAGTACTTAAAACTTTTATACAAATTTAACATTACACACACAGATATTCAGCAGCTTTCCCATCAGCCCCTGCCATGCAGTATTTCATTATTCTTCAAAACATCTGTTTTATCTCTTATAGGCCCAATCACCCCAAGGCCCTGTTTGCAGAATAACTTAATTAATCACCCCTTTTAGTTCCACCAGTTCCATATTGGAAACATGTTTGCTGGTTAGATTATGCTGGTCACTTATGGGGGATTATATGCTGGTTATTTCTAAATATGATTTGTTGTTCTACTGTGCAATCTGTATGTCTTTGAATTGATATTCATTTGTCAATAGAACTGGTTTAAACCTACAGTGAAAAATCTTATAAATTACTAGGTTCAAGAAATTTAGTTTTGTAACAGTGATTTGGAGGAAAAATTTTAAATGCCACTTTTTCTGTATGATCAACGAAATGTTGCTAAGCTTTTTTATTATAATTCTATTGTATGGCATGTTGGACGTGAAATTCCCTATAGAGAATGGAGAAAGTGCTTTGGAGGAAAATTTGGTAGTGTGAGTGTTAAGCAAGTTTGTCAATCTAGGGTCAATGATTTAACATGGGGATGGGGTTGTCTGCCTTCCCACAGAATGATGTTGCTCCATGAAGGTCAATCATATTAATACTGCTCCAGTTCTTATGTCACTTAAAAGCTATTTACAGAGTTGATTCTAACACTCTTCTTGTAACAGCGTTATTATTTATATAAAGTGGGGACACTTGCTGTGTGTTTTTTCTGTCACAAAATCGAGTTTAATATATAAACTGCTTAATGTTGATGCTCTTCTCATCTGCACAATAAACCTCTTATAACACGTCGGACTTATCACTCTAACATTGAAAATAAGACACAGATATTGTTATAAATTTGGCAAAAAGATCACAGTTTAATTATAATTATAATTGAAAACGGTTCATGGAGAAAGCAAAATGCGAGTTCAGCTAAACAGACTAATACTAATTCAAAACAAGTAGATGGCCAACTGGACCGGAATCCACGACAGCCAAGGATGAAATCCCTTAACATTGAATGGCTGGCGCTTAACCTGGTGTCAGAGAGACAACGACCCTTCTGGACTCACCATGGTGTGTACCACATAAATAGGTCAAGCAAGGCCCCTCCCACACAAAGGACCAAGAGCCAAATACCTTGAAGGGGGAAGTAACCTGCTGTCACCTGTAACCTGCGCCTTGTATTAGTTGCTGACTGCAGTGCTTTCCTGCCAACTGTGCCTCATCTGTAAGGAGGGAAAAAAAATTGTAATATGCATGCATTATACAAAAACATCAACATAAACAGGGAAGGAAAGCTTTTGTGTAGGAAAAGAAGCAAGACTTTCCAAGAAGGTTATCTGTATAAGGATCTCATTGGCTGATGAAAAATTATCTGACAAGACATTAACCCTTAAGAGTTAAGTGACTTGTTTAATCACACAAACATATTGCATTTAAGTTCATTCGGCTATAGCGGCCTCTGTTGACATACTCTGTAAGTTTTCACACAACCTTATATGCCTCATATTTTATGTTTATTGGCTGCAACAGATAGCATTTGATAATGCAAAGTGCATGCGACATAGGTCCTACAATTACAGCCTTTGAATTATTACAATCTTATCAAGAAAGCCATTTCTGTAATTTTGGGTACACACTACAGGAAATTTCTCCCAATGCAATATCGTTAGCGATTTAATGTAGTCTTGATCAGCATGCTGTTTCATGCGTACACACTGTAGAATGTTTTACACGATTTTTACATGGCTTAGCATCCGAGCTGTGTTTTTGTTCTATCATAACCACTGTTTCAAATGATCGTGACTCCGTACACAATGTACTATGTGTATTATGTACTATGTAATATATGCCGTCCCAGCAGCAATTTTGCTAAATAAATTTAAATAAAGGGGTGAACCTCAATGCACTACACACCCAAAAACAAAGAACAGGAAAATAAAATATATCATCTCCATTCTATTGTACAGCTTTGTGTATAGTGTACGTTCCTCAACTCCGTTTGCAACTGCACAATTATTATGATTTATTTTAATATAATGGCCACAATAAATCAACGAAAAGCTTGTAGTTTTTTTGCTTCTTGCTAGGGCAAGAACACTGCAAACACAAAGGGAAGAGAAGAAGAAAGAATCATACTTGTTGGTCCAAGGAGTGTTTCCAGAGGAGAGACTCATTTTCACATATGCCACTGCTAGAGAAGATAAAAGACAACAATCCAGATGACTTCAGAAATTCCCTATGGGTGACTGATCCCACATTTCAGGTGCTGCTCCAGCTTGTCACCCCACTCATCCAGATGGAGGACACTCATTTAAGGAGATCCATATCTGCAGAACATAGACTGGTTGCTACCTTACGATTTTTGGCCCCAGGAAGGACACTGGCTGATCTCAAATACAGCACAGCAATTTCAAGTTCTGCAGGGAAAAAATATGAAGCTTAGTGAAATAGTCTGATTTCAAACATTTCTTTTTATTAAAATAGAAACTTAACATATCAATATATTAAAATCAACACAAATATATAATTTGCAAGCAGTAAGCACTTGCTGTCACACTTCTGGTATCACAAACGGAACCCAATAGCCAAGTATTTCTGAAATAAACAGGATTTATTTTGGTATATAAATAAATCTCCAGTGTCCAACAAATAAAGTCCAAAGTCACAAGAGGATAAAGGTCTGGTGGAAGTATCAAGTACTTGTAATCCAAATCACAAGGAAGCAAGGTTCTGTGGAAGCATCTGGGTCAGATACAAACACAATACTCGTGCAAAAGCTTCATAACAGGAAGTGCCTTTTCTAGGCACAAACAGGAAATGGGATCCAAGATGGAAACTTCATGAGGCAATTGCGGCCATCTTGAATGAGGGCAAATCTAAGGGCAAGTACATAACACAGAGTGGAGGTGCTGCTTGGTGCCCTACAAGTTGGAGGAATATGGGCCATATTTTCCGATGTTTGGCTGAAAAGATGGCAAAGTGAAATAAATATTTACCTGAATTGAGAACAAACATTGCTTTGGGCCTAAAGGCAGGAGAGGTTTGTGACCCATCTCTGCACATCAGAGATGAATTGAAGATGGGAAGGCAAAATTAATATTTACATGAAACATATAAAAACTTAACAAACTGCAGTAAAAAAATAACCATAAATGTTGTCCATAATGGAAATGTTCAATGTTTTCCAATGAGGAAGGACTTCCTGTGTATTGAAGCTTACTTGCGCTTTCCATTGGTGTTGAAGTCCTATAGGCAGGAGGGGTACTTGCTTTTCTTCCCATGATGGCTTGTGGAGTGGGAGTGGATGAAATGTATGTACTTGTGCTGGCTGGAAATTAACTTGCTCCTGTGTGTGGGGAGGATTGTGACAATGTAGTATCTTGTAAGAGTTCCCCCTCAGTACCCTATAAAGCACATCACTGACCAAACGGTCTACCTCCAGTCTCATTTCAACAGGCCACCTTTTCATTTTTTGCGTGAATGTTAGTATGATAATAGATGCATGTATTGATTTAACATTGAAACAATCTTTCTCTTGCAGTTCCCAGCGACAAAGAATTTGAAACACTGTGGACTTTCCCAAATTGTTGCGAGGCCATAGATGGCTAACATGTAAGAATTTATACCACCCTCCAAATGTGTATCCTATCTCTACAACTACAAAGCATTTTTCAGCATTATCCTGATGGCCATAACGGATGCCAAATATGAATTTCTATTCGTGGACATTGGTAGAAATAGAAAAGTGTCAGATGGTGGGGCATTGGAGCAGACTCCCTTCCATGACAAACTTAAAAACAATGCACTAAATTGGCCACCACGCACCAAAACACAATTAGGACTCAATTTTGTTTTTGTAGTTGAAGAAGCCTTTGCACTGCCCAACAATATATTAAATCCTTATCCCCCAAAAAGTCTCACACCTGCAAGGAGGATCTTTAACGATTAACGATTGTCAAGAGCAAGGCGAGCTGTGGGAAATGCTTTTGGTATATTGAGTAACAGATTTAGAATTATCCATTCTGACATAATTCTGCGCCTAGACAAAATAGACTAGTTGGTGATGGCTTGTTGTGTCCTACACAACTTTCTTAGGCGGAAAAGTCCTACTATGGAGAATACTGAAAAATTTGAGGAAAAGTTAATCAGGGAGGTCTATTTTGAATATTTTAGTACTGTGTACTGGCAGACAGACATTTTGTAATGTATGTATATTTGCATTGTATGTTATATCGAAGAACTAATTGTCATGTAAATGTTTTTATGCATTAAAGATGTTAGTATGTTTGCTTACTATGCCACTTGATGGTATGTGTTCTGTTTCGGGAACGTCAGGTGAGGAACTACTCTCCATCTGGGACATGTTGTTAGTAGATGATCTGACTTTTTCCTGGTAACGTGTGAAACGCAGGAGGTCAAACTTGAACACATAAACATTTTCTGCCCCTGCCCTTGATCTTTTTAAGGCCTCCAACTTTTTAAGTTCTTTTTTGAAGACAGTCCTCATGTTCTGTATCTTCCCTTTGACCCACTCTACAGTTGCCTCTGGATAATGGGAAAGGCTCACTTTCACCATTTTATCCAAAGCCAAACTCTTCTTATGCCTGTTGGAGAACTCCTTTGACTTTGTTTTCCACAAGCAGAGATGGGACCTGTAGGCTTCAATGAAGTCCTTCATGAGCTTTACAGTTTTGTCAGATGTCTTAAAAACTTTCCCCCAAAAAATATAACACATGTCTTGTAAATTTACAGATGAAAACAAACTCTCATGCTATAAAGTACTTACCTTGCTATCATAGAGATGACATTAGTAAAGAGAGTGTAGTATTCATTCTTATAGTATGAAAACATCAGCCATAATTCAATGAACAGAGCTGCAATTACAAATGCAGACGAAGGCTAGAGACGAATGAACATTTACCCACAATGCTCCACTCTGCTGCTACAGCTGCCATGATTGGTCCATACCAACTGTGAACACCCATGTACACGTCTATAAAATTATAGAGGAGGCAGTTTGTCGCCAGCGGTATAAGTGATGGAGGAGTGGAGGGGGATGTAGGAGAAAGTATGCAATTGTAGGAGGTGAAAAGAGCCAAGCCAGTGAGTCCAAGGGAGAAGGAGATGATGTTGAGAGTGCTGGACCAGCACGACTATGACTGTCACAAGCAAAAATACAGAAAAGGAATTGATCAAGCAAAAGTTGATTAATATGCTATGTGACAAACCCAGTAAAAAAGAAGCAAGCTCCAGATACAAAAAAGGGAGCAGATTTAAAGAATAAGGAGCAAATAAAGTTGAAGAGAATCTGTACGAACATTAAAAAAGTGAGTATTAAAATTTGTAAAACTAGTTAGGAAATGGTATTAGTAATTAACGATAACAAAAATTATTAATGTGATTAGTAAAAGTTTTTCATCTATTTACAGAATGAAAAATGGTGATGCATGCTGTACAGCACCACAGAGAAATAAAATGGAGAAAGCAATTGTGAATATAAAAGAAGGAAACACAGACCTAGGAATTGGGGAATTAAGAAAGCAACTAAAAGAAGGTAATTAAAAAATATTACAAAAGTTAAAAAGAATATAAGGTGTACCCTGTACTGATATATTAAAAGTGGCTTCTATATTTCAGTTGGTATGGACCAGCACGGCAGCATGCCTGGCCAGACCCAGGAGAAACATCAACACAAAGTGATTTCAAGCAGTGCCCAAGGTGAGCAAATGGTAGTAGTCCCACTGGTAAAAATGATGTTGTGTTCCGTTTCTTTGTTAAACATAAGCAATATAATTTTCCATTTTTCATTTAGATACCATATGTCACGAATGCCCAGCCTGTCCCAGAAAAAGCAATCTGAACAGCTGGCTGTTACTGGTGACCTTAGTCACCTAGCAATGAATACACCTTTTACGTTCACCAGAACCACTTATTAATGTTTCACACTTAAATCACATACACATGTAGCATGAGCCTCCCTAGGCGTCGTAAGTTCACAAAGAATCACGGAATCTGAAAAATATTTACAAGGCTTGTTTACAAAAAGAATAAATTCATTAATGTAGTTAAGGTATCTAGTAAGGAACATAGGTAGAGAAAAAAGAAGAGAAGAGCCTAATGCTGTCGCACCAGTGAAAAGGAGTACCGGTATATCCCCATAGATTGAATTTGTAGAGTTTTAATACTAATCATTAATCCTGGGGGTGCACTTAACATTAATAGCATACATGAACAAAAAAACACAAAAGAATGTAAATGGTGCACAATACTCTCTATTGTCGCATGTGGGTATTATCAAAATAGCAAAATTCCCAATAGTAAAGCGAGGCAACTGAACGCATTCCGCTGATTGAATCAGTTGCCTCGCTTTACTATAGGGAATTTTGCTATTGCAATTGCTCCAGTAGACTCAAGATAGTCGGAGCAGTAGATAGGTTGCTAGCAAGTCACAATCTACTCCAATAGGAATCTCTTGCTACTTTAGAATCCACCAGCATAGGCTATTGCTCCATTAGATCCTAGACATTAGGAGCACAAGTTAGGTAGCTAGCAAGACACGCTCCTACAATATATAGTACCAATACATGGTTACTTCAGATCAGCCACCAGCACAGCCATATATACTGTGTTATAAGCAGTAGCTATAACGCTAATATTGCTTTCTGCATATGAATTGGTTAATCTTTATGTGGTAACAAACTACTAATCCTCAAATCATTATCAGCTACCTCTAACCTTATCCCTAACATCATGATATACGAGGCTTACAATTCCATCAGCGGATTTTAAAGCACACATTTGTTTTTAAAAGATTATGGTTTTTGTTTTATTTCGCTTTATGCATCCAATAAAAGTTAAGTTTTAACAATACCTCCTGACTCTCGATAATACGCACATGCGACAATAGAGAGTATTGTGCACCATTTACATTCTTTTGTGTTTTTTTGTTTATTTTCAAAAAGGTAATAAACAGACATACAATGGGTTGCACATAAGTTTCCGAAAATAAAATCAGAATCCCTACTTACAAGTTCAGGAATTGACATGTGAGGAATACACATTGAGAAGCATGACACATTTCAGTCTTGACAGACTCCCTCAAAGAAATGAAGGATTTGATGTCTAAAAGCAGAAGATTTTAAACCCTTTTTTCCCACAAACCCTCACCCCCCCACCTTTGGAGTTTAGCCGTCAATAAAGACAGATTGATCTCCCAAATGTCACAGGGCTTCAAAGTGAGCTAGTGATGTCTGGAGATCGGAATGTTCACAAGGCCTTGAGTTCTCACCTTTGCTACTTCTTGCTGGTCTAGATGGTTTACAACTTTGAGTTCAAACTCCCCCAAGACCCTTATCTATCCAGGCCTGGCTAGTTTCAAAAGATTAATGGTACTTGCATAAGTTCAAACTCATGTCATCTATCAAACCACATGTTGAAATTACATTACAAGGTTACATACAATATACATTGTCATACATGAATTCAACAGAAAATAGCAATCAGTCATTAGATATACTACATAGTCGCCACACCATAGTTCGGAAGGAGAGAAGGAGGGCAAAACGTATCAATATTTCCATGACTTCCGGTGAAGAAAAAGGTGAGGCCGAGATGATGGAAAGCTGAACGAAGATTTAAAGAAGTGAAGGCAAACATAAATGATTTGAAGAAGAAATTGCACAAACTTGAGAAAAATTATCTTAATTTGTTTCAGAACATGAAAAAGTTATGTTTGAAGCCTCTACCCAGAGCAAAATTCAAAATCATAGTAATTAGTACATAAGTTAAAAAAAATTGTAATTAGTACAGTAAGCTGCTCTGCAATGTGAGGAATACTTTTTTTTACATCCAGTTAAAACCAAATGGTTAAAAATAAAACATCTTGGCAACAACATTCTTGTTTATTTGCATGAAATAAAGACAAAACCAGTTTGCATGTGCTGTGGTACAGACACAGGTGTACTGAACACATTCCTAGTCTGTCACTAGCATGAGAAAATTAAATACACATAGAGGTATTATATACTTATATGTACATCTGCTTACATGTTGAATAATGGCCATAATAGGTACAGTAATAGAACGAAGTATATATATATATATATATATATATATATATATATATATATATATATATTACTTTGCCATTAGCTTAACTAAATTAAATACACATAGAGGTCTAGACTTGTATGCAGGAACACACAGATGACATATTGAGCATGTGAAAAATGTTTATTATCGATTCACCATTTAAAGATCATTATTTCAATTTGCCTCACGTTTTGACAGCGCACTATGTGAGAGCCGTAGAGACATCATAAATTTAAATATACACACCCAGAAAGTTGTCACTGTTGGGCAGATGGTCGTGAGTACATACACACTGCAGGACTGGAACGACATCGCTCCATCGTTGAAAGAGATTTTAGTGGTTTAAAAATCAAATAAACGATACAATGTGCTTTGGAACGATAATCACACATCTTTGCAGTGTGCACACTAATGCAATATCGTGCCGAACGGTTGTTTATCGTGTGATTGGCCCGATAATCGTCTGAAAACCCTGTAGTGTGTTCCCAGCTTAAGGCACCTTCCCAAGACTGTATGTCTCAAGTAAGTTACTCAATAAGATGCGGTGCTTCTAAATATGCATTCCTGCAAATCACAGTGATGCATATTTATGTACCGCTAAGATGCATTATGCCGGGGATACTCTGGGAGCCCCGGCGAAGTGACCCCTATGCTGAAATATTTTATTCCTATTTACCAACAGCTTAGCACTGCCGGTGATAGGAGCACTGAAAACACGTTCCGACAATACACTAGAATATGGTCAGGAAAGCATCTCAATAAGGTTTTCTGCCAATACTCCAGTGGATCACTCTTAAGTGGGAGTACTATAGTGCAATCCTGGTATGCTCCCACCCTTTATGTACATAAGTAGAAGAATCAGATGGATCTTCATAGAATAATTGCCAACATAGTCCTGCTCCCCTCCAGGAGATCTCGACGGTGAGCTCCAGAGGGCCAGTGCAGGGGGAACATTTGGGAGACTCCTGAATTTCAAGGAATCCTCTTGGACTCCCGAGAGAGGAGACCACACTACCTTATCCCTCCTCCCCTTATGTAAAGAGGTTAGGGCAGGGCTGCGATTATGTGCTTCTCATCACCATACCCCTTTCACAAATTTGGAAATGGGTAGGGCCCTTTAGACCAGCCTAACTAGCTCTACCTCCCAGAAGGTGCAGAGTCTAACGGTTTTCACCAGTGACCCCCGCAAGGGGATATGAAATTGGCTGTTTTTGTGCCGCTGGTCGCAGTCGCCCTGGTAGGTGTTAGGCAAGGTCTAGTGGAGTGTAGAGGTAGAAAAGAAGTTGATGCTCTGAGTAGGTGAACTGGGATTAAAGATAAGATTCAATAGCTATTACAAGTATGGTCGGAGGTATTGTTCTACGGGTAGATGTCCACTTATCTCCAGATACGCTCGGAGGCAGGGAAGCTGGGCCAGGAGAGGTACAGTGTTGGCGGCAGGAATTTACAGAATATAAATATAGCAGTACAGGTACTGATCGATGATTATGGATCTGCGGCTAGATGTATACTTGGGTCCAGGTATGCTTGGGAGCACAGAAGCTTGATCAGGAGTGGTACAGCGTTCACGGCAGGGATCCTTGTTCTATTTATAAAGCAATAAAGTACTGGTGATGATTGTGGATCTGCAGCTAGTTGTACAATTGGGTTCAGATATTCTTAGGAGCACTGAAGTTGGATTAGAAGGAGTACAGAGTTCACGGCAGGGATCCAGATAGAGCGGAGTACACTGTATAGATAAAGCAGAGAAGGCGGGGGTGCAGCCAGGTAAATGCTCCAAGTACAGGCTGGAAATACGGAAATAGCTGTCAGGGCAGACAGGAGCCAGGATTAACAAACACACACTAGGAGAGACTCAAAGAACTGGCAATCAATAAGGGTAAAGAGGTGTTTTAAATAGTGTAGCCAATAGAGGGCGCCTCCCAATGGAAGGGAATGGGAGCTGTCAAAAGGTCGAACTGCGCATGCGCAGACCAGGAACAAGATGGTGCCAGAGTGAGGAACGAACAGCGTCTCCCTGAGAGAGATCACCCACTGCAGACCCTCCAGGTAAGTGATCTGGGACCCGACCGAGCGATCGGTGGGACTAGAGTGTGATGGGTGGGGTACGAATTAACGGCACTAAAAATAGCGACAACCAATAGAAGTACACGAGAATGCCTACAACACCATTATCACAACAGCTATATAGTAGCCGTGATATAAAACAGACGCGACCTATGCCTCCACATAATATAACAGCATGCATGAAATACCTACTAACTTGAAATAACAATAGCATAAATGTCTACAATAAAGGTGAACAACAGTGCTAAATGTCTACACAAGAAATGCCTACTGAGAAATATTACCTACAAATATAAAAATCACTACAAAAACATATCCGAAAATAAATATTACCTACACTACATAAATGCCGACCAAAATAAAAATGAAATAATAACTAGAAAACCGAAATTACTACAAAATATATTCCTACATACAATATTAACGAGAGGACATTAATGTCTATATCAAAAATCACTGCAGAGATATAAACCCTACATATTATTTTTGTAACTAAACCCAAATTGATAATCTCTTACTAAAAATAATAAGTCCATTTACTCATGCAAAAAAATTTGTATGAAAGCTGTAAGAGTGAAATCGATTTCATTAATACTTATGTAATTCCATATGTACCCGATTACTACATTATATATTAGCTTTATCAAACATTACAGTCTCTGTATCTTTTTTGACATAATTCAGTTTATTATTGACAATCAAAGGCATTAGGGCCATAATACTTTTCCCGACCATGTTTGTTATTACTATATGTTGTCATGTATTCTGTAGCTGTGTGTGCCACTAGCCTTTTCTATCATACTCACAAAGCATTATATCAGTTAGTATATTTTAATACAAAATAATATGTATGATGTTTTGTAGTGTTCATAACTGGTATTTAATTAGACATTAATCTTTTGTTCTTGGAGGAACTGTTATTATTAACCAATATTTTATTGTAACTGCTGCAGTTTATGATGTATAATTGTCTATGTTTAGATTAATTCAGATGAAAATTAAAGCAAATTGATGTATAACTTTTAATGTATATAATTTAAAGAGTATATATAATTATTTTTTATTATATTCGCAACCATTTTTAATCATATTGTGCAATACTGTTATATACATGTTATAATAATTCTTTCTTATTTTTACATTTAAATGATTTTAACTGTTTTACATGCAACCAATTATTATTTCAAGCATAGTTAATTTTCTCACGTAAGCATTGCACAGGCACATTCTTTTGTATATGTGGTAGTTTATTATTAATTTTTTAATATTGTCATTATTAAAAATGGTAGGTTTAATGTTGTTAATGTACAATTCACAGATCACATCCATAGATTGGCCATATAAATGTGTTCTTCTGAATTATTTATTTCCACTGTATTTTAGAGAAACAAAAAGGACATTGTTAGTATAAGAAACTGTATAGAAAAAAATAACAATATTCCTAGACACATTTTAAATGTAAATTTCCTGTTTAAAATGCTTCAATCACTGAAAGATCTCAATTTTTTCACCATAACTACAAAAATATATATGATATATCATTATCATAGCCAGGCCCGGCGCTCCCATTAGGCAAGGTTAGGCACTTGCCTAGGGCGCCTGGCTCTGGAGGGCGCCTGGAGGGCGCCACAGAATAGTAAACTACTTTAAAACTGTGCGGCGACCGCTGACCATACCTGTCACGGCCGCCGCACAGCATTCAGATGCACGGGGAGGGGGGAAGAGGCTATTGCTCACCACAGCCGCCTCTCTGCTCCATCTCCTCCCCTCCACTCACTAGTGTCAGTGAGTGGAGGGGAGGAGACGGAGCAGAGAGGCGGCGGTGGTGAGACAATGCCTAGGGCGCCATGGACCCTAGCACCGGCCCTGATCATAGCCCTTACAAGATAAGTACTTAGATTTGATTAGAAAATGGAAGGCCCTATGCCAACACTCCATGATATGCCAGTGATAGCAGTGATGGACCCCGTTTTGTCTTTGTACTCGTTTTCTGTATGGAATAGAGATTATAATAACCATGTTATTCTTCTTTATTGTACATTGAATCCTATCATACAAACTTCTAATCTTCATTATCTGTCCTAATATCTGTCCTAATACTGCTAAATTTTTAAAAGTAAATACAGTCTTACTTAATGCAAAAAAAATAAATATATTTTCATAGTCAAATCTAATACATATACTCACCCTGGTTGTCGTCCATAATAAATCTATGTTCATATTTGTCTCCATGTATATTTATTAATCTTTTACTATAATCTTTAAGACACTTGTTTATTTGCTGCGTATTGTCTTCCCTATAAGCCAAAAAATGAAAACATACAATTTCGTTTAAAATTTAGGAAAGTAAATTCGTCATTAAATACTTCTCATCCCCGGAATTTTATAGATCCTTTTGATTGACTCATAGGCATGAGGTTATTCTTATTCAGCACCGTCCTCTTCTTAGCATACAACATGTCCTTTATTTCCTAGGTAGAAAAAGGTCACAGTTAATATAAAACTAGCACTAAAAAGTGGTTTGTAACATGTGGTAGCGTAGAGCTCAGACATAGCTCTAAGTGCAGACTTACGGGCAATTTGCGGGAGGCCAGCTTGACATCCAGACTTGATTGAAGACCACCTCAAGCAGACGATTTCCTATAGGAGAAGCAACATTTTTAGCCAAAAAATCAGCACTCGCAGGCTCATTTTGGGCGTAGCGGTCAACATTGCTCATGCTCAGACATAGCTTGAAGTGCAGACTTACAGGCAATTTGCAGGAGGCCAGCTTGACATCCAGACTTGATTGAAGACCACCTCAGGCAGTCAATTTCTTACAGGAGAAACAACATTTTTAGCCCAAAACAGCACTCGTAGGTTCATTTTGGGTGCAGCGGTCAACATTGCTCATGCTCAGACATAGCTCTAAGTGCAGACTTATGGGCAATTCACTGGAGGCCAGCTTGTATTGCATATTTTTATTTTCAGGTCCAACTTTGTTATAAGTAGTAGGCGACCCCTCTTAAATATGTCATGAGGTCCACTGTTTCCCTCTGGCCGATGCCTCTTTGTAATGCAGTTTCACATTCTTTTTGCTCCCTTAGTGGCGGTGTCCTTCTAGTGTTGCCAGTGACCTTATGAATTTGGGCTTTGGTGGTGTTTTTTTTTTTAATGAAGTAGGTGATCAGGTTGTACACCTAACTTCTTCTCGCCCAATATGGTGTTCCATCACCGGTGCCAACCCTCCAATTTATTATTTGTTTGCGGGATGCCCAGCCTGTTATTTTCATGCACCGACCACATTCTTGTGGGGAACAACCGTGCTGTTCCTGTAGATTGGCTACGAGTTCCTTTGTGTCGTCTACCAAGAAAATAATTTTCTTCAAAATATTTAACGACTGATTCTGCATTTTCGGGTAAATGTCTTTTTAATTCTTCAAAGGCGTTTGGAATTTGTTTCAGGGGCAAAAAACCAAGGGCTTGCAAGTGCCTCTTGCGGAGGGCAAAACCAGGGTCAGTGCCGTAGAGCTGAGCTAATCCTGCTGTCTGAATGCTAAAAACTCTGACCCAAGTGAAATAAGCAACATTTATGCTGGCAGTTTCCAAATTCGAGCTGGGTAGCATTTATTGCAGCTATCTCAAAATCCGTGAGGATATATTGCGGTGCCAGGTCGATGTCAAATTCCATAGCATAATCCTGTAGTTCTTGTAGAAACTTTCGATAGCACTCCTGGCTTTTATTCGAAAGTAATCCATAAACCAGTGGCACAAAACTTCTGGTGTGTTCATTAGTACTAACCATAGCATGGAGGGTGTAGATCTGCCTAAATAATGTTGGGCAGGGTTTGAAGGTGCCATCCAATACCCAATATGCGGCCTCCTGTAGTTTTTCCAAATATACACGAGTCGCAAACAGTAAAATGCATTCCTTGACAAATGTGGTGTCCTTTCCTAGAAATTGCTCTCCATCAATTACTTTTAAATTGTCGGGGACATTGATATCGTTTATAGACCTTGGCTGGGCTGGCATATCAGCGAGTCTCACTCTCTTCACCGATTGCCTGAGAGCAGATCAATTTGGCATGTACACTGTGCTTGTTGATGGCATTTCAGCTGGGACAAGCTGGATGATCTGTGCCGGGCTCTCCATGGTATTACGTGCCCGTTCCCTAATGTTGTGTCTTGCTCTGGAAACATCAGTTCTTTCTGCCCACGCTGCATGGTTATGTTCCGTGTGAGAGATCAGTTCACGGCTATTGGCAAATTCCATAGTAATGGCTCATGCTGGCAACTGCCATTCTTACATCGCCAATATTATTATTATTATTATTATTAATTTTTATTTATAGGGCGCCACAAAGTATCCGTAGCGCCGTACAAGGACAAACAATGGCACAGTACAAGGTGAAACAGCACAGTACAAGTAACAGTAAGCACTATAACTCTGGGGGCTCAGGCACAGCATGAAAGAGAGGGAGGGAGGGGAAAAGTGAGTATAGGCAGGTAACTATGGCCCAAGAGGGTGGGCACGGATGACAGGTTGAGAGTCACTGAGGGGAGCGGAGAGAAGCGAGAGGAGACAGAGGGCAGAGGGACTGAGAGGAGGTGAGCTGAGTAGCTGGAGAGCGCAGTTAAAAGTGATGGAAACAGAAGGTAAGAGAGCCCTGCTCAAAGGAGCGATAGCTCAATAGCACCTTTCTCCATGCTGTTTGTTCTTGGTGAAAAGAAATCCATCAACGTTGAGTAGATTTCCACCTTTCTGAGATGGCACTAGGGAAACAGATGCAGTCGCCATAATTTCGGTAATAGGATAATCCGCATCTAAATAAATTCCTCGAAATTGCAGCGATTTTTGGTGAATGGCAAACAGATATCCCAAAGGGGTATATAGCAAAATCCGTTCTCTGTAAAAGAGTCAGGCAAAGCCAGATTTTTGATTGAAAAATTAACTTTATTTGTATAAAAAATACATGATACATTGCATTCAAGTGTACGCAGTACACCATAAAACATAAATCATTCATATATTTTAGTACAATAAAAGGCATAAAGTACAAGATATAACATCCTACAATATACATCAAATGCTGCACTAACCATACAAACTTAAACAATATAACATTTAAAAAAAAACAAACAATGGATGTGAGGGAACGGTAGGTGAGAGGGGTAGGGTAGGGAAGTCATGCGCCCAAAGCTTTATTGAGGACAGACACAAATATGGCAAAGCTAGATATACAGCACAAATTATCAAGCTTATTCAGTAATAATAAGTGGCGATGTGACATTGGTCGCGAGAAGTTTTTATAGGGACAGATGTTGAGTTTGACCCACATTACATTACCTACATTACTTAATGTTTGGAAATTTCCCCCTTTAGAAAAAACCATAGTGGTGCATGTATTTAAACTTTTTTATATTATTTTTTTGTTTTTAAGGGGGGTGGTTGTGCCAAAAAGTATCATGTTTTTTTATTTTTTTTTTAAAAGCAAAATCGTTTACTCCCCACTCTATTTAGTCTTCGCCCTAGTGCTGGCAGGCTATTGATGTGTGAGTTAAACTCTTTGAAAAATTTGACGTAGGGTTCCCCCTAATTTAATTGAACCAGCACTAGGCAAACCAGCCGGGGTGATAGGCACTATAGCAGGGGGGTGGAAACGAAGTTTGGGTCCCACGGCCATAATGACTAAACACCCACAGACTGTTCAGCGCTGGCCTGGATTCCCTAGGGATTGTGGTCCGCTGAAAAATGTAAGCGGGCCACCCCCCTAGGGACACCCAGCCCAGTGCCGATAGCACTAGGGCTCTTCCTACTACCCCTGGGCTGTGGGTAGTAGGGTAATAAATGGGGATTTTGTATGAAAAAAAACAAAACAAAAAAAAAATTTGATTTGTGGAACTACATGTCCCAGCCAGCCATGTTGGCCTAAATAGTGTGGGCATGCTGCTACTTGTCTAACTACAAGCACCAGCGTACCCATAGCACCCAGGGCATGTTTGCACTTGTAGTAGAACCACAAGTGCCAACATGCTCTTACACCCACGGCTGGCTGTGATCTGTAGTTCCACAAAGCAAAATGTTAAATAAAAGCACAACACCCTCATTCCAACCACAAATCTTTATTAAAAATAATAAAACCCCAAGAAATACAGTAAACACCCTCATGTACACCATAGATTTTTATTGAAAAAAACAAAAAACAAGATACTCACCATGGACGAAATCCTCAGTTTTATGATGCTTTAACTACACACACTAATTTACGCGAAGTCCCAAAAATTATTTTGTACCTTCGAAGAAATGTCCGGCTTGCCCACTGTCCCACAAATATTTGTAACTTACAAATGTCCATGCTTGGCCAGTGTTCAAGAAATGTTTGTAAATTTCAAAAAATGTACCTCCTTGTAAAATCTTTAATTCTGCTGTACGGGGGGCCATTGTTGCTTGCAGTGCTGGGGCCCTTCTTCATTGCAGTGTAGGGGCCCAATCTCCTTTGCAGTGCTGGGGCCATTCTTCATTGCAGTGTGGGGGCCCATTCTCTTGTGCAGTGTTGGGGCCCTTCTTGATTGCAGTGTAGGGGCCCAATCTCCTTTGCAGTGCTGGGGCCATTCTTGATTGCATTAATTTACTTTTATTTTTTTATAGTAAAATGAGTGCCTTAACCATTTCAAACTCGCTAGGACCAATAATAGAGCGCGAGGGGGTGCATGCAAAAAAACAATTGAATTGAGGTTTTTTTTTTAAACACGCGCTCGAACAGGAAAAAAACGAGCGCGTTTGGTTTTTTTTTTCGAGCGCAAAATTTTAACGCATCTCGCTAACAATTGAATACCCCCCTTTAAGTTTAATTGACTGTTTACTTACAAATTTCTTTAATTATATTGCTTAATCAATATTCTACAGAATAAGATGCAATCGAAATTGCAATGGCAGGAATTCAGTATACTAGTTCTTTTCTAAAGCACTTGTTAAGGTGAACTATAAATCTGTTGCAATTCAATATTTAAATTATGTTTTCGATTATTTAAAGTGGCAGCTCATTAATGTTATTTTCATAATCTTACTATGTAGGTTATATACTTATGGATTTATAATCAATTTAAAAAGTAATTGTTGGTCAACTTATGTCGTAATCTACTTTCTTTACGTTTAAAATATATATTTGCATATTGTTAAAAGTTTTAACATTTACCATCTATATTACAATATTTATCAAGTTAAACAGTAAATTTCCCAAAAAATAACATTCATTTGTAATACGGATGTTAATATTCACGTCAATCAAATTAACCATAGCACCCTAGCAACACTTATGTACAGGGCCGGACTGGCCATCTGGCACTTCTGGCATTTGCCAGAAGGGCTGATGGCTGTATGGGCCGGTCCGGTCCCTGCGCTTCCAGTCCCGCAATTTAATTTTTTTTTAAACTTCCGCGCGATGACGTCACTTTGCGACGACGCAGCCGCCCAGGAGCCTTTGGTAAGTTGGAGTAGGGCCATCTTAACAACATTATGGACCCCCGGGCAAAGCAGTGCACCGGGGCCTCTAGATATAGATATAGATATAGATATATAGATGTATACAGATACAGATATATTGATATATAGAGATAGAGATAGATAGATGTACTTGCTCAGTGACCCTTGAAGGATTTTTTTGCAGGTTTTTTTCTTTTGCAGGATTATTTATTCTCATTAAGAGCCGTGCCTATGGGGCCCCCTTGCCTGTGGGGCCCCCGGGCAGCTGCCCATCATGCCCAATGGAAAAGATGGCCCTGAGTTGGAGCACTGTTTTTCTTTGTAATCCGTCCAGGGGATAGTGACAGGTACTGCGGAGGGGGGCTGGGGTTGGCAATAACTAAAAATTACTGCACGGGAGAAGTGATGTCTGCAGGGGGAAGAAAATGTCTGCAGGGGTGCAGGGGGAAGGGCGGGGGAGTGACAATGTATGCATGGGAAAGGGGGGGTGAGTGACAATGTATGCATGGGAAAGGGGGGGTGAGTGACAATGTATGCATGGGAAAGGGGGGGTGAGTGACAATGTATGCATGGGAAAGGGGGGGTGAGTGACAATGTATGCATGGGAAAGGGGGGAGTGAGTGACAATGTATGCATGGGAAAGGGGGGAGTGAGTGACAATATATGCATGGGAAAGGGGGGGTGAGTGACAATGTATGCATGGGAAAGGGGGGGTGAGTGACAATGTATGCATGGGAAAGGGGGAGGTGAGTGACAATGTATGCAGGGGAAAGGGGGGGTGAGTGACAATGTATGCAGGGGAAAGGGGGGGGGTGAGTGACAATGACAAATGAGGCTGAATAGGACGAATGCACTTAAAGGGCGACAGGGTTTGTAGTAAGCTGAACACTGACCTGAAGGTGTTAACATGGGTTGGCCCGACCAATGGTAATCCAGTGGGAGGGACCTTGATTGTTATAGGAGGCTGCACTTCCTGTCTGGTTCATTCCACAGCACGAGATTGCAGAAGGAGGACCTGAGCCAGAAAACGGATAAGTACCTCTTGTTTTTTCTGTTCAATTGTCCTGTTTCTTCTCCTATACCTCTCCCTGTTGCTTTTCTCTCTTTCTATTTTCTGCGCGCTCTTTTCATTTTCTGTCCACCTGTGTTTTCTCCCTTTATCCGTTTTTCTTTGTTCCCTTAATCCTTCCCCCTTCATCTCCGCCTGTTTCTCCCTCTTTCCCCCTCCATTTTCCTTCCCCTCTCCGTTTGTGCCTTTTTCTCCTTCCCCGCTTCTCCTGCCACCATGCCCCGTCCTAGACGCTCATCTGCCCGCCCAGCACGCTACAGGTCCCCTTCCCCCCTCAGCTCCCGGCGCCATGTTGCTGCCAGCCCCTCCCCAGCCCTTCCCTCAGCGGAAGTTCAGGGATTTCTCCCTCAGCCCCAGCGTGGGTCCGTGGCTGGGACCCACGCTTCTGTCATTGCCCCTATCCTTACCAGCGGCCGGCGGGGTCGCGCTACCCGGTCGGCGGAGTCATCTGGGTCGCGCATGCGCAGACCCAGGCCGCCATCCCACTCCATGGTGCCAGCTTTTGTGGTCAGCAGCGGGGGGGGGGGAGGGGGGGGGGTGATTCCAGTCAGCACCCCTGCGCCTCTCCCAGCAGCAGTTGTGCCCAACATTACACAGGAGACCCGGGTGTCGCCATCTAGGGGCAGTCTCACGGGGGATAGAGGGGTGACTTCCAGCAACCCTCCAGGGCGGCAAAGTGGGTCTAGCTCGGAGGCCTTTATCCAGTACCCCATCACCCCACCCATCTTGGCCCGCAGAGGGGACAGACTGACGTATAACCCCCCTGCCCCTCATCAGTTGCATTTCCCGCCCAGCCCCTTTTTACCCCATAGTGGCAGGGGTTCTTCTTGGGGGGCACATCATGGGGGGGCCCCTTTGTCTGACAGAGGCCCGTTTAGACCATGCACACCGGGGACGGACAGGGTCCAGAGTTTCAGGCTGGGGCAAAGACACGTGGGATCAGATAGGCCCAGTAGTGGGAACCTGGAAGTTTTTGGGGACAGCCCTCTGGCGCCTGTGAGGCCCTCTCTTTCTCGCCACGTTCTGCCAGCAATAGACGAGTGGACATACAGGTCCCAGCGTGCCCCATCGCCGCCTGGAGCGTATGGCCGCACCAGTCAATTTAGGCCAGGTCCCACGCAAGATAATTTGGTATATGATTACCATCATTCCAGCGGCGGTAATACGTCCCAATGGTCCCCTCCGCGGCGCACCCAGTCCAGACCAAGTGGGTTTTACGAAGAACCATACCGGGCCCTTTACGACGATTTCCCCCCTCAGCGTCGGGTCTTATCTGGGGGTTCCTATAGCCCGTCACCCCTTTTGCCTCCTAGATTAGAGCCCTGCGGCCCAGCCTTGGGATCAGCGCGGCGTCGACTGGACTACGTTCCTAGATCTCAGCTTACTGCTCCACTTTGTGTTGCAGAACCTGCGGTCGCGAACCAGGAGATGAGGGCTGTCGGTGGAGGTCGTTCTGGGTCTGAGTCTCAGGAACAGAGGTCGGCTGGGATTCGTGTAGAACCAATCCCGGGATCAACAGATGCCCAACCGGGGTCAGCCAGTGTTGTGGAGACATCAGTCGCGGCCGGGAATCCTGCTCCTCATGGTGAGTCTGTTTCTGGTACCACACACGATGTACAGTTGTTAGGGTCACCGGTTCTTTCCACGAGCAGTGGTTCCTCAGATTCGGGCGATAGGCCCAGAAAACTCATTAAGCTATTGGAAACAAAATTACTAGGTAAACGCAGCAAACAAGCACCGCAGTCGGGAGGCGAAGACCGGCCGGTAGCTAGGGGTGACTTAGGGCAGGTTGAAACCCTAGAGATAACCCACAGTATTAGGCCGAGTGTACGGGATAGGATTAGACGCGGAAAGTACGTGGACATGTTCGCCCTGACAGGGGAGGGTAAGAAGGCTCTTGCCGCGGCTTGTGAAAGGTCCGGCATGGGGGAGGATAGGTTCAGATCGTTTACTAGATGGTCGAATTCCTTCTCCATTTTTGCTACTATTTATCTGGAAACTAGGCCCGGCGAGCAGGATGAGTTGTGGCGATATACTCATCTTATTAGCGGGATGGCATTAAAAGATGGCCCCTCAATATGGAGAGCATATGACGAGCTCTTCCGCAAGCGGATGAGCGGTCGCGAGAAGCTCCCGCTAGGGTCAAAGGACATAGACACCTGGCTGGAACTCATGAGACCGAGCAGTCAAGGGGCCGAGGGTTACACGGGCAGGAGGTTTCAAGGGCCGGGGAGGGTACAAGCAACCCTCCCCACAAAAGGTCGATGTTTTGATTTCAACGCAGGCGCCTGCCAGCGAGGCACATCATGCTGATTTAAACACAATTGCACGGCATGCGGAGGTCAGCATCCAGCCACCGAATGTGCAAAGGCCCGAAGGAGTGGGGGTAGCGGAAGAGGTGCAAACCCAGCTGTGCCAAGTCAAGGGTCCATCGCCAATTAATTTGGCTGAGCTGGACAAATGGCTCGCTTGGTTCCCAGATAGAGACACCACTTCTCTCATACATGACGGTTTCCATATAGGTTTTAAGTTACCAGTTCAGGGCAGCATTTCTACGGCGACGCCGATCAACTTGAAATCGGCGCTCGCTCTCCCAGAAGTCCTAGACGCTAAAATCGCGAAGGAGGTTAGTCTGGGTCGCATGGCGGGCCCTTTCCCTCTTCCCCCCATTAAAAATCTTATTCTGTCCCCGGTAGGGGTAGTACCCAAGAAGGCGGCGGGCAAGTTCAGGTTGATACAGCACTTGTCGTACCCGGCTGGTCTGTCAGTGAACGACGCTATAGACGCCACCCTTAGTTCCGTAAATTATCAATCATTTGAATCCGCACTGGCACTGGTGCAGGAATGTGGGAGGGGAGCCCTGTTAGCTAAGATCGACATTGAGTCGGCTTTTCGGTTACTGCCCCTTCACCCGGAGTCGTATAGATTCATGGGTTTTCGGCATCGTGGTGGATACTATATCGATCGCTGTCTGCCTATGGGATGTTCGATATCCTGTGCGCTATTTGAGAAGTTCAGTGGCTTCTTGCATTGGTGCATTCAGGCGGGGACGGGGTGTCGGTGGATTGCACACTATCTTGATGACTTCCTAGGTATCGGGCCTCCTGATTCCACTTGTTGTCGGGATACGCTGTTTTCCACTGAAGCTCTCTTTAGGGTGCTAGGCGTTCCCATTGCCGCGGATAAAACTGAGGGTCCAGCCACGTGTCTCTCGTTCCTTGGAATTGAGATCGACACGGTGGCCGAGATTTGCAGGCTCCCAACTGATAAAGTGTCCAAAATGTGTGAGGCTATTGCAGAAGCGTTGGAGTCCAGCTCCAGCCCGCTCAGACAGGTTCAGTCCCTGTTAGGGAGGTTCAACTTTGCCTGCCGTGTGATTCCCATGGGTAGAGTTTTCTGTAGGAAGCTACAGAGAGCCACTGCGGGGAGGAGTAGGCCGCATGCGGCTGTGAGTCTCTCTAGGGTCATCAAGGAAGATTTACAAATTTGGCTCACCTTCCTGAGTGATTTCAACGGGACACGAATATGGCCTTCACCACCCGTTACAAACGTTAATATCGACCTGTTTACGGATGCTTCCGGAGCATGCGGCTTCGGTGCTTACCTGGACGGGCATTGGTGCGCGGAAAGCTGGCCGGAGGAGTGGCATAGGGTAGGAATTACCAGAAATTTGTTGGTCCTGGAACTATTTCCGATTGTCGTGGCAATTGAACTGTGGGCGTCCACGTTGCGGGGGAAGCACATAGTTTTTTGGTGCGACAATTTGGGGATGGTCCAGTCGATCAATAAACAAAGCGCATCCTCCCATCATGCAATATCTCTGCTGCGCCACCTAGTGTTGCGCTGCCTTCAGTTCGATATTTCCTTCAGGGCTAGACATGTGCCAGGGGTGCAAAACAGTTTGGCCGATGCTTTGTCCCGAGGACAATGGAGCAGGTTTCGTAGCATGGCTCCCCAGGCGGACAATGTTGGTATTCCGTGTCCCTCTTGTGTTTGGCAGATCATCAAGCCGGCATAAGGGGGCTCATAGAACAGGCGGTAGCCCCTTCCACACTGAGGACGTATCAGGCATCATGGAGGCGGTGGTCATTATTCAGCGGGCAAAAGGATCAATCTGAGGCAGGTCAGCGTGATGCTATGTTAGCATTTATGTGGGAGAGCTATTCCAAAGGGGAATCTAGAGCCTCTATGGCGTCTACTTTGGCAGGAATATCTTTCATGGCCAGGCTTCAAGGTTACACGGATGTCACAAAGGGGTTCATGATCAGTAAGGCCCTAAAGGGGTGGGCTAGGACTAGACTCTTGCAGGCAGATGCGCGCTTGCCTATCACCGACAATATTCTGGACCAGTTGATAGGGACCCTGGGATGGATCGCAGTTGATGAATATGAGAAGACCTTATTTAGCGTTGCTTTCTCTATGGCCTTTTTCGGTGCTTTTCGGGTTTCTGAATTGGTGGCTAAATCCAGGGGGCATCAAGAGTCAGGTTTACAGGCAGAGCATGTCAGCTTATGCGGAGGAGTGGTTTCATGTAAAATAATTAGATCTAAAACTGATCAGAGTGGCAGGGGAGCATGGGTGCAGTTACATAGGCAGCCTAATAGTAACATCTGCCCAGTTAATTTAGTGTCACGGTTTATGAATATGAGACCTCAGGCTCGTTTGTTTTTATGTCATCATAACGGCATGCCCTTGACGAAATATCAATTTTCGGCCATTATGAAGAAGTCTCTACAGTCATTAAATATAGACAGTTCTATGTACGGAACGCATTCATTCAGGATCGGTGCAGCCACATCTGCTGCTTTGGCGGGATCCTCTACTGAGACGATAAAAGCTCTGGGCCGCTGAAAATCCACGGCTTATAAATCTTATGTCAGGATTGACAATGTTGATGTTTAAATGTTTTGTTCCGCTAATCAAAGGTTGCCTTGCAGTTTTTTCTTTTTCTACAATTTCACTCTCTTATTGTTACCTAACCACCCCCACTGCCCTCCCCTACCGCACCTTCTCCCTCCATTCGGTGGGCTACCCTGGGCTTTTCCGCTCGTCGCTTTGAAGCGGGGGCACGAAGGGATTTTCACCCGGGTTTCCCTGGGCGTAAGTCCTGATTAGTGGTGTGCTGCCGGGGTTTTTCCGGGTGTTGTTTACCTTCGCCTGGGTGGCCTGCTCCCTATTTGTTTCCTCTTCCCTGATCCTCCCCGTTGTCCGGTTTTCCTCTATACTATCCTTCTCATGCTTTTATGCTATGCCTGGCCTGTCTTCCAATTTATGGTGGCATGGTTTTAACAATGTTTTTTTGCTTCCAGGTGATGGTGTTTCAACTAAGATGGTGTGGATCATTGGTCATTCCTTTGTTTTCTGGGCCGCCGGCCACCCCAGGTCTAATGTTATACCGAATCACGAAGGCACCGTAATAAGATGGTTGGGTAGAAGGGGATTAGGTTGGCCTGATTTGGTTCCATGGTTGGCGAGGTTAATAAAACAGCATGGCCCGCCAAATATACTAGTAGTGCACGCAGGAGGCAATGACCTAGGAAAAGGAAAGTCTCTGGAGCTCATTATTTCGATTCGGGAAGACCTTAGGCGAATTCACGAGGCATGGCCACATATCATTATTGGTTGGTCGGCATTAATCCCCCGGCTGGTTTGGAGAACAACTATCCCCTTAAAAAAAATGACAGTTATGGTCAGGAAGCTGAATAGCACCATTAGGAAAATAGTGCGGTCCATGGGGGGTTTAGTTATCAATCACCCGGGATTAGGGGTAGAGTCACCTCAATTGTTTAGAAGTGATGGCGTACATCTAACGGAGGAAGGTATGGGGTTGTTTATAGATAGCATTTGCGGTGGAGTTTCGGCGTGTTTAGATTAGTGGTGGCGGGCTGCGGCGTCTGTGGGGCGCAGCGGGGTAGGAAGGCACTGCATTCAGCGGCTGATTTGTGGGCGCATTGGTAGTTGTCGTAGGTCACTGCCCCCCGTTGAGGCACCAGTAACTCCCTTTTTGGCCCTTCGGGGAGGTGGGTCCCTGTTCGACTCGGTGAGGGAGGGCAGAGTGAGTTTTCAAAGGGGCAGTCACTCTGACGCCAACTCAGCGCAAAGTTATGTTGGGATTTGTTCCCTGTGGTGGTGGAAGTACGGCGGTTTGCGCCAGTCCACTCGTGATAGTGTTTGTCAGCTTGAGAGTTGTTTCGCAGTGCCCTTTCTCCGCCACCATAGGTCTAGTTTAAATTAAAATCATAATAAAAGTTCTGGCAATTTTTTATAACTTATTCAAGTCTCCGTGTCTTTATTTGCATGCAAAGGGTTTTTAGAATTATAAGGTTGATGTAAGGTTTACGAAACATACACGGTGAGCCCTTTATGACAAATGAGGCTGAATAGGACGAATGCACTTAAAGGGCGACAGGGTTTGTAGTAAGCTGAACACTGACCTGAAGGTGTTAACATGGGTTGGCCCGACCAATGGTAATCCAGTGGGAGGGACCTTGATTGTTATAGGAGGCTGCACTTGCTGTCTGGTTCATTCCACAGCACGAGATCCCACCCACCCACTCCTTTGGTAGGATATGTCCGGTTATGTTGCGGTAGGAAGGCACTGCGTTCAGCGGCTGATTTGTGGGCGCATTGGTAGTTGTCGTAGGTCACTGCCCCCCGTTGAGGCACCAGTAACTCCCTTTTTGGCCCTTCGGTGAGGAGGGTCCCTGTTCGACTCGGTGAGGGAGGGCAGAGTGAGTTTTCAAAGGGGCAGTCACTCTGACGCCAACTCAGCGCAAAAGTTATGTTGGGATTTGTTCCCTGTGGTGGTGGACGTATGGCGGTTTGCGCCAGTCCACTCGTGATAGTGTTTGTCAGCTTGAGAGTTGTTTCGCAGTGCCCTTTCTCCGCCACCATAGGTCTAGTTTAAATTAAAATCATAATAAAAGTTCTGGCAATTTTTTATAACTTATTCAAGTCTCCGTGTCTTTATTTGCATGCAAAGGGTTTTTAGAATTATAAGGTTGATGTAAGGTTTACGAAACATACACGGTGAGCCCTTTATGTCTGCAGGGGGAAGGGGGGGGCTGAGTGACAATGTCTGCAGGGGGAAGGGGGGGGGCTGAGTGACAATGTCTGCAGGGGGAAGGGGGGTGTGAGTGAGTGACAATGTCTGCGGGGGAAGGGGGGTGAGTGACAATGTCTGCAGGGGGAAGGGGGGGTGAGTGACAATGTCTGCAGGGGGAAGGGGGGGTGAGTGACAATGTCTGCAGGGGGAAGGGGGGGTGAGTGACAATGTCTGCAGGGGGAGGGGGGGTGAGTGACAATGTCTGCAGGGGGAAGGGGGGTGAGTGAAAATGTCTGCAGGGGGAAGGGGGGGTGAGTGACAATGTCTGCAGGGGGAAGGGGGGTGAGTGAAAATGTCTGCAGGGGGAAGGGGGTGAGTGAAAATGTCTGCAGGGGGAAGTGGGGTGTGTGAAAATGCCTGCAGGGGGCAATGACTGTAGGAGGGGGACAACAAAAATGGCCAATGTGTGTGGGGGACAGTATATGACTGTAATGTGTGTGGGGGACAGTATATGACTGTAATGTGTGTGGGGGACAGTATATAACTGTAATGTGTGTGGGGGGACAGTATATGACTGTAATGTGTGTGGGAGGACAGTATATGACTATAATGTGTGTGGGGGACAATATATGACTATGATGTGTGTGGGGGACAGTATATGACTATAATGTGGGCTATTAAGTGAATGTGGGGCTGCTTGGGGAAAATGAGGTATATTTATTGAATGTGATTATGAATTATTTAATGCCTGAGATGGATGTGGGAAATGGTTATTTTTATTAAACATAAATGCTATTTAATTTCTTGCTGAGGTTGTTTGGAGGGAGGGAAATAGTTTAACTTATTAAATGGGAATACTATAAATTTAATGTTTGGGGCTGCTTGTAGTGAAATAGGTATATTTATTAAATGTATATACTATTTAATGTCAGGGCTAGTTGGAGGGAAATAGATGTATTTATCAAATGTGAATACTATTATTTTAATGTTGGGGCTGGAGTGAGGCCTAAATTTAAAATGTGGGTGCTATATTGATTTAACACCGGTGCTGGTTGGAGTTTTCTAACTTTCATGTACCCATTTTTTTTCCTAATAGGGCCTCCAACATTCCAGGATCCAGACAAGCAGCAACTGATCTAAAGACACCAGCATCCACAAGTGGTGACAATGACAAGACAGGTAGGAGAGACCAGGACAGTCTGCCAACTGTCCTGAATTTGGTGGGTGACTGTCCCGCTTAGTCAGGATTTGGTCTGACTGCAAGGACAGTTGAGAGGTATGTCCTACTTCACATTGTACTGCTTGTGAAGGCAGAACTGTGTGCACCTAACAGTAGTGCTCACAGTATTGCCTGTGTATTTGTTGAAAATGTGTCTAATAATCATATTACATCATAGGAGCTCCCCTGTCTTAAGTGCCTAGGGCCCCCTGAGCCTAAATCCAGCTCTGGTTAGCAGGAGGGAGCGGATAGCTACTCCCAGTCCCTAGATAGGACACAGCCTGCAGAGCAAGCAGAGGAGCTCTAAGTCTCATGAGATTTATTAATCTTGTGAGACTAAGAGTTTCCTTGATCACTCTACAGGATGTTCCCACTCTGATGGATGTCAGCAGCATCAGAAGCATAGATAAGTACAGTGGGCTGGGGGGTGTTGTAATGTGTTTCTGGGGTGGGGGGGTGGCATGATGGGGAGGGCCTGATAAATGTAATGTTTTATTATAATGTATGTATCAATGCCCCATGTTGACCACGCCCCCAACATAATGTGGCCACGCCCCTGACGGCTCTGCTGCTGCACAGCGGCACACGGTTTTGTCCTGCTCATCAACAGAGATGGGCCTGTATGCTTGAAATGCCAGGGCTGATTTTTACTCCCAGTTTGGCGCTGCTTATGTATATTAATTAATTGCATAGTAAATGTAAGATGCGATGAATTCAGACCATGTATTTTGAAAAACAACAAGTTTTTATTATAAATTCAATAATTAACAATATATAGTAAAAAATAATGTTAGCAATAAACATTATATGAACAAAAAATATTTAATGGTGATAATATTGTACATTAAGTAATTGTTGGACCAAAGTTTTGGGTGAACGTGTTCAAATGCTTGATAAAGCATTTTAGGATGCTCTCAAATTTAGGACACTCTCTTTTCATTTCTGTAAGTGCATCTTTTCTTTTTGAAAATATTCAGTTAACGTTTTGCTTGCACGGTGAGGCTGACTTTGTAACATCTGTTGAATGACAAAAAACAAAGGTTGTACATTTTTAACCAACATTACACAAGAATATAGCGCAGAGTATTACAATTTGAAAGAAGAATATTGTAAGTTAGAA
Source organism: Mixophyes fleayi (assembly GCF_038048845.1). NCBI lineage: Eukaryota > Metazoa > Chordata > Amphibia > Anura > Limnodynastidae > Mixophyes > Mixophyes fleayi. The sequence continues at coordinate 254,473,875 of NC_134405.1, read as the reverse complement.
GATTTATAAAGATTACCACAGCAAGCATAGAATTATAAAAAAACATCACTAGACCTAATAATTAGATTTTTTTTTTTAAGATGCTTACATTTAGAAATGCTGTTTCATTTATATTTATTTGGTGTGTATCCTGAGAGGAGAAGAGGCTATCTTACAAAAAACTACAGTCTGTATTTGAATTTCCAATGTCTGTCAATAGATTCTAAATCCCCCCACCAAAAAAAAATTAAAAAATTAAATTAACAAAACATATACTACAAGTTAATTAAAGAGGGAGAAAATATAAGAAGGCTGTGAGAGGACGGATAGGGCAGAGACAAAGCAAGCAAAGGCTTAGGAAAGCCAAATACAAGATGGAGCCAGGGAAGGTTTATGTCGTTTGACTATTGCAATTACCTGATGTGCTGCTGTGGCGCAGTGCAGGCGATTCTTCTGTCTTCAACAATGAGGTGGTTCTTCAGTGGAAGTTGTCTGCTGTTCACTTTCTGGATAATCTGTTTGCGTTGCTGTTTCAGAAGTGGGTACCTGACCAGGTTCGGGAATACGTTGCAGCATTCTGTTGGACATTTCTTTGCATTATTTCATTTACCAGGAGTTGCAGACTCGTGGAAATTGCAATGCTCGCTGCAGCCGCCTGTTGCTGTGTGATCCACATTTCATTCACAGTTGCCCACGTTTGATGCTGTGACATTTGGATGTTCCTGAGTGTTGTATAATGTTTCATTTGATGCATGCCTTGGTTCAAAAGTGTTTGGGCAAAGAGATTCAGATTGGCCAAAATATGTCTCTGATTGTCCAAAAGCTTGCGAGTTAATGAGAGACGAGTGGCTTGGTCCTGGGAATTTGGATAGCCATGCACTTCTTCCTCACGCTGTGTTGGTTCAGGTGAGATGTTAGGAACTTCAGCATCTGATGGAGGTGTGTTCACCCGTTCTGTGGTTTCTTCACTTATGTCCGTGATCTGATTTGTAACTGGGTCCACCACTTCGGGTTGCATGGTGTCCGCTAGCTGAACTGTGGCTTGCTTAGATTCAGATTGAGTGGCATCTTCTGCCTCTATTGGTGATGTGTGGGCTTTCATTTCCACTGTACAGAAATCTTCTGCTGGATGGACTTCAGTGGGCACATTCTCCAAATCTATCACAGTGTCATCATGACTTCCATGCTCAAGTACTTCCTCAACAAACAGTTTTCTTCTCTGAGCTGATGACAGAGAGGAGAAATGGTTAACTTTTAATTGAAATTTGTAGCAGGACATGCGAGAACATTACAGGTGTAACGGTAGTATGCACTAAATTATAATACCTCGCAAAGATGAAACTGAGGAAGCCGAAGATTCTTTAAGTCCAATGACTTCGCTGGTTTCTTCAGGGTAATGGGCAGACTCCTCAAGTAAATGTGAAGTTGCCGTATCTGAAATTTTAGCTTGTTTTAGTTTGGAGAGCATTTAATTTACACCTTAAAGTTAATTTACAAATACGGTACAATTACCTGTTGAGAGACGAGTGGACTTCTTCCTCATGGTCCTGCTGAGATCCCTTGTCTTGGTTTTTTTGACTGTGATAAATTAAAGAAGGCAAAATTAATTAATTTTGGGAAAACAACTGTTAGTACTGTGTGAAAGGTTGGCAACTGTGGTGCGGTGAAAAGTATGCATAAATTATCCACTCTAAATTACATAGTAAAAACCATACCATGGGACTTTGGTTTCCCTTTCGGAGTTTTCACAGGAGAAACATCCTCATGTGAGCCATGTGTGTTCAGGTCAACTTCTCCTGCCATGTCTGACAGGAGACCTTTGTGTCCTTGTTCACATCAAACAGTCGCAATGTCTTTGCAATCTTCACCTTGGTACTTTTCCTGCAACCACGAAACTGCTTTTTACAAGATTCCTCATTACGAGCGATGCCACGTACTGCAGACACCGCTTTTCTGATAGAACTCCAGATCTTGCTTCGGACATGGTAGTTGGTCTTCATACGCTTTTTTCATAGGATCTTGTTTGTGAATTGCAAAACCTAATAAAGAAACATTTTTTTAAAAATTTTTGTTCAAATGCAGGTTATACTTTATTAAGCCACTGTCACGGTTTGGTATTCTGGACTCTGGATCCGTTCAATAGATGTTTAGAAGAACGGATCCTCGGGGAGTATTGTAACACACTGGCAAATGGTAGTAGCACCCAGAGGGTGAATAGATGCAGGGCCCTCTTAAGAACATCTTGGGCCCCCGGGCACAGCAGTGCACAGGTGCCCCTATATATACAAAAAAAAAAAAAACCCTGGAAAAAAAAAAAAGACAATACTTACCTTGCGGTCAGTTGGCGATCCGGCTCCCTCCCTGGTCTCCTCCTTCATCGCGCTCCGCAATGGATGTCGGGTGGGCGTGATGACGTCATGCCCGACATGCACTGCGAGCACCGTAGAATGAACAGTCCAGCAAACAAGTGGCAGCAGGTGTATGGTATCACAGTAAGACGGCACACATCAGAGGAGAGAGTAACAGTCCAGGCAGCAATATAATCCCAACTGATGTGGCAGGAATCCAGCCCCATACAATGCCTTAATATGCTTAGATGACACAGGAGCAGTTCAGCCAGAGAAAATAACAACAAGCAACTTGATGATACGACCTGTAGTGCCACTGAGCCACCGAGGTGAATGTGGAATAGATGAAGTTTGAACAGGACAACTCTGATAGATGACTTGAAAGGTAGCGATCTCCGTTAAGCAGCACGGCCCATGTAGACAAATGTAGCTTAAGCGATCCAGCCCGTGGAACAGGACTACAACTGAGGCAGGTGCAGCTTGAGCAGTATAGCCCGTGGAGTAGCACACAGCGGAGACAGCTGCAGCTTGAGCGGTATAGCCCGTGGAGTAACACACAATGGAGACAGGTGCAGCTTGAGCGGTATAGCCTGTGGAGTAGCACACAGCGGAGACAGGTACAGCTTGAGCGGTATAGCCCACGGAGTGGTACACAGTGGAGACAGGTGCAGCTTGAGCGGTATAGCCCGCGGAGTAGCACACAACGGAGACAGGTACAGCTTGAGTGGTATAGCCCATGGAGTGGTACACAGCAGACACAGGTGCAGCTTGAGCGGTATAGCCCATGGAGTAGCACACAGCGGAGACAGGTGCAGCTTGAGTGGTATAGCCCATGGAGTAGCACACAGCGGAGACAGGTACAGCTTGAGCGGTATAGCCCATGGAGTGGTACACAGCGGAGACAGGTGCAGCTTGAGCGGTATAGCCCGTGGAGTAGCACACAGCAGAGACAGGTACAGCTTTAGCGGTATAGCCTGTGGAGAAGCACACAGCAGAGGCACTGACGATACAAGTGAGAGTGATATTAGAGACGTAGAGGAAAATAAATTAATTGCGCTTTTAAAAAAGCAGTTTTGGCGTCCGGAATTCAGTCACGTATGAACTGAAATGCAAACTCTGCAGCACTGGAAAAGGAATTCTGGAACCAGGAACCGGGTCAGCGAAGCCAAATCCAGCTCAACTACGAGCAAACTCGTCAAAATCATAGAAATGGCAGTGTGCATATTCGCGCCAAAGATTTTTATAGTAGGGGTTTAGAGGCACGAAATGTATCAATTTTACGCTAATCATTTGTATGGGATAGGCTAGTATTAATATAGTCATATTTGTGTGATGTCATCAGTGTATTAGGAGTACAAGTACCTTTTACTTTATTTGAACAACTGTGACTTTATTGAGCACACAACTGCAAAGGCAGTTCCTGTTATTATATTTGAACAACTTTGACAACTTTGACTTAAAGACAATTGTAATGTTCTTTTGTTTGTAAAGGGCTGTTTCAAGGATAATGTGTTTTGATAGCAACAAATAAAAAGGAACATGAGTTAAATAGTATTGATATATATATATATATATATATATATATATATATATATATATATATACATATATATATATATATACATATATATATATATATATATATATATATATATATATATATATACATATATATATATATATATATATATATATATATATATATGTGTGTAAATAGTGGGTGCGCATTCTTAGGTCGATATTTATGTATGTCTGCGTTATTTGTGTGGACATTTATGTATGTTGTGTAGATTTATATGTTTGTGTAAGGGTTGGAATTACCTAAGTCGTGATTTCCATTAGTAGTTTATATTTTGGATCGTTCATTAGGTTGGTCGGGTTCATAAAGATTTCGATATCTGTTTAGGTATGTTTGATAACAGTTTTGTAAATGTGTAGTGATTAAACGTGATTTTCATTACCGTTTTAGTTTCATTTCAGTGTTTTTGTACTAACGTTGTTTAGGTGGTCGGGTAATGTCTCACGTCTACATATTAACAATCGCTATTTTCGCGTCTGATTTTTCATTGTCGTGATATTCTGAGTCGGGAATGTGACTACCATCGGGTGAGACAACCCCAATCCTTGTCCTTTGGACCTCCCCTCTGGGATCTCTCAGAGGAAAGGACCAGAAAGTAGGTAAGTATTAATACATTACTCACATTGTATTTAAGCAAATACACCAGATGATAGCACAATATACTGTATATTGTGTATTTCTACACTACACCTATATAGGTAATGGCATTAATAAAAATTACAGAAAATAATTGTGTTTTGCACCAGTCAGTTGGTGTGAAATGTGGCTATAGACATGTGACGCCTGTTGATGCTTGCCAATTGGCTTTTACATTCAATGCACTGTGATTAGCTCGAATTTAGGGTGGACGTCAATTATTTGGGGAACTTTGGCCAAATCAATATTGAGTTGCAGATTTTTTTCCCAGTGCTGAAAATAATGGACATGGCCAAAGAAGCAATTGCCTAAAAGATGTGGTGCTATGTTAAACAGGGGGTATGATTAAAATATAAGGCACAGCACATTCTATTTTATTAAGGAGTCCCACTGTGCATGTCAGACCCAAATCTCCAAATTCCTAGAATTGGTGCTGTGTCTGTGGCATAATGTTGGCAGTACAGACTTTCCTTTGACAAGGAACAAAGCAACTAAAAACTTTGCATCTAAAATCTCCTGAAACTGCTTTCACACTCTTGATGTGGGCACCAGCTGGTAAAAGTATTCATGTCACTGCAGTGTCGCTATAAACCTCAGTATAAAACTGTGGGATTGTGTTGGCAGTCGCGGCGGCCGCGGGCACCGCCGCGACTCTCACCTCCTGTCTGCAGGCGTCCCGGCCGTCGCTATGACGACCGGGACGTCACTTCCTAGGCAACGGCCGGACGCTAACTGCAGCAGCGCCGCATCCCGGCGGCTGGGGACAGCCGGGCGCAGGAATAGGCAAGCCTGTGGGCTAATTAAGTAGATTATTTGTATTAGGACCTCTGTCCATGTGATCCCACTGCCAGGCTCTGATTGGCTGGTACTGATATTTAAGGCAATGAGGTCTGCTACCTCATTGCCGGTTATAGCTTCTGTACTCCAGTCTGCTGACCTGCTTGTTCCCGTTCCTGTCTTCTGAACCCCTACTGATTTTCCGTGTATGACCCTTGGCTTTGAATTGGACTTCGCTTGTGTATCCTGACCTTTGGCCTGTTTATCGTTTCTGCTATCCGCTTGTGACCCCTGACCTCGGCTGGTTTACTGGTACTGTTGTCTGCTGCTGCCCCTTGACCTCTGCGTGGACCTCACTCCGCTTGCCTGGGTTCTCCACAGCCGGTACACACTTCACGACCCTCTGTCAGTCTGCGGCCCAGTCTGTCCCCACTATCAGGGGCTCCAGTGAACACCTGATTGGCAGAGTAGATTCCGGGTTGTGTTGTGCCGGCTGGAGGGGTTCCTAACAGATTGTAAGTGATTCTAATTAACAAGCTGAATGTACAGTGTGAGTAACTACTGGAAAGAGTATTGCTGCTAACTGGAAGAATTAAGAAGTTCCCAGCAACAATTTATCAACTATAAAGGCTAATAATTTGACAGTAATAGACCTTAAGTTCAGATGTGAGCACTAGTTTTAATATTATGAAGATAATCCATTGTCTATAGACTCTACCAACTACCAAGAGTTGCAACACAACTGGGTGCTGGTGAATCATTGCTCTGGCAAAAATTAGATAACATGTTATTCATCCAAACAGAGGGAAATAAGGCATATTTGCTAACTATAATATGAAAGAGCACTTTTGCTTTTGTGTTAGTGCACCTATTTGTCAGCCTAGCACCCCCTAGGTGCTCCTAGTATGCTCCTATTCCACTTTTGTGAAATTTCCCTTTAATAACGGAGTCCAATTTTGTGGGATTGTGTGTTCAGAAACTAGCACGGTGAAAGGAGTAAAAATACCACTTCAAGGTCCTACCTGCTTTATAAACATACAATACTACATTTATATTTCTCTCCTAAAACACTGCTCATTTGTGTTTTAAATAAGTCGTAACAACAGTAGTCATCAAAGTTGTCTTCATTGTATTTATTTATGTACTCAATTTTTTTTATTGCATTGTGATTTATCTGTGCAAAAATGAACTTTCCCATATTAAATCATACTTGCCAACTTTGGCAAGTTAGCCTCTGGGAGATCCGGGACTAGTGGGCGTGTGGGGGCAGGGCTCGGCAAATCACGCAGAGAGGAATCTGCAAGCAAGTCAGAAGAAAGAAGCCAGAAGAGAATAAGAGAAGTAAAGAGATATAAGAAGACAATAGAAAGGTAAGTAAAGGAACAGAGGGAAGGAAAGCATAAAAGCACAGTGTGGGGAAAAAAGGGAGGAGAAAGGCACAGTGTGATTGAAAAAAAGGGGGGGGGCACAGTGTGATTGAAAGAAAGGGGTGGAGGAAAGGCATAATGTGATTGAAAAAAGGGTGAAGAAAGATACAGTGTGATTAAAAAAGGGTGGGGAAGAAAGGCACAGTGTGATTGAAAAAAAAGGGGGGGGGAAGCACAGTGTGATTGAAAAAGGGGGGGTTAGCATGGCACAGTGTGATGAAGAGGGGCCAGGTGAAGGGTGGAAAAGCAGCATGGAGGGTGCAATATGATCATAAGGGGGGGCAGCGTGGTGATGATGAAGGGACATTTGAACTCAATATTTACTGTCTTTCAGTGCTTTGCTGGCAGTTTAAGGAGATCTCACAGTGGATTTAAACACGTTTTTATAGTTCTGCACAACAGATCAGCTGTTCTTGTGAAAATGAGCATTGCTAGGCAGTATGGAGGCCAACCACAAGATGGAGAAAGTCTCGGAGGTGACAACCACAAGATGTAGAATGTCTCTGAGGTGACAGTTGGTTACAGTATAAAGTAGAGATTCTGTTTAACTGTGATTATTAGATAAGAGTCTCTGTCCCTGCAGTGGCAGAACTACCATTGGTGCAGCAAATGCAGTGCACTGGGGTCCATGGAGATAATGGGGCCCACTGCACAGGGAACTAGCGAGCTGTGGGTCCTGGATCCCTCCTCCCTGCTTCCTTGCTCAGGGGCCCACAGCTCGCTAGTTCCGCATCCAGGCCCGGCGCTCCCATTAGGCAACGTTAGGCAGTTGCCTAGGGCGCCGGGCTCTGGAGGGCGGCACTGAAGCGGGGGACCCAGTAATAATTTATAAATAAATGCTCCCGCTCGCTCGCCCGCCCCGCTCGCTCGCTCGCCCGCCCCGCTCGCCCGCCCACTCGCTCACCCACTCGCTATAAGCACCGCATTTTAAAATTTACCCGGCGCCTGGCAGCGTTGTGACGTCATGACGCACGACGCTGCCAGTGTAGAGGAGACAGAGAAAGAAGACAGAAGCGAGGAAGAAGAGAAAGGAAGGAAAATGAAGAAGTTAAGGTGAGTACAGGAAAGAGGAGGCTACAGATAACAGGAGGGGACGGGGGACGGATGCTATACATAGGGGGGAGAGCGGAGGCTACAGAAAGAGGGGGGAATGGAAGCTACAGTAAGGAGGGAGAATGGAGGCTATACAAAAGGGGGAAGAATGGAGGCTATACAAAGGGGGAAGAATGGAGGCTATACAAAGGGGGAGAGAGAATGGAGGCTATACAGAGGGGGTGAGAATGGAGGCTATACAAAGGGGGGGAAATAGAGGCTACAGAAAGGGGGGGAGAATGAGGCTAGAGAAAATAGGGAGACGGGGGATTACACTTAGAGATGTCCTTAAGTTAGAGACTATGGTGTCTTTGTACTAAAATAGTGCCGTGACAAAATGCAGCTATGCATAATGAAGCACAGCTTTAATTCACCTTGCTGGGGCTACTCTAGGATAGTTAAGGAACCATTTATGTGCATTAGTATTTGCCCTCTATTTGGCTCTCCTTTGTTGCCCTCTATTAGTATAATTAATTTTACATCTGCAGAATACATTAACAAATGCAAATAAAATAGAACGGTCTAGATTATCTGTCATTTAGATTACCTTTCTCTATTTATTTGCATGTGTTAGTATATTTAATATATCATCTACAGAATACATTAATAGACAGCAACAGAGGAGAGCCAAGTAGTGGGCAGGGGGGCATGTGAGTAAAGCTGGTGTTATGCGGCTGGCATATGTGACACAAGCTGATGGGCAAGGGGTGACATATGTGAGAACAGCTAGTGGGCAGATGGGCATGTGTGAGTGAAGTTGGTGGGCAGCGGGGTACATGTCAGTGTGTAACAGGTGAGTGATGTCATGTTTTCTTTTCTTTCGTTTGTTTTGTTCTGAAGTCTAGCATTTGGAGCCTCCCCTCTAGATATCCTGTGTTTGCTCCTGGGCAGCAGTGAAGCCTGGACAGCATTCTACATCAGACATCAGTGCTGCGTCAGACATCTGGACTGCATTGTAGCCAGCCAAGAGGAGGTAAGAGTTATTATTTTTAAGTGTGTTAGTGGCTGGGAAATTAGATTTTTTTTTATTGGGCGGGGGGGGCTAGCTTAAGCTTTGCCTAGGGTGCCGGGCAACCTTGCACCGGCCCTGTCCGCATCTGGTCCCTGGACACACATCTCACTTCTCTAGTGATTAATCATAGCTTTCAGCAAAATGTTCAGCATATTTCCCCATATAAACTGTGAAACATGAATAATAAAACAGTTCTTTTCCTACAACTTTTGTTAGGCCATACTTGCTTACTTTTTAAATCTGTACTCTGGGAGATCCTGGAGTACAGGTCACCTGACAGAGGGTAGGAGGGGGCGTGACGACGTTGTTGCGTCACTATAGCCCCTCTAAAGTATGGCAATTCAGGGTATTGAATAGCGGGGCGGGGCTTAATGACACGATTAAGCCCCGCCCCTGCTATTCAATATTGTGAATTTCAGCATTTTATAGGCTCCAAGAGGTTTGTCTACTCTTCCGGGAGGACTCCCCCGAAATTCAGGACCCTCCCGGAAATGCCAGGAGAGTAGGCAAGTATGTGTTATATTTCACCCTAATGACACTGTATATAATTCATATGCAGCTTCTTGCACAATCTTTGCTGTATATAAATTCTTGAATGATATCTTCGGTGATAGTTTACTGATAATAAAATCAATTTTCAGATATTCTACCAACTATATGTGTCTATTTGCTGCGTTTTCCTGTCAGAGTAACTGTCACTACTTGGCAAATATACTGTATCCCACTGTCTAATCCTCTTCTACTATCTATTTCTATCTATTTATCAATTTTTCTTTATAATGCCATCTCTCTCACCCTTCTTAATGTGAGCTTTCCTTCCCACAGTGTCTCACCACCTTTGTTCATTGTTGCTCATCTGTCACTCTATCATTCTTTTCTGTTCCTGGGTCCTAGTGCCTCTTCTTTTACCCTGTGACACCGTCCTGCTCCACACGGTCCTAGTGTCCCACAGTTTCCTAGTATCACAATGCCCCAATTATTAGCACATCCAGAGCAGCAGGTCATCTTTGTTGGAAGAACAAGACTCTGGAGCCACCTGACAACCTGGTCATGGTCTCTGAAAATGTGTACTCTAAAAGTACTCCCCTAAAAGTAGTGGCTGCCATCTTGACATACTAGTCCATGCAGGTAGGTAGCTACATGATGTTACAAGACAACATTTGTGCTGAGGGAGACACATTTTTGAAAGTTATATAAATGATTTGTACTTTATGATACTGTTGTGCTCACCCTCTTCTACTAGAACCCTACATTGTGACTTATCACATAGACCGCCATAGTATGATAAATATAGGAAGGTTTATTTAGCAACCACAAAAAATGCAGATTTACAGCACATTGTGCAGATGTGTCTATTGTATACACTTGTTCATGCCCCAATTCGACCTTTTGGAAGTGCCTCCACACAGATGTTTTAGGTGAGCATTTGTTGGACTGTGGTCTTCGATATGACTGCTCATTGCTTTAAAGTCTGCCTATTATTACATTTGCTCACTTTGCAATCCTTCTCATGTATAATCTCCCTGATGTATTAAGACATGCAAAGGGAACATGTTGTGCATACGCATGTCCGTATTCAACTACAAGCAGACAGGCACGGCCTGGCACAGTTCAGCCCGGGGGGCGCACAGGCGGCTGCATCACGTGACACACGTGGCTGCATCGCCTGTCATGTGATGTGGCCGCCTGTGCGCTGACGCGGCCGCATTCCTTGCTTTGCGATGCGGCCGCAGGTAATCTGGGAAAAAAAACATGCATCCACGACGGGGGGCCCGGCCTGAACAGGGGTCAGACTAAACGGCCTGGGGGACCGATGCCCCCCTGCCCCCTGGGCCAGCCCGCCCCTGCAAGCAGATCTGAAGCAACACATCTTGTTGAATAGGTACACTCTGCAAATACGGCATTTGGTAAAGACCCCTTTGGGTTGAAATGCGTTGGAAAGTATCTGCCAAATGATATAGGAACTGCCAGCACTAACTACACAGATGAGATCTGTGGGCTGTCCCTTTGACAAGATCTATATGATATGATTGCAGTTCGCATCTGTCTGGTGAGAATAGCTGCATACCACTTCTGTTTTGTTGGACTACATTTTTTTTTTTACCTGCATGTTTCTTAGTTGATGAGGTTGAAAAAAGACACTAGTCCATCAAGTTCAACCTATTTTGGATCTCCTGCGATCCTGCACTTATATTTGAAATTAATCCAGAGTAAGCAACCGCCAATCTGTTTCAATTTTGAAAATCTCCCCAGACTCAATATTGCAATCCAATTTTTACCCTATATCCACTACTATCCTTCATTTTAAATTAACGGCCGTATCCCTGGATACACCTTTCCGCTAAAAAATTGTCTAACCCTTTCTTAAACATATCTATTGAATCTGCCATCACAACCTTCCCTGGCAATGAATTCCATATCTTGACTGCCCTTACTGTAAAGAACCCCTTCCTTTGCTGCTTGTGAAATTTCCTCTCCTCTAACCTTAGGGGATGACCACGTGTCCTGTGTATGGTCCTTGGGGTAAAAAGTTCCCATGAAAGCTCTCCGTATTGACCCCTAATGTATTGGTACATAGTAATCATATCTCTATATGGTGCATAATAATATTATATTGCTTTTATACAAAAATGTTTTGCACTAAATATTTGTACTTATATTTTTCAGCATGGTGATGTTCCATATAAGACAATTCTATTCATGAATTTATCTGAATATCTATGGATACTTCAATGGGAATTGATAAATAATTGTGATATATGAAAAATACCTTGGGGCTAGATTTACTCAACTTCGGGTTTGAAAAAGTGGAGACGTTGCCTATAGCAACCAATCAGATTCTAGCTGCCATTTTGTAGAGTGCACTAAATAAATGACAGCTAGAATCTGATTGGTTGCTATAGGCAACATCTCCACTTTTTCAAACCCGCAGCTTAGTAAATTTAGCCCCAAGACTGAGTCTAGTAAGTGTGCGACCTGGAGAGAAGATTGATGGTGGAGTGATTCATTAATCTACACCTTATGATGTGTGCTTTGCAAGCTTGCGGTTTGTACGTTTACTCAGATGAGGGGATACACAATTTGGATTGATGAACTGGATTTTTGGGAACACTTAGATTATGTATTTGAATGTTGTGTGATTTAGAATATATTGCACTATTATTTTATAAATTTTGTTTTTCATGTTTGGATTCCACTGTTGAATGAATTTAGAAGGAAAGCACTGGATCAACTGACTAAATATAAGCATTGTTTTTTCTGTATGTCACATCCTTTGAACACACTGTAACACAGAATGAAGGGAGAAAGTTAGCGCTTTAAACAACTTACACATTTTTTTGGTATTAGACACAACACACTGCACAACACATATGTCCTAGCAAAACACACAGAAAAAAACAATAAACTATTGTCACCTTTTAATAATATAGTCAAAAACATTATAAAAAAGTTTCTTTTTTATTAACCCCTCCCCCATGAAATACATTTCCCAAGATGTTATGACTGTCATAGTACATAAATTGCATTGTTACAGTTGCCCTTGATTGTAAGCAAATGTTTTAGCATGCATAAACAACCGACATTACTATCACTCGGCACTCACACCTGTCCTGTAGCTGGTGCAAATGATAAAAACACGTACCTTACCGATACCCAAAGCTTGAATTGGTCGCTGTTGGGTGTGCATGATCTTGGCACACTTGAACACTGACTACGTGCATATAACACCTCCCTGCTCTGTTCCACCCATGAAATCATAGACTGTCAGAACAGAAGTGTCATTTGCCTTTGAAGATGAATTCGATGTACTTGTGTTCACAGGCATATAGTCCCTTTCTAAGCATGCACAGTGCAATTTAATGCAAAATACGGCATGTATCACCTTTTACATTTCTTAATGAATCAGGCCCAAAATGTTCCTGTATGTAACCTTAAGCTCAGAGGTCTTAACAGACTCCAGCCTGAAAACAAAAAGACTGACCTGGCCTTTGTCTTTCTTTTATATCCCTGTTATAACCTGCCCAGAATGAGATGCATAAACGAAGTATGATTATTCTACATTTCATTTTTTAGTAATATATACACAATAAATCTTGATCTCCCACATTTTGTATGTTGCTTAAATGGACACTTATACCTTGGTCAGTGCTAATATTGCCATCAAAATATATAACAGTTACAATGAATGTGTATATAAAACATTGGTTCATGGGAACTGAGCTGGTGAATCCAAGTTGTTGAGTATTTCTTAATATTGCTTAGGTGAATTGCATTGAAAACCCTATCGAAGGAACGGCCTGGGGGGTTAGTTGCCCCCCAGCCGATCCAGCCGATCCAGCCCCTGATAATTTGTAGTATACAGATTTTAGTGAATGCATCTCTATGCAAATATGTGTAAAGTGCATCATAGCTGCTGATATTTGTAATCCAGTTTTATCAATAATGCCATTATGTTACTATTTATATGCACATTACAGTGTAACAATAATGGAGTTAGAAGGCAGGTGCACACCAGAGAAAAACCAGACCTAACTAAACAAGCCAAAATATATGTATTAAGAGTTCATTGTGAGGTCACAGTCTGAAAAAAGTTGCTTCCAACTGCCAATGTACTCCTATCTCCCTCTGGGTCACATGATGAGTCTGTAAGCTTTGCAGGCCACAATTCCATTGTACCTGTATTGCTTCACTGCACACATTTTGTAATTTGCTGTATGTATGAAAATAATAGCTTTATTAAAATACTGACAGTGATCATAAATATTGTTGTATCCTTTGTATCATCTCATTGTTTGGCTGTATTAGACCTATGGTGATTAACTTAATTTCCAGAGAAGCCTCCATTACTTCTGGGTAATGTCATTAGCATGAACAATTATTTTGACCACACTGGCTTCTGTCAAGGAGCGTGGGCAGAACTGAATTGGAAGTGGTTTCCTCCCAAGCAGAAGAGGAGTCTGATTTCTAATAAGAATGTAGCTGAATATATTTATTTTTATATTGCATCATATAAGAGATTTAAGCCAAATAATTATTTTCATATGCGCAGCACGCAGGAATGTGTACAGCTAAGCAAATGGAAGAAAACCACAGATTCTTTACAGGACTCAGCAGAGGCAGCCTGTCAATAACCTTGTAGGGATCTACAAAGTATTCTGCGGAGGGAAGTTCTAAGAATACTCTCCAGTAAGTTAGTTGCCTCCTCTTTAGGATTCATTCAAACTCAGTTAGTTTTGTTTGAAATATTTGTATAAGATACCTCTTAACTACCCCAATATAGGGGTGACAACCACAGTTATAGAGGGTCTGTAGGTGTTTTCAAGGGGAGGAAGGGTAGCCGTTTAGAACAGCTTGGCAAATACCCATAGTAAGAGGGAGCGGTGATACCAGGGGAGAGAGGAAAGAGCGAGCAGAGTAGGTGAGGGGTTAGGTGGATGATTGGTAGGCTTTGCCACCATTGTAACAAGATATTTATTTTGAATTGGAATAAAAACAGTTAATACTGCCTCTCCTTATCTTTCTTAAATACCTAACCAGTCCTTTGGAAAGTGTGCACACAAAGGTACACTGCACAAGTGTAAGTACTCAAACACCAAGCTTCAGACATGCAATTTGAATGAAATGCCCATTGTTGCTAAGCTTTATACTTAGGATTCTTTCAAAACATAATAATAAGACATGTTTTTATGATGCTTTGGTTTCACGAGCAGTAGCAGATCATATAGGGGTTATTATACCCCTTACTGTAAAGTGTAAGAAATTCCATGACCATGTTAAGGCACGAGGACAAATGTATGGAAATCTGAGTGCAACCTGGAGCCTAGGCCTTAAAGGAATTGCAGACCTTCTCCTATTTAAAAACAGAGGTGCAAGTATGACCCTGACAAAAGATAAAGAGGAGTTGGAGTGGAGGGCTTAATTTATCTTTTAATAAACTGGGCAAGATGTTTTTATTGTTTTCTGTTGCAAACCAGTTGGAATATAAGGGTTCATATCAACTGGTATTTATTTACATGCAGGTAAAATACTTGTCGGTGGCAGGTTTGTTTTCATCATGATGCAGTAGCATTGCGGTACTGCTTTTTGGGATGTAATACTATTGTTTGCATTTAATCTATATAAAACAAACAGGAAGCCTACAGAGTGCTTTAAAGCACCAGTCAAATAACAATTAAAAACACTGGTAAAATGGTGCAGGGTATGAGGCTGTGAAGATTGTGTAATCCTTTCTGCATTTTCTATGGAGTGCACTCCAGAATGACAGGAGGTAAAGCCGCAATTGGGATATCACGATGTACCACGCTTTGTGGAATCAGCCACGGACATTGACACTCACCTTCAGTTATTTGAGTCCATGATGGCAATCAGGGCCTGATTAAGGGTTCTGGCCGCCCTAGGCTAATATACCCGTAGCCCCCCCCCCCCCCTTCAAAACAATAACAGAAAATTCAGGAGTATTCTCCAGCAAATAAATTTAGACAGATTCTCTTACCTGTTCCTGCTGTTCTTCATGCAGCTTTGTTGTTGTTTAGCTGTCTTCTGTCCAGTTGGGGTCCTGTTTTGAAAATGTGCAAACATTACAAACCCTCAATGGTTAGGCTATTTAGAGAGCATCCTTACGAGCATCCTCGTGAAACTTGAACCAGAAGGAACTCTGACAAGTGGGGACATTTAGAATTAGTAAATCCCTGTTAGTGCTGGTGCTCTTGCAGTTCTACAAAGGGGGGGAATAGAGACAAGTGACCTAATAACTGTTCTATACAAGTGATGTCAGTTTTCAAGCTTTTTCGCTGATGCAGGAACGTTATTGCAGCCTGTTAAGGGACTTTCTAATCCTAAAACTACTTCGACGAATCTAAATCTATCCCAATGGTTGCACACAGTTTGAGCTCTTTCTTGCACATTACACTCTATTCCAGGGGTGTCCAACCTTTTAGCTTCCCTGGGCCAACTCGTGGTCCAGCAGTATCCAACCCTTGGTGGTGCTACACTTGCCAACAACTGGGACACATGCAAAGAATTTTTCACGGAGAGGAAGACCGTTCTCTGGATTGAGATCAGCTGTGCCCCGAGTGTCAGTGTGTCAAGGAACATCAATTGAGGGTGGGTAGGGGTACTATGATCCTGATGCGCCAGAGGTGGAGGAAGTAGTCTATCAGGTGAAGGTGGTAGCGGCAACCAGGAAGGCTACCCCTGCAAATATAAAGGGACACCTGCAGTCTGTAAAAGTGAATGGCCAGGAACTGAAGAGACTCCGGGGCTTCTATTACTCTGATACGGCCCAATTTAGTCCCACCTAATCAATGGCTAAAGAACCGGAAAATCAAAATTTTGATGGAGGGAGGCCAGATTGCAGTTTTCCTCATGACCAAGGATCGGGGGAGGTGAATGTGGGACTTTTGGATGGATTATCTACCCACGTTATTCTGGGGAACGATCTGGGTGGTGGATTGGCCAGTTACTTTGTGGGAGCTATCACACCGAGCCAAGCACGGGCTTTGGAGACAGCTACCGAGGACCCACTCATACCTGCACCGGAAGTCCCTGTTGGATCAGCTGCCACACCACCTGTGTACGTCTGGTTACCGGACACCGACATGAATCTGGGGCGAGGTAGATAGGACTGCATTTACGGAAGCCCAACGGACTGACCCATCCTTAGATGGTCTCCCCAGTGCAGCGGAAAGGACAGATTGGGGACCTCAGGAGGATAGGATCATGTGGGAAGAAGGGAGGTTGTACCAGGTGCCCGTAAAAGGCTGACCCTTTAGAGCCAGGAGTGGCTAGATAACAGCTGATTGTTCCCCAGCAGTACCGTCGCCGGTTACTAGCACTAGCCAATGACATCCCCCTAGCTGGCCACCTAGGGGTTTATAAAACCCTTGCCTGGTTGCTATGACATTTCTTCTGGCCTGGAGTTAACCAGGAGGTCAACACTATAGGTCCTCATGCGATGTATACCAATGGCTCAGGGAACCCCCACGTCGGATCCCCCTACAGTCCATGCCCATCATAGGTGAGCCATTTAGGAGGGTAGCCATGGACATTGTGGGACCTTTTAAGAAACCTAGCCAAACAGGGAAGAAGTACATCCTGACCATAGTCGACTACGCGACTAGATACCCCGAGGCAGTAGCACTAGCATCCATAGATGCTGAACATATTGCTCAGGCTCTCATGGATATCTTTAGCCGTGTAGGATTCCCTCAAGAAGAAGTCACCGACTAAGGGACGCACTTTCAAGGGGACTTACTGCAGACAGTATGGGACAAATTTGGGGTGCATCCCTTACGCACAACCCCCTACTATCCCCAGACTAACGGTCTTTGTGAGAGATTTAATGGGACCCTTAAGCAGTTGCTGTGGGCATATGCTGAGTCGGAGGGGGGAGACTGGGAGACGTCATTGCAGCAGCTATTATTCGTGTACAGCAAAGTGCCGCAGGATTCTACCTGGTTCTCTCCTTTTGAGTTATTACATGCTCGAAGGGTACGGGGGCCTCTCGACCTAGTCCGGGAAAGCTGGGAAGGGTCATTCCAGGAGCCTGAGGTTCCAGTCTTGGAATATGTGGTACAAATGATTGATATACTGCAGAGGTTGATGCAGCTCACTCATGACCATACTTTTGGGGCGCAGGAACGGCAGCACCATTATTACAACCAGGGGACTTGAGAAAGGGAGTTAAAAGTTGGACAGAAAGTGATGGTGCTACTACCTGCCAGAAAGCAAAGTTACAGACGACCTGGGCAGGGCTCTATACGTAGTGGACAGACAGGGCCGGGTAGATTATAGTATTGCACTAGATCGAATTGGGAAGTGGGTTGGTACCCATCAAATTAATAGGTTAAAAGAGTATGTCACCAGGGAAATCGGGGCTGTGGCAATCTGCTGCCCACCTATGGACGACTCCGAGACTGACCCCATACACGACATTCTCCCAGCAAACAAAAAGGACCTAGGGTTGGAGGCGGTGCCTATAGGCCAGCAGTTAACAGGAGCCCAGACTCAACAGATGAAGGGAGTATTGGAGTTAGAGCGGCCTCAGTTCACCAGCAAGCCTGGGCGCACTCATGTAGTGGCCCATCATGTTGACACCGGGGAGGCTCAGCCTATTCTGCAACTCACATATCGAGTGAGTCGCGAGGTGCTTGACATGATCAAAAAAGAGGCAGATGAATTGCTGGCACTAGGGGTCATTATACCATCCATTAGATCCTGGGCGGCCAGTGTAGTGTTAGTGCCCAAGAAAGACCGGAGTACACGCTTCTGTGGGGATTATAGGAAACTGAACGAAGTGGCAGTGACAGACGCGTATCCCATGCCCTGGGTAGATGAGCTGTTAGAGAGGCTGGGGGTGGCTCGCTATGTGTCCAAGCTGGACCTTAGTAAGGGGTACTGGCAGATAGCCCTTACCAGGGAGGCACAGGAGCGGTCCACATTCACCACTCCGTTTGGACTATTTGAGTTTACTGCCATGCCCTTCGATATAAAGAATGCCCGGCCACCTTTCAGTGTACAGTAGACCGTTTGCTGACAGGGTGTGAGGAGTTTGCCCAGGCATACCTGGATGATATAGCTATTTTTAGTGAGATCTGGGAGGACCACCTACAACATGTGGCCCAAGTATTAGACCTTGATTAGCCAGGCAGGGTTGACGATCAAACCAGACAAATGTCAGATGGGGATGGCGGAGGTGTTGTACCTCAGGCACAGGGTTGGTGGAGGGAATATTCAACTGGAGCCAACAAAAATTGATGCCATCCTGAATTGGCCCCATCCCACCAACCAAAAACAGGTACGCGCCTTCCTTGGGATGGCGGCCTACTATCGCAAGTTTGTGCCCCAGTACAGCACCATTGCCAAGCCACTGACTGATTTGGCGACCAAAAAGTACTCCCAACAAATTGACTAGACCCCTGATTGTGAGCAGGCCTTTTCCCAGCTTAAGGATATCCTGTCCCGGTCCCTAGTATTAGCAGCCCCTGACTTCTGACGGCGGTTCGTTGTGCAAACAGATGCCTCGGGCTGGGGAATAGGAGCTGTCTTGAGTCAAGTAGGGGAGGATGGTTGTGAACACCCAGTGGCCTATCTCTCCCGGAAACTTGTTGATCGCGAGATAACATACACCACTATTGAAAAGGAGTGCCTGGCCATAGTTTGGGCTCTCAAAAAGTTGCAGCCGTACTTATATAGGCGCAAGTTTTTGGTGGTCACAGATCATAATCTTCTTAGTTGGCTACAACGCACCGCTGGGGACAATGGACGTTTGCTGAGATGGAGCTTGGCCTTACAACTGTATAACATTTTCATCTTTCACAAAAAGGGTAAAGATCACGGAAACGCGGATGGCCTGTCTCATGGTTGGAACCAGACTCCAAGTCTCATCGAACCTCTGGAACTGTCCAGCCAGTCTCTCTCACCACGGGGTACATGGACTAAAAAGTGGGGGGAGGAATGTAATGTAACGGGCATGGGTGTATGGTGTTACAACCCCTTAATTTAATCCATACCTGAACTGCACTTTTTAGCCATGTTGCTATCAGCAATTATCAGTGATGTAACTATAACATCTCCTTGGAAAAGTACTTCAGGGATTAAATTCCACCTCCACAGGGAACACTCAGGAGTTGAGTGAATTAAGCTACTATTGTTATTTCTGTTTGCTCCCTATTGTCCACTAGTGAGATCTACAGCCAGCCAGGAGCCGGACCCAGCAGGGGTCACCTGAGGGAAGACACCTGGGGAGGTAGGGGAGGGGGCTGGATAGTGGAAGCAGCCCACCAATTGAGACCTTTTGCAGCTCCCCTGGGCAGGCAATTCCCAAGGTGGGATTAGGAGTGATAAAAGAGGCTACCCGTGGAGCTGGACACTTGTGTGACTAACTTTTGGCCAAGAGGTGATGCTCTGCCAGAGATGCGCTGTGGAACATATCTCACTGGATGTATTTAAACTGATTTCCTCACTTGTTGGATCTGCTATCATTAAGGGGCCCATGCTGTACCTATCCCACTGGATTTATTTGAATGGATTTCCTCACTTGTCAAGGGGGCCATGCTGTATTTAATCCTGTTCTGCAGAATAAATCATCCTTATATTTTTCCTCTAATACCGTGTCTAAGTGATTTGGGAACCACGTATCTTCATACCCTACTTGATAAATCCCTGCTTATGTATTCTAGAACAATCGACAACTAACAATTGCCGGGTGGGGGGGAGGAATCCGGAAACAGGAACAGACGGATACTGCCTGAGCTGCAGATAAAGATCACCATGACCCTCCTCCAGCCCTTATTGGCTGCTATTTCTTGTAAGCCTTATTGACTGGTGAATACTCCGGTCACTCACACACATGATTTTAACTGCATCATGTCTAAATGCCACACATCACTTGTGCAGCCAGCACTTACAGTTTCTGTTTCAAAACAAATCAGTCTGTCTGCTCATCTAAGGAGAAGAGAGATAAAGGCCTTTCTAGTTCCTGCTGACAAACATCAGTGTCTAAATAACAGCAGTCTATTTTTATGCAACAGTTTGTAGGTGGATTGCCTCACATTCACCAGATTTTAGAGATTATTTATGTCTGATTCAGTCTATGCCAGTCTATGCATTCCTTACTACAATAACAACCAAAAGTTAAGATCCTTCAAAAGTCCTTAATGCAAGATTGGTCATCAGAGTAGCCCCCTTTGCCTGTTGCAGAATTGGTACAGCCTCTTGAGTGTGGATGCTTACAGTAGTTGCTGCCTCCTGTCCTATATTTCCAGCTGCTGCCTCCTGTCCTGAAGGTCCTGTCATTGTCTCCTATTCTGAAGTTCCAGTTGCTGCCTCCTTGTTATGGACTGGAATAATATCAGGCCTAGTGGGCGGTTCCCACAATGGCCTGTGCACGTGATTAGCGGAGTCAGGATCATACAATGTTTAGAGAATAAGAACACAAGACAGTGGGTCTGCTTAATAAGTACTTGATTGAATATGAGCATAAGTACATATCAACACATAAAAAACAATGCAGCAAAGTTCTGTATACAGTAGAGATGGTGAGTAACGATGTTCAGGATACCACAGGGGTTCGGTAATTAGTAGAGATTTCACTACAACATATATGCAAGATAAGGATCTGATCACTGCAGAGTGTAGAAATAGCAGCGTCAGCGGAACAACCCAGAAGGTATCAAATAAGTTCTTGTACAGTAGTATAGGTGAGATGGCAGTTCAGAATATCACAATGATGAGAATCCGCACACTTGGCATAATAAACAAAGTCTTGAAAATTGATGCATAGAGATACTTGCAAACAGAGTCCCAAAGATTGTGCTACCAGCATTTGGTTGATGAAGTAGGTTCAGCCACAGGGAATCCAACAGGAGAGTTCATGAATACACAAGGATCAGAGAATGCACAGAAGTCCATGGAGACAGGCTAGCAAACAAGTTGCACTGACAGTGAGCAGGTGTCAGTGCTGAGTTTAAATAGAGCAGGTCTGAATGGCACGCCCTGAAGTGAGTCCTGTGATCCACAGGAGAACAGAGCAGACAGGAAAAGTAGCAAACCTGGACAGGATTGTTACACTCCTGTCCTGAGGTGTCTTAGTTCACTGCCCATTCCAAAGTGTCTGGGATGTCTGCCCAGTCCAAGGTTTCTGAGAGGTTGGTACTGGCTTCCTGTCTGAGGACAAACCTTCTACCTTGGCCTCTGGACCTCTGAACAAATCTTCTACCCTGGCCTCTGGGCCTGATGATAGACTTTCCACTCTTGCCTTCAGGCCATAGGACAAACCTTCACGTGCTTGTGGTCCCAGAGATGATGACCTCATGTTTCAAGGTCCCAGAGATGACAGCCTCATGTTCTGAGTTCCCAGAGATAACAGCTTCATATTCCAAGATCCCAGAGATGTCAGCTTTGTGTCTCAAAATGCCAGAAAGGACAAACCTTCCACCTTGGGCTATGAGCCTGAGAACAAACCTTCCACCCCAACCTCCAGACCTGAGGTCAAACCTGCTTCCTCAAAGACTACTGCTTTGCCTGAGGTCTCATAGACAGCTGGCTTTTCCAAGGTTCCAATTACAGCCTTGCCCAAGGTCTCGGACATGACTGGCTTGTTGGAGATTCCAGGCACTGTGTTGTTCTTAGTTCCATTCACTGCCTTGCCCGAGGTTCCTTTCACTTCCTTGCCAGAGGTCTCATATATGACTGCCTTGGCCAAGGTTCCAGTAGCTGCTTTGCCCAAGGTTACAATAGCTGCCTTGCCTGAGCTATCTGATGACTGCCTTGCCAGGGGTTCCAATCACAGCCTTGCCCTATGTCTAGTCACTGCCTTGCCTGAGGTTCATTTTTCTTCCTTGCCAGAGGTCTCATATATGACTACCTTGACCAAGGCTCCAAGTAGGTCTTGGAGATGACTGCTTTGCAAGTGGTTACAGTCCCAGTCTAGCTTGAAGTCTCAGAAGTGACTGCCTTGCCAAAGGTCCCAGATTTGACAGATTTATGTCTCAATGTCCCAGAGATGAAAGCCTTGTGTCCCTAGGTCCCAGAGGTTACAGTCTCATGTTCTGAGGTCCCAGAGTTGACAGCCTCATGTGCCGAGATCCCAGAGATTACAGCCTTGTGTCCTGAGGTTGCAGAGATGTCAATCTTGTGTCTCAAGATCCCAGAGAGGACAAACCCTGACCTCCTAACCTAATGACAAACCTCCCCCTAAAACCTCCAGACCTGATGACAAACCTGCTCCCTTGAAGACTACTGCTTTACCTGAAGTCTCAGAAATAGCTGGCTTGCCTGAGATTCCAGTCACTGCATTGTTAACGGTTCCAATCACCGCCTTGCCTGAGATTCTTTTTACTTCCTTGCTAAAAGTTTCATAGATGACTCCCTTGCCCAAGGTTCCAGTAGCTATCTTGCCCAAGGTTCCAGTTGATGCCTTGCCTGAGGATCCAGTCACTGCCTTGCCTGAGCTCTCAGAGATGACTGCCTTGCCCTAGGCTACAGTCGTTGCCTTGTCAAAGTTTCCAGCCACTCCCTTGCCTGAGCTCTCAGAGATGACTGCTTTGCCTTCGGTTCCAGTTGCTGCCTTGTCCAAGGTTCCAGTCGCAGCCTTGCCCAAGATTCCAGTTGCAGTTTTGCCCATGGTTTCAGAGATGACTGCTCTGCCAGAAGTTTCAGTCACTGTCTTGTCTGAGGTCTCAAAGGTGAATGCCTTGTTAGAGGTCCCAGAGATGATAGACTCATGTCCAAATGTCCCAGAGACCACTGCTTTGAACCCAGATCCAGATGCTGCCTTCGAGGGGACTGCTGTGTCCGAGGACTTTGAGATAACTGATTTGCAAAGATCTGCAAAATGACTGCTTTCCCTGAAGTCTCAGAGACAACTGCTTTGCCCAAGGTCTTTGAGATGACTACCTTTCCAAGGTTCTGGTTGCTAACTTCGAGATGACTGCATTGCCTGAAATCTAAGATATGACAGCCTTGTATTCCAAGGTCCCAGAGATGACAGCCTGATGTCCCAAGGTCCCAGAGATGACATTCTTGTGTCTTTAGGTCCCAAAGATGACAGCCTCATGTCCCGAGATCTCAGAGATAACAGCCTCATGCATGAAATCACTACCTTGCCTAAGGAACCAGATGCTGTCTTCAATATGATTGCTCTGCCTGAGGCCCTTAGAGACAACAGCTTTGGTCAAGCCCTTTGAGATGGCAGAGGATCTGGTCTCTACATTTGAGATGACTGCTTTGCCTAAGCTCTCCCAGATGATTGGTTTGCCCAAGGTGCTGAAGCCATGCTCGAGATGTCTGTTGGCCCAAGTTCTCCAAGATAATCACTTTGGTCTTCAAGATGACTACCTTTCCCAAGGATTCAATCACTACCTCTGAGATGACTGCTTTGCCTGACCTTTCCAAGATGACTGTTTTTCCCTGGGATGGTTGTCTGCCTTGAAATTACGGCTTTTTCCCATGTTTCTGACATGACTGCTTTGCCCTAGGTCCTTTAGACAATTGCCTTGCTTGAGACAGCTGTTCTACCAAAGTTCTCTGAGATGACTGCTTGACTCTCAAGTGTCCAGCTCAGGATTGTTCTGCCTTGGCTCCTGAGTATCCAGCCCTAGAATGTCTAGCCCTGGGGGAACCCATGTATGGGCAGCAACCCAAATTACTGATTTCTGCTGTCCAAGGGGATGCACCCATATCAAATCTTCTTTTCAAATGTCTCCAGTAATTGCTTCTTTGGATAGATATGTGTCAGACCTTACAGAGGCCTATACCTCACTGTGAATATTAATATACTTGGAATCAGTGGTTGAAGTGGAAATTTAGAAGTGGCAGTATGAATAATGCGGTGGTAATCGCTATCCCGATGCTGGGGATACCGACACCCAATACCACTACAAAAGAACACCGAAGCGGGTATTGAACGAAGTTATTAAAATATACACTTACCTTCTCCCCGACGAAGGACATCCCCGGAGGCGCTGCTCTGCGACTGCTGTTAAATCCGAAAAGGCTGCATGCCGGTGCTGCATTGGGATGTTAATTGTCACAATGCAGCGCCCCCTGGGCTAAGGGGGCCTCCATTCCCCCATGAGGGCCCCCCCCCATGATCGGAGCTGATTGCGGCCCCTCCCCCCGTGATCAGAGCTGCCCGGCACTTACCCCCTTTTCCGGCGCGCTGTGCTCTCTTTACTGAGGAGATCTCGTGAGAGTGAGATCTCCTCAGTAAGGAGACTACAGCGCGCGCCGGAGAAGGACTGCAGGGAAAGTGCTCAGCAGCACTGATCGCGCCAGGGGCGCCCCCGCCCCCGACCAATCAATACTGCTGCTGAGCACTTTCAAGGGCTCCCTGGATGCCATAGGCATGCCATAGGCCCCTGGGCTGTAGCCCAGTTAGCCCTATGGTTAATCCGGCCCTGGTTTTCCCCAATACACCTTGTGGTCTGCCAAGCACAATTCAAGGTACATGCCTACTCTTGACTCCCTGGAGTTTGTTTCTATTTCCTCTCCAAACTTCTGCTCCACCTTTACTTAATATAGCTTTCCCAACCAAATAGCAAATATAGGGTTCCACCTGGATCTCTCCCATCTCCTACTGTTGCCTGAGGCTGATATCCAGCTTGTACCATGGCTCATAGAGCTTGGAGGACATCTATAGAGCTCCACAGAGCTTGCAATAATAACATTTCCCTACAGCAAATAATCAGGCTGCAGTGAAGTCCAGCTTTGACGGGAATAGGCTCATGTTACATTATAGAGGAGGACAACCCATTTAATCTGTTTTTCATCTGTGCTTATTCCATAGTATGATGCAACAAGAACATAACTAAAATATCTTAAATAAAGAAAGCCCTCCTGCTGTGTAAACACTGAAGGAATGAGGTGGTGGTGTGGGATTGGAGAATGGTTTGCTCCATGACCCAACACTAATTTGTTTACTAATCTCACATTGGTACCTGAATTTTGAGGCAAATCTATCTATGTGGAGCTTTTTCTTTCTCCCTGTGCCTGCGTTAGTTTGCCCTGGGTGCTCCGGTTTCCTCCCACACTCCAAAAACCTACGTGTCAGTTAATTGGCTGCTGACAAAATTTTACCCTAGTGTGTGTGCGGCTTGATAAGGTGGGCGCTATAAAAATAGATGATAATAAATAAATTAGGTATGTTAAATACCCATATCAGCAGTCAAATCTACTGGCTACCTGATAAATCAATATACAGCCAGCCTGAAGGTTGCATTAGAGGTACAGGTCTCCAATATACTATTGGGTCAACTATTGGTGACTATAGTTACATCCTTGTTCTGCAACATATTCCATTGAATTTGCCCTTGCAGCCCAATCGAAGCCAAGCTGTTAATTGTCAATACCAGTGGTGGAACTATGTAATAATGTACCATAATGCTTAACTGCCAGTAGCATGTAATGAAATTGTAGATTTTACTGAGTAAATAAGAAATGTATTGTTATTATTCTAATTGACTCCTTTGAGATACTTTACATGAGTTCTTTTTTTTATTTACAACTTGTGAATTGGTTTAGGTACATTATTTCAGCTTTATGTGACATTTTAGCAGGGCATCTGATGATCTATATATGTGTGGATTACAAGACATGCTAAGAAAACCTCACACATGTGGATATTTGAAGAGAAATTTTCGTGCGTACAATATACACATCACCAATCATCAATCTGTTAGTCACAGTTCACTATGGTTAGGAGGATGTAATGTGCTCTCCATAAATAATTGGATTTTACAGTTGGGAATTGTCTGTTTTTGAATCTATGGCAACAAGCTGTGGTACTAGGAATATGTAAGAAATAACACACATCATAGCATTTTTGTGCATGCTGTAATCATTTTGCTGCACAAGCTGCGATTTTTCCACTGACCCAACCCAAAAGCACAATTAACAGAGAAGTGCTGCCTCCAAGTGCAAATTTGTGCAAACTGCAATAGTAAAGGCAAGAATTAGTCTGGGATCAGTGTTAAAAAGTGTTAAGTCATTGGATAGTTCTTTATAGCTGCCATACCCAATTATTTCCTCCAGGATCTGTGATACATTGCTATGGGAACAGAGTTGTGAACGGGGAACTGGAAGCATTGCTGGGAATACTAAGTACATCATTAAATATGGGTGTTTACAGAATCAGGTCTGTGATATGCTTTGCATGAGGAGCAAATACAATGCTTAAATGCTTCTCTGTAGGAAATAATATGCTCATTCATACTGCTGTCTAGACCCACTGCCAAGATAAATGAAATATAAATTTGAATGATTTAAAAGAGCGTGTCTTCAATTAGCACAAGATAGTTACCAATTAAAACAGGTCACCAGTTATATTTTAGATTCATAGCTTATCCATTTGTCAAGATTATCGTCAAGATCCATGGAGATTGAAGATATCATTGAGACAAGTTGTTCTAGCAAGTTAATTTGGCAAAATGAATCCACACAACAACCCCATTATTCAGTAACGCCAAATAATAAAGCAAAATAATGCCCACCTTGCTCAATATAGCAGCACAGTAACATGTGCACATAGCAGGCCTGATTCATCAAGGAACGTACCTAATGATTTTGAGCATATCAAACCATACTTTCCAACTCTCCCGGAATGTCTGGGAGACTCCCGAAATTCGGGTCGGTCTCACAGACTCCCGGGAGAGCTAGCAAGTCTCCCGCATCCCGCAATTGCGGGGCTAAAATGACGCGATTCGCTGGGAATAGCGTCATTTTGGATCTGCCCCTGCTACAAAACGGCATATTTGTTGCAGGGGCGGGGCCAAAATGCCCCTCTCCAGGACAGACTTTACCAAAGGTCAGCAAGTATGTATCAAACACAAAATAATTCTGCACATGCCCAGAACCGGCAGATGCGGCAATGAATGCAGGTGTGTTCCGTGCGCTGGTGAGCACATGGGACACTTATTATAGCCTACAACATCTGGGAGTGACCTGGGTGGGAAAGGGGCATGTTGCAGTTGTGAGTGTACAGTAAGGGAGTGCCAAACTACAGCGCACGCAACCATAGCCGTATCAAGCTCTATGACATTGAAAGTAACTTGTTTTTCAGCTGTATCTCTTGCACCATCTCAGGAGGTTGTCTAAGTTCAGCCTGCAGGTCGGGTGGCATTACAGCCGCCTGACCAGCCAGCTCTATATTGTGTAAAAAGATAAAATAAAAAAAAATAAACAATCCTTGGGGTCCCTCCCTTCTAATGACATTAACCCTTGTGCTGCCAGCATAGTGCTGGTAGTTACAAAATTGGAAAAAAGCACAGGGTCTCCCCAATTTCATGAAAACCAGTACGAGGCAAGCGAGTCGGGGCTGGTACCACTATAGCAGGGGAACCCAAAGCATGGGGTTCCCCTGCCATAATGACAAAGCAGCACCAGGCTCACTAGGGAGTGGGGTCCGGAAAACAAAATGTGCGGGTCCACCCTCTAGGGACACCCAACTCTGTGCTGAAAGCACTAGGGCTCTTCCCACACCACTGGGTGGTGAGTGTGGGGTAATAAAGTGAGCAAAAAAAAAGAAGAAAAATATACAAAACACTATTTTACTTTGTGGAACTACAAGTCCTAGCCAGCACAGGCTGTCATTAACAGTCTGGGCATCATCATCACCATCAACATTTATTTATATAGCGCAAGCAGATTCCATAGTGTATTACAATTGGAAACAAACAGTAATAAAACAATACTGGATAATTCATACAGACAGAGAGGCAGGGCTGCCAAGAGGAATTCAGGCCCCCGGTAAAACAAATTCATGGGGCCCCCTTATAGTCGAGTATGCTTAAAAAAAATTGCGCCAAATTTTTGGGAAGTGTGGTCATGCATTTGGGGGCGTGGCAAATGCGCCATTAGGGCGTGGCTAACACATCAAAATCACTAGGCTCTCAATTCGCCGGAGCGTCACATATGTCCAAGCACTCCTGACTTTCAGGACATCTAGCACCACAGTGTAGCATAGAAACAATGCAGTGTGTACACAAAGAGTTCAGTCTTGGCCTGCACCTTACATTGGGCACAACAGTCACCAAAAATTGCCATTGTCCCTACTAGAATCACAACATTTCACATACTGTCCTGCTCTCTCCTACCTGTTCTTCTCACTTTCACCACCTGTGGCTGCATGTTTCTTTAGTTGCGGCTTGTCTGGATCCTGGAATGCGGGGGGCCCCGTTTGGAAAAAAATGGCTACATTTAGATAATTCCAAACAACCATGGCGTTAAATCAATACCACCCACGATTAATAATTAGGCCTTCCTCCAGCTGCCCCCCGTTTTTTAACCCCTCTGTGCCATGCCCCCCTCATTTTTTAACCCCTTTGTGTCATGCTGACCCCCTGTTTTTAAACCCCTCTGTGCCCCCCATTTTTTAACCCCTCTGTGTCATGCTGCCCCCCAGTTTTTTAACCCCTCTGTGCCCCCCTCATTTTTTAACCCCTCTATGCCCCCCCTCGTTTTTTAACCCTTCTGTGCTCCCCCTAGTTTTTTAACCCCTCTGTGCCCCCCCTTGTTTTTTAACCCCTCTGTGCCTCCATTGTTTTCCTCCCTTCACTTACCTTTTCTTCTCTCTTCTTTCTTGGTCTTCCCTGCTGCTCTGTGCTCCATTGCCCCAGACTGACTGAATGTTGGGCGTGATATGATGACGTCACACCCGGCATTCAGACAGTCTGAATGGAGCACAGAGCAGCAGAGAGGACGGACGCCGGCACCGCATTCACGTGAGTATGTTGGTTTTTTTTAACTACCCTGCTCCCTCCACCAACGACCTGACATGCCCGGGCCCGGGTAATTAGTACCCGCTCCCCCCCTTCTCGGCGGCCCTGCAGAGAGGTAAGAGAGCCCTGCTCGCAAGTTTACAATCTATGGGACAATGGTGGTGCTTGTAAAACTACAAGCACCAGCATACCTATGGCAGCCAGCGCATGCTGGCACTTGGAGAACCACAAGTGCCAACATGCCCTGACACCCATGGCCCGCTGAGTCATGTAGTCCCACAAAGTAAAATTTAAATAAAATCACACCCCACTTTAATACCACACTAGTTTAATAAAAAATTAAAAAAAAACTAAACTAAAGCGTAAATAAATCAGACACCTCGTTTAAACCACAAATTTTTATTAAAAAAATAATAAAACCCCATATATACTTACCATCTGCTATCATCTATCATTTGTAATGGATCCAAATTTGTAAGCTTTTAATCCATAATGCTTGAGTCCATTAAAAAAAACCATAATATTTCCAGGTCCTGTACCTATTCCACAGGTAGTTGAAAAAAATCTTGTTTTCTTCTTTCTTGAAGCACAAATAATCCACAGGATCTGGCTTAGCAAAATAAAACACCCATAAACAGGATGACATTAATTATGGTCCTCTATGGAGGATCAACCACGCACAATAAATTATTCACAGACACGAGGTCTATTTATTTGCAGGGTTTCCCACGCTGTCATGGTCTCTATAATTCTTTATCTGTTAATATTACAGTATTTTTGTTGCTGATATTAACATAGTACCATATATCCTTTTAAATCAGTTAATGAAAAGAAATGCCATTGACAAAATGATTGACACTCTAGACTTAATGTTTGTTGGCACAACCTTTGGTCAAAATAACTGCAATCTGTTAGGAACCCCTCTAGCCGGTACAGTACAACCCGGAGTCTGCTTTGCCAGTCAGGTGTTCACTGGAGCCCCAAGTGGTGGAGACAGACTTGGCCGCAGACTAGCAGAGGGTCGTGAAGTGCGTACCAACTAGGGAGAACCCAGGAAAGCGGAGTGAAGTCCAAGCAAGGGTCAAGGGCCGGCAGCAGACAGCAGATCCAGTAAGCAGGCCGAGGTCAAGGGTCACGAGCAAACAGGAAGGTTGGTAAACAAGCCAGAGGCCGGGGTCACGAGAAACACAGGCAGGGTCCAAATCCAGGCAAGGGGTCATACACAGGCAATCAGTCCAACAGGTTTCCACCAATACAAAGCAGGAGCAGGTTAGGCTGACAGGTAAACTGGACGCTATAACCGGCAGTGAGGCAGCAGACCTCACTGCCTTAAGTATACAGATGGACCAATCAGGGCTTGCCCCTGAATTGTGCACATTTGCAGGCTAATTGCCTGCTATCCAGAGGACCAATCAGGGCTTGGCCCTAGCATGCACACTTGCAGGCTAATGCCTGCTAATTCAGCCCACAGGCTGAATCTGATATATTTACCCAATGCTCGTGCGCGCCCGGGTTCTATACCGCCCGGACGCCGCGCTGCCGAAGCGTCCGGCCGTTGCCTAGGCAACGGTCGGGAGATAGGCGGAAGTGACGTCCCGGTCGTCATGGTGACGGCCGGGACGTCGGGGAGCACAGTAAGCGAGCCGCGGCGGCTGCGAGTACCGCCGCGGCTCGTGACACAATCAACCATTTCCAATAGGCATGGGTGACATTCTTGCACCTCTCTACTGGCAGTTTGGTCCACTCTTCTTGTGAAAACTGCTCCAGTTCTTCCAGATTTGAAGGGTGCCTTCTCCCAACTGCTGTTTTCAGATCACCCCAAAGGTTTATGGACTATAGATCTGGATTCATTGCTTATCACTACAGAACAGTCTAGATTCTTGACATGAATCATTCCTGGGTGCTTTTTGAAGTGTGTTTGGGTGCATTGTCTACTGGAAGACTCATGACCTTTGTCGGAGACCCAGCTTTCTGATCCTGGGTTTTCAGATTGCATGATGCCATGCATAAGGTTAATACATCCAATGTCAAATGCAGCACAAAACATCACCAAACCTCCTATGTGTTAGTAGGGAAGGTGGGTTTTTTTTCTTTCTGTATACATAGGGATAATGTGCTTTACCAAAAGCCCTCATTTGGTCTCATCTGCCTACAGGATATTCTCAGTTGGTTTATATTAATAAAAATTACCCTACCTGTCTGAGAAACAACACAGTTAGTCAGTCATTGCTGATGCTGTTAGGACAGTGATGGCTAACCTGTGACACTCCAGGTGTTGTGAAACTACAAATCCCAGCATGCTCTGCCAGCCATCAGCTAGTTATCTACTGGCAAAGCATGCTGGGGGTTGTAGTTTCACAACACCTGGAGTGTCACAAGTTAGCTATCACTGTGTTAGGAGGTTGTTGTGAGTTGAGAATTAATAGCAGCTGGAAGATGCATAAAACTGAATGAAGTTGAGAGTGATAGCTTTAGGTACTCATTGCTATAAGTTTGCTACACTGAACTGGGTAAACCCCTTAACGCAATCCCTGTTTAGAGAGAGTGTTCCCGCTATGCAGTTTAGCAGCCCAGACAGGAAAGGAGGCTTAATTTGTTTTATATGTCTGTTATAACTAAGGCTGGGTACACACTACAGAAAATTTCTACTGATGCAACTTTTTTAACGATTTTACCGACGACACAAAAAAAAAGTCCCGATCAGCATTCCGATTCATGTGTACACACTAGACACGTTTTACAATATTTACCTCGGTCTGTGCTTTTCATCTGTTATAAGGATCGGCTGAAAAGATTGTTACTCTGCACACTCCATAAGATCTATGGACACTGCTGGTCATGAGTGTGTACACACTGCAGAATTGGAACATCATCATTCCATCATTGGACAAGATTTTTAGTCTGGATTAAAAGTCAAACGATACAATGTGTTTTGGAACGATAATCGTTCATCATTAAAGCATACACACTAATGTGATATTGGGCCAAACGGTCGTTTATCGTGTGATTGGCCTGATAATCAGCTGAAAACCCTGTAGTGTGTACCCAGCCTAATCTGTAGTCAATTTGACATGTACAATAATGAAACTCAGCCACTGTTTGCTTGTTCCAATTCCATTATGGTCTGTCTCTCAGACTTTTCTGTAAAAGTCTCAGATAGCAAGGTCCCACTCACAATACATTTGTAAACTGTTCAACTGGAAGTAAAATAGTGCTCTATTTCCATTTATAGAAACATGTGCTGTAGAGAAAATTATTAGTAATCCCTGCCAGCATATATTTATAAGAAAACTCATGGTAGTGGAGTGTTGGTCAAGTAGAAAAAAAAGTACATGAAAAATAGGTAGTGCTTCAAATGAATGTGCAGAGATAATTATAAACTGTTTATAACGCTATAGTGGATGAGATTCCTTTATTGTGGCACTACAGATTCCTGTGGGTATTATGATCCTAGTGTACCCTGATAGACTTTACATCTGATGCTACATTTATGGCTGTGTAAGAAAGGTCATAGTTTTTTTTAATCACACATATAAGTGACAGCCTATAATAAAATGAAAGTTCTATTGCTGCCATTTTTTTGCAAAAATAGTAAACGTGGTATTCAAATTTTGTCAAATAATATCTCCAAATTTAGTGGAGCTAATATATTTATAATACATAAATGATGGTAATATGTATATACACTGTTGTAAATAGAAGCTACATAAACAGTGAGCACCCTCTACTGTAAATTATTGCAGGTATTAGAAGCCACCTTGGAGATCCGTGACCACTATTAAAGAGGACCTCTATAGGGCCACCAGCTCCTCAGTGACTTATAGCATTCTTAGAATTCACAGTAGAGGGCACATTATCATGCTTAGACTGTATAGGTCACGTTTACCTATTTAACACTCTTTCTTGCTCATTTGGCATGTAAGATAGCTTGAACTTTTTGTGCAATTGTAGGCTACTTCGACTGGTTTGGTGAACGCAGTTTGAGCCAACCTCAAAATAATAGCCTGTTGGTCACTATAAGGAATAAACTGTCCGTACTCATTTTACTTTTTTCAAACTCTAGATAGACCGTGAAAGTAATTTTCTATTTTTGGTTTGTCTTCAACTGGAAAAGACCACTGCTTTTTCTCAAGAAATGTCATTAACCTCTAATCCTCAGATGTGTTATCACTGACCAAATACCACCTATGCCATGCTTAACTACTGTTTCAGAGGGAAGCAGATTTGGTAAGTTAAATTAATGAGAACCACTCCTGACCATGTTTCCGGCGACCATTATGGTCTTTACTGATGAGTAATGAATTATAAAACACCACTCTTCAGAATGAATCGCTTCAGTCCTGATTGCTTAGCTAGTCAGAAATGAGCTATTTGGACAATGGAAAGCCAGCACTTCCCAACCAATGTTGTTGCTTCTCTTTAGTGATGTGCATAGCATGTCTGGTAGTTTGTGAAGCGTCAAATTACCATTGGCCAATTAATGCCATTCAATACTGATTGGTTAAACAATTAGAATTTAATGGGGAAGGGAGCAAAAACGATGCATATGCCATTATGAGTGATAAAGTACATATCCCAGGTAGCACTGCTGCTGAGATAAGTAGAGTGCTTGTACTGGATCCAAGAGTTAAACCAGCGATTACCCTTTGGGAC
This sequence comes from Mixophyes fleayi, assembly GCF_038048845.1. Classification (NCBI taxonomy): domain Eukaryota; kingdom Metazoa; phylum Chordata; class Amphibia; order Anura; family Limnodynastidae; genus Mixophyes; species Mixophyes fleayi. Next base: position 254,440,156 of record NC_134405.1, on the reverse strand, counting down.
AGTAGGTTCAGGAGGAGCCAAGTGGAAGAATGGATGGAGAGACTTATCATTTTATTACTTTCATGAGTTATGTATTGAAGCATTGCCAGTAGGCTAAATATTATAGGAATACATTGATTAGCTCAGAAGAACCTGTGCTGCTATGTGTCAGTATAACTGTTCTGGACTGAGATATTGCCATAGATTGAATAGTTAAAGGGAATAGCCCTAAAGAGGATTACATTTGTTGCTTTAAATTTGAAGTTCTAGACCAACCTGTTTGTGACACTACAGGTGCAAAAACAGTGGAAAACTATTGCAGGTGGCCATCTTGGTAGAGGCAATGAGAGACAGACCTTTGCATACAGTTTGTGAACATTTACTAAGTCAACTTATGTGTTGAATGAAGTCAATATTTAAGCCTCTTTGATATCTACTTGGAAAGAATTAAATACTAACACTGAGCTCCAACGGAAGAAAGTTAATTGTGTTATTGTCACACATTGCACCAGCTAACCTGCATTTTGGTCATTGTTTTTACCTGTTTCTCTTGACTCTCACTCCCTGCATACACTTGCTGGTCTGAACTCAGCATGCGCACACCTGGGGGTAAAGTATCAAGGTGCGATTTTGTGAGTTGGAACTCGCTGATGTATGAAGATGAGATTTCATGTAAAATCACCAGAGATGTGTTTCTGTCAAAATCGCTATTTCCAAAATTGATAGAGATAAAAGTCCCGACTGTTCTCCACTCTAGCTATACAAGTCTCAAATGTATGAAGCTGCAATTAAGCACACTCTCCTGAGTTTGCTTTAAAAATTGCTAGATACAACACGCTGCTTGCTAACAGCATGATTAGTAAACACATGAGTGTTACACTGTCTGACTATACAGCCGGAGGTCCGGCAGCTGTCAAATGTTTAAAAATAGATAAAAGTTTAAAAATTTTTTTAAAAAAATGCGCGGGATCCCCCCTGTCCGAGCACTGTTAACCCTAGTGCTGCAAGCCTATTGCTGGTTACGTGAAAATCAGGGAAAAAATTTGTGTGGGGTCCCACCGATATTCACATAGCCAGCACTAGGCAATCCAGCCCAGGGTGGTTGGCACTATAGCAGGAGGACACGCGGCAGGGTCCCCCCTGCCATAATGACAATCCAACCCCAGGCTGTCAGCGCTGGGCTGGATTCCCTAGGGAGTGGGGTACACCGAAAATTACGATTGGAATACCCATGACAGTGTGGGAAATCCCCATAGACTATGAATAGACCTCGCGGCTGGATTCTATTCATTAGTGTCGGTCTGCTTGTACACTGTAGAAGCCTAAAGTTAATGGACTGAAGAATAGCTGCGGAAGACATAAAACAACAATGATCATTCATTGGGCATAATGTACTTTTTATATGTGGTAGATTTCCAGCACCCCAATGTCTTTATGGCTTCAACAGATGACCCCGCAGCTGACGTGGCTGCCCCGATCCTAAAGGAATGGGTGCCGTATTGGGACGTGTCTAAACCCAGAACTACCAATGTTCGTTTAAATATTAAGTTAATATGAAACCTGGTGAGGGTTGAATGGCGAATTAAAAATAGTGGGGAATGAGCAGGTCTAATATTATGTAAAAGTTTGGTCAGGATACCACATTGATGCCAAGATTCTGGCCAGTGTGCAGCACACCAGTGCCCGTTCAAGTAAGCACCAAAACATAGGGATCCGGACGCATCTGTAAATAACTCAAGTTATTGTTTGGAGACAGGGGGAGTGGGCCATATTTGTTTTCTGTTAAAATCATTTAGGAACCTTATCCTTATCTGCAGGTTGTCCTTAAGTTCAGGTGACACACAGATAGACGCCTGGAATCTTGTTCTGCCTGCTATGGCTCTTAGCAGTTTTCTGCAGAAAACCCTGCCCATAGAAATGAATGTGAAAATTAAAGACCTAGAATGGATTGCACTTTCCGCAGTTGAGTAGACTGATCACTGAATGTCAGCAATGGCTTCCTTCATACACTGAATTTTGTCTAATGGGAGCTGACAACAACAATCGAATATGGTGTTGATTTCAATTCACAGAAATGACATACAGGAAATTGGGCCCTCTGTTTTTTCATGAGCAATGGGTACCCCCAGCACTGTGAATAATGATTGTGCTGCTCACAGTACGTTACTACACTGTTGCGATCCTGCCAATTGATTGTTGTGATCACGTACCAATTAAAAGGAAATCATCCAAGTAGTGAGCTATATCATGATGTCCCGTACCTACTTGAGTGTCCCAGTGAAGGAACGAGCTGAGACTCTCAAAGTAGGCACATGAAATTGCACACCCCATGGGAAGGCAACGATCGACATAGAAACCCTCTCTGTATCTAAAACCCATAAATCTAACGGACTCAGGGTACAATGGTAAGAGCTGAGAAGCAGACTCGATGTCCAGCTTAGCCAACAGGGCACCTGCCCAAACTCCTGTACTAATGATAGAGCGGATTAGAAAGACTGATAAATTACTATACATTGTAGGGGGTCAATTGCATCATTTACTGACCTGCCCAGCAGGTAAGAGAGATGTTGAATAAGCCTGAATTTCCCAGGCTCCTTTTTTGGCATGGCTCTTACTGGTAACACTACCAAATTGTGAATGGGGGGCTTTAAAAGGACCTTACATGCGTCCGACTTTTATTTCCTTTTCTATTTTAACTGCCAGCTCCTCTGGAAAACTATACGCAGATGTTAAATTACAGGGAATGTTTGAACATAAGGACCCTTGGACTGGGATTTTAAAACCTAAAGGAAAACATTGACCCAGAAAGGAAGCCATTTCCTGAACAGGGTATAACCTAAGCCATCTTTCTAAGGCTACCAAGTTAATTGGTGAAGGTGCCTTTATGTGAAGCAGCCGCCTGAGCTCTTCTTCCCCGACCTGCTGAGGAGAAGGGTCTGGGGCATTCTGTAGTGGGATGTGGCCCTCTGCAGGTTGAGCAAGCATGGAGATATTTGCACGCTGTAGCCTGTGTGCAGGATCCGGCAATGAAAAAGAAATACTGCTGCGAATATACAAAACCCATTCAGCCAATTAGAAAAGGACTTGTATGCCTCTTCTCCTATGCCATTTTTTTCTTTGGCGGCAGCTAGATTCTTCTTACTTATGTCCGTGATCATGAACATGTGTAATACCCTTTTCTATTCTATCCCTCACACTGGGCCTTGAGCAACCGCCTCTCACATTGACCCATGTCGCAGGAGCGTTCTCCTACTTGGGGGCCTAAAACTGGATTATATTTATTTTTTGGCTTAGTTAGTAACTGGGAATGTAATAATTTTAATAGCTTGCGCGGCCCCTGAAAAGTGTCCGAAGAGTCGTCGCTTGTGCTAGCTAAGGGGGTAAGTGAATAGCTTGAGGATGGGACCAATGATGAGGCTCGAGGTTCTTGCAATAATACCACAGATAACACAGGATACCGATGTACAGACAGGAGCCAGAGAGAACAGCGTCCTAATAGGTAAGGTGCTTTAAATAGACAGCGCTAACAGGCAATTAGCCAATCAAGAGAATGCAGGAAGTTTTGAAAAGACCAGAGGGTATATTTACTAAACGGCGGGTTTGAGAAAGTGGAGATGTTGCCTATAGCAACCAATCAGATTATAGCTTTGATTTATTTAGTGCATTCTACAAAATGAAAGCTAGAATCTGATTGGTTGCTATAGGCAACATCTCTACTTCTTCAAACTCGCCGTTTAGTAAATCTAGCCCCAGGTGTGTGCATGCTCAGTTCAGACCAGCAAGTGAATGCAGGGAGTGAGAACTAAGAGAAAGAGGTAAGAATAGGGACCAAAATGCAGGTTAGCCGGTACAAAGTGTGACACATGGGTTGTGGTGGTGGCCAAATCCTCACGTTGCAAACCCGTGCCCATATTTTGGGATAAGCCGGCCCTTTGTGGGAAGGAGCTGTATATCATTATCATTACAGCTGTCACTGTAGTGATAATTAGATCCATAAAGTGGATAGTAAACCGTAGGGTCTTGTAAAGGGGATCTCAAACCCGCAGACTGGATTGCACTGGGCCTAGGAGGGGACACGTCAAAATCATCTAACACGAGGTCCCTTTGAAATGTAGCTGGTGGAAATGGTAATTCTGAAGTACTGACGGCGCTGGAGTGGTAGTAGTCAAAAACCCTACAAGCGGACCTGTCGGTATTGGTCTCGTACCTAGTCGCCTGATTAGCTGGTGACGAAAAGGAGGGTGTAGATGAGGCGATTGCATGCATGCTGTGACGTATTATCAAATCTAGGTAGGCTCATTAGTGGGAGGGGCCTAGAGGCTGGTGGCGTGACAGGCACAAGCGCCTCAAGTAAGAATGGCGATGAAAACTTAGATCCTCTCTATGAGGGGATAAAATCTCTGTTGAGTAGTGTGACACCCCAGCCAAACCCTGGGTATCCAGAGTGTATAATAAAGAAAATGATATGTGTGAGGATTACCATGGCTCATATACATTGTTAAATGACTTATGTTGCTTTAACATTTACAGAGCGATAGCCATTATGTGTAACTAGTGAGTGGTGATATTAGAGCTAGACAATGCTGCTGAGGTCCCATTAAGAAAAAAAGGGGAGGGCTTTGAGAAAACTGTGACCTGAGGAAAGGCAGTTGGGAGCTGAGGTTGTGGAAAGAAAGTTCTGGATCTCTGATGGAGAGATGAGGTTTATGATTGACCTGAGGAGGAACTAAGAGATAAGAAACCGGACAGAGTCTTCCCTTGCAGCTGCTGACAATTTCTGACACAAACAGGCTGAGAGAGATAAAAAGATTTACTGCTGGGAGATGTCCATATAAGGAACTTCAGGGACTAGGTAAAAGCCAAAACTGCTTGAAACAGTCAACTTACTAGAGCGCCCTCCGCTGCTTGGTGTCATGAGTTAAGCTTGTTGTGTTTTCACTCACTATATAGATATGATCCCTGTAATACGTGGAACAGCTGTTACACACATGTTGCATAGAAATTGTATAGTGTGTATGTGAATATATGAAAATATATATATATATATATATATATATATATATAGCAACAAGAGGTGAACAAGGCGCTATTTCGCAATCACAAGTTCAGTCATTGTCAGCAGTCTAAAGGTACAGATGAGTCTATTTTCAGGCGGCAGCCCAGTTTCAAGAAACCAGATGGTCAGTCTAGACTAGCAGTAGATCTAAAACAAGGAAGCAACAAGGCGCCTCATGGTGTACTTGTCACGGGCACTAGGAGTCTTTGCCCAGGATATCACCAGATGATGATCTTACCAGAGTAGTGTGGGTTACACAGTGGTCCTCTGGTAGCAGGGTGACTAGCGGAACATATGACTCAGCAGATGGTGAGAGGATGCAAATAGAAAAGTCAATGACTAGCAGCAATCTGGTTAATGATTAGGTAGATATGAACACGAGAATCTTGATGGACGTGAAGAAGTGCAGGAAGGTAACGGGGAAGTCAGTGGTCTGCGGACAGCAAGTTGTACCACTGCTATAGTGAGAAGACTTGTCCAGGTGTAGGTAGGTAATGGGGAAGTCAGTGGTCTGCGTACAGCAAGTTGTACCACTGCTTGTAGTGAGAGGACTTGTTCCAGGTGCAGGTAGGTAACGGGGAAGTCAGTGGTCTGCGTACAGCAAGTTGTACCACTGCTTATAGTGAGAGGACTTGTTACTGGTGCAGGTAGGTAACTGGGAGTCAGTGGTCTGCATACAGCAAGTTGTACCACTGCTATAGGTGGGGATAGGTACAGGTGTCGATGAGTGGAAACATAGAATGTAGACACAGAGCACAAGGAACTTGATCCCAAACAATATGCACAAGTCTATGTTGGTGTGGCAGGCGCTGCTTGACAGAGACGAATTCACTACTGGAATCCAGGCTAATAGCAGAAGGTCAATTAGCATATGTATCTCCCGACTGAACAAAGAGGTAAACTTCCCAGCAGATATGCGGAGTAATAACACAGTCTCAGGGAGATAGAGGATTCCGTGGGTAAGTGGAGAACAGTCCAAGCGGATATGCAGTAAACGAATACAGTCAATAGAAAGTAAGCATACCACAGTTCAGTTGAGCAGGCTGTCCACGAGAGGATACAGGAACAGCTGAGCGGCTGCACGCCAGCACGAGTAAAAAAACCACAGGTGAGTGGTAGCGGTAATCAGGGTCCGGGTCAGCACACAGGCAGAGAACTTGACACGGGTAGAACAACGATGAGCAATGCAGGAATCACTGGAGATAGTGAACACGAGTAGAACACTGGAGGTAATAGCAGACTGGAAGCCGCAGATGATTAGAGCAGGAATCAGCAGGGAACTGAAGACATAGTAGAACACGGGACTCTTGTAGCGGTCTGGAAACCGGCAGGAATCAGCAGGGAACTGAAGACATAGTAGAACACAGGAGACTTGAAGCGGTCTGGAAACCGGCAATGAGTTGAGCAGGAATCAGCAGGAAGCTGAAGACATAGTAGAACACGGGAGACTTGTAGCAGTCTGGAAACCGGCAGGAATCAGCAGGGAACAGAAGACATAGTAGAACACAGGAGACTTGAAGCGGTCTGGAAACCGGCAATGAGTTGAGCAGGAATCAGCAGGAAGCTGAAGACACGGAGAAGTACACAGGAACACCTTCAGAGACTCACAGGGAATGAGACTCCAAGATCAGGCAACGAGGTAATGAACACAGGTGCTTTAAATAGGGAGCGTTGCCTGATCAACCAATTAACTAAAAGCAAAGGTCAGAAGAGTTCTTAGAAACTGCGCATGCGCAGACCATCAGGATGGCGGGCGGCCACGGTTCAGGATAGGTGCTGGCAGGAATACTGGAGAGCCACGCACCAGTGAGGAGGCACTCACGGTCCGGTGAGTGACAGTACTATTATTAAGATAAAACCAAATGATTCCGTTTGATATTATGCGTACCAGATGGAGGCTTGATCAGAGCTCATAACATATGGACATCATGTTGGTATATGGAATCTTCCTTCTGGATCTCACAGCATATGTAAAATACATGGAAATCAGCAATAGCGTAGTTTCTCCTAGAACCACTAGGTCACCCAGTGCGACAATTCACTGATCACCATACACCAGTGGATTTTGAAACACAAAGTCCGTGCTTGCAACACACTAATTGTGATTACACGTATAAGAAATAACTAATACAATGGCTTATCTGTAGCTGATTGGCAGCATCAAAACTCCTGTGCAAATTTCCTCAAGGATTCCACAGATGATATATACAAAAGACAATAATCCATATAGTGAAGTATGGACAGATAACATTTATTACAATAAAAATAGTATCACTCACATTCAGGTTAGAAGTGAACAGCAAAACAATGAGAGCGATAACAGCATCAGTGGCAAACAACAATCAGTCCTCAACGTGTTTCATCTCAATTAGAGACTTCCTCAGGAGGGGTGTATAGTATGTGCAGCTTTTATGCTGCTTTAAATACTGTGTTGGTAATAGGGAACCCCGAACCCCGCTAGTAGCGCGATTTTAAAATCTTTATTTCTGATTCATTTCATCAAAGACCTCATGCTAGAGATAGCGCTCACCTCTAAAGGATGTTTTTAAAAGGTCAAATGGGACAAAGAGCTACATAAGGTGGCCTGTATTTATCGCCACAACCGGAAGTACATCATTTCAATCGGCCTAACTCTATTAACAACCTTAATGCGGACATATACCATTATAGCTGCATAGATGTCCAATGAGACGGTGCAAGTGCCCCGAATGATGGGTAACATAAAAAGACATAAAATAAACATATAAAATATGTAAAATGTATAAAAAATATATAAAAAAAAGCAGGGAGAATACCCAATGGATAAATATATGTTTAAATGCTAAGCTCTCACAACATATACATATGTGCATTTGAGCATGCGCAGGTAGCGGACTTTAAACTTTATTTATAATTCATTTTGTAAAAAAGCTCGTACTGAACATAGCATCATTTGGTTTTATTTTAATAATAGTACACCATGAGGCGCCTTGTTGTTTCCTTGTTTTAGATCTATATATATATACAGTCAAGTCCATAAATATTGGGACATTGACACAATTCTCATATTTTTGGCTCTATACACCACCACAATGGATTTGAAATGAAACTAACAAGATGTGCTTTAACTGCAGACTTTCAGCTTTAATTTGAGGGAATTTACATCCAAATCAGGTGAACAGTGTAGGAATTACAACGGTTTCTATATGTGCCTCCCACTTTTTAAGGGATCAAAAGTAATGGGACAAACTAAACAAAACTACATCAAACTTTCACTTTTTAATACTTTGTTGCAAATCCTTTGCAGTCAATTACAGCCTGAAGTCTAGAAGGCATAGACATCACCAAACACTGGTTTTCATCCCTGATGATGCTCTGCCAGGCCTCTACTGCAAATGTCTTCAGTTCCTGCTTGTTCTTGGGGCATTTTCCCTTCAGTTTTGTCTTCATCAAGTGAAATGCATGCTCAATCGGATTCAGGTCAGGTGATTGACTTGGTCATTGCATAATATTCCACTTGTTAGCCTAAAAAATCTCTTTGGTTGCTTTTGCAGTATGCTTCGTGTCATTATCCATCTGCACTGTGAAGCGCCGTCCGATGAGTTCTGAAGCATTTGACTGAATATGAGCAGATAATATTGCCCAAAACAATACAGAATTTATCCTGCTGCTTTTGTCAGCAGTCACATCATCAATAAATACAAGGGAACCAGTTCCATTGGCAGCCACACATGCCCACGCCATGATACTACCACCACCATGCTTCACTGATGAGGTGGTATGTTTTGGATCATGAGCAGTTCCTTTCCTTCTCCATACTTTTCTCTTCCCATCACTCTGGTACAAGTTGATCTTTGTCTCATCTGTCCATAGGATGTTGTTCCAGAACTGTAATGGCTTTTTCAGATGTTGTTTGCCAAACTCTAATCTGGCCTTCCTGTTTTTGTGGCTCACAAATGGTTTACATCTTGTGGTGAACCCTCTATATTCACTCTTGTGAAGTCTTCTCTTGATTGTTGACTTTGACACATATACACCTATCTCCTGGAGACTGTTCTTGATTTGGCCAACTGTTGTGAAGGGGTTTTTCTTCACCAGGGAAAAAATTCTTCTGTCATCCATCACAGTTTTCCGTGGTCTTCCGGGTCTTTTGGTGTTGCTGAGCTCTCCCTGGTGCATTCTTTCTTTTTAAGAATGGACCAAACAGTTGATTTGGCCACACCTAATGTTTTTGCTATCTCTCTGATGGGTTTGTTTTGATTTTTCAGCCTAATGATGGCTTGCTTCACTGATAGTGACAGCTCTTTGGATCTCATATTGAGAGTCGACAGCAACAGATTCCAAATGCAAATGTCACACCTAGAATCAACTCCAGGCCTTTTACCTGCTTAATTGATGATGAAATAACGAGGGAATAGCCCACACATGTCCATGAAATAGGTTTTGAGTCGATTGTCCCATTACTTTTGGTCCTTTAAAAAGTGGGAGGCACATATAGAAACCGTTGTAATTCCTACACCGGTCACCTTATTTGGATGTAAATACCCTCAAATTAAAGCTGAAAGTTAGTTTCATTTCAAATCCATTGTGGTGGTGTATAGAGCCCAAAATATGAGAATTGTGTCGATGTCCCAATATTTATAGACTTGACTGTATGTATGTATATATATATATATATATATATATATATATATATATATATATATATATATACACACACAGTACAATATATACGCAATATAATATGTGGAATAGTTGTTCCACATATCATAGACAACATATCTGTGTAGCAGAACAGGATTCACTATATAGTGAGAGAAAACACAACAAGCTTAACTCAAGACACGAAGCAGCAGAGGACACTGCAGGGAGCCAAATTATAACGGCATGTCCGGTTGTCACCCACACCCGGAAATTCAGATGAAAGCATATAGTGAGGTCTGTAAAACACATTTGCCACAGATTTCTGCCCTTTGTTTCACTCCCTGCTGACAGATTTATTGTACCACAAATTCACTGACTTTGCAATTCACAGATTATTCCCAGAGACTAGTTAAATCAGTTTTGTTTTACACCTACCCACAGCATCATTGTATATATAGTAATAAGGGGCACACATTGACTGTATAAAATCAGCCCTGTTTCCAGGATACAACAGAGACTTCAAGTTCAGGAAACCTGTTCAGTGATAATTTATATTTAGCCACTATTCCTCTGCAGAAATAGCCTGTGGCTTTCATTTCATAGACTCATTTAAACTAACAAGGAATATGTGTCTCTAAAATTGTCAATTTCTCTCAGGCTGATTATTGCAGAGAAAGCAACCTGTTTAGTCTGCAGAATCTAAATGATCTCTCTACTGTCGTTCCTGAAAGAAACACCCAGACAAATAATTAAAACCGTTAACTGTCATAGATGACTCTTGCTGCATAAGAAATTAATTGTGCAAAACCTACAGATCTTAAATTGTACGTTTGGTTGATCGACAAATAGACCATTCCCTCAAGAAATGGAACAGAAAGACACTGCGCACTTAGTTTGTGTGGCACATCTAACAGGAACCAACTACAAAGTATAGGGAATTTAAGTCCATCATCTCCATTATACATAACTGGCTGCAAAATTAAGTTACTGTAAAATTAAAGACAACCTGCCATGTACACCATTACCAAGAGGTATTAAACTATTTGATGGGGTATAACTGTCTAAGTTAATATTTACTGCGCAGTTATTTTTCTATGAACCGAGTGTATAGTTGCCTGGATAAACCTATGTCTATATTGTGTTCAGTTTAAATGTTATTTATATGTTTAGACAAACGTGATAATCGTAACAGTTAAAGTTACACCGTTATTCATACTAAGGTATCTGAGTTCTTTTGACCGCAATGTCTGCAATGTGAATCTTTGTCAAATGCATATAGTTTAAAAATCGCAATATCTTGTTAAGTACTTGTTCCGATATCTGAAAGTCCTCCAAGGTAACATCTGGGGCCTTCCCCTAGAATAAAGTAAAGTTTCTTGAGAATACTGTTCTCACTGTTTTGTTGTGGATAATCCTCCTTACCTCTCTGATGTCACGAGAATACGAAGAATCGAACCTTTGAAGATCAGCACTGTGGCTTGGTAAGATGCAACTTACACCACCCTACATCGCACTACACCTCATGGGGTAGCCAGGGCCGCCGAGAGGAGGGGGGGGCGGGTACTAATTACTCGGGCTGGACATGTCTTGGGGTCCGGCTAGGGCCCTTGCGCTGCCGATTTTTTTTTATTTTTTTATTGTTTTCAAAATGATTTTTTTTGAGGGGGGGGGGCAGGGTAGTTAAATAAACAACCCAAAACATACTCACGTGATCGCGGAGCCGGCATCCCTCCCCTCTGCTGCTCTGTGCTCCATTCAGACTGTCTGAATGCCGGGTGTGATGTCATCATGTCACGCCCAGCATTCAGTCAGTCTGGAGCAATGGAGCACAGAGCAGCAGAGAAGACCAAGGAAGAAGAAAGGAGAAAAGGTAAGTGAAGGGAGGAAAATGAGGAATGAGGGGGGGCACAGAGGGGTTATAAAACGGGGGGGGGGGGGGGGCAGCATGACAGAGGGGGTTAAAAAATGAGGGGGGGCACAGAGGAGTTAAAAATGGGGGGCAGCATAACAGAGGGGTTAAAAAATGAGGGGGGGCACAGAGGGGTTAAACAACGGGGAGGCAGTATGACAGAGGGGATAAAAAACGAGGGGGGCACAGAGGGGTTAAAAACAAGGGGGTAGCATGACAGAGGGGTTAAAAAATGAGGGGGGCCCAGAGGGGTTAAAAAAACGGGGGGGGGGGCAGCATGACAGAGGGGTTAAAAAACGAGGGGGGCACAGAGGGGTTAAAAAATTGGGGGGCAGCATGACAGAGGGGTTAAAAATGGGGGAAAGAGGGGTTAAAAAACGGGGGGGGCAGCATGAGAGAGGGGTTAAAAAATGAGGGGGGCACAGAGGGGTTAAAAAACGGGGGGCAGCATGACAGAGGGGTTAAAAAACGAGGGGGGGCACAGAGGGGTTAAACAACGGGGAGGCAGCATGACAGAGGGGTTAAAAAACGAGGGGGGGCACGGAGGGGTTAAAAAACGGGGGGGGGGGCAGCATGACAGAGGGGTTAAAAAATGAGGGGGGCACAGAGGGGTTAAAAATGGGGGGGCAGCATGACAGATGGGTTAAAAAATGAGGGGGGCACAGAGGAGTTAAAAACAAGGGGGTAGCATGACAGAGGGGTTAAAAAATGAGGGGGGGCACAGGGGGGTTAAAAAACGGGGGGGGGGGGGGAGCAGCATGACAGAGGGGTTAAAAAATGAGGGGGGCACAGAGGGGTTAAAAAACGGGCGGGCAGCATGACAGATGGGTTAAAAAATGAGGGGGGCACAGAGGAGTTAAAAACAAGGGGGTAGCATGACAGAGGGGTTAAAAATGGGGGAAAGAGGGGTTAAAAAACGGGGGGGGCAGCATGAGAGAGGGGTTAAAAAATGAGGGGGGCACAGAGGGGTTAAAAAACGGGGGGCAGCATGACAGAGGGGTTAAAAAACGAGGGGGGGCACAGAGGGGTTAAACAACGGGGAGGCAGCATGACAGAGGGGTTAAAAAACGAGGGGGGGCACGGAGGGGTTAAAAAACGGGGGGGGGGCAGCATGACAGAGGGGTTAAAAAATGAGGGGGGCACAGAGGGGTTAAAAATGGGGGGGCAGCATGACAGATGGGTTAAAAAATGAGGGGGGCACAGAGGAGTTAAAAACAAGGGGGTAGCATGACAGAGGGGTTAAAAAATGAGGGGGGCACAGAGGGGTTAAAAAACGGGCGGGCAGCATGACAGATGGGTTAAAAAATGAGGGGGGCACAGAGGAGTTAAACACAAGGGGGTAGCATGACAGAGGGGTTAAACAACGGGGAGGCAGCATGACAGAGGGGTTAAAAAATGAGGGGGGGCACAGAGGGGTTAAAAAACGGGGGGGGGGCAGCATGACAAAGGGGTTAAAAAATGAGGGGGGCACAGAGGGGTTAAACAACAAGGAGGCAGCATAACAGAGGGGTTAAAAAACGAGGGGGGGCACAGAGGAGTTAAAAATGGGGGGCAGCATAACAGAGGGGTTAAAAAATGAGGGGGGCACAGAGGGGTTAAAAAACGGGCGGGCAGCATGACAGATGGGTTAAAAAATGAGGGGGGGCACAGAGGAGTTAAAAACAAGGGGGTAGCATGACAGAGGGGTTACAAAAATTAGGGGGGGCACAGAGGGGTTAAACAACGGGGAGGCAGCATGACAGAGGGGTTAAAAAACGAGGGGGGGCACAGAGGGGTTAAAAAATGGGGGGGGGGCAGCATGACAAAGGGGTTAAAAAATGAGGGGGGTACAGAGGGGTTAAAAACGGGGGGGCAGCATGACATGGGTTTAAAAATGAGTGGGGGCACAGAGGGGTTAAAAAATGGGGGGGCAGCATGACAGAGGGTTTAAAAAACAAGGGGGGCACAGAGGGGTTAAAAAATGGGGGGGCAGCATGGTACAGTGGGGTTAAAAAATGGGGGGCAGCATGGTACAGTGGGGTTAAAAAGGGGGAGGCATGGCACAGTGGGATTGAAAAAGGGGGTGGAGAGCAGCATAGTATAGTGTGATGAAGGGGAGCCAGATAAAGGGGGCAAAAGCAGCATGGAGGGCGCAGTGTGATCATAAGGCATGGCGATGATGAAGGGGCACATTATTGTAATATTGGAGCTGCAGGAAGGCCTAATTATTAATCGTGGATGGTATTGATTTAACGCCAGGGTTGTTTGGAATTATCTAAATGTAGCCAACTAAAGAAACATGCAGCCACAGGTGGTGAAAGTGAGAAGAACAGGTAGGAGAGAGCAGGACAGTATGTGAAATGTTGTGATTCTAGTAGGGACAATGTCAATTTTTGGTGAGAGTTGTGCCCAATGTAAGGTGCAGGCCAAGACTGAACTCTTTGGGCCTGAGTCATTAAGGAAAGTAAGGCAAGAAAAAGGAGTAAATGTTTTCCGGGACAAACCAAGTTACAATGGAAGGGGTGCAAATTAATTAATTATTTTGCACATAACATAAATACTGGCTGTTTTTTCATCTAGCACACAAATATTTGATAGATTTATTTTTACACTGAAATATAAAGTTGAACTAGGACGTGCCCTACCCCAACTATAAATCTGTGCCTACATTTTAAATTTACCTCCCCCTCCAATGCAACATGGTTTTGCCCAGATTCAAAGTTACTCCTTTTTTTTTGCTTTGCTCTCCTTAATGACTCAGGCCCTTTGTGTACACATTGCATTTTTTCTATACTACACTGTGGTGCTAGATGTCCTGAAAGTCAGGAGTGCTTGGACATATGTGACGCTCGGGCGAATTGAGAGCCTAGTGATTTTGATGTGTTAGCCACGCCCCAATGGTGCATTTGCCACGCCCCTAAATGCATGACCACACCTCCCAAAAAATTTGCGCCGCAAAATTTTTAAGCATACTCAACTATAAGGGGGGCCCCATGAATTTGTTGTACCGGGGCCCTGAATTCCTTTTGGCAGCCCTGGGGGTAGCACAAAGGTAGATTGCTATAAAGTGACCCCTGGGCCCTTATAGGGGGCTTGTTATATAGCTGTGCCCCCAGGCTGATCCCCTGGGATTTTTAGACAAAAAGGATCTAAATGGGGGGGGAATTAAACTGGTGGGGAGCTTGACGTGCCTCATGATGTTCAATTACAGCTGGCACAGGAGGGGTTAATGGCAACAATGACCGATTATTGCTTTGGTGTTGCTAAGCATCCCCACCTGCTGGTTGAAACTGAACTTGCTGGCCAGTGTGTCTGGAATCAGGGGGAGTGTTCAACACACATGCTGGCATGTTTGCGAGTTATGTGCCCCAGGAGAAACACTAGGGGGCATATTTAACTAGTAGTGATGGTGCACTATCGTGCACTTAACGTGAGATCCAGGTCCCTCCGTGACACTCGCATATTTAAAAAGGGTGCATCGCAGCAGATATCGTAGATATCTGCTGCTTTGCACTCCTCTTCACCATTCAGCAGTATGGTGACTGCTCCAAGCCGCAATCTAACAAGTTCTGAAAAAACATTTTTTTCGGAAACTGAAGCTGGCGTACATTATCATAATTGAAAAAATCCAATGCTGTCAGTTCTGCGAAGAGCAGAGCTGGACAGTGCATGTGTGGAGGGATCACATGATCACCGCTCGCTCTCTGCAACGATAGTTGCAGAGACAGAGCAGGAATCTTTGTGCGCATGTGCAGTTCTTCGAAATGTACATGCGCAATTGAAGGATGAAGAGGAGCAAGGAACACCTGGAGGAGATCTGGAGACAGCGCATTCCGAAGAGGGGGGTAAGTGTGATTTTTTTTTTATCACAGAAACAGCAGTTTATCGGAACTGCTGTTTCTGTGTTCTGTTTTTCATAAGTTTGAGAAATAGTTCAATCCTTATCAATGCGATAAGGATTGAAAACTATTTTTCACTTTATGAAAAGATTGATAAATGTGCCCCATGTCTGTTAATTCTGCTGCCCCTTGTATTTATACTTGCAGCCACGCAAGAACTGGCCTAAATAATCGCCCTTTTTTGGAGGTGGAGGGGGTTCTCCCAGGCTGACTGGGCGGGACACCGTGCGTTTTGGACGGGGCATATAGAAAACCAAAAGGTGGAGGCTAAGGAGGGTATAAGGTACATGGTGGGGAGGGGGGTAAAACTGCAATAATATAACAGGTGAAATAGGGAAAAAGAGAGGAGCAAAGAGGAGGAAAATAGGAGAATTAAAGAAGGACAGGATAAAGAGCAGATAAATGTAGAAAACAAACTTAGATAAAGTAAATGTTAGAACGAAATAAGACCAGTTGTGGTAAAACAAACAGCTAAACACAGCAAACCAAAAAGTAAAATTTGTATGCAAAGCACAAATCCTTCTCATTGCAGGTCTTCTGAACAGTAATCTCGTGCAGCAAGTGAGGCCGGGCATGTGACAAACAGGGACCTATTAGACAACTCAGGGACTGCCCCATTCTTCCTAATTGGCCAGCCTGGGATGAGGAAGCATTAATTGTTTGAAAGTCAGTTTTAAATTTGTAATCACACATGTATGCATTTAAGCGCTTTCGCCTATAATGACAAATGAGGCTGAATAGGAATGCACTTAAAGGGCGACAGGGTTTGTAGTAAGCTGAACACTGACCTGAAGGTGTTAAAATGGGTTGGCCCGACCAATGTGTAATCCAGTGGGAGGGAACTTGATTGTTATAGGAGGCTGCACTTCCTGTCTGGTTCATTCCACAGCACGAGATTGCAGCAGCAGGACCTGAGCCAGGAATCGGATAAGTACCCTGTTTTTTCTGTTTTCTTTGGCCTGTCCTTGTTTCCTATATATCTCTTGTTTTCTCCCACTTGGTTTTCCCTTAGTGTCCTGTCCCTAACTTTATTATTTTCTTTTCCAGCCGTTTATCCCCCTTTTGTCTTTCCCCCTTTATCTCCGTTTTCCCCTTGTTTTCACCTACTCCTTTTAGCTTCCCCCGTGCCACCCCAGCTCCACACCTTCCAGCACCCGCTGCCATGCCCCGTCCTAGACGCTCCTCCGCCCGCCCGGCACGCTACAGGTCCCCATCCCCCCCCCGCATTCAGGCGCCATATTGCAGCCTCCGCCCAGCCCCCTCCTAGCCCAGCGGACAACTCCAGCATCCCTTCCTTGCTCCAGCGTGAGCCCGTGGGTCGGGCTCACGTTTCCCATAGTGGCTCCCCCATTACCCCTAGCCAACTCAGCGGGCGGCGGGGTCGCTTTGTCCAGGCGGCGGTATCATCTGGGTCGCGCATGCGCAGACCCAGGCCGCCATCCCGCACAATGATTTCCTCCGTTGTGGGCAGCAGCGGGGAGGGGGAGGGGGGGATGGTTCTAGCCAGCACTCCTGTGCTTCCTCCAGCTGCAGTCATGCCCTCCATTCCACAAGCCACCCAGGTGTCTCCCTCTGGGGTTAACCCCACGGGGGAGAGAGGGGTCATGAGCAGCGACCCTCAAGGGGGAGATAGGGGGACCAGCTCCGAAGTTTTTATACTATACCCCGTCACCCCGCCCATCTTGTCTCGCAGAGGGGACAGACAGACTGATAACCCCCCTGCCCCTCACCAGTTACATTTCCCACCCAGCCCATTTTTGCCCCAAAGCGGCAGAGGTTCTTCTTGGGGTGCACACCATGGGGGAGCCCCTTTGTCTGACAGAGGCCCATTTATACCTTACACCCCCGGGGCGGACAGGGTTCAGAGTCTTAGGCAGGGGCAGAGGCACGTGGGGCCAGATAGGACCAGTAGGGGGAACATGGAAGTTTTTGGTAACAGTCCCCGGGCGCCTGTGAGGCCCTCCCTTCCTCGCCACGTTCTGCCAGCTACAGACGAGTGGACGTACAGGTCCCGGCGTGCCCCATCGCCGTCTGGAGGGTATGGCGGCACCAGTCACTTTAGGCCGGAGCCCACGCGGGATAATCTGGTATATTATTACCATGATTCCAGCGGCGGTAATACGTCCCAATGGTCTCCCCCGCGGCACACCCAGTACAGGCCAAGCGGTTTTTACGAAGAATCCTACCGGGCCCATTACGACGATGTCCCCCCTCAGCGTCGGGTCATATCTAGAGGTTCCTATAACCCGTCACCCCTTTTGCCTTCTAGATCAGATCCTTGCGGCCCAGCCTTGGGATCGGTGCGGCGACGACTGGACTACGTTCCTAGATCTCAGCTTACTGCTCCACTTTGTGTTTCAGAACCTGCGGTCGCGAACCAGGAGATGAGGGCTGTCGGGGAAGGTCGTTCCGGGTCCGAGTCTCGAGACCAGAGGTCGGCGGGGAGTCGTGTGGGACCAATCCCGGGATCAACAGATGCCCAGCCGGGGGCTGCCAGTGTCGGGGAGGCATCAGTCGCGGCCGGGAATCCTGCTCCTCATGGTGAGTCCGTTTCTGTTCCTACACACGATGTACAGTTGTTGGGGTCACCGGTTCTCTCCACGAGCAGTGGTTCTTCGGATTCGGGCGATAGGCCCAGAAAACTAATCAAGCTATTGGAAACGAAATTGCTAGGTAAACGTAGCAAGCAGGCTCCGCAGTCGGGGGGCGATGAACGGACGGTGGCTAGGAGTGATTTAGGGCAGGTTGAAACCCTGGAAATAACACACGGTATTAGGCCGAGCGTACGGGATAGGATTAGACGCGGAAAGTACGTGGATATGTTCGCCCTGACAGGTGAGGGAAAGAAGGCACTTACCGCGGCTTGTGAGAGGTCCGGCATGGGTGAGGATAAGTTCAGATCGTTTAATAGATGGTCTAATTCCTTCGCTCTTTTTGCCACTATTTATCTGGAAACTAGGCCCGGGGAGCAGGATGAGGTGTGGAGATATATGCACCTTATTAGCGGGATGGCGCTAAAAGATGGCCCCTCAATATGGAGAGCGTATGACGAGCTCTTCCGCAAGCGGATGAGTGGTCGCGAGAAGCTCCCGCTGGGGTCGAAAGACATCGACACCTGGCTGGAACTCATGAGACCAAGCAGTCAAGGGGCCGAGGGTTACACGGGCAGGAGGTTTCAAGGGCCGGGGAGGGTACAAGCAACCCTCCCCACAAAAGGTCGATGTTTTGATTTCAACGCAGGCTCTTGCCAGCGAGGCACATCCTGCCGCTTCAAACACAATTGCACGGCATGCGGAGGTCAGCATCCAGCCACTGAATGTGCAAGGGCCCGATGGAGTGGGGGTAGCGGAAGAGGTGCAAATCCAGCTGTGCCGAGTCAAGGGTCCATCGCCAATTAATTTGGCTGAACTGGACAAATGGCTCGCTTGGTTCCCAGATAGAGACACCGCGGCCCTCATACGTGACGGCTTTCATATGGGTTTTAAGTTACCAGTACAGGGCAACGTTTCTACGGCGACGCCGATCAATTTGAAATCGGCGCTCGCTCTCCCGGAAGTATTAGACGCTAAAATCGCGAAGGAGGTGGGCCTGGGTCGCATGGTTGGCCCTTTCTCGCTTCCTCCTATTCCAAATCTTATTTTGTCCCCGGTAGGGGTAGTACCCAAAAAGGCAGCGGGTAAATTCAGGTTGATACAACACTTGTCGTACCCGGCTGGTCTGTCCGTGAACGACGCAATAGACACTATCCTTAGTTCCGTAAATTACCAATCGTTTGAATCCGCACTGGCACTGGTGCAGGAATGTGGGAAGGGTGCCCTGTTGGCTAAGATCGACATCGAGTCGGCTTTTCGGTTACTGCCCCTTCACCCGGAATCGTATCAGTTCATGGGTTTTCGGCATCGTGGTGGATACTACATCGATCGCTGTCTGCCTATGGGGTGTTCGATATCCTGTGCGCTATTCGAGAAGTTCAGTGGCTTCTTGCATTGGTGCATTCAGGCGGGAACGGGGTGTCGGTGGATCGCACACTATCTAGATGACTTCTTGGTTATCGGGCCTCCTGATTTCACTTGTTGTCGGGATACTCTGTTTTCCACTGAAGCCCTTTTTAGGGTGCTAGGCGTTCCCATTGCCGCGGACAAGACGGAGGGTCCAGCCACGTGTCTCTCGTTCCTTGGAATTGAGATCGACACGGCGGCCGGGATTTGCAGGCTCCCAACTGATAAAGTGTCCAAGATGTGCGAGGCTATTGCAGAAGCGTTGGAGTCCAGCTCCAGCCCGCTCAGGCAGGTTCAGTCCCTGTTAGGGAGGTTCAACTTTGCATGCCGCGTGATTCCCATGGGTAGAGTTTTCTGTAGAAAGCTACAGAGAGCCACTGCGGGGAGGAGTAGGCCACACGCGGCGGTGCGTCTCTCCAGGGTTATCAAGGAGGATTTGCAGATTTGGCTCACCTTCCTCAGTGATTTTAACGGGACGCGAATATGGCCTTCACCACCCGTAACAAACGTTAATATCGACCTGTTTACGGACGCTTCCGGAGCATGCGGCTTCGGTGCTTATCTGCACGGGCATTGGTGCGCGGAAAGCTGGCCGGAGGAATGGCATAGGTTAGGGATTACCAAAAACTTGCTGGTCCTGGAACTGTTTCCTATTGTCGTGGCAATCGAATTGTGGGCGTCCACATTGCGTGGGAAGCACATAGTTTTCTGGTGTGACAATTTGGGAGTGGTCCAGTCGATCAATAAACAAAGCGCGTCCTCCCATCATGCAATATCTTTGCTGCGCCACCTAGTGTTGCGCTGCCTGCAGTACGATATTTCTTTCAGGGCTAGACATGTACCAGGGGTGCAAAATAGTTTGGCCGATGCTTTGTCCCGCGGTCAGTGGAGCAAGTTTCGGAGTATGGCTCCCCAGGCGGACAATGTTGGTATTCCGTGTCCCTCTTGTGTTTGGCAGATCATCAAGCCGGCATAAGGGGGCTCGTAGAACAGGCAGTAGCCCCTTCCACCCTGAGGACGTATCAGGCATCATGGAGACGGTGGTCACTATTCAGCGGGCAAAAAGATCAATCTGAGGCAGGTCAGCGTGATGCTATGTTAGCATTTATGTGGGAGAGCTATTCAAAGGGGGAATCCAGAGCCTCTATGGCGGCTACTTTGGCGGGGATATCTTTCATGGCCAGGCTTCAGGGTTACACGGATGTCACAAAGGGGTTCATGATCAGTAAGGCCCTGAAGGGGTGGGCTAGGGCGAGACCCTCGCAGGCAGATGCGCGCTTGCCTATCACCGACATTATTCTGGACCAGTTGATAGGGACCCTGGGTGGGATAGCGGTTGATGAATATGAGAAGACCTTGTTTAGCGCCGCTTTCTCTATGGCCTTTTTCGGTGCTTTTCGGGTTTCTGAATTAGTGGCTAAATCCAGGGGGCATCAAGAGTCAGGTTTGCGAGCGGAGCATGTCAGCTTGGGCGGAGGTATTGTGTCATGTAAAATAATTAGATCTAAAACTGATCAGAGTGGCAGGGGAGCTTGGGTGCAGTTGAATAGGCAGCCTAATAGTAACATCTGCCCAGTCAATTTAGTGTCCCGATTTATGAATGTTAGACCTCAGGCTCGTTTGTTTCTATGTCACCATAACGGCATGCCCATGACGAAATATCAATTTTCGGCCATTATGAAGAAGTCCCTACGGTCATTAGATCTGGACAGTTCTATGTACGGAACGCATTCGTTCAGGATCGGGGCGGCCACATCTGCTGCTTTGGCGGGATCCTCCTCTGAGACGATAAAAGCTCTGGGCCGCTGGAAATCCACGGCTTATAAATCTTATGTCAGGATTGACAATGTTGATGTTTGAATGTTTTTGTTCCACTAATCAAAAGGTTGCCTTGCAGTTTTTCTTTTTCTTCAAATTCACTCTCTTATTGTTACCCTACCCACCCCCACTGCCCTCCCCTACCCCACCTTCTCCCTCCATTCGGTGGGCTACCCTGGGCTTTTCCGCTCGTCGCTTTGAAGCGGGGGCGCGAAGGGATTTTCACCCGGGTTTCCCTGGGCGTAAGTCCTGATTAGTGGTGTGCTGCCGGGGTTTTTCCGGGTGTTGTTTACCTTCGCCTGGGTGGCCTGCTCCCTATTTGTTTCCTCTTCCCCCTCCCCCCCCCTGTTGTCTGGTTTTCCTCTAGACTATCCTTCTCATGCTTTTATGCTATGCCTGGCCTGTCTTCCAAATTATGGTGGCATGGTTTTAACAATGTTTTTCTGCTTCCAGGTGATGGTGTTCCAACTAAGATGGTGTGGATCATTGGTCATTCCTTTGTTTTCTGGGCCGCAGGCCACCCCAGATCTAATGTTATACCGAATCACGAAGGCACCGTAATAAGATGGTTGGGTAGAAGGGGATTAGGTTGGCCTGATTTGGTTCCATGGTTGGCGAGGCTAATAAAACAGCATCGCCCGCCGAATATACTAGTAGTGCACGCAGGAGGCAATGACCTGGGAAAAGGCAAGTCTCTGGAGCTCATTATTTCAATTCGGGAAGACCTTAGGCGAATTCACGAGGCATGGCCACATATCATTATTGGTTGGTCGGCATTAATCCCCCGGCTGGCTTGGAGAACAACTATCCCCTTAAAAAAGATGACAGTTATGGTCAGGAAGTTGAATAGCACCATTAGGAAAATAGTGCGGTCCATGGGGGGTTTAGTTATCAATCACCCGGGATTAGGGGTAGAGTCACCTCATTTGTTTAGAAGTGATGGCGTACATCTAACGGAGGAAGGTATGGGGTTGTTTATTGATAGCATTTGCGGTGGAGTTTCGGCGTGTTTAGATTAGTGGTGGCGGGCTGCGGCGTCTGTGGGGCGCAGCGGGGTAGGAAGGCACTGCGTTCAGCGGCTGATTTGTGGGCGCATTGGTAGTTGTCGTAGGTCACTGCCCCCCGTTGAGGCACCAGTAACTCCCTTTTTGGCCCTTCGGTGAGGAGGGTCCCTGTTCGACTCGGTGAGGGAGGGCAGAGTGAGTTTTCAAAGGGGCAGTCACTCTGATGCCAACTCAGCGCAAAAGTGATGTTGGGATTTTGTTCCCTGTGGTGGTGGACGTACGGCGGTTTGCGCCAGTCCACTCGTGATAGTGTTTGTCAGCTTGAGAGTTGTTTCGCAGTGCCCTTTTTCCGCCACCATAGGTCTAGTTTAAATTAAAATCATAATAAAAATTCTGGCAATTTTTATAACTTATTCAAGTCTCCGTGTTTTTTTTTGCATGCAAAGGGTTTTTAGAATTATAAGGTTGATGTAAGGTTTACGAAACATACACGGTGAGCCCTTTAGGGATTTTCTTGTCAAAGTGTGTGCACATAAAGTTAAGATATATACCCTGTTTAAGCAAACGATCTTCTGGATAGATATATATATATATATATATATATATATATATATATATATATATATATATATATATATATTCCCACTATAGCAACAAAAAGTAAGAGCTGCACCATTTTGCTGTGCTCAATAAATGTTTTGCACCATTTATACTATTTTGTGCATATGTTACTAATGGGCAGGGAGTTCCCTGAGTCTCCCCCAATTCCCTAATAACTCACATCTCAAGACTCAGATGGAGGCACTGCCAGCTACAGAGATAGTAAGAAGAGTCTGTTATACATTTACATACTTACCAAAAGAGGTGTTGCACCTGGAAAAATGTCAAACTTAGGAATGTAAAATCAGGGCTTGACTGTATTATAAATTACTGTAGGGGCCCATAAAACAGGTACAGGGTCATTTTGATGAGCTCCTTTATACTGATTTAGATGTTTGCAACTTTAAAATATTCATATTATCCAAAATCAGTCATTTACTTCTCTATATAACACAAGCGTTGCCAGTGATTCAAATAGAGACTGCAAGTGTGTTACTATGTTATAGCTACAACACTGGCAGCTTAGCGGACCAAAGACCCATATCTCCACCAGACCCATAGTCTGATTGCTATTTATGTATTCTGACAGCAACCAAAATTGGCATACACTATATATAAAAGTAATGTATATACTGCTAAGAAAACACTGTTCGATTGTTAAAGATGTATTGAAGTGTTATTGTTTTGCAGGAGAACATTGTGAGTCGGTGTAAAAATGTTGCATTTATATCATCATCAGCAGTTATTTATATAGCGCTACTAATTCTGTACAGAGAACTCCCTCACATCAGCCCCTGCCCCATTGAAGCTTATAGTCTAAATTCCCTAACATACACACACACAGAGACTAGGGTCAATTTGATAGCAGCCAATTAACCTACAAGTATGTTTTTGGAATGTGGGAGGAAACCGGAGCACCTGGAGCAAACCCACGCAAACACAGGGAGAACATACAAACTCCACACAGATAAGGCAATGGTTGGGAATTGAACTCATGACCCCAGTGCTCTGAGGCAGAAGTACTAAGCCACCGTGATGCCCACAATATCATTTTACATTGTTCTCCTTTTTTGTCATATCTTTATAACTAAAGATATGACAAAAAAGGCCCTTGTGGGGAAAACAAAGAAAATAAAAATGCGTGCATAAAAGTGTGTGTGTAAATCCATCTGGAAGATGCAAATTGTACATTAGCAAAACCATATTGAGCTGCAGGGGCAAATTTTCACCCTTAAGCTGGATTGGCTCCTTATGCTAAGTGAGCACCTTGGTGAGAGAAATACTAGGGAGTAAATGTATCAAGCTGAGAATTTCCAGCGGGTTTAAAATATAGAGATGTTGCCTATAGCAACAAATCAGATTCTAGCTATCATTTAGAATGTACTAAATCAGTGGTGGCCAACCCACGGCTCTTAAACCACATGCAGCTCTTTGACTTTAAAACTGTGGCTCCTGCCTGGCTGGCTGAGAGCATCACCCATCCGCAGTGCTCAGAGTACCCGAAAGCCGCAGATCTGACAGTTCGGCTGACCGAAAGCAGCTACATCATGTGACCTCCTCTGGATAACGCAGGGAGGTCACATTATGACAGACTATCCAATCAGGGGAGGAGAAGACATTGTAGTGGCTCTCCCTCCTTCCTCTGTGCAGGCTTCAGCGTATGTGTGAGAGGTGTGACTGGGCATGTGAGAGACTGATGGGCATGTAAGGAAATCTGATGACATTTGGGGATATCTGTTAGAAAGAGTGGAGGTTTGATTGGCATGTATGGGGAGTGTAGGGAGTCTGGTTGGCATTTATGGGGCACATGGGAAGGCTGATGACATTTAAAGAGAATGTGGTGAGGTCTTGTGGCATGTGGGAAGGTTGATGGGTATGGAAGGGGCATGTGGGGAGGTTTGATGGCATGTTAGGGCCATGTGGGGAGGTCTGATGGCATGTTAGGGCCATGTGGGGGAGGTCTGATGGCATGTTAGGGCCATATGGGGAGGCCGGATGGCATGTGGGGAAATCTAATGGCAGGTGGAGAGGTCTTATGGATATTTGAAGTGTTCTGATAGGCATGTAGGGATATCTGATGGCTATTTCTGACGCATGTGGGTAGATTTGATGGCATGTGAAGCGGCTGATGTATATGTAAGGTGAATGTGGGGAGATCTGATGGAAATGTGAAGAGGTCTGAGGGGCATGTTGTTTTTCTGATGTTTTTATCCCCACTTCAACAGTTCCCTCTACAGTGATTGCGGATACAGAAGCACTGTGAGCTACTGTAAAGAGATTGTAAGTAATCCTTTGAACCCTCTTCCGTTGAACACAACAGTGAAGTAAGAGCTGTGCTGAGTTGGTTATTATTCTGAACATTTTGGCAATATTGTAAATCTTCTATTTCACTTAGGAAGATATTGTAATTAAGTTATATTTTCATGTATGTGTGTGGTATGAATGTGCATGTTTATAATGTGTATATCTATATGCACACATACTTAAAAGGCATAGTTGACTCTTTGACATACCTATAGATATTTATTGGCTCTTAGACCTCCACTGGTTGGCCACCCCTGTACAAAATAAATGATAACTTGAATCTGATTGGTTTCTATAGGCAACATCTCCACTTTTTAAACCTCCCCGGAAACACTCAGCTTGATACATTTACCCTAAGTGTTTGTAGGTGTTTATGTTTGTCCTAGCTTTTTAACCTATGTGCTTTAATATTCCAGGGGATTTTAGTCTGATAATATAACACTTTTTTTCACCTCATTTATCTTAGGCAAGAGTTGAGAATGATTCTTTACCCCAATCTTATTTTTCTGGCTACCTGGAGGTTAGCTGACTGCAGCTATGCAGGTTCCTGAGCACATAAATGCTTTATAGCGCTCTGTTACTGCCTGAAAATAAATTAGGGAATGAAAACCTGAATTAGAGGTTGCTGACTTGTAAGTTGGAGGAGCTTGCTTGTTTTATTGTTGCTTTGTGTGAGTCCCACAGTAAAGAGGGAATCTCTAATGTTACAGCAGGACATAGGATTTAATGACATTATGTTATTTTATTTTTTGCTAAGTATTACAATGCACAATTATACTGTGCCTCCGTAACTGCTTGTTGAAGCATGCCAACCTCATCCCCAGGAGATGACTTTCCTTACCTGAGCACAATATATATATATATACAATTCTGTTTGTATGACAACTACTATTCTATAGTAAATACACACATTTATAAACTTTATGCCACCTCTGATACCAATAACAAGGTACAATTATTTATATGCGTCACTGCAGGGCACAAACTCTTCATTCAATGCTTTTGCTAATATTCCAAGTGACAATTATGTTGACAAAGACAATGATGTTCAGTGTACAAATATGACAGACAGAATATAAAAAAAATATATATATAAATGGCTATTGGTCAGAGTATGGTACAAAAGCAAACTGTAC
Source organism: Mixophyes fleayi (assembly GCF_038048845.1). Lineage (NCBI taxonomy): Eukaryota > Metazoa > Chordata > Amphibia > Anura > Limnodynastidae > Mixophyes > Mixophyes fleayi. Next base: position 254,413,851 of record NC_134405.1, on the reverse strand, counting down.
AGTTTAATATGCAGGAGAAACCATTTCAGTCATCTTCTTATTCACAGGAAGTACACTTGTATAGGCTACAGTAATGCATCCTACTATATACAACGTTATAGAATTCTGTACAGTCTTTATTTCACAATACATTATGTGGACTCGCCGGCAGTATAAATATTATGGTACCAGTTGTGTGAACATTGACTGGATGACAATCTTTGTTGGAAAGTTTCATAATGCAGGGATGGCGTAGAAGTCTATTCATTAGAAAACTCAAGGACTTAAATCATTTTGAATATTTACACATTTCACAACTGAAAAAGCAGTATTTTATAATTAAGAGGACCAGTTTCAAATAAAATTTTCCCATGGTTAATATTACATATCACTATCTTGCAATGGGGACACTTTGGTCCATTAAGCATTATTAATAAACATTCTCCACTTGCATGTTCATGCTTATTCTATAAAACCCTTTCCCTCTGTGAAATACACCAGCAATGCCAACAGCACTTGGATTCTCCAGTGGACTTCACTCTCATTGGAAAAGGTGTTAGTGCAACAGCTCTGGAAATACTGTACGTACAATTTGAGGAGAGGTAATAACTTCCAACGACTTTAAAGGAACAAACAAAACTTTTTGTTAAAATTTTTAGCTAAACATAAGCAGTTCCTTTTAAAATCATTGAATTTAATAAAAAGATTTAAAAAAATGCATATTTTTTTTATTGAGAATGTCATGTAATGTCCTGAGACTCATTAAGTATCCTTAAACTCCTCACTTCATGAGCGCTTTACGAACATAAGTACAGGATTCAAAACAGGAAAGCAATAAGATAAGATATATTAAAAATCAGTTTAAAAATACTGACTTTTATGCTTCAGTAAAATTAAAATAGAGGACAGTACAATTGTCTTCATGTGACACTAATAAATTGCACAAAGTAGGGACAGCAGCAGTTCTTTGGGGCTATGAATCCCCTTAAATCTGAACTCCTTTATCTTAAATGTCTGTGTTTACTCTTTAAGACATTTTGGTTGCTAAAAATGTTGGTTGTCGGTTAATTTTTTCATAATTTTATAAAATAGTAAAAATAAATTTTAAAAAATTCCCAGTGGTTGCTACTCTGTACGTCATATGAAATATCGTATTTGCCATCGATGTTCACATTAGTAAATTATTTAAATGTATTTCTACATGTTAGAAACAGGTTGGATTTGTTTGACAGCTTTCCCTATAAGGAAGCGTCATTGAGAATGTGCAAGCTGTTAAATATGATGAAGTGGTCAATAAACGTGAAAGAAATACTTTTTCTGGAAGAAATTTCTATATACAGCATGATAGTTAATCCAGGGGTAGTCAGATGTTATAAGCACAGCTTAAAATGAATGACGGCCTACAGTGAATAACTTTTGTATTGCTCTATGTTAGAAGCATATCTGTATACTTTATCTACAATGCGCCCCTTCCCAAAGCACAAGGAACACTTTTTCCCACAGTTGCAAACGATGCTAGAGATTTTCTGCACACATTCATGTGTTTACATTGTGTGTTTTCAGCACAATATATGGAGTATACAGTAGGCTCTGAGGTTTTAGGCTTAAGGCACTACATTTGCCATTTTATAGTTACTACTTACAAAGCTCAACCTTTTAAAATCTGAATATCTGGTTAGCTAATACTTTCCTATAGTACCATAAGGCAGTAGGTGCACAGTGAATCCAATCACACTATTTCACTATTTACTGTACAATAATGTAGGTGTGTTTTTTCACAGCTGCATAGCTCTTAGGGATACTAACAGTTTCTATGCAATTTAATACATGAACGCCAATAAAGAAATTGATGTGATTCTTTTATAAGTAACGGCCTTCTGGATACTCCATTAACACATTTATGCCTATTGTCTTAAATGAAGAAAAATATTTTTAGTGGGTAAAAACTTAATATAAATTTCCCATAGAAAGCTCGTGCTGAGGGACCCATGCCTTTGTTCCTTATGCTTAATGTGCTGGAGTAATTTGATGGATTAGCAAGACCTAATTGTTATAAAGTTGAACTCTCCCTCCCTCACAATTCTGTAGTTACATTTCAGTTGTCACTATTCCTGAGTTGAGACGAATAGCATCCCTGTATTAAGTAAACCAGACTGTGATCAATGAATATTTTATAGTAAATAACCCAGGAGGCGATGGGAATATGTCTCCGGCTTTGTCCTTTTGCAATTTTTTTTTTCTTAGTTCATTCGTTGGATTTATGGTGTTACATGAAAAGAGTTCCCCTGCACAGCAGGGAATAGATTGTTTCTCAAAAGCTTTGGTTCTATACCCAAGACGTATCTATTCTGTTCACCTGTTGTTCCTCTTGGACTCTGTACACGTTTTGTTTTTAGAATAAGCGCTTACATTTCCACTGAGTGCAGCATATATACTGTGACTTTAGACCGGCCATATCACAACTGTCAAGTAGCAGACCAGGTACAATGGCTTTGAATTGCAAGGTCATGTATTTTTCACGTTAGCACAGGTGTAAACAGTATTTTCCTCTCTGCAAATATGGAAGTATTGTTCATTTTGCAAGGGCTCATCCACGTTTCCTAGAACTCTGAAACAAAGACAAAGAAACAGAAAAATTATTATGTGATACAGAGCAACCATGAATAAATGCTTAATCTGGAAAACAGATCTGGACTGTGCAACAATGATCTCGAGGGTAACAATGAAATAGCAATAGGGATGTCAGCAGCTGCTACTTGGCCCAGTTTTGAACCCTATATTCTACACTAGCTCAGGTCAGGAATGAGCGGGATAGACAAGAGATGAAGAGGGAAAGGGGCAGACAAAAGACGATAACAAAGTGAAAACATCTGAAGGTCAGAGACGTGAGAAAGGGCATAGGTCACGGAGCCCACAGAAAGAAAGGGAGCACAGGTGAAATGTGCATGGTGGTTTGTGTCTGGTGGTTGTTATTAATTGTCGAGGGTATGAGTGTCGTCCAGCTTATATTTTGCACCAGGGGGTTTTAGATACACCATTGAAACATAGACTGACCCATGTATATTTGTTTAATTGATTTGTATTATATTGAATATTAATGTGAGGATTGTGCAGTGGAGCCGTTTAAAGACATTAAGGGGTATATTTACTAAACTGTAGGTTTGAAAAAGTGGAGATGTTGCTTATAGCAGATTCTAGTTATCATTTACTTAGTACATTCTACAAAATGACAGCTAGAATCTGATTGGTTGTTATAGGCAACATCTCCACCATTTCAAGCCCGCAGTTTAGTAAATATACCTCTAAAAAGTGCAATCACTGCAGCTACCATGAGATAACGTTATTTATTCACTTTGGGTCTTGTCAGTTGTTCATTTATATATAGATATAGCTCTGTATTTATTATAGTATAATGCAAGCAGCATTCATGGTTCATAAAGCATTCCAGAAATCAATGCGCATACGCCAATCCCATCCAATCCCATTCACCATAGAGAGATCAGTGATCTTTAATTTTATCTACAGTTCAAGTTGCCGTGGCAGCAGCTTGCACATAACGTACCACAGGCTGAACATAAATGCCCATCAGCATCCACCCTAAAAAGGTAAAGGGGCCTATATATGAACGATCAATGAGGTTTTTACTGCTGTAAATCCTATGAAAATTGTGGATATCAGTGATATCTGTTGTGGTCTCAGTATCATCGATTATAAATGCAGTCCCCATAGGTGATTATGAGGACTATCAAAATACCCTATTTATCAAGCTTCAAAATTCGGAATTTGACCCAGAAAGCGAAATCCATCTGAAGATGGTGTTAGTCGTTCTATCCTATGGGGAGAGCACGCAGGAGAGGGATCTTCGGATCCTTTCCCAATTGGCTTTGTGCTCCTCCCCATCACAAATTGTGCAAAGGCCTTTAGAACCTGTATTGCAATCACTTTACTGCAGACTATTCGCTGGGACAGGCACCTATCGGAGCCGCTGTCCAGGCTGAAGAATTTTAATAAGTAGCAACTTTATTATTTCTTATTGCACTCATAAGAAATTAATGTAACTAAAATGTGATGGGTCATAAATAGACCCCAAAGATCACCGTTGTGTAAAATCTACAATTTTTTAATTTCAAATGTTGCTCCAAAACTAAACAGAAAGGAAAAATAGTGATATGTCAAATACTTTATATTACTTTTAGATACAAAGATCTGATTAGAGTGTTGTATACTCTTTGGAGCATGTTAAACAGGCACAGCAAGTCATGTATTTCCAATGAACAACTAATTTGAAAACTAAGCTAATGTGTTGGGATTAAAAAGAAATAACATGGCAATAAATGTGTTATACTTTTTAAATATGTCACTCTTATGATTTGCTGTAAATGATGTTTGTCGTAACTGTGTTATCTGTGTTTATAATGAGTGGAGAAGATTATTAGGGTGACCCTAGTAGTAGTTGAACTTGATGGACATGTGACTTTTTTTTTCACCCTCACTAACTAAGGAACCATGTAAATACCTTATACCTTCCAACAGCCCAGGCTCTCAAAGCCCAGTCAGAGAGAGCCCTACCAGAAATTGGGTGTGACCTTGTGGGAATGAATCTGTGATTGGGCAGGTTCGGTTGGAGTTTGGGTTGATCATGGATATTGCTTATTTTTGGCACAATTTTGTTTTCTAAAAGGTTGACTGTATGATCTGCTCACTAAACCCTGTCATGTCAAATAACAGCTTTTCCAATGATAATTAAAAAAATTATGACAGCAGCCCCCAGTTGGCATAGGATAAGACTGGACAACTGAACATAAATATATAAGTATTTTTTTTTAGTTTAGTTCTACTGTAACAAGGATGTTGAATATATGAAAAGAAGAAGAAAGAATAGCTCTTACCTGATCAAGAGGTAACATTAATGTCAAGGCCAAAGAATGAAGGCAAGAGAAAAGAACAGGAATAGAAAGAGAAACTGCAGGAAAAAAGGAAGTATTTAGTAAATATAGAAAAGTACTGCATGGCAATAACTTTAAGAAAAAGACTATCAACTCCCAGATAGATTAATGGGACATGTTGGTCACTAAAGCTCAAGAAGGATTATGGTTGGTCAAAGCTCCAATATCTAAAGTTTGCAACTTTCTAAATATAGTATGTATTACTACTACCATACATTCATCTGCAACTTGTTAGCAGGAATTACGTCAGAGACTATATACTTCTCCCAGACATAATATATGAAGTGCGTATTTCATGTATATGTATAATATCTACATGTCAGATACAGTGTAACAGCCTTTCACCAGCAATTTGGTTTGAGTTACAGCAGAAAAGTTGCACTTTTGAATAATTGGAGATTAATAGCATTCCATTCACTCTCTCACTGACTGTACTAAGACCTATAATTTGGTATAGGAATTAGTGAAGTAGAGCTGACCAACCAGTGCCTCATATGCAGTACTCATGCAGTTCTATCCTGTGGGTTGTTTCGAATAAAGGGGTCATGGGTTAGCTTCCAAGCAAGGCACTAACTGTTTGTAGTTTGTATGAACATATTTGGAGGTTACTTCTGACAAAATTAACGTGTGTGTGTGATAGGGGATATAGATTATAAGCTCCATTAGGACAGGGACTGATGTAAATTATTAAATTTTCTATGTAAAGTGCCAAGTAATATTCTATATTAATAAAGATTGATAAATTAATTTCATGAACTAATATAGAAAGTAACATATTTTGGGAATTTTATGAAAACTGATGCAGAGTTAACTGTAGCTGTAGAGCATAACAACTAGACATATGCTTTCATAAAAAACACAGACAATTAGACTCTGATGAGTTGCAAGTGGTTACAGCACCTTTTTTGAACAGTTACTGTACCTGTGCACTAATTTTCTTATTTGTTCCCCATTGTGTTTTTATTTCATTAGTCAAGTTTTCCTAATGGCCCTAGTACTTTCTAAGAACGCCATGCCCCATATGTTCCATGAAATATCATATTCAGCTTCTTATGTCTTAAGTTTGTCATTATATGGAACTAGGCACAACGTAGTGAAGGGTAAAAATGGATCTTCCAATTACAGGCAACTTCAAAGAGTTCTTGGGATCTGATCATCTCATTTTCTTCGACAGATTGGTGTAATTTCTTAAACAATGCAAGTATTACTCTTGTAAGATTTAAGGGAAGATCTTCAGGAGTCCCAAAATCCTCATAAAACAGATCCAATGTCAACATGTATCAAATAATAATGCCTTTCATGGGGAAGATGATACAGTTATCCCATATATGAAATAAAACCTGGCGATCATGAGAAAAATCCTGTTGGATTCATCTTACAAAAGGTAAAAATTTTGCTGTTTAAAAAAAACAAAAACCATAAACGTCTATTTGGGACTGCACCTTAAAAAAAAATCAGTTTTATTAATGACCTGGGGCATCGTGTTAGAGACTCTGGGCCTAGCAGCACCCCTGGAACTAATGATGTTGTACAACATTCTGACCTTTGCGTAAATTATATTTTTCCTATACGTTTACATTACTGAAATTCAATATACAGACAGTTCATCATAAGCCCTTTAGTCATAACCACATGTTCCCTTAAGAAGAAGAAAAATCATTTTGTGGGGATAAAATATATTAACTTTTACAACCAACCTTTTCCTCTAAGTCTTTAATCTGTCTCTTCTGTATATCTGTTTTATCCTCCAGATCTCGTATCCTCTGAAATGAAAGAGAAAATCAAAATTGTAGAACTCAGCAAAGCTGTAAATACTATATATGTCTGTAGAAGGCTTAACCTCCAGTCCATTCAGTGCCTCTTGACTACCCAGAGAGGGGAAAACTTCTCCAGCATAAGTGTTTATTTTTATTTTTAAACCAAACAGTATTTCTTCACAACCACTGTCCTCTTTAAGCTTAAACTCTACATTCTGTACAGTTGGAAACATCAGAATTCTTAGACCATACTGCATATTTCAGAGTCTGCTATGTGAACTTTTAATTTAATCCTGCTTTAGTGAGCTCATAGCTTAGGGACAGTATGATCATATTCACTTTTTGTATACTTCATATCTAGTTAGTTATAATACCTCAGTAGTCACGTGTTTATTTACATTTTGAGTTTGGATTCTTCTTAAAACAATGGTTAACATGAGTCAGGCCCACAATTATCTTGTAAAGTAATCAACTGTCTCAGCTAAAACCACTGCACAACTGTATTTAGATTTTTAGCATAAATATCATCATATATGTTTTGTGTTTTCTTTACACTATCTCATAAAAAATAAACTCGGAATACATAAATATTACCATATTGTAATGAACCCCATTCCTCCAAACAGACTAACCCTAGTTAATATATAGCACCACTAATTCTGCAGCGCTGTACAGAGAACTTGCTCACATCAGTCCCTACCTCATTGTAGCTTACACTCTAAATTCCCTAACACACACACACACTAGGGTCAATTTGATAGCAGCCAATTAACCTACTAGTGTAGGTTAATTGGTTGCTATGGAGTGTGGAGTGAGCACCCAGAGAAAACGCACACAGACACGGGGAGAACATACAAACTCCACACACTGTGAGGCAGAAGTGCTACCCACTAAGCCACTGTGCTGCCCAAATCAGGGGGCATAAACAGCATGTGGTCTTCCTGATTTTACTAGAACCAGCACTAGGCTTTGCTAGCTGGGGCTGTAGCATTAAAGCAGGGGAACCCGGAGCCTGAGGCACCCCTGCCATAATGACAACCAGTCCCAGGTTGGTCAGTACGGGGCTGGATTCCCTAAGGAGATGGGGGTCTGCAAGAATAAACCCCCCCTCACACTCTAGGGTTACACAGCCCCATGCTGAAAGCACTAGAGCTCTTCTCACCACTGGGTGGTGGGTGTGGGGTAATAAAGTACATTTTTATAGTAAACACATCAATTTGTGTTGATGCACAACAGGTCCCAGCAAGCCCAGTTTGCCATTAACAGTCTGGGCATGCTGGTGCTGTAGTACTACATTCACCAGCATACCCATGGCACCCAGGGCCCGCTAGGACCTGTAGTGCACCAAGACAAAATGTGAATAAACCATACACCTTGTTACCAAAATAATTTTATTGGAAACATTTTTAAAAATCCAGTAATACTCACCCACTACTTCATCTGTATTAATTCCAATGGTTCGTGGTTATCCATAAAAAAAATACCTATTAAAATTAATTCCAAATGTCCGTGGTTGTCCATAAAAAATATGTATTACCATTGGTATTGCCCTTTAAATGTTGACATTGTGACTGTTGACATTACAACTGTCGACAGTCACAATGTCATCATTTTAAACATGTTGACAGAATGAATATGTCGACATTTACCATTTTAATGTCGACAGTAAAGTGTCAACATATTCACCGCCGCCAAACTGACTAAACCCTGGGCTGGGGGCACTATAGGAGGGAAACCCACAGTGTGGGGTCTCCCTACTATAATGCCAATCCAGCCCCAGCATGATCAGCTCTAGGCTAGAATCTGTAGGGTTTCTCTAACTTGAGTGTTTTCTAGTTGTATCTATTGCACCAGCTACAGGGCATGTGTAAGTGCTGACTGATAGTGATGATTAACTTGGCATAGTCTTTGATTTTAAAACTACACATATGTGTGTCACTAGTTAGCACAGAACATGTGTATGCCAGTAAGATAGACCATAAAAATGCATTGCATATACAGTACACATTAGGAAGATTCTGATTTATATATTTATTCAAAAAAATGAAAAAAGTTTTTTTTTACAAATATTTTTATTAAAGATTATAGTATTAACAATTGTTAATTTATTTTATAAAACTTATGAGCATGTGTTCTAATAGGATTTTATATCACACGTATGCATATGCGTATCATGCACTCTGTTCTGTCTACAAGTTTAGCCAGGGCGTAATTACACCCAGATTTAAATTGAAATGTATATTGAGATCCACCTGTATTTAAATATATGGTCAGAACTAAGCTCAAGTTCTGCGCTCGTTTTTTAAACGCAAGTTGCATGCAGTTGAATGAGTCCCTGAATGTTCAGAAAATGCCATTAGTTTGCTTATACCTCCTGATACAGCAAAGAAAATCTACCTGAACTGTCTACAAAAGTATTTTTTGTTATTTAAAGTGTAAGAAAACAAACTAAAACTATTTTTTTTGGAACCACCACCTAGAAATACTTTGTGGTTCTTGCTTTGGCATTAATCCACCTTATCAAAGCCGCAAAAAGCAGCATTCTACACATATATGGGCAGCACGGTGGCTTAGGGATTATCACTTCTGCCTCACAGCACTGGGGTCATGAGTTCAATTCCGTGTTTGCGTGGTTTTCCTCCGGGTGCTCTGGTTTCCTCTTACACTCCAAAAACATACTAGTAGGTTAATTGGCTGCTATTAAATTGACCTTAGTTTCTCTCAGTCTGTGTGAGTGTGTGTGTATGTTAAAGAATTTAGACTGTAAGCTCCAATGGGGCAGGGACTGATGTGAGTGAGTTCTTTGTACAGCGCTGTAGAATTAGTGACGTTATATAAAATGCTGATGATAATAATTATGATTTTCATGATGACATTTCAGAATAAAATCTGCACTTGAAAATTACAATCTAATTTTTTTAAAATAAAAACTGTCTACTGCAGTGGTTCCCAAACTTTTGCAGTTTGCGGCATCCTTAGAGTCTCCATAATTTTTTCAAGGCACCCCTCCAAAATAATTACCGAGCAGTCCCATTTTATAAGTAGCTGGGTCAAAAAACTTAATAAGTTTTTAGTTCAGGACAGAAATACTTATTTAGTTGTATGCAAAAATACACATAAACCCAAGGGAAAATAATATTTTTATATATTTTTTTCAATTATATTTCTGTCAAAGAATAATTTACAGCTAACTCACTCTGTGCCCCTGCATCATCTCCACACTCTGTGCTCCCCTGCATCATCTCCACACTCTGCCCCCTGCATCATCTCCACATTCTGTGCCCTTCTGCATCCACACTCTGTGCCCCTCTGCATCCACACTCTCTGTGCCCCATGTGCATCCACACTCTCTGTGCCCCATGTGCATCCACACTCTCTGTGCCCCTCTGCATCCACACTCTCTGTGCCCCTCTGCATCCACACTCTCTGTGCCCCTCTGCATCCACACTCTCTGTGCCACTCTGCAAATTGGAGGGGGAGGGGGGGGAACAAAGGACGCTATGTTATAATAGTTTGGGCTGGTGACACTATAACTGGGGAATCCACAGCATGGGGACGCCTGTATTAAAGTCAACCAGCTCTAGCCTGTTCAGCATGGGGCTAAATTTCCAAGACACATTGGGCCTGCAAAAACGCACCCCTGGGGTGGTGGGTGTGGGGTAATAAAGTTTTGATTTTTAGTACATTTTCTACTGGTGCACTACAGGTCCCAACAAGCACTGACATGCCAGCGCTTATAAAAGTAAAAGTACCAGCATACTCATGGCGGCCAGAACATAAAGAAATATCCAACAAAATAACCACACACAAACCGTGAAAAAAATAGGATGCAGTGAAAGCTGGGTCTAGACAGCTCTGAGACATTTGGAAGTGAGGGATTGGGGAAGGCTGGAAAGTAGAAGACAATGTTATGGCTGTGTTTTTCAGGTATGAAATGCAATGTATGGGTCAAAAGGCTCCACTGATACACCCGTAACATACAAGATGCCCTCTCTGTTACTGGTAATATGGCCTGAAATTGTTCAATCATAGAGAATATTAAACTATGTACAAGAAAGGCTGCACAGACTATTTAAATCAAATATAATAATAATATGAAAAAAGGAACAGTATTTCAGGCAATGGGGTAAAAGAATGGATGTAATACAAAATGTATTTGGACAAAGATGCTGGATAAATCATCAGCATGGATGCAAATAAGAGAAACAGAGCTTCAGTGAATGATTTGTCTCTCTCCTGTTTTACCTGGTGAGCTTGTTGGAGAAGCTCCATTCTCTCCTGCAGGATCTGACAGTCAAACTCTCGGCTTTTCCTCAACATTTGCCGCCTCAACTTTTCCACAGCCATTCTGAGCTCATCCTGCTGCTTGTCATTCAGGAGCTCTCCAAACTTGATGGCTGTTTCCTGTTGCAATGCATTGTACAATGTGGCTTCCAGTTCTTGGATTCGCTGTTCAATCAGATGAAGAGACTATGAAACTCAGGTAATGCTTTCTAGCTACCAATGTTAGCTCTCTACATATTATTTTTCTTTTGCTGCTGAGCCTATTACACTATACTGAAACTTTCAAAGTGCTGTGGTCAAACAATTTCTAAGTATTTAATTCAAGTAGTTCCATATCCATAACTGGTGTCTTGTTTAATGCTACTTATTGTGAAATATGTGTATATGTTGTAGTACATTTTGTGCATTTGTTACTATTTAGGGGCCTATTTATCAAGCCTTAAACCAAGCGGAAACTGCGTTTTCCGCATAGTTTAGGCATTTATAAGTATAGCGTCCATTTAACAAAAGCCTTACACAGGAAATATGAGATATCTCCAGCATAATTTATCAAGTTTAACTTTTCGGAGCTTGAGCCTGAAGATGACGTTAGCCATTCTGCCCTATAAGAAGAGCATCGGTAGGCTTCTTGCTCTCCATTAAATCCTAAAAATAGCTCTCCTCCTAACGTTGCTCATGTGCATTAAAGAAACCTTATCAGAACCCGGAGTTGTAAGTGTAGTAAAGTCATCGCGAGACAGACACTTATTGGATGCGTTGTCCCGGCATCCATCGCTACGATAAGGGATGATAATTAACGGGGAGAAATGCAACCCTTAGTCTTGTTTATTATAACCTGAATGTAGAGGAAGAAAAGTCTGTAGGCACAGTTAAACTTAAAGGGGATCTATGTTGGTCAATAACAACATAGTTCAGAAAATATTTATTACCACTAGTGCTCTAACGAACACTTCTACCAGGTCGATGGCTGGGAGAATTTTAAAATAAATACAGGGTATTGAAAGGTTGTCAGCAGGGCTGATTGGAAGAGTCCCTGCTGCATTATGTGTTCTTATGCCTGTATTCTATTATTTATACCTCTTTAGACCACTGTTCGTCCTTTCATTTTTAATCCCTTCCCCCTTTACTTTGATTTTCTTTGTGCATCTGTAAGCAATCATTTTACTATAATTCAGGACTGCATCATTTAAAGTGTTCAGTTTTAAGAATTGATTGCTTTACTCAGCAAGCAGAAAATAAGTGGTAGAGTAAACAAACAGATAGGAGCCTTAATATCTGTCAGCTGATGTACGCAAGACAAAAGTCTTTGCAGTCAAGGATCAATCCATCCTGTTCAAATTTTGATAGTGTAAGACAATAACACATTCCAATTATCTGCTAATATGGATAGTATAAAGCAAGAACACAGCTCATCAGTAGTGCTTTCTACAATTCTTATACAAACAAGTGTCACAGACCTGAATTGATCATTTTTGCTAATTTTTTTTAAAATGACTTTTGGTAAAATTTATTGAGGGTATAAATGTGCTGTATTAACTGTACATGTATAAAAACAATATAAATAAAGTGTTTATTGCACTCCCTTACTTTATACTGATTGTATTGAATAAGTAAAAATATATTGAGACGTTTTCCATATATTAATGAGCAAATAAAATGTCAATAATTGGTAACAAAAATTGATTTTATACACAAACCATATATGCTTGGTCCAGTGCTTGTTTCCTGTAATCCAGTTCTTCTTCCAGATACCCCTTTAGTTTACAGAACTGCTCCTAAGAAAATGAAAGACTGTGTCTGAGTCTTGGTTAGTTGAACATAACAGCTCACACTTTCACTTTTCTGAGGGGAAGACAAAATTAGGACTTTTATAGAGACGAAATTCACTCCTGCAACCTCAATGAGGAATTGCAGACCATTCAAAGGAATAAACTTGTACAACAAATCCACCTATTTGGACGGCATCAGACTTCAACATGGAGTAAAATTAGACAATAACATCTCATCATAAAGCTCATACTGACCCACTGGGTTATTGGGGAAATGTCTGGTGGGCCTCTCCTGTAGCACACTCTCTACATGTGAAGGAACCCAGGCCATGGTCTGGCCAGCCCTGCCATCCTGGTTCTTTCTGGTGGCTGGCCAATCCTCAGGGACCTGCCACACTATTAAATGTCCTGCTGATGTTTGCGGGGATGAATCTCCTCATTCTGACTGGGCCAGCTTCCTGTCTGTCTGCTTATGTCAGGATGCTCAGGCTGACAGACAGGGTGAACAGCTTGTCAGGGCAGGGGGCTGATCTGCCCCTCCTCCTTGATGTCCGGCTGGCTCTCCTTCTGTTCCTCCCCTCCCATTCCACTCTGCCATGCACCTATTCTCCTTTCTGCTCTTACCCTTTCCTCCCTTCTTCTCCTGTTTTTCATTTCCCTTTTCCTCCCTTCCAAATGGGCCATTTTCCCCAGAACTTGAAGCAGGCAGACAGAGGGATCTGCCACACACAGCACTCAAATCAGGTAAGTGTAGTGGGGTATTAATGCCATGTACTGTGGGTAATTAAGTTAAGGGAGTTGGTGTAATATATTAAAGTACCAATGTAATGCAGTGAGGTGTATTAATGCAATGTGGCTGCTGTTGTGGGCTAGAGATAGTTGGAGAGGGCAGGAGCAATATGGTTCACTAAATGCTCAGTGTTTCAAGATGTGAATAGCACGTATCTGATTTTCAAACAGGGCCCCAACATTCCAGGATCTGGCCAATCAGAAACAAAGCTTAAGACACGAGTAGCAGCAAGGGTAGTCAAAGCACAAGAACAGGTAGCATAGAGCAACACAGTGAGCCAACTGTTCTGAGGAATGACTCAAAGGAAATGTCCCGTTTCGTCAGGACTTTGTTCTGACTGCAGAGATTGGGAGAGCAGTGTAAAGCTGGAAATACTTCCCAACAATCTGCTCCCAGCCATCAACTCTTACCTTGCTGTGGTATCCGAAGGAGGAGGGGTCAAAGTGCTGCACTACACAGCAGCAGCTTATACTATTTCTCTATGATGTGGTTGGTCTATGCAGAGCAACAGAGACATCATCAGTGGGAGTCACCAGTGCTTTATACAGAGTTCTTTCCCACATGAAGCAGAAAATGGTTGGAACAGGAGTCATTTCTATGGGAACTGTATTTATACCCAGTATGCGTATGTAAACCAGCTGCAGTAGAACTACATGTATCAGTGTGCTATGTCACTGTCTGTTATGGCATGATGGGACACGAGTCAAAGGCTATCAGGGCAAGGACATTTTAACTAGATCACTTTTTTACTGATTTATATATATTGGACATACAATTACTAAGGTATATCCAGTATATATAAAGCAGTGAAAAAATATATTTTTAAAACATAGCCGCCTGTTATGTAGTTATGTATGTGTAACACCACGCCCAAAGTGCAGTTGTTAAGCGCTGGTCTAGCACCAATAAAGTTGACCACATTCCATTCAGCAGAACAAAGTCACTTAGCATCTGTACATGCAGTTATGTGGACCAATACACCACTGGTTTCCCTGTTGGACCCTTCATGCATCAGTCGGACAATGCTTATGATAAAAAGTGATGTGACAGCTTGGCATTTCACACTCCAGTAGATTTAGTTTAAGCGAGGCCAGAGTAGATGGCCATAATGAAAAAAGTATATATTATGTCAAAATATCTGTACTTTAGAATTATTGTTCTGTTTCACTAATAAATCACTTTTCTAATAGTAATTAGTCAATACAAAAAGAACTTATTCCAGAAACAAGCTACTCATTGCGTATGTAATAATACTGTGTATTAAAAAAACACTAGAGTTGGTAAGTTGAGAAACCATAGAATACACCACAAACTTAATATTATTATTCAGAATAAAAACATCACTAAGCTTTTTTTTTACTAGAGTTTATAGATTACGGTAGCTGGACAAATAGGTTAAATAGTGATTTAGGTGCTGACATAATTTTGTGTCTATCTAGATTCAGCCTGTTTTTCACTCCTCTCTTCCCTAACGATAATAATACTAATAATTATTATGATAAAAATAATAATAATAATAAAATAATAATAAAACCCTCCATTTAACTTTTTATTCTTCTGCATACCACCCTCATTTTCCACTTCTCCACCTCTCCCACTTCCATTTCCTCCTATTTTGCTTTCTTACCAAGTAATCCACTACACACAAATGCTTAAAGAGAAAGGTGTCATTGAAATCTGTGGTGCTGGGAGGATCTACCATGGGGTAGTGAAAGCAAATCATCAAACCATAAATTTAGTTACCATGTCACTTTCCAACTCCATCATCTTTCGATGTAGTGCAGCTTCGGCTCCTTCTATCTGCTGTATCCACTATCAAGTAAAAGAACACATGACATGGTTGGTGTTATGTGAGACTTTCATATATGACTTCATAAGTCCTGTGCAACAGTAAAAAGTAAAAGTAATATGCAGGTGTCTCAAGCCTTAAATGAATATTTATACTGCACAACCTCATTCACACAATGCACATTGACTCTTCAAAGAAACACATTGTAACGTGATAAGTGTGTTTCCAAAACCACAATATTGGAATTCCCTGCAATACTTTTTTCTATCACCAGATGGCATCTAAACAGAAACGTAACTGTCAGTCATTTGCAGAAAAAATAAATAAGCCTAAATATTGGAGAACTGAAAGAGGCTGACGGATCCTCCGCTCAGATCATAGATGTCTCTACATTGTAATAGAAAAATAAATTAATTAAAAAAGAGTCAGCATTTCCCCTCCACAAATCCTTAATCAGTCCCAGCGATAGACAGTCTGGGCTTGTTTCCACTATTACAGGGAGACCATGGGGTAAATGTATCAAAGTGCGATTTTGCAACTCCAGCGATTTTCTCGGGAGAGTAGAAACTCGCCGATGTATGAAGCTGAGATTTCATGCAAAATCGCCAGAGTTGTGCTTCTGTCAAAATCCCTATTTGCAAAATCGCCAGAGATCAAACTCCCGACTGTTTGCCACTGCAGCTATACAAGTCTCCAATGTATGACGCTGCGAGTTAGCAAACTCAGGAGAGTTTGCTTCAAAACACGCCAGATACAACACGCTGCTTGATAGCAGCGTGTTGTACAAACACATCACTGTTACACTGCCCTGGCAGTGTTAAAACTGTAAAGAAAAGATAAAAGTTGAAAAAAAAAAAAGCGTGAGGTCCCCCGCTATTCAGCCTTAACCCTAGTGCTGTCTGACTAGTACTGGTCCCGTGAAAATCGGGGAAATAGTTTGCGTGGGGTCCCCCCGATTTTCACTTTACCAGCACTAGGCAAACCAGCCAGGGTTGGCGGCACTATAGCAGTGGGACACACGGCAGGGGTCCCCCTGCCATAATGACTAACCAACCCTAGACTGTTCAGCGCTGGGCTGGATTCCCTAGGGAGTAGGGTCCGCCGACAAAAATGAGCGGGCCTGCCGTGTGTCCCACTGCTATAGTGCCGCCAACCCTGGCTGGTTTGCCTAGTGCTGGTAAAGTGAAAATCGGGGGGACCCCACGCAAAATTTTTCCCCGATTTTCACGGGACCAGCACTAGTCAGGCAGCACTAGGGTTAAGCATGAATAGAGGGAGACCCCACACTTTTTTTTTTTTTTCACTTTGAACTATTCTTTACAGTTTTTACAGCTGTATGACAGGGGCAGTGTGACAGGGATGTGTTTACAACTCACTGTTACAACACAGGAGAGTTTGCCAAAAACAGGAGAGTTAGCTAATCTCGGGAGTGTTTACATCGCACAAAATCGCCAGAGATGACCAGCGATTTTGAACTTCAGTGTCAAAATCGCAGCTTGATACATTTCAGATTTTTTTTTCAAAACTCGCGGGTTGCCGCGATTTAAACACGCTGGCAAACTCGCACTTTGATACATTTACCCCCATGAGGGAGTCCCCTGATTATAGTGAAAACCAGCCCCAAGGTGGTCAGCACAGGGTGGGTGCCTCTATGGTTAGCGGGGCTGCAAAAACATCAGGCCATCCACTCCCCTCCTCAGGACATGATTAAGGATTCAGGTCGCTCTAGACCAGGCCTGTCCAACCTGCGGCCCTCCAGGTGTTGTGAAACTACAAGTCCCATCATGCCCTTCCAGCTATCAACTGGCTGTCTACCGGCAAAGCATGCTGGGGCTTGTAGTTTCACAACACCTGGAGGGCCGCAGGTTGGACAGGCCTGCTCTAGACTAATACACTCATAGCGCCCCATCACCTTCCTAATAAGGAAGGTGAGGGGCTAATACATGGTAGGCAAACACAAACTTGTCATTAATTTAAAATCTGGCTCCCCCCCCACCAATGTTTATGTTCGTGTTTTGCACAAAAATCAATGAAAAACTACTTTCACTTAAATCTGTTGTTAGTTCCAAAATTTACTAGGAATTAAATAATTAATTCCTGTTGCAAACTGTATTTTATTCAAATGCTTGGTTTTCTTTATTGCCTTCAGTAATAATGAAACATGAATTAATAGTATTAAATCATAAAATAATCATAAAATAAATGTAGTCATCACACTCTCAGGTTAATGGCTTTAATCATTTTTCAATAAAGAATTCTCTCATTCATCTCTTTCTTTTGCGCAAATTCGAAACTCAGCTCCACTTGGCTTTTTAAACAGATCCCAGCAATCTTTGCAACTAATGTCATTAAAGCACTAGGGAGAGGGGTGGCGTGAAGGGAGAGGGGGCTTCTCGCCTATCGCCATCCTTGTCTTTCCTACTGGCTTATCCTCAAGCGCCCATTCAAGGATGACTCTTTAGCCTTTACTCTCTAGTCTTTAGCCTTAACCATTTACTTTGGAGAATGACTATTCTTTTATATTTTAAGATTAATTTCAGTTTATACCTTTCCCTGTCACAATTTTGCTCACCCAAAAATCTTGCGCTCTGGGCTGCAGCCTAGTCAGCCTATTGGATAATAAGGTGCCCCTCCTGCCAGAGGCAATAAGGACTGCACTGAAAACTGCTGATACTCTTCTCGACCCAGTGGGCAGTGGAGACAGGGTACTTAACAAATCTGATACTTTTTAACTACAGTGGTCCCAGTATAATGAACAGAAATAAATAAATAACAGACACAATTTTAAAATAAACATCTCCACAAACTCTTTCTTCACCACTTCATTAAATATAATCTTTCTTGATCCAATGTACATTAGTCTAACTCAGAAAAGAAAAGAAAACTGAAAAAAAATCCTCACAAAAAACAACTCACTCGCTCATGATAAACAATATATGCAAAATGGCGGAGAATAACCATGGCTACTCCCCTTCACCGTGAGCCATGCTCAAGCTCTTTCCCATGCTGGTCACTTGTGACTGACTGGTGGTTAAGCCAAACAAGGAGTACTTGCTGTTATGATTGTATTACATTAGAATAGATTTCCTGTGTGCTGTCTGATAATTTTTTCTTTATTGTAATATTGACTATGAAACCAGAATTTATTTCTTAAGGGAGAGTGCCCAATATTGCTACATTTGTTCTAAATATAGTTTATATATGTATGTGGGTTGCTGCTGCATTGACATTTTAAAAACTCAAATGAGTTGTCAGCCAATAAAACGGCACTTTTTACACTGAAAACTCAGTTTCTTCATTTGAAAATATCAATCGAGAGTTTTCCCTTTGAAATACAGTGCCAACGTATTATTTGAAATATCAAAATTTTGTTTGTCTCACCATTTTCCTCATGGTGAGTTGTTTAATAGCTATGCAATAAAATTAATATATTTGATTTTACCTTTTATTATCTTTTTACTTTTACATATAGAATAAATTCAGACATTATAAAAACAGATACTTTCTAAGAAGCACCACACAAGCTGGCCACTGGGTGGCAGTCATAATTCTAAAGTGAAATAATTCTACGATAAATTATTGTCTTTCTGTTTGTTCTGCTATACACTAATATTTTAGGACCATGACACAAACATTTCACATTTGACTCATTGTATTCCAGCATTTTTCCAGTCATAAAATAATTTGTGACCAAAATACATTGCTGGACTCCAGGAGCAGGCTGGGCTTGGGGGCAAGGGAGCATCTGTCCCCTGGGCCGGTCACATGATGTGCTACCTTGGGCTCGGTGACTAGGCCACCTGCATTTTTTCCTTTAAAATGTTCCTAATAGGCTGCTGAGTTGAGCCTGGCCCCCAGGCTAAACCAGGCTAAAATTTGCCAGCCCTCTCCTGCTGGACTCACTGGAGAGTTCCTGTCGCTGTGATGCTTTTAATATTCTACCTGCTGGAAATTACAGAGCACCCCACTTGATACTGATGGAAGCGGTGAGCAACAATCTTTCTTCGTCTACTGTATCAATTTAATGTAACTATTGAGAATAAGGGTGGAATACTGCTCAAAGAAAGCATGTGTTTGCCCCTAGATCAGTGATGGGCAAACTACGGCCCGCAGGCCAGATCCGGCCCACTTAGTGGTTCTTTCCGGCCCACCAATATTTTAAAAAATTTCATTAAAATATGCATAAAATTATTAGGGCCGACCCTGTGTGTCAGAACCTTCATTTTTATGCCTTCCCAGCTATTTCCTCCATTACACTTCATCCTCCTTCCTAAAAGGACACTTCGTATGTCAATCACTGAAACACCTGCCCGCCCCCTAATGGCTGAAAGTCATGTGAGAAGATATGGGCTGGGCCATACACTAAGGCGGATTTCGATTGGCTGCTGTGTTGTCAGTTAGTGGCTCACCAGAAAGATGGATCTGCAGCAACCTGCTGAAATAAGTGCTGTGTCTGTACGATCGCTGCACTTATAGAGGTAATACTGCTATATAACACCCTCCCGCCCCATTCAAAAAATTTGTATTATATATTTCGATATTTGAGTTTTTTAATAAATTATATTGGCCCGCCTAAAGTTTTTCTTTTTTACTTGGCCTGCTCCTGAAAAAGTTTGCCCATCACTGCCCTAGATAGTGTGATTTTCATTCTACTATGTCTAGTACATTTTAGATTTCACACACCAGTGGTAATCGTTAAAATGATTACCACAATGCCGACACCGAGAACACCTACAAATAAGAAACGAATTTAGGAAAAAACGATTTCAATATAAATAGACTTACCTGAAAACCGCTGCTGCACATCTCCAATGGCACCAGCATGCAGACCGCAACTTATTCCGAATTTAGAGCTCTCCGGCACTACAGTTTGATGGCATTGCGACTTTTATTGATGTTAATTTAAAGCGGCAATGTCGGGACCCCGCAGGTTAAGTGTTTAAACACCTAACCCGACATTGTCGCTTTAAATTAACATCAATAAAAGTCGCAATGACATCAAACTGTAGTGCCGGAGAGCTCTAAATTCGGAATAAGTTGCGGTCAGCATGCTGGTGCCATCGGAGATGTGCAGCGTCTGTTTTCAGGTAAGTCTATTTATATTTAAATTAGTTTTTACTAAATTAGTTTTTTTATTTGTAGGTCTCCTCGGTGTAGGAATTTTCAGGATTGAAAAACCGTACCCAACCCCCACGCCTTCTGAAATCATGTGATTTTCCAACCAGTGACTCTAGCTACTGAAACAAATCCTTCTTCGAGTTTAAGATATATGAAATAGCATCCACTGTCCTACATTCCCAAGACTTTGATTGCCATTGGGAAATTAAATTATGCATGAGAACTGAAGAACCATCATGAAAGCATTATACCTGATAGGCATCACTGAACTCTAATTAACTGAAGCCTCTAAAGTCATCAAGGACTAATAAATATTTTACTATTACCTTCTCAGCCAGTGACAACACAGTACTCGCTTGAATTATGGCAACTTGTTCTTCATTCCTTAGATTCTGCCAGAGAAAAAAAAATGTGACTTTAGGGTGCAATGTTTTTAGTTATTAAAAATATTAATTAAGAATAATCACTTAAAAAATATTGAAGATGATTCTTTGTTGTCTAAAATAAGCAGACTTGTAATGTTAGGTAAGTGTTAGAAATCTAAGCATTCATTATATTTTAATTTTGTGCAATAATTTACTTTGTGTCATAAGATTCCCAATAATGTCATTCTACTCACCCCATTGTCTCCCAGAATATCCAGCTGTTTGATGAGATCTGGTATATTGACGTCCTATAAAATAAACACACATCATATCTGAAGAGGGTTTCATAATTCATTGCACATAATAGTGTTAATGCTCAGTTAGCTCAGATACATTTTACATGGCTGAGCCAATAATTGCAATAAACTTATCCAAAATGTTTTATCTGTGATTTTCAAAATCATGCATACGGCGGCAATGTTTAAAACCCCACTATGTTTAAAATATATGCAGATATAACATGTTATACCTTGACACCTTCCTTCATGCAGTAAATCTGCAGTGCACTGACTCCATCGGAAAATGGGTGGATCTGAAGATTAAATGGAGGGGATCTTCGTTCTCTTTCCTGTGAAGGAACGATAACACGAATAGTGAAGACATAGCTTTCAGCTGCTGGTTTCATTTATGTAACAGCTTGCACCAATTGCACATTTTATATGTCTCTCTTAGCTTATGAACTACACGCGTCAACAAAGATTACTTAATGTTAGTGCCACACAATATTAAGCATATCGTACCCCCTCACTGTATAGAGATCTATGTGTCTACTCCACAGGGCCATATTTACAAGGTGCTATGAGTGCAAATGGCACAGGAGCTGGTACAAATCACACTTCTCACCCACTACCGCTTCCAGCTCATATCTCAACTGCACTATTCAACCAAACTTTCCCCCAACTCTGCATTTTCCCTTTAAGGTTTCAGTTAAGTGATGCACGGAAATGACATTTGCACATTTTGTGAGTGGGATGATATGTTTAATTATAGTAATAATTTAAGTGCATTGTTTAACTGGCAGGAAGGTGCTTAGAAGTTTGATTGATTAAAGCCACTATGCTACTTCATGCACGAACCATCCACTAGGTAGGTTGAGAAAGTCACAGCTAATCATGGCTCATAGTAATATAATGTCTATTGCTAGGAGTTTCTATTGTAGGATTCTCTCTTATTGTGGTTGTTCAACCAGAATATAAAATATTAATGGGTCATTTTATGACCCAATCTTACTTCCAACTCCAGGTTGCGGAATTCCAATAATTCATTCTGGTCTCTTGCATCTTGCAGCTCTTGTTGTAGTCGGCTGTTTTCTGACTCTAGTTTCTCGATCTAAAAGAAAAATTATAATCATCCAAGATTTCTCATAAAACAACTTCCATCAGAGAAAATTGCTAGACAGTTTCAGCTGTTACCATATAATGATTATAACTTACTTTAAAATGACAGTCCATGAGGTACATTTTTGTGAGCACAATATATACACACATATATATATATATATATATATATATATATATATATATATATATATATATATATATATATATTGTGGCAAGAGCCCGCTACTGCAGAAGCACACGCATACAACTTATTCCTTTTCATGGTTCTTTATTGTCAGGATGGTAATAATGTTTTGACACCGTATTCTTGCACAGCAGTTATGGAGACCCTCAACGCTTACTATACATAGTCCAGCTCTCTGTCCAGATCAGCCAGCTAGCCCAGCGTTGATCTCCCTGAACAATGAAACAAGCAGGGTTTTATACCTGACACTCCTCCCACCGGCCTAGCTTGATGGACAGGTGACACACCCACCTTCTCTTTAAAAGGAAACGCCCATCCCTGGCTCTGTTTAGACTATCAGACCCACCCTGTCGGTTTGCTGAGAGGAAGCAGCTTTTAAATCATGTAAGTAAACCAATTTTAAACTACACATATGTTTTTACCTGGTTTAATCTCCACCTAGGTACATAACTGTGCCAATGTTTTACTCTACTTCCCTGCTTTCTCTGCATATTGCCAGCTAAATGCCTCCTTTTGTTACAATATATATATATATATATATATATATATATATATATATATATAAATAATAGATAGAAACACATATATGCACTTTTAACAATGGAGAGGACAGTAACCAAGACACTAATTACAATGACTATATATACAACAAAATGATGGATTATAGACTTGTGTGTCCAGCGTTCGTTGGATGATTATCTAGTATGCAGCAGGTGAACGTATTTAATGCTGTTAGTAATTCCAAATTTATTGAAAACATTGTGGAGTCACATCTTTAATGTCATCATTGTAAAAATAATTCTCTTTAACACCTTGTTCACAAAATTTATATTATATAGTTAAATCTGAAGGTAACTTTATTCCCTCCCAGCTATAAGGTTACGTGTTTAATTTTGATACCAGCAGTATTATAAATGTTTTAGATGTGAATAAAGAGTTAAAGTGTTTCCCCTAAAAGTGCCATTAGTAGTATTGTTTTTAATCTTTAGTGAATTTGGCCCAATGTTCATTACATACCATTAAAATTGAGCACCTCACAGACAACATAGCGGACTAATACGGCCATTCTAAAAAAGAGGTCTTGAGAACAGCCCCATTGGTGAAATCAGTGAAGGTATTCTGTTGAGATTCTCTTTTATTATTGTTTACAACAATCTTTGGACATGTCATAACATTTGACCCTCCTATATTAGTTTAGTTGTTGCTTGCTAGAAAACAATAACATTAACATTGGATATGTGATTTTATAATCTGAATTTGTTTGAATTTTCTGCACTGTTTTTTACTTACAGTAATTTGTATCTTTTGATATGCCTTTCCAGTGCTAATAGTCTATATTTTGTATATAAATTATTACACATTGTTTTAGATCTACACTTAGCATTTCATTATTTCTAGAGATGCTCGGGCTCGGTTTTCTGAAAACCGAACCCACCCGAACTTAGGAGATCAGAGTAGGCTCGCAAGCCGGCTGGGTACTTTCGCGCGTCTTCGGATCTGAATCGAGGTAAAACGTCATCATTGCGTTGTCGGATCTCGCAGGTTTTGGATTCCAAAGTACCTCCCTTCCCAGGAGCTCTAGCGCCATTGCTCACACAGAAACAGGGGTAGCAGTGTTCTTGTCACTCTCCATTCTCCAGTGACATTGCTCAGTGCCATTGCTCACACAGAAACAGGGGTAGCAGTGTTCTTGTCACTCTCCATTCTCCAGTGACATTACTCAGTGCCATTGCTCACACAGAAACAGGGGTAGCAGTGTTCTTGTCACTCTCCATTCTCCAGTGACATTGCTCAGTGCCAGAAATGTAAGTGGATTTCTTGTGTATATTAGCTGTTTATTCAGTTACTCCCTCTTTTCCTGGAAATTTGATCTTATGTTTGCATGGAGGTGTTTATTATTACTTTGTAAGGTTTGATTTTTATTTCTCTTAGGCTTTTGTCTGTTGATTAGTGTAGCAGAACATTTACAACTATGACATACCTTTTCTATTAGCTCCTGGTTTCGCCTTATGAAAAGTTGTTTTTCTTCCACCCAATGCGAATCCTGTTAACAACAAAAATTCTTAGACTAAAACTTAAATGTCTTTATTTAACTCATTTAGTTTTAGATACAGAAATCAGACTTTTTAAGTAATTCTAAGACTATGTATAAACATAAATAAAATGAAAAAAAAAAAAAGATTTACTAACCTGTCCCTTCTGAGCCAAGGCCTTTTCTAGATCTTCGATCTTGGCTTTGTAACGCAGAGCCTCTGTTTGCATCTGCTCTTGAACCTGTGAGATGTTGTGAATATTGTTTAATATCGTGCTTGGCTTTTAGTCCTCTTTAATAAATATATATTGTGTCCATATTACCAATGAAACTAGCTTTGTTTCAACCACATAAAGAGAGTAGTACAATTTTTTAACTTGACAATATAGAATTTACAGACTGTCAGCCACATTAATGGTTATATGGAAGTGGTATCCAGTTTCTTAAATTTATAGGATGCTAATTTAATGTCAGAAAATAGCCATCTAATGTTTAATCAGCCACAAATACATAAAACAATGCCACATCAATTTGGTTACCTTGACCTCTCTCTCTGCATCTATGATACTGCCTGTATGTTCTTGAAGCAAAGCGTAGGCCCTCTGTAGCGCCTGATACTCCTTCGTCAACTGGCGAAACCTCAGTTCTGACTCTTCAGCCGCTAAACTCTTCCAAGGGACAAAAGTTATTAACGTTAGTGAGCAAAACTCCAGAGACATTCTACCATCTAAGTCAGGAAGACTTTTTCAACTAAAGACAAATGGTACATTATTATAGGAAATAAAATTACTTGTACTATAATACTTTCCATCAAACTAGTTCTAGACCTTATAGATTGTGCATTTTAAAGACAGTTAACAACAGCATTTACATATTTCACAGTGTGTGCAATAGGGGATGTATGACCTCTGATCTATATATTCTGTGATCACCTACAAGAATGACAAATTGGAATAGAAAAATTCAATCTGGTGATTGAGGCGAAAGGCTACAATACTCTAGTCATTTGTCTATTATATATTTCAGTTGACAAAATAACTTTTTTCAGTTAACCACTGGTGGTTTCCCCCACACATGGCTATTTTGGGCCAGAACGGTCTAAATTGGTTCATTCAATTATCACATGTGTGATAATGTATGTTCACAATTTATTCCTAATTCTTCCACTTTCATTCCAAATTTGATATGAGAAATTAACAAATGTGGCTCTATTTACCTATGAAAAAATATTTCTAATGTAGTCTCCAAGTGTGTGATTATATAGCATGTAAGGTACATTATTTATGCTTTTCATTGCAAAATAAGAAGTTTTATTTTTAGAATGTAAAATTATAATGTAATATGTTTATTAAACATAGACACAGAGGGCCTGATTCATTAAGGCATGTAAAACAAATGTATTGAACGTCAGTATTCAACAAGGAGCGGATGAAAGGATACGTCTGTTTATGAATAAGGGCCTGCTCTGCTATTGCATACAATACACTGCAGGATACATCCAGTACATATGTTGAATATAAAGTCCCAAACGAATGCACAGAAAAAAAAACAATTATTCACTTAATGACACTTATCCGTAATAGTCATTAATGACAAAATATTACAAATATAATATAAAGTTGGGGTTTGTTCCTTTTTTTCTCCATAAAATAAATGTAATAGAATATGTCTACTCCACATAAAATGCATTTTTACAGTTGCTCCTGATTACAAACACATGTTCTAGCATACATACGGGACTGTCATTACTAGTGGTCGGCACTTACACCCAGACGTGTAGATGGTGCAAGTGATATGACTGAAAAACATGTACGTTTGAGAAGCCCAAACCTTGAATAGCACGAGGCTGCGTGCACTCTCGTGCTTGGCGCGCCCCTCCTGTACATTGACTACATGCATTCGCCCATTTCCCTCCCCGTTACACTCATGAAATCATAGGCTTTAGTAAGGGTCCCTTGAGCTTGAAGATCAACTGTTGCTGCGTTCTCTGGTGTATGGATTGTTTCCGGACATGCACAGTGCGATTTTACACAAAATACGGCACATGTCAGCATTTATGTTCCTTAATGAATTAGGATCTTGCACCCAGAACATGCAATACTGTACACACCATCAATCGAAAACTAAACTAAAACAATATGGAGAGTTTATATTCCTTCTATAAAATAAAGTTTATATTTATTTAAATGCCTAGAACTGAAAACATGACAGAAAAAAGGCATGCAAGTAACAGACAGCTCTCTAGGTTTAATAAGTTAGCCTCTGTAGTGCCATAAAGATACTGTAATAATACAGGTAAGTCTGCAGTAGTAAAATCACACATCAATGCTTTCTTAGTAGGTTGAAATGAGTCAAATACATTTAAGTATGATGTAGTATTTTGAGGTAAACAAAAAAGCTGTGATAAGCCCATACTTGCCAACTCTCCCTGAATGTCAGAGAGACTCCCTTAACTAGGGGTGATCTCCCTCACTCCCTGATGCTGAGCCAGTACAAGACGTGGTTGGCTTCGCCATCTGTGGCATGATGACACAGTTCAGAAACTGTGTCCTATGTCCATGTATTGATGCCTATGGAGGTGGCCATTTTCATGGAGACCAAGATTTAATGAAAGACTGAAAGGTAACACAACATGACTTCAGTAATGGAGACCGAAATGTAAAAGACACTTAAGTCTCTAGAGATTCATTAGCTGCTTTTCTTTAAGCATAGTTGCCTACTCTCCCGGAATGTCCGGGAGACTCCCGCATTTCTGGGAGACCTCCTGGGAGAGCAGGGCAACCTCCCGGTTCTCGTCCCCGAATTAGACAAGGTGGGAGGGAGGCTTAATGATGCAAATATTGTGTCATCTTAACCATGCCCCCTGTTGTAATTGGCCAAAATTGTGACATCCGTTTAAGGGACGGGGCCAAAATGATATGATTGATCAAGCCCTGCCCCACACAGCTACCGGGATCTCCCTGAAGCCAACGAGGAAAAGTTAGCAGGTATGGATAAGCCTTGTCAAGGTTTCCAAAGTAGACTGTAATGTGTACTTTGGAAACTGTGGCTGATAGAATAGTAAGAGAGACAAGCTGCTTCTTGTACCCACTGGTGGTAATTAAAATGCTTTATTTTTCTTTTAGAGGTAATTTGACTAGTGTCTGAGCATCTTTTGTATTTAATATTTATCTACTGCACATCTGCAGGAGCGCCAGGAGGAGGGGTAGCAGGTAAACAGTACCAGGACCACAGGCTTGTCTGGGGGACCTAGCATGCCTGTGTAGTGGGAGGAGCCACCAGTGACTATGGAAGGAGCCCCAAGAACTTGCTGTACAGAGGCCCAAAATTTCTCTTGGCAGTCCTGCTCATCTGTGTGTACCCTGTCTATCGGATCATTAGCAGCTGGAGATGACTGTGGTGATCTTATAGGAGGCAGTGACCTGCCCACTTGCGCAATTAGGACAGTGAGGACAGGGCAGCATGAGACCATGACAGTGTCATTTTGGAAGCTTGTGGTTCCAAACACACCTCTACATAAAATTAATTTTATATATAAAACTTGGGGGTTTTACATATGAAACCTTCTAATAAGGAAAAGTGGAGGTGTTGCCTATAGCAACCAATCAGATTCTGGCTAACATTTATCTAGAACACTAAAAAAATAATAGCTAGAATCTGATTGGTTGCTATAAGCAACATCTGCCCTTTTCCTTTTTGGAAGGATTGATATAGCTACCTTTTGATTTCCTTTTGTTTTTTATTTTATATCTACACATATTTTTGGTGGTGGCATGGGTGTGAAATTATTTTAATAACTGATATGTATTTATTTCATTTCTATAGATGGAATGAGGTTCAGGTGACAAACAATGTGGGAGGGAGCAGCGGGATGCAGCAAAAGTGGCCCGAGGAATGGAAAAATAAATCTGAGTGTGAATACCAATCTGTCTTTCTGAAACTAAGTGCAGGATAGTTTAATAAATAAACATACATTTTTATGTAGTATACAATCGTGTTTAAAAAATCATATTTGAAAAATATACTGTATGTTTCGCATTTCTTTCCTTTTAAGAACATTAGGATGTATCGCTAGATAACTTTGCTTACTTCATCCAAGTCATCGTCTGGCGTGGCCGGCGTCCTGTCTGTCCGATACGAAGCAACTGAAGAGGTTTCCGAATCCATGGAATCATCATCGTAACCAAACACAGTGTCCACCAGGTGTCTCTGCAGCAATGATAGAGAAGTAGAAGCAGTGATGCTGCTGGGACCATACTGTACACCAGTGGGACAGTGCTTCTAACATTACACAAACCAGTCTGCATTTATTATCTATAAAGGTTTATCTACTAAATAGAGAGGGACTGTTTTTCCCCCCACTAAATATTGTTGATTGCCAAATCAGTTGCTACAATAAAATTCATTCACATTGCGGAATTAGTGGCGCTATATAAATAAGTGATGATGATGATGATTAGTAAACATGATTTTATTCCATGGTACAAACCTTTATAGGTTTGGAACTTCTTTTATGTTTCTTTCGTCGAATACGTTTTTCTCTATCCTAAAAAAAAAAAAATAAGAAAATATTATATTCCTAGCTCTAAGCATACAAATAATCCTACTTACCATATGAATACTGTATAAAAATATTTTAACTAATGTAACAGAAAAAGGCTGCAAAATCCATTATAGTCATTAAGAGGAATCTTATAAAACTCATTATTTTATAATTTGTCATACAACATTCCTGTACGTGGCTAGATGGTTGGATAGTATGTATTGCATTGTACACAATATTAAGAGGGCAAAATAATTATTTTAAAGATGCAGTTTAAGAATATTAGCAATGCGATGAATGCAGACATTTCTGTGCTATTTAAATTCCACCATTAGATGTAAAATGTATTAAGAAACGTAGCTGTCAGCATTTCCCAGTAATATGACTCTACTAAGCACACTCAAGGAGGGAGCAGTTCAAGTCCACTTTATGGCATCAGTGGGCCCAGAAAGAAGATCATAATAAAATGCCCCTTTGCAAAATAAGAGATAACCTCCAGCTATATCCCACAAATATAGTGTACTATGCTTTCTCAAAAGGACAATACAGTACAAAATAATGCTGATGTGTGTGGGTATATTACATAACAATACAGAGGAGGCAAAAATCAGAGATCCGCTAAAGTTTTACAGATTAAACTAGGATCAGAAATAAGATTTAGGCTTGGATGCGGGCTTTGGTTAAACTCAGGAGTAGGCTTAAAGCTGGGGTATAGTTAGATTTAGGAAACTAGTTTGTTTTTTTTGAGTAGGGAGGGTTCCTATAGTTTTGAAAGGAAAAATAAGAACACCCATGTGACCTGAGGTTTGCTCAGGTCTTAAAACAAACCCCATACTTTCATTTAGGTCCCACATATAGTAAAAAATGTTAAACTATTCAACTCAACTTATTGAATTCTCCTATTCATTACATTTCATTAGTAGTTTGAATTATAAGTATTGTGAGCTGAAGATTTTGGGTGGAAAAAATGTGTACTTTCCTGGCAGGACACATGGGAGCCCTACCTATGAGGTCATAGGGTCACCACAACATCGGGAAATAGACCTCGGTTACTAGAACGGCTAATGGGTTCTGTGTACTACAGAGCCTAGTGCAGATGCCACTCTTAAGCCTGTATAAATACGGGTCCTGGAGAAGAAGTTAATATCATGAAGGAAGTGTCTATGGATGTATTTTTTTATTTTTTTTAAACTTTTTATTTATAACAGCAGATGTGTATAAAGCACAACAGTACAGGTAATACATAGTATCCAAGTACCAGGATTACAAAATGTAAAGACTTCAGCTAAGAAAAATCTATGGATGTATTTTGTCATGTGAATATCTGTAGGCACAGCTAATTTAAAACTTGGAAAACAAAAATACATATGCAGACAGGAAATATCCTGGCAGTAAATCAGTTACATGGCAATCTTCCCACAGCTTAATTTAACAAAGGTATGAATAAATGATGAATATAATATTTTAATACCAATGAAGAAGTTGAATAGCAAAGTGTTACCACTGCCACATAAGTGCTGTCGACAAAAGAGCAAAGCGAGCACAAATAGATCCCACAATATGTGAATGTGTCTAGTCTTTAGATGTACTGGCGCTATTTACCATCTTAGGGGGAAATTCAATTTGCCGCGAGATAATTTTTAACACCACGTTAATTAATTTTAACGCTGTTTTTTTTATCATTTTCGAGAGGGTTAACTTTACCTGCGATTCAATTTCATTTTTAACGCTACGTTTTTTTTTCACGAAACGGTCCTTTTGCGCTCCAGTAGAAGGTCTATTGAACGTATAGGGTGGATGAGAGCCCGCCGCGTTAAAAGCTATTTAATTGTTTTTTAACGCGGCACGTTAAACAGGCAAATATGCTGTTCTATCTCACACCTCTTTGGGGTGTGCTAAAAATAAAAAACCTAAGAAAACTATTTGAAATCATGTAATAATGAAAAGAAAACTATGTTTATCAGTAATGCATAACATGAAACATTTGATTTTATTTAAAAAAAAATAATGAAAAAAAACATAAAAAAATAAAAATAAAAAAATCACTAATTAAATATAGTTATGTATGTTTTTTGTACAAATATGTATGTACTAATGTGTTTTGACATGGTCGATGATTCTATAGTAAAAAATAGTGAAATAAAAAAATATGCTAAAGAAAGTACTGTAATGTAGATATTATCAAATAGAATGGTTGTGTAATGCAATCTAATGCATGCAAATGTATGCCAATCCTTTTTTTTTTGTTATACATGACCGCGTTAAACACTCCCATTCACTCACCTAAACACTTGCAAACACCAATGATTAACGCGCGGGAGCAGCGTTACCTCTTTTTCAATTGAATTGCACAAGTTTTAACGCTGCGTTAACTAAAAACGGTCGCTATAGCAGTTAGAAACCCGCTGCGAGAAAAAAAAAACTTGCGATCAATTGAATTCCCCCCATAGTGTGACTTTTAAAGGTGCAATTTTCAAACATATGCAGGTCAGACTTGTCTACAGAAGAAAAGACAATGGCAATCATCTATGAAACTAGCTTTCATTGGAAAAGTAGTAGCAGTATTTGTTTAGTTTTCCATTTGATTTTCTTTGACAAATATCTGATTGCTGTGCTCACCCTGTTAGAGCAAGCTAATAAAGATAATATAAAGATAAACTATTTTTTTTGTTTCTATATGAATCTGTGTAACATGCTATTAAGTCAGTAGAACAGTAAGCATTTTTGGAATATTATTGAGTGATTTTTATTTCACTCATGCCATCAGTGAGAGCCAAGTTACTGTACATCACAGCTGTCCATATAAAAGTGCCCATCAGACGCTTGAGCCAGAATCTGTAACTCTGAATGCCATTACTATAACACACCCTACATGAGATCCATTTACTGCTTGGCTTCACTAGCTAAATGTTTATGTTATTTCCATTTGCTAATAAGTATTGACTTTGCGACAACAAAAAAATAAATAAATAGTTTCTTTGTTACCCTTTACCACAACTAAAATAAAAATTGTATTGGAGTATTTCTATTAGAAGTGTGATTCTCATAGTGTTTGGTGTACATATGGCAACATAGATGCAGGTACAGAGCCCACACAAGTAATTTATTTGGAAAACAGAAATAGTGGATGGATAAATACCTGTTTGAAAAGTGATTTACAGCTCTTTTGAAATATAGTTGATATATAATCTCCAACAAATTTTAAGAGCTTTTCCCTGTTACCCCTGTCTTCCAACCTGGCATCATGACAAACTGTTTGCAAATCAAAGTATTGGTGTAAACCAGTGTTATCCAAGAGTTTACAAGAAGGGGGCCATATAAGTGTTAGAACTATGGTCTAGCAATGGGCTAAGATCGCAGAGTCTATGAAGGTTGTCAAGGATTCTGGAAACCCCCAAAAAAGCAACAGGGGGATGCCATTTGGACAGATTTGGTAACCTTCTCCCCCCCCAAAAAATATAATCAATATAAATTTTATCAGATCTACAAGAAGGAAACACAATAGTATAGCTCTTTAAAATTGATATTGCTGCCCCTTTAACTAAGCTGCTTAGGATGAAATGCTGAGATATTATAGGGCTGACCATGGTCTGATGTAATTTCTATTGTCTCTTTAGACAATGAAACTGCTATAACACAAATAAAACACCACAAAAATAGTATTGTCACACTTACCCTTGTTAAATCGTCAATAATGTTCTGTTGTTCTACCACTTGTAACTTCAGGAACTCAATTTCTTGCTCCTCCCCAGCTTGGTCAAGATCATTCAACGATCTCAACTTCTTCAGTGGAGGATGAGATGTGATTTTCTCTCGCTGTAGTTGAAAGGTTTTTAAACAAGATGAAAATATTTTTTTCTGCATTTCAAAAGTATATTTACTTGTTTCTGGATTCATAGTATCATGTTAATGATATTCACTTTGATATCTCAATGTTATGATTTAGTTTATGTTTTAGTTGTAGTTTTATCTTAAACTGCACTATTAACTAGTAAAAAAAAATTATAACGTGTATATTACCCCTGCTGGAGCCCTTGGAAAAACAACTACATATAGCAGCCGCCCAAGGTTCAGTTACTCTTACAGACATGGCTAAAAAGAATAATCACAAGCAGTAATCAAGAGATTGTGGCTTGCGATTGGTCTTCTAGCTAAAACCCCAGCTACTGACACCATTTTTAAGGTTCAAACTAAATAGAACTAACAGTTCTATATTACAGAAACAGCAAGCCCCAAGAAAAACAGTCTATGTATAGGATCCCAATAGGACTTTGGGAATGTGAACCATAGTAAAATATTTTACCTAGGCGGCAAGCGCAGTTTAAAGCAGTAGCCGTTGGTTTAGTTGTTGTGTTTGGCTACAGCCGAAAATATTTATATGATTTCTCCAAGTTGTCTGTATTTATGGCTTAAAGTTAACTTGTCAACCCAAAATAAAATAGGCTTGATAGATTTTATTTGTTTAGAGCACAAATGAGGGTCCGTTATGATACGAAAAAATAAATAAAACTTTTTTGCACTGAAATGTCTAATTGTAAATGAGGTTCTTTGTTTTAAAAACTGGAATAAGCTGAAACAGGCTTTCCCATCATTTTCTGCTATTCTTTAGACCACTAGAATACATGATGAATTGGTCTCCTCCCCCCTCCTTTTGTAGAGTACACTGGAAATCAAGTAGGAAATGCCAGCAGATAAAGCAGGGGACAAATTAAAAAAGGATGTGGGCAATCTTTCTTATATTTTACAGAATCAGATAATAATGGCGACGTGTGCACTTTAAATGACTATGATTATTTCTATATTGACCTCTTCATTTAGACACAAATTCCAATTGTAAACAGAAAATTAAGCGCACAAGTGTGCCTAATTTTGCACTAAAGTGGAAAAAGTAAATTCTTTTTATTTTTTGGGACAGCATTATTAAAATGAGATAAAGGGGCAGAATGAGCACATTTACAGAGCAGTGATGAATGGGCTTAGCATACCAGGTGCTGCAGTGTTTGGAGGGGAAGAGAGATTTCTAATGGGCAGCCTAATGCATTACAGCACTAGGCAGTCCTATGGGGGTGTGGGCATGCCCATTGTAATGTAGCTACACCCCTGTCATGACGTGGCCATGCCACCATGGTAATGTACCACACCACCTCTCCCGATCCTGGAAACTGATATGTTGGAAGTATGCCAATGTAATAAAAAGCTATAAGTACACAAAAGTGCCACCTGTACTAAAGTAACCCTCTCACTCTTATGACTAAGAGATACACAAAGCTAGTTTGAGCTGCATTATAGGAGGAAACTGAAAACTTAGATTAATGGGTGGAAGTAGGCAAGACATTAAAGTGACATTTTTACTGTCCCTCCAGGTGCCTTTTCAGAAGCACCAATCAGCCTGCAAATGTAGTTGACCATCTTTACATTTTTTTGTATGCAGATGTTTCCAATGACCAATGTGCTAGGGGGACGAGTAGACGCATTGAGCACATAGAGAAGCATTGGAGGGTTAAACTACTGCAGTCTATAAATGAGTCTTATTAAAAACAAATCTCAGTGACCATTTCCTCCATATCAGCAAATTAAAGCCTTAACCTACAAGGATGCATGCAGTAAAGCTCTTTGTTTTTAACTATAAATTAGAAAAACAACAATACACAAACTACCGAGAAGCAGAAAGGGTCTGAAAGCTCATCTATTAGACTGATTTGCCTTAATAAGGGAGACAGGATCCCCCCAACTTTGTTTTGGGCACCCTAAGCTATTCGTTCCACAAAGCACATGTCTTCTTAATACACACCATTTCTGCATTTTCTTTAGAGAGGACTTTCAGTTTTTCTTCCATCCGTTGCAATGATTGCATTAATTCGTCGTTTCTTTTAGTGAGGCACTTGTTCTTTTCCAGGAGAGGTTTGCATTGTTTTTCTGCTTCTCGGACTCTCCGGAGCTGGAAAATGCAAGTAATACAAATAATTTTTTTAAAGAACTATTATTTATAAATAAGGTCACAAAATGTAAACATTACTTAAGCCATCAAATACAGTATGCTACATCACGAGGGCAGGAATATGTTCACCCCATTAAGTCTGCAGCAGAGATTTAGATGGAAATTGGTTACAGTGGGAGGCCAGGAATGAAACGGAGGCTATGGGCAAGTCACACAAGGCTAAGTTAAGTAGCTCTCTCTCAGCTAAGACATGGTGATAGGGTTGCTTATTGCAGCGATAGAAAACCACCTATCGCCATGATTTATCAATAAAATCTCACCCAGGCAGCTGAGCTCAGAAGCCTCTTTGGTACTGGCTAGGAGTGGTACGGCTTAACTTACCTCTCTACCCGGGCAAGTCAGTGACCCAGCTAGCTGATTCACGCATGCACAGTGGAACTGAAAGCCCAGACTTGAACTAAGTGATTTTTTTTTATTATTTATTAATAAGTAATAGATAAAATATATTTTTTAAATAAATATTTTAAAACTATTGCCTAATAAAAAGATGATTAATCAAATAAAAAGCATTTTTTAATCAATTTTTTTCTGTTATTGCCATCCTGAGATGATGATAGCAGAAGGTACATGCTGCGATCCTTGTTAAACAGGTTTCCCCAGATGCTATCGCCAGACGAACCCTTATTGCTGCCGGGAGTTACCTCCAGTGATGGCGTTAACCCGTTGATAGGGAGAAATGAAAAACGCCATATCTCTGGTAAAACACCTGAATTTTCACAAGAGCTTTTCTCCATTTGATAAATAAGCCAGCTAGGGTGAAAATCCCAATATTCTCAAACTTGAAGGGGAATTGAGATTGTGTGGCACTAAATAAATAAGAGCGAAAACAACTCCAGAATCTCTGCTCTTCTGAAGATGACCATATCAGAAATCATGGAAATGACATACATGCATTATTAGCTGTTTCATACATCTTTGGCACTATATCAGGGAAACATAGATTGTCTCCACTGTCCAGTTTTGAATCTATATTGCATTAAGAAAGCACCTAAGATGTGTGAAATAGCCATTGACATAATCCTTCTTTTATGTGGTCACTGTGGTGCCTTATAATCGATGCATAAACAATAGTAACATTTTATCTCTTTTAAACCTGAAGATCAGTGAGTACCCACACTATTTTTTCTTCATGACTTACCTGTAATAACATTATGGAGAGCACCACCGCTACTGTGCAACCCACTTAGCATGGATGGGTTTAAAATCAATATTGATTCTCCTATTCAACTTCACATCAGCAAGGGTTATTCAATGCCTTTATGTATGCAGGGCTCACACTGAAATAATTTTACATGTCATATCACATGCATGTCAGGCCAGGACATTATGATTTGGATTGGAATTACTTGTTAATGCATTCTGAAAGAACTTATTTTTTGCACCATGTTATTTGGAGGGTCACCATCGTCAAGAGAAGAGGGTGCCATTCAGAAACCACTGATCGTCTATTGGTAGCTCCAGCTCTGCTTGGGACTAGTCCAGCCATCCTGATATGATGTAAAAGAGAGGTTAGTCAATATGAATCCATTTTATTTTTGAATATAGCTAGTATAGGGTACTGTTCCTGTTCTTTCCGACAGAGTAAACAGTCGGAAAGAACAGGATTCAAGTAGGCATCACATGCAGTAAATAACCTATTCTAGCTATATTCAAAAATAAAATGGATTCATATTGACTAAGCTTCCTTTTACATCATATCAGGATGGCTGGACTGGTCCCAAGCAGAGCCGGCACTACCAACAGACGATCATAGGTGGCTGCCAATGGTTAGGGGGTGCCTAAAACAGTGAATGAGTGACATAATGTCACTAATCCAGAGTTTTAATGCCTCCACAAGGAGTGCCAGCCAAGGACATGAATAAAAAGCAGTCAGCAGCTCCATACAAGTGAAGCTGCTGGCTGTTGCTCCTGCATGTCATTGTTATGTTGGAAGTGTGGTTCTTGGCTATCATGACACAGCCAAGTGCCTTCCTCCCAGTCGGAGGAGGAAGCTGTCCCTACCTCCTGCCTGCTAAGGAAAGCAGCCTGGGGCGGAGGCTCATCGAAAGAGAAAGGGCTGTCACTCTCAATGGGTGGAGGGCACTTCTTAGGGCGCTCCCTGGGCTTGTACTGGATCTGGTCCCTAGTTGACAATACCTGAAATATCAAACTTGATTGCAGCATATGGTCAGGAATCCCTAGGGCATATTAATTACATAGTGGTCACAACTTCAACATCTACGGTGGCTCCAGCCATGTGTCAGGACAGAATTTGTCTCAGCCATGTGTAGTATTACAGAAGAGGGACTTTTCTAGGTACAGGTCATTAAGAAAGATAGCGCCCAATCCCTTTGTTGATAAAAGACATAGAGTTTCCATCCACAGGTCTCCAATAATGCCTAAACTTTCAGCACTTAGAGAATAGATCAGGAAGACATATTACCAGTTCATTTCTCTCATCCACAAGCAGAGTATTTCTATCCTCCAGTTTCCGGATTGTGGCATTTAACTCAGCTACCCTTCTCTGATTTCTTCGTAAATCCTATTGTAAATACAACAGGCAGTTTGGATTATTCACTTGCATTAAATTTTCATACATTTTACCAGAATATTCAAACCAAGGTAATTACACTCATCCTTTATTTGTAAACATTATGTGACTTTTCCCTGTAGAGCAGTTGTCACAAAATATGAACAACATACATATTTTATACATCTGCTTAAAAAAAATTCTCCTTAGTAATTTTTCATTGTGTTTAACTGTTCAAAATAGTATGAGCCCTAAAATTCTAATTTCTTTACGTCATTGATTTATCAGTATTTACTGTTAAAATATTATTATATTATTAATAATAATAACAAATCATTATGGACCTCATATAGAGGGGAATTTAGTTCCCCCTGAAGTAAAACTAAAACTATTACCGTTATTACGGTAGTTTTAACCCGGCTTTCTGCTCGCATCTCAGGAAGCTGCAAGCAAAAAGCCAGC
Source organism: Mixophyes fleayi (assembly GCF_038048845.1). NCBI lineage: Eukaryota > Metazoa > Chordata > Amphibia > Anura > Limnodynastidae > Mixophyes > Mixophyes fleayi. The sequence continues at coordinate 254,375,926 of NC_134405.1, read as the reverse complement.
GTTAGAACTACCGTAATAATGGTAATTATGCGCACTATTACCGTAATAACGGCAATAATGCACAGGCCGCGTTACATTTAACAGTAACGTGGCCAATTGAATTCCCCCTTTAGAGTTAAATGGAAGATTGCAACTTTTGGATATGCACAAAGATGCCTCTATTCACTTTTGTGGTTGTATTTTGAGTACAAATCTTTAATTTTATCGAATCCATGCATGCAACACAAATATGTTGGGCCATACATCCATCATCAACATGGAATAGTACAACATGCCTATGAGGAGTGTAAAGGTACACATCCTAAAAAATGTATCTTAAGAAATCATTCAAGCTGAAAATTGGCATAAGTGCCAGACAAGTGCAACTCAATATATGGATACAAGTTGTGCACATTCAGGTCACATTTATTTGTGGCACAAATGTCTAACTCCACTGGTTTTACAGTTTTCCAGGCTATCGTCAAGGATATGGTAGACTGTACAGTAATCAGCAATTAACTTTACATAATAACTGTGATTTACTGACGAGATAATGCAGGTAGAAACATTTTTAATAAGGGTGATGGTGAGAAATACATATTATTTTTATTTTGTTTCTCCCCCTAACAGATAAAACTGTTACATTTGTTTCAACCAATATCCAACCCTGTTACTCAGCCTGTATCTGTTAATATAAGTCCTTTATCTAATAATCATGTTTACCTTCTCAGTACTACAACTCCCATTAATCTATTAATGAAATATTTACTGTTCAAGTTTATGATATTTCCTCTTTTCCTGGAGCAAACTGAACTTCCATTTTTGCACTCCTAAGCAGGAACTTTCTAGTGCCTTCCTCGTAGGCTGCAACTCATCAGGAGTACATACAAACTTGTAACAAATTACTAAAGCATGTTCAAATACACAACAAATGTGTAATACTATGTATTTGAATATGTTTAGGTAAATTGATTGTTTCCATGTGCTCAGGATAGATTGAGGCCTACTCTGTGCCAAAGCAGAAACCATCACAGTCAGAAATAAGTTACTGAGTTACTTTACATAGACAATGGTGGGAATACTAACCATATTATTTGAGATAGGGGTACACATTTCACTGGATAGTTCATATGGGAAATATGTAACACCGCTGAAATAAAGCAGAAATTTAAATGTCTAAATTGCCCTTACCACTAGTTTCAGGGAAGGTAAAAGGACCAGGGGGGTAAATTTTTTAAACGGCGATTCTGGCAAATCGCCAGTTTTCAAGTGATATTGCAGACCAGATTTAAAACGACAATTTAATTAAATGCCAAATTTGCATTTAATTAAATCGCCATTATAAAACTTTCGGACAACAACGCTGAAAATTAGTGATTTGCTAGAATGGCAGTTTGATACATATACCCCCAGAAGTATCATCGCCCCAACTTCCACTTTGAGTACTGTGATTTAATCTTATGTTCAGGGTTCTACCCACTTGAAGTGCACTGGTAAAGAGGTAAGGATAATGTATTTCTGCAAAGGGGCTGGCTGGGATAGGAGGCAGGGGGCATCTGCCCCATGGAGCGACCCCATAGTGGCCTACCTTGGGTTGGGTCACTGGACTACCTGCATTTTTTTCCTTTAAAGCAGGCCTGTCCAACCTGCGGCCCTCCAGGTGTTGTGAAACTACAAGCCCCAACATGCTTTGCTGGTAGACAACCAGTTGATAGCTGGAAGAGCATGCTGGGACTTGTAGTTTCACAACACCTGGAGGGCCGCAGTTTGGACAGGTCTGCTTTAAAGTGTTCTTAATAGGCGCTGAGCTGAATCTCACCCCCCCCCCCCCTTTCTTTCCGGGATAAAATCTGCCAGCCAGCCCCTGTTTGTGCAATAGGCACTTTTCACTTGGGAACACAATGAAGGTCCCATCCTACCTCCTTCTAAGTTGCCCTGACTCTAGGAGGTATATTTACTAAAGTGCAGGTTTGAAAAAGTGGAGATATTGCCTATAGAAAGAAATCAGATTCTAGTTATCATTTACATAGTACATTCTATAAAATGACAGCTAGAATCTGATTGGTTGCTATAGACAACATTTCCACATCTCCACTTTTTCAATCCCACAGTTCAGTAAATAAGCCCCTAGAAGTCAGGAATTGTAAAGAGGATTACCATGCATCTTGTTTGATTTCTTCTGGTAATCCAGGCCTAACTAATGTTCTAAACAGTTTGATATTTATGGAGCAATACGCAAGCATTTGCAGATTAGCAGAAATTTGCAAAGGCAGAGGAAAGGAGTTGAGCTGATTGAATGTTCCTAGCAAAGTATGAAGCAATATCATTGAAATGAGCTAAAGGGGTGCAAAGAGCAATTTTTAGGGGTGTTCTTTGCCAGAATCTAGATGTAAATTGAGGAGCCCAGCACCACCTAAAGAGGATTTTGCTCCATCGCCCATTTTTATGCTTCGCAAGTAAGAGTCTTCAAATGCAAGGAGAACTGCCTAATGTGGTTTATTTCATATATAAGGTTTAATAAGACTTGCAGTAGGAAAAGAGATATACATTTATAATCATAGCTCAATCAGAAAATGAAAAACAATAATAAAAATAAATAAATAATATATATATATATATATATATATATATATATATATATATATATATACCGTATATACTCAAGTATAAGTCGACCCGAATATAAGCCGAGGCACCTAATTTTACTACATAAAACTGGGAAAACTTATTGACTCGAGTATAAGCCTAGGGTGGAAAAGAGCGCTAATTTAAAAACCTAAATAAAAATGATAGGTTCAATCTATGAAATCATTTTTAGCTAGATGACAAGGAACATTAATAAATGATTATAAAATCATTGGGTACAACCTAACCTAAATAAAGGGGTATATAAGGGGTAGGGATATAAATGTATGAACATGGTGGCTGTATTGTTTGTTCATTATTTGCACTGTAAATTAAAAAAAACAAAAAGGAGAGAGAGAGAGAGAGAGAGAGAGAGAGAGAGAGATTGATTTTTCACTTACCCCGCATATGCGTTCCAACAACAGGAAGTTCGGCATTTGGAACGCAACTTCCTGTTGTTGGAACGCATATGCAGAAGTTGACAGCCGAGGGACCGGACACCAGGTAAGTTCACCCGTGTATAAGCCGAGTGCCCTTTTTCAGCATACAAAAGTATGCTGAAAAACTCGGCTTACACACGAGTATATACGGTATATTATATATATATATTTTTATTTTTTATTTAATACAATATTTAACCTGTTAAAAAGTTCCTTTACACAATTTCTCTCACCGGACTTCCACAGTGCTCAGATCCATCTCCTGCCCTTCCTGGGATTTCACGTTTGGGACTTCCAATGTTACACTCCGCTTCTTTCACTAGAAATAACTGATCATCCAAGGCTTCCTTCTGCAACTGGAGCTTCTGGAGGGAACTGATTTGTGTCTCCAATTCTTTTTCCAGAGAGAAGACTATCCTGTCTTTTGCTTTAATCTCATCCATCTGAAGAACAATCAAAAAGAAAACATTTATGAGGGTTTTCATTAGCCACTAAATTAGAAATATATCATCTGTAACTGCACCAATTCACCTGTGGGTGGCTAAATGAACATAAAATGTAAATATACTAGAATTATAGTAATTTAGTATGCTTTCAGCATTATGTGATGTAGGCAAACAAACAACATTTTTCGCATAGCAACATTGTTTGGAGGCATTACTGTCCTCCGTTAATATTATCATTTTGTTTTCCAATGCAATCACAGAAAACCAAAGTGCTTGTAAGGCACTCACTGACTTTAATCTCTAAATTTATTACTGACTGTATAAAGATTTTATACATACACATAATTAAAACTACACTACCAGTTAGTTAATTAGCGCCGTCCCCTCCACCAAACCCCAGATGCTTTTCTCCATAGCTGTTCTTCTTGGGGTTAGTGTCTCAGCCCAAGTGTAAAACAAGGGATGGTGGGGTGAGGTCAGGGAAGGACCAATGAGAAGATCCTTCAGCTTGCACCCCTCTTCCACACCAATTTTAAAATGGTGAACGAAAAGGTTCATCACTTTAAATAGTAATGGAGCTTTAAGGGCAAAAAGGGTAATCATTGTCCAAATGATTTTTGGTTACATGAGCTAAAGCAACAACAATCTTAAGACCTGCTTCTGTGACCACTGCTGACAATGACTTTAAAACGTAGAATAGTTTATGGCATTCATTTTTAATCAATGCATTAACATATCCCATCTTTCTTATTGGTCACTGATATGTATATAATCAATGTTAGTCTGTGGAGATGGGTCAACAAAAATATACATCAGGAACCAAATCAAATAATAGTAGTGGACAAACAATGTATACACCAATGTAAAACCAATGTCTGTAATTGTGCAGGAGGGATGGAGCACCATTGTTCCTGAAGAAAAATCCTCAATTGAGGCCTGGTTGATGGTGGTGGAAAATGCTGTCTCTGTCATTCTGACAAAATATTTAATGAATGCTTGATTGGTGCTCACCAAACCACTGGGTAACCACATGTGCTCTGTGGCTGGGGGCATTGTCATGTTGGAAGACACTCATCCTATCAGGAGATGATCACTATTAAGTAGCGATTAACATTGACCTTGCCTTCTTAGGGAAGGACTGTATGCAAACCATACCAGGAAAAAGTTCCACACAACAGTACAAAATCACCTGTGCTCTTCAGTGTTCCAAATAAGCACTCAGGGCTGTAGAGTTTTAAATTTGGAACCACAAGTGTACTTGTCTGTTTGTTGAGAATATGGTGAAAGATGATTCATCTGAACATATCACCTTCCTTTATATCGCTCTAGTCCATTGTCTGTGCTTTTTGCACCACTGTTCTCGCAATGTGCATTGACAGGTGTGATGAGCAACTTGACTATGCTATCCTGTTTTGTGTGCAGTTCTTGCCACATTGTTTTTTAATGAACTGGCTGCTGGTGACACAGGTTGAAGTGTGCAGTTAATTTATCTGATGCTTCCCTGCTTTATCTTGCACTTTCAATTAATATACGCATATTGTAATAGTAGATGATGCGCTCCTGTCTAGTTTGCTGATGATATTTTTCTTGTGGCGTTCCATGCTGACATCACCTTGGACATCATTATTTGTGAGACAATAGTAAGCTGAGCTGTATTGGTTACTGTAGCTATTGCCAAATGCTCCCCAACAACCACCCCACTTTCAAAACTAAAGATGTCTCCTCTTGCAGCCATATTAGTTATAATTATAGGCAATCAGGGCAGTCAAGCAGTTTTTAGACATGACCCTGGCCGTGCTGGAATGTTGTTTGCTTAACTATTGCTGAGCCACACCTGTTTTGAAGCCTTTGCATTCAATATGCTTGGTACCCCTCATTTACACAGGTGTGCCCATTTTTTTATCCACTACCTGTACATAGGCTAACTGAAAACACATATTAATGTACAAACAAAAGGAAAAAAATAACAGAAATAAATGTACATGGACTAACTGAATAAAAAATATGAATCTACGTTAACAGAATATCTGAATAAGGAACAAAAATCAATGTACACAACTTCAAATAATAGGGATCAGTGTACAGTCATTGCCAAAAGTTTTGAGAATGACACAAAATTATTTTTCACAAAGTCTGCTGCCTCAGTTTTTATGATGGCAATTTGCATATACTCCAGAATGTCATGAAGAGTGATCAGATGAATTGCAATTAAAAGTCCCTCTTTGCCATGACAATGAACTTTATCCCAAAAATCAGCTGACATCAGGTCAGTGACTCTCTCGTTGGCACAGGTGAGAGTGCTGATGAGGACAAGGCTGGAGATTGTTCTGTCATGCTGATTCAGTTAAAATAACAGACTGGAAGCTTTAAAACGAGAGTGGTGCTTGAAATCAATCTTCTACCTCTATTAACCATGGTTATCTGCAAGGAAACATGTGCAGTCATCATTGCTTTGCATAGAAAGGGCTTCATGGGCATGGATATTGCTGCTAGTAAGATTGTACCTAAATCAACCATTTATTGGATCATCAAGAACTTCAAAGGGAGAGGTTCAATAGCTGTGAAGAAGGCTTCAGGGTGCCCAAGAACGTCTAGCAAACGCCAGGACCGTCTCCTAAAGCTGATTCAGCTGCGGGATCGGGGCACCACCAGTAGCAGGCAGGTGTGAGTGCAAAGAATTTTGGAGAATGGCCTGGTGTGAAAAAGGCCAGCAAAGAAGCCACTTCTCTCCAGGAAAAACATCAGGGACAGACTCATATTCTGCAAAAGGTACAGGGATTGGACTGCTGAGGACTTTGGTAAAGTAATTTTCTCATATTGTTTGGGGCATCTGGAAAAACGATTGCCCGGAGAAGAAAAGTTGAGCGCTACCATTAGTCCTTTGTCATGTCAACAGTAAAGCATTCATGTGTGGGACTGCTTCTCAGCCAAGGGATTGGTCTCACTCACAATTTGGCCAAAGAACTGTCGAAGTCAGCAAATTGGATAAAGTCATTTCAATTAATATCTCTCAAACTTGGTTGTCTGTGTCTGAAAATATGCGTAGAGCATGCTACGGTGTGGAAGGGCGTATCCAGCCGCAACACGTGGCAATAACAGTTTTTACACTTTTTATATACATTCGCACTAACACACACATTTGTAATTAGTACACATTAATTGTAGTTGCAACACATAGTTATTTATATCGAAATATAGTAGTATTTATGTGTAATATTATAAGTTATATGCATGTTAGTAAAACATATGGTTCAGGTTAAAGGAAAGGTGTCATGTCTGGTATTATTTAAATCCCCTATTCATCAGCAGCTGTCCGGTTCATTCGGCAAAGAGATCGCACATTGAATACTTGAGTTATTGATGTTAGGGAATAAACCTTTAATGTGATACTAACTATAAAATGCTAATGGACTAGTTTAAACTGGAGTCTTGGCGGGAAGAACGGAGCACATCCCCTGGAGAGATGACCCCCACCTTTGGATTCTTTAGTTTGAACTAGCCTATGATCTGCAACCCCCTGGACCTTCCTGAAGCCTGGACCAATAGAAGCAAGCCACACCATCTGCATTGTTTTACTGTATTTCTGTCTGCATATAAGCAGGAGCTTTACATCTAGTGTTCAGTCATCTTTGACCACAGACTTCAGACCTGAATGACTGTTCACTGGATCCAGAGCGCCTGCGATAAGTAATGGTTGTACTTATTATTTCGCTTGAATTATTCTGCTACTTTTTGAGAATAAATATTTGTGCGTTGGAAACACAAATCGAGATTCGACAATCGTTATTGGATAGCGACAAAACGTGCATAACAGAACACAGCCATGAATAAAGAATGGTACAAAAACATCCTCAAAGAGCAACTTCTCACAATCATCCAAGAACAGTTTGGTGACGAACAATGCCTTTTCCAGCATGATGTGGCTTGGGGGTCAAAACATCAAAATTTTGAGTCCATGGCCAGGAAACTCCCCAAACCTTAATCCCATTGAGAACTTGTATTCAATCCTTAAGAGGAGGATGGACAAACAAAAACCCACAAATTCTGACACACTCCAAGCATTGATTAGGCAAGAATGGGTGACCATGAGTCAGTATGTGGCCCAAAAGTTGATTGACAGCATGCCAGGGCGAATTGCAGAGGTCTTCAAAAAGAAGGGTCAATACTGCAAATATTGACTATTTGCATAAACTTAACGTAATTGTCAATAAAAGCCTTTGACACCTATGAAATGCTTGTAATTTTACTTCAGTATACTATAGCAACATCTGACAAATAGGTCTAAAAAAACTGAAGCAGCAAACTTTGTGAAAACTATTACTTGTGTCATTCTAAAAACTTTTGGCTATCACTGTAGATGGACAAGCTGAGAACAGAGTACATAGGCTAACTGAATGAACACTAGGCTGTAAATTTATTAAGCTGCCGGCTTGAAAAAGTAGAGATGTTGCCTATAGCAACCAGATTCTAGCAGTCATTTTTTAGAATGTACTAAATAAATTATAACTAGAATTGGATTGGTTGCTATAGGTAACATCTCCACTTTTCAAACCCACAGTTTAGTTAATATATCCCTAGGAATTAATGTACACAGGTTAACAGAATAAAGGATAGGGATCAATGTAAATGGCTATTGAGTAAAAGATAAGGATCAATGTGAATGAGCTAACTGAAGAAGAATCAATGTACATGGGTTAAGTAAAGATGGCATAGGTAACAATGTGCATGCGCTAAGTTAATAAAGAATATAGACTGAGTAAACAGGATTTGTTCAAAAAAGTCAAGAACAACAAAACTTATTACTTTTGCCTAAATTAACATAGGTTTTCATTGGCTTATTTCATTTTACTATGTCATAAAACACAAGGTTACGGGATCTTCACTTGCTACACATTATAGCTATTTGCATGTCTTTGCAGTACACAGTTGTACAAATGAAACAGTATCACTAAAAAGTGAATTCCATCTCACCAGTCTGCGGATGTCCCTCTCACTTTCCCATTTAATCTTTGCAATAGCCTCCTGATGGGAATGGTGCTCACTCCTCAAATCTCCAGCCTTCATTTTATCAGACTGTATCACATTATTGAGGGCCTCATCCACCTGTTTCTTGGCAGACTTCAACTCTGTGATCTCCTGTAGGAGTTTGAGGCGCTCAGAGTCAAACACTTTCCTGGCCTCCTCCCGTGCCTCTGTGCTCAGAGCAGTCCTCACTTTGTCACTGCTGCCATCCCGCAGGGCATTAACAGCGGACTTAAGTCGCAGGATCTCTGCCTCTTTTAGTTTAACCATCCGAGACATCTCCTGCTCGTGCTGCTTGATTAGGTTCTCCCTTACTGCCTGAAGCTCCTTCATCTTCTCCTCGTGCAGCTTAGCTTTCAGTTCTGAAACAGTAGCCGTATGTTTGTGTTGCTCCTGCTCCTTTATCCGCTTGGTTTCCTGGTTCTTTTCCCTCTCAAGTTTAGTCACCTGAATATTAAGAAAAGGAAAACAAAACAATTTAGGTTGATGTGCTGTATAGTGGTACTGGAATTAATTCACAATCATGATAAAAGAATGCTGAGATGACCTCAGACAGTGTAAATGGAAAAAGAAACCTATTAAATAGGAAGAGCACCTTTAGGGCAAATTATATGTTTTACATATTTTACCACCAAGGTGGCATTAGTATTTTAGATACACTCTTCATTAGAGTGTACCTAACAGTTTTCTTATTTAATTCAAATCTCACATGCATTTACTCCATAAAAATTACTTTTAGGGGTATATTTACTAAATTGTGGGTTTGAAAAAGTGGAGATGTTGCCTATAGCAACCAATCAGATTCTAGCTTTCATTTATTTATTGCATTCTACAAAATGACAGCTAGAATCAGATTGGTTGCTATAGGCAACATCTCCACTTTTTCAAACCTGCAGTTTAGTAAATATATCTCTTAGGGCCTAAGTATACAAAATATATAAAGTTCACTAATGGTGGACAAATTATTTAGTTAAATGTGTCCCAATTTTTCATTAATACGCAGCTATTTTTAATTATTTGCAGTACATCTATGTGACTAAATTGCATCATCTTTAGCTTTATTCTTCCCTTGTAATACATTTTATAAAATAACACAAAGCTGTCTGCTAATAATTTTCTTCTCTTCTGTACAGCCTAAGCATAGACTTTACCAAGTTTTCCACTTGATCGAAAGACAAAGATGTTTGGAGACTTTATTTTTATCTTATGTCTCCAGACCATAAGGCAAATGTGTGTTTCAACAAGCAACACAAAAGTTGGGAAAGAGGACGTGCTGGAGATGCTGCCACATCACAATGTAGGTGTTGTAGGCATGCCACATCCCCTGGAAACATGGCTACCACCAAATTCGTTCCACTCCCCCAAAACACCCTTGCATTGCCATTCACACCATTTGCAGAAGCAAATGAGCAGGAAACACCTACCAACAGTTCCAGGAGTCGAGACAAAAATCCACCAGACTAGGGACTGATCCACCTAAGTCAGGACACTTGGGTGGTATGTAATATTTATTATTAAATTACTTGTGTAATATCACAAATGCAGTGATTCTAGCCACACCCACAAGTGCATAGAGAAATGTTCAAGTCTTTACTAAGAAGCCCTGTTGTTGTTATCCATTACTAACTCAGTTGTCACATTTACCTACTGTCACCCATGCAAATGAGCACTTGCATATATATAACACTGTGCAATGCCCACCTCCTTTCCTTTTAAACAATGCACCCTCTTCTCCCTGGTTTGTTTTCATACCTTGGACTTCTCTTGATGAAGCTCAATTTGAATATCTGTTAATTTAGTCCTGAGGTCTTCATTTGCAGCTTGGAGAGCAAGTATTAGAGCTTCGGGCTTTTCGCCCTTGTTACGGAATTTTTTTGACATGTTTGGCTCTTGCTGTAGGTGTTTCTTCTCTCAGTAAAAAGTCATCCCCTGTGGATGGTTCTGCTCCTATTTTGTTACTATTCCGGGAGTTTCAAGTTTCTGCTCTTTTGGAAGCCCTTAAAATAAAAATAAAGCATTATGATTATAGCATTATATAGTCCAACGGAGGATTGTATATACATTTAAATAAACCATAGTGTTTTTAGAATACTCAAACTATTTGTCTTTCTGCAATGAATAACTTTTTTTATCTGAATTACATCAATGCCTCTTTGTTAGACATCCATCATACTGCCACTACTGCTAAACAAAATGGCTCCATATACTATATGTACTACACCAAACTAAAGGAACCCTAAAGGCTCAAATACCAAACTACATAGTAACGGGTTGGATACGTGTTAACGGGGACGAGAACCCCGACACAATTTACACCTCCACTAAAATGACGATTCCTGAAAAAGAAGAAGGCAATTTAAGCAGACTTACCTTAAACCCAAAGATCCAGGTCTCCGACGGCAGCGCTTGCAGACAGGCAGTCATTCCAATGAGGCTCAGGCTTACTGTTTAAACAGTAAGCCTGAGGGGTCCAAACATTACTGTTTAAACATTAAGCCTGAGGGGTCCAATCATTGCAACTTTAAATTAACATGAATGAACTGCGCACTGACGTTAAGTGAAGTGCCGGACAGATGCCTCATCGGAATGACTGCCTGTCTGCAGGCGCTGCCATCAGAGAGCTGGATCTTTGAGTATAAGGTAAGTCTGCTTAAATTGCCTTCTTCTTTTTCAGGAATCATCATTTTAGTGGAGGTGTAAATCGTGTCGGGTTTCTCGTCCCCGTTAAAACAATTACCACCAATAGTAACATAGTAACATAGTTGATGAGGTTGAAAAATGACACCAGTCCATCAAGTTCAACCTATTTTGGATCTCCTGCGATCCTGCACTTATATTTGAAATTGATCCAGAGTAAGCAAACACCAATCTGTTTCAATTGTGAAAATCCCCCCAGACCTAATATTGCAGTCCTATTTTTACACTAAATCCACTACTATCAATTCATTTTAATTAACGGTTGTATCCCTGGATATACTTTTCCGCTAAAAATTAGTCTAACCCTTTCTTAAACATATCTATTGAATCTGCCATCACAACCTTCCCTGGCAATGAATTCCATATCTTGACTGCCCTTACTGTAAAGAACCATTTCCTTTGCTGGTTGTGAAACTTCCTCTCTTCTAATCTTAGGGGGCGGCCGCGTGTCCTGTGTATAGTCCTTGGGGTAAAAAGTTCCTATGAAAGTTCTCTATATTGACCCTTAATGTATTTGATCTCCTCTTAGACGCCTCTGTTATAAAGTAAACATGCCTAAACTGGCTAACCTTTCCTCATAACTTAATGACTCCATACCCTTTATCAATTTTGTCGCCCTTCTCTGAACCCTTTCTAGTTCCAAATTATCTTTTTAATAGAGTGTTACCCAGAACTGTACTGCATATTCAAGATGAGGTCTTACCAACGATTTATACAGTGGCAAAATTACACTGTCTTCCCTTGCATCGATGCCCCTTTTTATGCATGCCAATACTTTTTTTGCCCCTGCAGCTGCTGCTTGACATTGAGCACTATTGTTAAGTCTACTGTCTACGAGCACTCCCAAATCCTTTTCAATTTTAGATTCTCTTAAATGAATTCCATTTAATTTATAGATTGCGTTCTTGTTTTTGATCCCTAAATGCATAACCTTACATTTATCTATGTTAAATAAACTGGATGATTGGGCGGCCAAATGGAATATGAGGTTTAAGTCCCTCTGTAGAGAAGCTACATCTTGCTCTGATTTTATTGCCTTACAGAGTTTAGTGTCATCTGCAAAAATAGAAACTTTACTCTCTAAACCATCACCAAGGTCATTAATAAATATAGTAAAAAGGAGTGGCCCTAGCACGGAACCTTGAGGTACTCCACTTAGAAATTTTGACCAATTAGAAAATGTTCCATTTATCACAACTCTCTGTTCCCTATTCTCTAAACAGTTTTTGATCCAAGTACAAATGTTGTTTCCTAGACCCAGTTCCCTTATTTTGTAAACCAACCTCTTGTGTGGCACTGTATCAAAGGCCTTTGCAAAATCTAAGTAGACCACATCTACTGTGTTGCCCTGGTCTAAGTTCCTACTAACTTCCTCGTAGAAACGAATTATATTAGTTTGACATGACCTATCCCTCACAAATCCATGTTGATTCCCACTAGTAATCTTATTGCGCACCAAGTAATCCTGAATACTATCCCTTAATATACCTTCCAGTAGTTTCCCCACTATTGATGTCAGGCTTACAGTTCTATAATTCCTTGGTTGTGTTCTCTCGTCCCCTTTTTAAACAACGGCACCACATCTGCTATTCGCCAGTCCCTTGGTACTGAGCCTGATGAGATTGAATCTCTGAAAATTAAGAATAGCGGTCTAGCTATTTCTGAGTTTAGCTCCATAAGGACCTTTGGTTGTATGCCATCTAGACCTGGAGCTTTATTTATCTTAATATTCTTCAGTCGCCTTTGGACTCCTTCCTCTGACAACCAAATATTAATTAATGGTATGGTTTAATTTCCATTTTTATATATTATTCCTACCATTTGTTCCTCTCTAGTAAATACTGAAGAAAAGAAAGTGTTTCATTAATCAATTCACCCATCTCACTTCTTAGGGGTCCTATATTATCTTTTTTAATCCTTTTGCCATTTATATACTTAAAAAACTTTTTGGGGTTTGTTTTACTTTCTTTTGCAACTTGCTTTTCATTTTCTAATTTAGCCAATCTAATTTCCTTTTTGCATGTTTTATTACATTCCTTGTACCTACGGAAGGACTCCTCTGACCCTTCAGACTTAAACAATTTAAATGCACGCTTCTTCCTTTGCATTTCTTCCCTTACCTTTTTATTTAGCCACATTGGTTTAGACTTAATTCTTTTACAATTATTTCCCATAGGAGTGAACTTATACGTGTATGTTTCCAACAACATTTTAAAGACAGCCCACATTTCTTCCGTATTTTTTCCTTCAAAAACTTTATCCCGGTCTATGCACTTTATAGACTGCTTTAGCATATTAGAATTTCCCTTTCTAAATTTTAAAGTCCTAGTTGATCCCTTATACCGTTGCTTCTGGAAACTAATTTCAAATGAGACCATATTATGATCACTGTTTCCCAAGTGCTCCCTTACTTGAATATTTGATATTACGTCTACATTATTTGTTATTACTAGGTCCAGTATAGTCCGTGTTCCTAGTTGGTTCCTCTACTAATTAGGACATGTAATGATCTTTTAGCGTGCTCAGAAACCTATTTCCCCTAGCTGTATCACAGGTCTCAGTACTCCAATCAAAGTCTGGATAATTAAAATCCCCCATAATTAAAATTTGACCTAGTTGTGTAGCCTTTTCAATTTGCTGTAGAAGTTGGTCTTCCTCAATCATACTAATATCGGGTGGTTTATAGCTTATCCCTATCAGCAACTTCTCTGAACTTTTTCCTCCTCTGGATATTTCCACCCACCATATTATCACCAATATTCTCGTAAATAACTTCCTGAATACTTGGTTTTAACTCTGGCTTAATATAAAGACATACTCCTCCTCCCCTTTTATTTACCCTATCCCTCCTGAAGAGAGAATAGCCTTCCAAGTTGACTGCCCAGTCATGTGTTTCATCCCACCAGGTCTCCGTAATACCTATAATATCATACTGCTCATTCATTGCTACTAGTTCTAACTCCCCCATTTTACCTGTCAGACTTTTTGCATTTGCAAGCATACACTTAAGTCTATTGCCTCCCTTAGTTATTTATTTTTGCTTTAAAAAGGGCCTCTCCTTATCGTCTATGCTTCCGTTTCCCCTCTAGACTCCTGTCAAATTCCTCCTTACTATTCTCAATGTCTATCCCATAAATACTTGCTTGCCCCTCCCCCCCCCCCCCGAAGCCTAGTTTAAAATCTCCTCCAACCTTCTAACCATTCTCTCCCCTAGCTCAGCAGCTCCCTCCTCATTCAGGTGCAAACCCTCTCCACCCCTTGACTCTTGTTAAATTCCTCCTTACTACTCAATATCTATCCCATAAATATTTGCTTGCCACTCCCCCCCGAAGTCTTGTTTAAAATCTGCTCCAACCTTCTATCCATCCTCTCCCCTAGCACAGCAGCTCCCTCCTCATTCAGGTGCAATCCATCTCGACAATAAAAATGGCAACTGACTGAGAAATCAGCCCAGTGCTCTAAGAATCCAAAACCTTCCTTCCTACACCAATCTTTTAGTCACGCATTAACCTCCCTAATCTCCCGCTGCCTCCCTGGACTAGTGCGTGGCACAGGTAGTATTTCTGAAAATACTACCTTGGATGACAATTCCTTAGTTTGCGACCTATGTCCCTGAAATCATTCTTTAGGACACCCCTTTTTCCTCTAACTTGGTCAAACTAGAGTTTACAAGTTATAGAAACTACGGAGAGAAAAGCGTACAATATACATTTATTAAAAGGCAGAAAAAATGTGCTGTAATCAATAAACATTTTTATACAAGTGTTCAAAAAATAAAGGAATAAAAATTTTGATAATGATTAAAGTACATTTTTGTATGTTTATCTTTATAAATTTCCCCAACTGTGTATGTAGTACTACAAAAAGTGAAGGTAATCCCGAGTGAAAATCTCAATTTTGATTGTTCAGTTTTGGAAAAGACAAGCAAAAATTCAGAATAATATTAAAATTCTCTGAAGAAAAATAATTGCATCTTCATATAATATATATAATCTAATAATCATACAAAGTTTGTAGGTTGTTAGCTATACAGTCTTGTTCGATATTAATAATATTTGGCAGATTTAGATACTGTTCAATCTCAATTCTGATCAATGACTTTGGTCTACATTGGTTTTGAGCTCAGAAACTGTATTTTTAACACCTCACTTTTCTACTAA
Organism: Mixophyes fleayi; assembly: GCF_038048845.1. Classification (NCBI taxonomy): domain Eukaryota; kingdom Metazoa; phylum Chordata; class Amphibia; order Anura; family Limnodynastidae; genus Mixophyes; species Mixophyes fleayi. The sequence continues at coordinate 254,360,557 of NC_134405.1, read as the reverse complement.
GGCCTTCGTCTATGCTCCAGTTAGTCTTTTTCTGTACTAATGGATTGCCACTCTTTTGAGAATTTTAGTCTGCTGGAATTTCTTTCTGAAAGCTCCACCTGCTTTTACCACTGATAGGCTATGCGGCGGTTCCCAAACTGTGCGCCGCGGCTCCCAGGGGTGCCGCGGCGCTGTCACTGGGGTGCCGCGGGCCAGACATAAAAAACAAAACAAAACACAGAAACTTACCAATCCGTCGGGCGCCGGGACCCAGCAGCCTCCACTGTTCCGCAGCTGTCACTGAATATCGACGTCAGTAACAAGCTGCAGGAGAGAGGAGGCTGCTGGGTCCCGGCGCCCGATGGATTGGTAAGTTTCTATGTTTTGTTTTTTTTATTGGCTGGCGCCTGGCGCGGGGCAGAGTGAGAGGGATCGTGGCAGAGGAGGGGGACAGAGGATGGTGACAGCGGGACAGAGGAGGAGAGCAGAGGATGGTGACAGCGGGACAGAGGAGGAGAGCAGAGGGTGGTGACAGCGGGACAGAGGAGGAGAGCAGAGGGTGGTGACAGCGGGACAGAGGAGGAGAGCAGAGGGTGGTGACAGCGGGACAGAGGAGGAGAGCAGAGGGTGGTGACAGCGGGACAGAGGAGGAGAGCAGAGGATGGTGACAGCGGGACAGAGAAGGAGAGCAGAGGATGGTGACAGCAGGACAGAGGAGGAGAGAAGAGGATGGTGACAGCGGGACAGAGGTTGGTGACAGAGAATGGTGACAGCGGGACAGAGGAGGAGAGCAGAGGATGATGACAGTGGGACAGAGGTTGGTGACAGAGGATGGTGACAGCGGGACAGAGGTTGGTGACAGAGAATGGTGACAGCGGGACAGAGGAGGAGAGCAGAGGATGATGACAGTGGGACAGAGGTTGGTGACAGAGGATGGTGACAGCGGGACAGAGGTTGGTGACAGAGGTTGGTGACAGCAGGACAGAGGAGGAGAGCAGAGGATGGTGACAGCGGGACAGAGGTTGGTGACAGAGAATGGTGACAGTGGGACAGAGGAGGAGAGCAGAGGATGGTGACAGTGGGACAGAGGTTGGTGACAGAGGATGGTGACAGCGGGACAGAGGTTGGTGACAGCGGGACAGAGGAGGAGAGCAGAGGATGGTGACAGCGGGACAGAGGAGGAGAGCAGAGGATGGTGACAGTGGGACAGAGGTTGGTGACAGAGGATGGTGACAGCGGGACAGAGGTTGGTGACAGCGGGACAGAGGAGGAGAGCAGAGGATGGTGACAGCGGGACAGAGGAGGAGAGCAGAGGATGGTGACAGCGGGACAGAGGTTGGTGACAGAGAATGGTGACAGCGGGACAGAGGAGGTTGCCAGCAAGGACCCCCGCAAGGGTGTTTGTGATACACTGCTGGTGGATTCCCAGGTTGAATTGTGCAGGCTGTATTGGGAGGTCACATAACCACAACTTTAAGTTCACAGGAAGCCATGCACACTACTATAGAGAGTGAGTAGTGGCAACAAGGTGCCACCAAGAAGCCAGGTGTCGGGAGGAAGGTGGAAGCAGTGTGCCAGACACCGGTCCGGTAAAAGGCAGGTGCACTCTGGGTCCAACTCCTAACATTGGGTTTTCTTTATAGTTGTGGCCTAATTAGTTAAATTGCCTTAGATATTAATATGTGTCTCCACTTTTGTTATCAGTATGTCAATTTAAATGTCTGGCTGTACACATGACTTATCCCCAATATTGAGTAGAGAAAAATGGAGTAGATGTTAGCATGGACTACCAATTATTAATTTTTTAGATAGAGGAAAATAATTAGATGAAGTTAGAAACAGAGAGGGTAGTGGGGTATGTATACTGTTGCACCCTCTCTGGGCATTTCAGATAATTCCCCCAAATTCATACATCACGTTGCCATCCTTTTAATTTATGTGTTGCAGTCATTTCCATCCAGCACATTGATTTTTTTATCTCCTTAGACTCCCATATCTTCTCTTCTCTAAAGTGCCCATTCTCACAATGGATGACTTTCCCCACTGGACGACCCTCTTTTCCTTGCTACTTCCAAATTCCTCACTTTAAACAACTCCTATAGTCTTTCCCAGTCAACAGATTCACCCACTCATGAAGATGGCCATCCTCTTGGTCTCATCTGTTCACATCTTTGCTTTGTGTCACCATCTCCCCTTACCCTCTGTCTGCATATCATATTTTTTAAAGTAAACTTCCACTTTTCATCATCACCAAACTTCCAAATAATGGCCACACATATACCATGACTCAAAATCCATAAGCATACAACACCTAAATGATACTCTCAAATCTTACTTTGTCCTATCTCTTCTTTCACATGTCCCATATCAACATAACTATATATTTAAATCTGCTCTAGATATGATACCTGTAAAAATACTCTCGATCTGCTCAGCATCATTAGACAAAATCATACTTTTCTGTATACCTCTTATTACACGACATATGCCCTTGCCCTAGCAAAATAATCCTACTTTACATTGCTTAACTCATCGCAGTGTACTAATATCAAATTACTCTTTACTACACATATTTTACTCTTCAACTCTCCAATGTAGATATTTACCACCAATTTCATAGCCCATGATCTAACCTGTCCCTGTAAGGACAAGATTGATGCCAAGACCCTAACTTTTTATTTGCATCAAACTTCTTTAAACTCCTAATATATAATTTAATATCCCTCAACTAACTCTTTGTTGCCCCTCTACTATCTGGTATCTGTGCTCTGAAAAAGCTCTCACAAAAGTGTCCAGTGATTGTTACAACTCTTTTAATTCTTCTGGACTTGATTTTTTGTTATACCCACATGTCAAAAATTAGAGGGAATATAGAGTCTCACCTGTGACCTCAACCATCTACATCCATCGTCTCCAGCACTCCTGTCCATATCTGTTGAGAAGAAAAACACAGAGATGGATATGTGATTTCTACATGACAACTATTATTGGAGCAATAAGCAAATGATAACTGAATTTAGGTATCTTAATAATTCCCAAAAAGTGTTTGTTCTATGTAATACTTTAAAGTATTGCTATACTGTCTACTATAACATTATTCTGGTATTATTCCACTGCAATTGACGCATTACTTAAGTGTAAAAATTGGTTTGCATATGAAATGGTTAAAGTGTACCTAGAAAGGTTTTTCCCATATCTGCAGCAATTAAAATGACTAAACATGGCTGACCTTCAAATATCCTGAGACAGGAATATACTGAGACAGGAGAATCCAGCACTGGTGGGAATTCAGGCTGTGACATCACTAGGGATTGTGGGGAAGTTTACTTCTGACTATATTACACATACTAATGGTAGGTGCACATTCAGTTAAGTTTATACTTGCCTACTTTCCCGGAATTCCCGGGAGGCTCCTGAAATTTGGGGAGTCCTCCAGGACTCTCGGAAGAGTAGGCAAACCTCCCATAGATGCCAAAATTCACGGCATTGAATGGCGGGAGAGGGGCTTAATCACATTATTAAGCCCCGCCCCCGTTATTCAATGCTGTGATTTCAGAATTTTATAGTGGGGGCAGGGCTATGGTGACTTGACGAAGTCACCATAGACTTCTCCCCTGGGGGTTTTCGAAAGTTGGCATGTATGGTTAACAGGGCCGGACTGGCCATCTGGCTCTTCTGGCAAATGCCAGAAGGGCCGATGGCCAGATGGGCCGGTTGCTATCTGGCCAGCCCCATTGCTCAGCGCACAGACTGCCATGCCGGAATTCTTGCATGACAGTCTGTGCACTGAGCGGTGGGGTCGGCACTACATTTACTTCCTGGTGGCCGCGCGTCCTCTTCTCCCCTCCTCTTCTATGAATGGATCTGGCGATGTGTCACATGGGAAGCGCACCATGTGATAGGTGCTGTCCCATGTGATAGGAGAGACTACACAGTGCCGCAGAGAGAACAAGGTAAGGGAGGGGGGTGGGGTAGTTTATGTGCCAGAGTATCTAAAGTAGTTGGTGGGAATTTCTTATTTGCATTGTCATACCCCACCCCTCTATGGTATCATTGTACATCTTGTTGTGTTTTTCCAAAACAGACAGGAACGCTGAGATAGATAGAACAACATCTAAAATATCTAACAACTTTCGGAGACTTTTGCAAACAAGGTATTTTGAATTGTGCTAATAGTTCTTGTATTAAAAATGTAACACTTGTTTTACGTTTGGGGGTCCGATCATGTTCCATAAAATGTGTATTGTTGGTACATTCTGCATCTAAATGCCACTTGAGCTCTGTTGGAAAACTAGCAATTTACACATTCCAGGCCTGGCCTGGATTACATATGCCTTCTAGAATGGATTATATTGATGATTTGTGAATATGTTTAGTGTTAAAGGATTGAATACACAGTATGTAAACAGTATATACCTTCCGTTTAGGTGATCCAAGGATTAGAATATATTTATTGCACTCAACTAAACAGAAGATATTTGAAATAAAAATTACGCTGCAGCCCTCCATTAGCTTTATTAATTTACAGTTCACAGTTCAAAGTTGATGACTGGCACACAACTTTATTCTTGTCATACAGTTAGATCACATGACTAACATGATTTTATATACCACAAAAAAAGCTTTATGTTTCCTTGGTCTGGGAACAGATTTGGAGATGGTTGTACGATGGGTAGTTTATGTGCCATAGTATCTAAAGTATGTGGGTGCCAGAGTATCTAAAGTATGTTGGCACCAGAGTATCTAAAGTATGTGGGTGCCAGGGTATCTAAAGTATGTGGGTGCCAGGGTATCTAAAGTATGTGGGTGCCAGGGTATCTAAAGTATGTGGATGCCAGAGTATCTAAAGTATGTTGGTGCCAGAGTATCTAACGTATGTGGGTGCCAGAGTATCTAAAGTATGTGGGTGCCAGGGTATCTAAAGTATGTGGGTGCCAGGGTATCTAAAGTATGTGGGTGCCAGGGTATCTAAAGTATGTGGTTGCCAGGGTATCTATAGTATGTGTGTGTGTGACAGGGTATGATTATAGTGTGTATGTGTGTGACAGTGTAACTATAGTATGTTTTGTGTGTGACAGGGTATGACTATTGTATGTGTGTGGGGGCCGGCTTATGACCATAATGTGTGTGTGTGTGGGCCGGTGTATGACTATAATGTGTGTGTGGGGGCCGGCGTATAACCATAATGTGTGTTTGTGGGGGCCGGCGTATGACTATAATGTGTGAGTGTGGGGGGGGAGGCATATGACTATAATGTGTGGATGGGGGGGTCTTAATATGTGGGAGGTAGGCTGGTTAATCTAAACGTGAATTGCAGGTAGGGGCTAATTATTGGGTGCTATTCAATTTGTGGGGGGATGGAAGGGCAATTTAATAGTGGGGCATATCAATTTAAGATGGGGTGATTGGATTTTTAATTTAATGCTGGGGTGGTTTGGAAGCTATTGATTGAATGTGGGGCTGTTTGTTGAAAATGAGGTCTATTTATTAAATGTGATTATGAGTTATTTAATGCCTGGGGTGGTTGTAGGAAATGGATATATTTATTAAACTTAAATGCTATTTAATTTCTTGCTGGGGTTGTTTGGAGAGAGGGAAATAGTTTTATTTATTAAATGGGAATGCTATTTAATGTCAGGGCTAGTTGGAGGGAAATAGATGTATTTATCAAATGTGAATACTAGTATTTTAATGAGTGGCTGCAGTGAGGCCTAATTTTAAAACGCGGATGCTATATTGATTTAACACCAGGGCTAAGTTTCATGTACTCATTTTTTTACCACATTCCAGGATCCAGACAAGCAGCAACTGATATAAAGACACCAGCAGCCACAAGTGGTGACCATGACAAGACAGGTAGGAGAGACCAGGACAGTCTGCCAACTGTTCTGAATTTGGTGGGTGACTGTCCCGCTTAGTCAGGATTTGGTCTGACAGTTGGGAGATATGTCCTGCTTCACACTGTACTGCTTGTTAAGGCAGAACTGCGAGCACCTAACAGTAGTGCACACAGTATTGCCTGTGTATTTGTCAAAAATGTGTCTAATAGCCAAATTACATTATAGGAGCCCCCATGACTTAAGTGCCCGGTCCCCCCGAGCCTTAATCCAGTTCTGGTCAGCAGGAGGAATCTGTGCTACCAGTCCCGCCCAGGACACAGCCTGCAGAGGAAGCCGAGGAGCTCTAAGTCTCATGAGATTTATTAATCTCATGAGACTAAGAGCTTCCCTGCTCACTCTACAGGTATGTCAGCAGCAACAGAAGCATAGATAAGTACAGTGGGCTGGGGGTGTCATAATGTATCTGGGGGGTGGCGTAATGTGGATGGGGAGGGTCTGATAAATGTAATGCTTTATTATAATGTATGTATCAACACACCATTTTGACCACGCCCCCAACATAATGTAGCTACGCCCTTGGCGGCGCCGCCACTGCGCTGCAGCACACATTTTTTTCCTGCTCATCTGCAGAGGTGGGCCTGTGTGCTTTAAATGCCAGGGCTGATTTTTAGTCCCAGTCCGGCCCTGATGGTTAAGTTTAACATTCACAAATGTCCTGCTGCAACCACAAAACCACTTACCCAACATCAACATCATCATTTATTTAAATAGTGCCACCAATTTTGCAACGCTGTGCAGAGAAAATGTGTCAGTACCTGCCCCATTGGAGTTTAAAGTCTAAATTCCCTAACACACACAGACTGACACAGGCTATGGTTAATTTTATTAGCAGCTACAGTTATACTGTTATAACAAGTGTGCTCTTTACAACTTCTCAGTGGGCTGTGTAATTTACAACACTCAACAGGGCAGGTTTCACACGATCTCTATCGAACCCTGGAGTTATGCTGAGAGTTAAAAATCAGGGCTAGCCCTTTCACAGTTAATAGAACAAGATCATTATTTTACACTCTAGAGCTGGACGACATAAATGCATGCTATATAACAGGAATGTGGACAATACATACATGACTTGGAAATGGATGCATTTATATAAGCCAAAACAAGAGGGGTCAATAACAAAGAGAGCAGTAAATGGCAAGGAGCAGTAACTCATATGGGAGGGAAGGTTTCATATACACACTGTGAAGTTTATGTGCAGATATGCTGACACTGCACTATGGTATGTTACAGGACTAGGCTGGGAGCAGCTGTTTTATCAAGATGAGTAAGTGATGTGGAAAATATCTATAATATGTTCTATTGTTAGACACGCCTTTAACTGGGCCCACCCGCTGTGCTGCAGTATAATAGTAGCAGAAGAGCTGGCACTTGTTCTGTTCATATCTATTGTTAACAATAAAGATTCTCCGATGAGATTGCTGTGGTTCCAAAGCACATAGGTTTTATTCGCAATTTTACAATAAGACAAAGTTTGGTTTGCATACGCATGCGCTTCTTAGCACTAACACAAGCTTCTATGAGAATTCTCTGGTTTCCAAAGCCATAAGTGAACAATTTATACACAGTACAGTTGTAAAAAGTAGTGACATCACAAAGATACACAGTTACAGTATTAAGGTCTTCATTCATAGGTCGAAGGGTCTTGACCTCCAAAGAACTCGACGTGCCATTGGTGGATTCCTCTAGTCATTATTGCTTGAGATTGCCAGGTGTCCTTCTTCAGATTCCCACCTCTAGACCTGTGTAAACTGTTTTTTATGATCCCTGTATACTGGCTACTTGGTGTATGAAAAAGTGATATGATTTATAACTAGCCTTCGCAAGGTGGGGCCACTACATAAATAACACTGGAAGTGTTCTCATGCGATGAATAGAATGTAATTAATGTATTGGAAACATTAATTAGCTTTTTCACCACATTATATTTTATATAAACTAAAATAAATAGATTAAACTTATTTGCATGTTGTTATTTGCTAAAATAATTATTAGATTGTGAACTAATCACTAATTGCAACCTATATTAGTGTACAGAAAATATTGATTATCACTTTCATCCAATTATTAAACTTCAACACACTTTATACTTGTTTAAATTATTGTGTATAATAAAATATTTTTTTACATGTTATCTAGATTTCCACATATATGAGCACTGCCTGAGTAAAATGCAGCCCTGCTTCTGGGTAGTATACCACAGGAACACAATTTACTAGAGCTAACCTGATGTCTGTGAATTGACAAGGACAAGACTGATGACTGAAAGATTTCAGGCTGATTGGGTAGATCAGGCAATAAAGAATGTCTGTGTTTACATGCAGCAAGACAGGGGCTAGGACTGCTTATGCTGCAGCATCTTGCTAAATCTCCTTTGTGCAGCTTGTTCTCAGTACAACTGCAGTGCAGAATTTAAATGAGATAGTCATCATGGCTGCCACAAAATTAACACAGCTGTCATCTCAGGTGCCAAGGAAAAGTGCATCCTGAGTATCGACATGCAGAATAATAACAGATTACTATCAATACTACAATAATGCAGTATCCACATCCTAATCTGATGCATATTTTCTCCTACTACTGTCATTCCTAGAATCCCAAATATCACATTGTAGATGCACATTCTATCATAACTATATAGAATAGGGATGAAACATGCACAATTATCTTATATTTCTCTGGATAGCTTAAATAATTTCAAATGGTCAAAGTGGAACACTTAAGACTAGTAGAAATACACTGTATCTGTTCCATATATGTCCATAGATGCTCACTTGCAGACTGTCTGATACATATTTCAATGAAATGTACTACACAGCCCCACAGACAGCAGAAATCAGTGACAACACTAACCTCTATGATTGCTATGATTGGCTGGTGAATATGGTCTTCTAATTGGAGAGGTGTTTTTCAATACTCTGACACCAAAAAAAAATGGAAACAACATTTTTTATTTTCCACAGTGCTGTCTCTCGCACAAACTGCATTGCACATTGTGACAAATACATCTATACACTTGATGTGCTATGGTATAAAGGATACACTCATTGCACCATAAAAGTGAACGCTTAGCATGTGCCACAGTAAAAAGGATATATTTAGTGTGTATATTGTACAGTATAGAGATAAAGTGAAAATTCAGAGAAAGTCTTGCGAAGAGAAACAATGGCATAGGAGATCATCTAATTAAACATTTCTGTTCAGTATGTACAACAGGATAATTAATGGAACCTCAGTTAACAGAAATAATGAAGCAAAGAAGGTAGACATGAGTCTTTTTAAAGAAAGAGAATCTTCAAAGAACACTCAAAACTGAAAGTAGATTTGAGGCATCACTTAAGGATACTGCACTAGCATTATGGGATGTGTGGTACGCCATTAGCTGAAACATTCAACCAGTAAATATGTAAAAGACCCTTTAATGTAAGTATAAGTGACCTCCCATGGGTTAGGAGGTATCTCAACTGGGGCTTGACAGATGGTGTGTGGCTGGATAATAGGGTTTAAAAGAGGCCTGGCTTATCTTTTTACAAAATTTTTGGCTCCATGGCTTTTTAGAGAAGATAGGGATCGCACCTCACACACTATGAAACTTTCCCTGAATGACTCCTTCTCAACATTGCCATTTGATAAAATAACCATAAATCTTTAACTTAACCTTAATACCTATGCTTTGTAATAAGAGACACCACACAGACTTGTTGGCAATTAATTATGTTTATTAAATTAACTTTGGACTGATATAGTGGAGAGCGAACACTGTACTCAGCCTTGTCTACTGATGAATACTAATCAGGATGTCCCATAACGAGTCACCCATTATCAGGACATCCACATTATCTGCCATTTTACTTAAGCACACTGTTGTAGTGTATCCTTATAATAGCACAATAATCAACAGGTATTCTGGAACCCGAACTCTTCTGGGCTTTTCATAACATACCGCAAGCATCCCAAAGGGGCTGTACTTGCACCAAACTTAAGCCGACTCTTTGAAGTGAATGGGTTCCAAACACCTGACTACCATCAATGTGCGCTTTACCAACTTTGCTTATCGCCTGTACAGTGCTCTCCTGCCAGTCCAAGTTGCTCCAGCCTTGGGACTCCAGTCCCGGCATCAATCTGTGCACCAGATGGTTTAGATATCACCAGGGCTAGAAGAGCACACCCATACAATACCTTGGCCTGCGCACCAAGTGGACCATTACCTCCAGGGCTAGACCAGCACACCTCTACCATACCACGGCCTGTGCACCAAGTGGCCCATATACCTCCAGGGCTAGACCAGCACACCCGTACTATACCTGGCCTGCACACCATGTGGCCCATCATTACATTCGGGGTTAGACCAGCACACCCGTACAATACTTCAACCTGCGCACCAAGTGACCCATCGTACCTCAGGGGCTAGTCCAGCACACCCGTACCAGATACGAGAACCCGTATACATCTAAGCACACAGCCTCGGGCCAGAACCATAACCTGGGCAATGATAACAACGGATCCAACAGTCGGGAATGGGTGGGAGGGCTGGTTGTCTGGATCCCAAGAGAATTAATTGACTTCTCCTTGTCCTTATATAGTATGTCCCCTTGATCCTGCCCTCATTATGACCTGTACATAGGCATCAACACCTCCTTGGTTAGTTAAGTACACAAGCCTCAGCTTTTAATCTCCCTTTGGATTAATCCATCCCTCAATTCTAATTCCTCTTCAACCCTGTCAACTCCTATGATCTAGAAAATAAGTCTCTTCTTGTACCGGTCTTTTTCCCCTTTCTCAATTTTCAATTATCTGTGAACCCCCCCCCCCCTTACACCTGCCCCTCCCCCCCTCCCTCAGCCCTCCCCTTTTTTCTCTTTTTCTTCTTTTTCTATTCCGGTCCATGTTTTAAATCAAAATGGACCATGTACTTTGCATGGTCTTCCCTTATTGTATAAATAAGGTACAAGTACCTGTTGCTTGTGTCCATTGAAAACTAAAAAAAAGAGAAACTAATTCAGTCATGAGGGAGTACTGGGATAGTGTGCATTCAAATTCATGTCACCTCAAGTTAGTCATGATCATGGCTGCCAGTGGGTACTAAGAGACTGCAAAGATCTCATGGTACTATGTGATATAGCCTCCTGTTTCTCTTGCCATCCTCATGACTGAGTTTCTTCACCCCCATTATCCCACCTATGTTCTGGTTAAAGCACAGGTAAAGTTTTGTATTATAGACAGGGTGGCATTATAATGAGGGTGACATGTAATTGCCTTGTACAAATCTTAAAGCAAATTTTGCAGGGGATATACCATGTGGTAAACAAGTATGGCACTATAAAGGCGAGTTTTATAAAGAGGGATCACTGTATTTCTTCAGGTCTAGATTGTCTATTTTAGTTTACATTCCCAGAGAACCGAACCCACCCGAACTTTGGGTATCCGAGTACCGAGCCGAGTAATTGTGCATAAATTTTTCTGGCTGTCAAAATTACTATCTGTCAGCAGTATCTACCAAATAATTTTTAGCACTCCCCAGTGCTTTTGGGGTGTCCCCCATAATTGTGAATAAATATTTCTGGCTGTCAAAATTACTATCTGTCAGCAGTATCTACCAAATAATTTTTAGCACTCCCCAGTGCTTTTGGGGTGTCCCCCATAATTGTGCATAAATATTTCTGGCTGTCAAAATTACTATCTGTCAGCAGTATCTACCAAATAATTTTTAGCACTCCCCAGTGCTTTTGGGGTGTCCCCCATAATTGTGCATAAATATTTCTGGCTGTCAAAATTACTATATGTCAGCAGTATCTTACCAAATAATTTTTAGCACTCCATAGTGCTTTGGGCTCAGAATGGATTCAAAGCAGTCCACATATGATCAGAATGAGCAACCAGGTTCTGTCACCAGTCCTGATGTTAGTGTTCCCAGTACGTCATCTGGGCAAGGCGATGTCAAACTACACAGTGTTTTTCGAAATCAGTCCAAAAAAACCCCCCAAAAAAAATATATACAGTGTTGTAGCGATAAAAGAAGTGTTACTGAGCAAAAGTTAAGTGCCGATAAAAAAAAATTGCCAACATGCCATTCTACACACGCAGTGGCAAAGAGAGAATGAGGCCTTCACTTTTGGCTATTAGTGGCAGATCCTAAAAAGTTACCGAGCCTACAATCGGTGCACAACTACTTTTACGCGTCAAAGCCGAGCTGCAAAATAACAGTAAGGCATTAGAGGATAATGTTTGCTCTGATTCACAAATGACACCAATCCCTGTGGAGAGTCCATCCAACAGTGGTATGTCTAATCGTGAGCATTCTGTTAGTGTACCCATAAAGAAGGGCACTTTCAGCAGTTCTGCTGATGTGTACCTGAACAGCCCGAGTGTAGCCGGTGATGCACAAATTGAGGATGCCACTTTGCAATTAGAAGAGGATGAGGGGGAGATTTGTGGAGGTGACGAGGCCGCTGATGAGGATGTTGATTATGATGCAGACAGATACCAAATTGCCTTTCTCAATTTCTAGTTCTACAGTCTATGCAGGCTGCTTTTTTTTCTATTTTACTACAAGTGGATGGGGGGGAGTCCAAACTGCCTTTGTCCATTTCTTTGTATATTCGAACTTCTAGTTCCACAGTCTGTGCAGGCTGCTTTTTTTATATTCAACTACAAGTGGAGGGCGGGGGGGGGGGGCATAGATAGCCACCAAACTACCGTGGTCCATTTATTTTTACTTCTTTCTAGTTACACAGTCTGTGCAGGCTGCTTTTTTTATATTCAACTACAAGTGGAGGGCCGGGGGGGCATAGATAGCCACCAAACTACCGTGGTCCATTTAATTTTACTTTCTAGTTCCACAGTCTGTGCAGGCTGCTTTTTTTATATTCAACTACAAGTGGCGGGCGGGGGGGGGATAGATAGCCACCAAACTACCGTGGTCCATTTAATTTTACTTCTTTCTAGTTACACAGTCTGTGCAGGCTGCTTTTTTTATATTCAACTACAAGTGGAGGGCGGGGGGGGGGGCATAGATAGCCACCAAACTACCGTGGTCCATTTAATTTTACTTTCTAGTTCCACAGTCTGTGCAGGCTGCTTTTTTTAATATTCAACTACAAGTGTAGGGTGTAATATACACCCAAAGACGATGGCTACATTGGCAATAATCAAAGATGGAGGACAACCAGGTTTGTCTGTATAATTTGCAGACAAGTGTTCGAATTAAGGACGGCCATACCAGGGATTAAACTGTTTTTTCATAATTTATTAGCTTTAGAATTACCTCACTTATCTAAGAAACTGGTGGAGCACTAAATTAGGCTATTTTAGACCAAAATGTTTTTTTTTTTTTCGAAAATAGCAAAACAAAACCAAACAAAACCAAAACCAAAACCAAAACATGCAAGGGCAGTTTTGCAAAACCAAAAACCAAAACACGAAGGTAATCCAGATCCAAAACCGAATACAAAACCAAAACACAGGGGTCAGTGACCATCTCTAGTTTATATGCCTATCTAACTGCTACTAAATAACTGTTCACTGGATCATGCAAACTATGCCAGATGGCTTTCAAGTGTAATTCCAAGGCACTTCAGTCAAAAGAAATACTCAGGAATGACAGTGGTCAGTTTCCAGTAAGAAATCTCAAGTGGCATTAATGCTGCTTCAAAGAACCACTCATCATTGTGCATGATCTGTCTAAGTATGATTGTGTTATATGTGAACACTGTCTCCTGCTCCTGGAGATGATACACGTAGATAACTAATTTAATATAGTTATTTTTAATTCAATCTGTTACCGCCAGTTAGCATGGTCTGATTCATTAATCCATCAAAAATTAGCCATATGTTCATAAAAGCAAGGAATTAATTACATAGCAGCGTCCTAAAATTTAGACCATTGGCACAGCCCTATTCCTTTAATTCCAGAGAGAAAATAAACCCTGAGCACCTCAAAGAATGCCTGTTCCTTAGGGAGGGTTTAAACAGATGTAACATTGTTAGGAAGTGATTGTATCACTTGTACTCCCTTAAAATGAATGCACTCCACTTCCATTCTGACAACATTTAATGATCTGTGAAGGCTGTTTTTATTGGTATTTAAGAAATAATGTGTCCTCTAGAATACATTTTAACACCTGCCAATGTCAGATATTCTTTACATCCAGAACAAAAGCCCATTCACTACAGAACTCCAGTGCTGAACAGTAAATAGGGAGTATAATGCTGACCACACATGGGTGATCCTGACACTTAGTCAGAGAAGCAGGTGATAGGATCAGTGTCCAGTTGGCAATTTTGGTCACCCAGCTTGCCAAAATGGACAAGATCTGGAAGCTCAGCACTCAGGCTAGTGGCCGGACTACTTTCAGTGTCACTGGAATCTGTCAGTGCTATTAAGATTACTTTCTCATCTGAATATCAAACAAAAGAAACTTATGGGTATCTTGTCAATCACGAAAGCTATATTACATGTCTAACTGAGGTCGATTAGATAGACGAGATCATACTTACTGACTTTTTAAGCCTCAACTGTATATTCAGCTAAACATATAGATGGAAATAAAATAACTATCAGAATACCACTATCGAGTCATTTGGAGCCTCATTGTACCATATATATATATATATATATATATATATATATATATATATATATATATATATATATATATATATATATATTTTTATTTATTTTTTTCTTACTGATTCTGCATATGAAAGTGGAGCCACATTAACTTAGGGGCTCCTCGCTACAAATCTGTTTCTATTCTTGACCAGTGTACGCACAGTTCAAGGAGGTTTATTTCAGATGCATGTCTTGAGGTGCGCCAATTGTGCTACATACTGAATGTACACACAGCCAATGTGGTATGATCCAGCACATCAATGCCAACAAGTATGGGATCACTCTGTCACAAGTGTGCTTCACCTGCCACATCTCAAACAACACAAAATACAAAAACAAGCTTCCCCATATTCCGACAGCATATTTCTTTGCTTAATTTATTTTTTAAAATTGTGGAAGACACAGGGACTTCTCTGGAGACGTACATGTTTGTTCAGTTGCCAGTTGCTAATTGTCATTGTCTGATGTATAAAGGAAGCATGCAAGAGCACTTTCTCTGGATCAATCTTAAAATTGTAGCATAATGATCCAAGACAGGTTTATTTTTAGTATAGCCGGTAGCTGTATAATGCATGGAATGCTAGACATTAAGCTGAATGTGAGGAGAAAATACGATGATAAAGCTGCAGTGCTCTCTAGGGTTCATTTTACAACAAAACGCTACACAATACAGGGTATTGTTCTGCTTTCTATACATCCTCTTCTGTAAGCTGTGATTCAGAAGGTGTCAGTCTCCTGAGTATGTACTGTATGCTTCAATCTGTGTTTAGGCTGAAACACTATATATTACTTTGTAATCTAGATTCTTTAGTAACATCCTGCAGATTGGAGGGCAAAACCTGCATCTAATGTGTGGTAGATTGGAAATACCTAAGCCGCATGAGTTTTAGGCCAAACCGCATGCATCTACTCAGAATCGGGCTCGGTCCTCTGGGCAGATGGGAAGGGTAACTGAAAATATTATTAGGCCCCCAGACCTAGAGTGTACTGGCCCAAGGCTGAGTACGACTGGGCCCCATCAGGTACCTCTGGACCTTAGGTGCCAAGGGAATACTGTGAAAAAATAGTGCAAGCTTTTGTAGAACTACAAACACCAGCATGCACTTATAGTGTCACAAGTAGTCACAAGTATGCACTACAAGTGTTCCCCCTAAGAGATGTTAAAAACATACTTCTCTATTCTCCAAGACCAGTGTTAGCATGTCTGGCGCCCCCATACAAGAAATATATTTGCGCACTCCTCTTTTACAAATTATTTGTTTATTCACTAATGCTTTTCTTCTTGTAATACAAATCATATGTCAGGCGCCGTACCCGTGCTGTGTCCGTCACACAGGGACGGACGCCTGCTACTGCCGCTGTGTGCTCGGTTGCTAGGCAACCGAGCACACTTCCGGGTCGGTGGTCACACGTTCCGGAACGCTTCCCAGTAGTTCGGGCGGTGGTGTTCAGTGTCACCACCGCCGCTGATTAGTGTTTGCTATTTAAGGATCACTCTGGCACTAGGAGAGTGCTAGAGTATTAGGTCCCACCTAGCTCCAGCGTTCCTGTGCATTCCTTGTTACTCCTGTGAATTACCCGGATTGTTCCTGACCATTCTTCTTCTGTTCTCCCTGTGTATTGAAGCCGGCTTGCTGACCATTCTCTCCTGCGCTTCTGACCCCGGACCTGGCTATTCTTGACTACGATATTGGATTCTCCCTGTGGCATATCCTGATTCTCTCGGTTCTGACCCAGCCTGCCTGACATCGCTTCCATCCTACGGCTTCACTGGTTGCTCCCTCTGAGGACCGTGACTTGTGTGTCTCCTGCAGCTAAGACCATACTCCCTTGTGGGGGTTCCTGGTGAAGACCTGGGACACGTTAGACTCCGCGCCTCTTTGGTGAGTAGTTCCAAAACCAGTAAGCAGAATATTCTAAGTTGTGACATCATATTATAAATTTTCATAAAGAGAGTAATACAAATAAGTACATTAAACAGCGAACATTTATTGTTATATGAATAATCTAAATGAAGAATATGTATTCTTTGCAACACATTTTTACATTTTTAGCAAATTAATTTGGTGAGAAGTATAAATTAGAAAAAAATGCCCCCTTCATCTTACTGTGACCTCCTTCCTCACACTGCACCCCCTCCTTCATTATCCAACTGTGCCCCCCTGCATTATCACACTGTCCCCCCACCTGTATTTTCACACTCTTTCCCCCCTGTATTTTCACACTCTTTCCCCCCTGTATTTTCACACTCTTTCCCCCCTGTATTTTCACACTCTTTCCCTCCTGTATTTTCACACTCTTTCCCTCCTGTATTTTCACACTCTATCCCCCCTGCATTTTCACACTGCCCCCCCATGCATGTTCACAATCTTCCCCCCTCTGAATTTTCACACTGTCCCCTCTGTTTTTACTTATTTTTCTATGGTCTTTTCTTCTTCTTCTCTTCCTCTTCTGTCTTCTTATCTTCGGCGCCCTCCTCTGTTTGACTCCTCACTAAGAGTGTCTGGGCGTGATGATGTCACTCCCGACACTGTCAGTGAGCAGGTAGCACAGAGGAGGGCGCTGCAAGTGGATTTTATTTTTGTAGCAGTACCTGTAGACAGCAGGGAAGGCACCCCCCACCTTGCTTACCCCGCTTACTGCGTGTCGCTGGCCCTGCTACTTTCCTGGAATGTCTGCATTTTGGGAATCCTACCAGACTCCTGGAAGAGCAAGCACTCTTCCGGATCATCTTTTATAACTTTGCATGCCATTACAGCTAAAATTATACTGTAAGATGCAAAATTAATGTGTTAATTACACAGACACAGTGACAAAATATATACTGATGGTAAAGATATACTTTTTCTAAGCACAATGAAAATATATATATTGAAAGTGTGTAGAATGACAATATGCAGTAAGCACAGTGCAGGTCCGCATTGTTCATTATTTTATATATACAGAACGTAGAGCTTGATTCGACTCTATACAAAGAATTTTGCATCCATGCACATGTAAGCTTACAACATTTAATGACCCAGGGGCAAACGCAGGCTTTGTAGAGAGGGGTTTCCATACTACGCCGCCAGTGGGCATGACCAGCATGCATGGGGGCGTGACTATAATTTTAGACAGTGCTTGTCTCGAACTCTTCCTATCCACATCATATACACAGGCAATTCCTATCCAAATCATATACATGGGGCAAGCCACCTCAAGCATACAGTGCCCCATGCTGGGAGGGGGTTCCCAGACACTAGAAACCCCCCCTCGGTTTGCCTATGTGGCCCACTCACAAAAGAAATTGTCCAAGCTGAAAATGAGATTTGAACTAAGGTCTCCGGCAAGCCTCTCAGTATCATTATTATTCAGTGTATGTAACCACATGGGTACTCTTCTACTAGAAGTTTGCACTGATGTAAATATGGATTGTGCATTAAAGTAAGACGAATTGACACCATTCATCATCATCTATTTATATAGCGCCAGCACATTCCGTAGCACTTTACAATAGGGGACAAACACAGTAATAAACAAACTGGTTAATATAGACAGATAGAGAGGTGAGAAGACCCTGCTCACAAGCTTACAATCTATTGAACAGTGAGAGTTGGATATTTGTGGTTGAGTTTACATGTTGCATTTCGGTCCAGCTAGATTGCAAAGGTAAAAACAAAACAGAATAAGGCCAAACAAAACAAAAGGGAATAGTATGCTTATGATCCAGCCACACAGCATTGTTTGTCAGAGGGTTGTTGTCTTTGTGTGAATTGTGTAACGGGTGGTAATAGGTTCATCTAATTAAGAAGGGGTTGAGGAATATTATAAGTTTGCCTGAATAGGTGAGGTGTCAGAGAACGCTTGAAGGTTTGTAGACCAGAACGAAATGTTAGTGTGCGAGTGCGGTAATTCCATAGAGTGGGTGCAGCTCGAAATAAGTCCTGTAAACGGGAATGGGAGCATGTAGTGAGAGTTGATAAGAGATGCAGATCTTGTGCAGAACGGAGGTGTCGAGTTGGGAGATATTTTGAGACAAGTGAGGAGATGTATGTTAGTGCAGCTTTGTTGATGACCTTGTAGGATAGTAAAAGTATTTTATATTGGATTTGGTAAAACAACAGGCAGTTGTAGAGACAGACAGAGTGATTCAGCAGAGGAATAATGATTTGTAAAATCAATCTGGCCGCTGCATGCAAAATAGATCGTAGGGGTTTCAGTCTAATTAGGGGAAGACCAGGACGGAGTAAATTACAATAGTTAATGTGGGAGATGATGAGTGCATGAATTAAGGTTTTTGCAGTGTCTTGTGTAAGATATGTGTGTATTCTGGAATTTTTTTTAGATGTATGTAACATGATTTAGATATAGAGTCGATGTGGGGAACAATGGATAGTTCTGAGTCAAGGATTACACTTAGGCAGCGAGCTGGAGGGGTGGGGTTTGAGGTCATATTGTTAACAGAAATAGAAATGTCAGGTATGCTTCTGTTGGTGGGTGGGAATATTATTAACTCTGTTTTAGAAAGATTTAGTTGGAGTTGGTGTGCGGACATCCAAGATAAAATGGCAGAAAGACAGTTAGTAACACGGGACAACAGAGATGGCGAGAGATCAGAAGAGGATAGATAATTTTGGGTATCATCCGCACAGAGATGATACTGAAATCCAAAGGAGCTTATTAGTTTTCCAAGAGAAAAGTGGTATAGAGAGAGAACAGAAGAGGACCTAGTACTAAGCCTTGTGGTTCTCCAGCTGATAAAAGAAGTGAAGCAGAGGTGGATCCAGAGAAATTAACACTGAAAGAGCGATTAGATAGGTAGGATGAGAACCAGGATAGGACAGTGTCTTCAAGTACTAGGGATTGTAGCATTTGTATGCAGAGAGAGTGGTCAACAGTGTCTGATCACAGTTTTAGCTGTGATCAGACAGTCTAAATTCTCTAATATAGACACACATTCACACACAGACAGACAAACAGACAAACAGAGAGGGAGACAGACAGACAGAGAGGGAGAGACTAGGGTAAATTTTTTGATATCAGCCAATTAACCTACCAGTATGTTTTTTTGGAGTGTGGGCGGAAACCGGAGCACCCGGAGGAAACCCACGCAAACATAGGGAGAACATGCAAACTCCACACAGATAAGGCCATGGTCGGGAATTAAACTCATGACCACAGTGCTGTGAGGCAGAAGTGCTAACCACTAGGCCACCGTGCTGCCCTAATCTACTAACACACACAATGCAGTTCTGCAACTCGTGTCTGCTCACTAAGAGAAACACCTCCTTTCTAAAATGCAACCTGTCTGGGTCACCCACTGTAAAAAATGGAATCGAGGTTCCTATTCGGTCACCGGCCACTTGTTTTTTTGGGCTGTGGCTGAAGGGCAAGGTCAACAAGCTGACACAACTCTACATTTCTCAATTGTTTATGAAAGCTAAAATTAGCATAGCGAGACAACACTACTATAGGGCACGAGAGGTTTGTGTATACCAGCAGACAAGCTTTAAAGAAATCTGACGCCATATGGTATAGGTGGTTTGAGTCTCCATACACACTTGCCTCCCCGAGGCGGTGGGTCCCGAATGTTTAAGTTTGCGGGTCCCCATGTCAAATGTCACACATTTTGTAATATGCATGCATTGTCTAGCTATGCCACTACTGCTCATGGGCAGATTATGCAGGCCCTCTTCTTGTATCTGGATGTATATTTATGTGTGGGCATATTTGGTTCATGTGCCTTAACGAGATTTAGCACATATGATGTGATTTTGCAATGTACTTATATAGATTATTTTCCTGTCTCTAACTGAGTTATACTTGTGATTACTTTTCTTTGTATGTTTGTATTATTGAAATACCAATAAAATACTTGAATTAAAAATGCAACCTGCCTGAAAGAGAATATGATCAACATATTTAATAAAGTATAAACATTCCAGTTATTTCATGTGTATTACTCAGCTCAGTGGTACGCGGCCTTTCCTATACTGTATATTACTTCCAAATAGCTGTTTTACTTGTCCATTAAGAGATACAGGAAGTTAGCATGGAATTAAGAGTAGGCATGGACAATACTTATTGTAAATGCTTGGGTTATAATAACACTTATTTAGAAGGGACGCATTGTTATTAAAGGAGACTCATGAACACCTTGTCAATGCTAAGTGAACAAATGTAACAGCGGTGTAAGTGTAAGGCATTGGAGTCTGGAAGTATGAAGTGAATGTACAAGTAAAAGCCACATGTGACAAAAGAAAATTATTTGGCAACTCAGAGGAGCCAAGGAAGGAATTCCAGGAATTATAGTACTTTGCCTAATTGGTACTGCGTTTGCTGGCATGTTCACTTAATGGATATTCAAACTTGAATCTGTATTGCCTGACCTGTAGGTCATGCACTTAGGAGGAGAGATGATTGAACAACAAAATAGAAAAAAGGTGCACACCCTTTCTGTAGTAGGGAGTAGGCGGTGATATGTGGATGTGTGTGTGGCGTTTCTCTCTCACCATTGACCTTCTGACAAACTCCAACTGAATCCTCCCTGTACTTCGGAATGATAGATGTGTTCTGCCCACCAGGGATTTATTTAGGAAAATCCATCCCCGCACCAAACTGAACCTGACACCAAGTAAAATCGGACACAATGGATTGGTTGCTGAAACCACCTGGTGCATATATTATATGCAAAACTAAAAATATCTATCGGTACCTTTTTATAACAAAAATAGAAATACAGATAAAATGAAAATAAAACAGCGTAGCAGCAAAGAAACAAAGTGGTGATCACAGGTCCATATATGACAACAAGATGTATAAACACAATCTCAAATTAAGCTAGACAGTAAAGCATGTAACTTTGACTTTACATTTGAAATAGACTCAAATGTTAAAAGCACATAAGAAACAACACTGTAAGAAATGATTCAGGTGTACCTGCAGCTACAAACCATGCATGCCAATCAAACTCTATAAAACACAATTAGCACATCTGAGTACTCCCTTTTGGTGGTGCACATTACCTGAAGTATTTAAGTTAGAGGCGTTAATTTGAAAGTCTCAGTTAATGAACTCACTAGCACTAGCTACAGACAGGTTAGAAACAATGAAAACCAATAAGTACTGCAAATTGGAACTCTTTAGTGAAACAGCACTCCAGTGAGTTGGAAAAGTCTCTGTCAGTAGCACAGTTTAATGCAACACAGACAGTCCTGCAAGCACAACTTGGCTCCCTTCCTCCTTGCAATATAGACAGCTCTATTCACACTAAATTGCAAGGGAAACTACAATACTGTTTAACTGTAACTAACATACCTCTTGACACCTAGAGTATCCTTATACAACTCAATGTTTCTTACCACACATACTTTGATGTGCTGGGCCCAGCAGATATGTTTTAATACTACAGTATACTCCTCTTCCTCCTTCTATAGAGCAGCATGTACCAGACTTGCTGAGCTATGTGATTCTGCAGAAATCCTCTTCCCTTAACTCCACATATTACTCTGATCTAATATTGCAGCCACTCAATACAGCATTATGACAGTTTGTGTGTCTAACTAGTCTTTCCTCTCAATGCCGGCTCTTGCTCAGTGAATAAGCAACTGAATACACTGATTCTTAGTTTGCCAGCATTTCCTAATATCTCCTCTGGGGTTTTCCTTTCCCCACTATCGTTTTCTCCCACAGTCAGCTCCACTATATATACTCACTATATGGACTAACGTATTCGGATGCTTGACCATTACACCAACAGGGACTGTAATGACATTGTATTCAAATACATATACTTTAATATGGAGTTGGTCCCCCTTTTGCAGTAATAACAGATTCCACTCTTCTTGGAAGGCTTTCCACAAGATGTTGGAGTGTTTCTGTGGGAATTCGTGACCATTCATTCTGTAGAACATTTAGGAGATCAATGCACTGATGTTCCAGTTCATCCCAAAGGTGTTCACTGGGGTTGAGGTCAGGGCTCTGTGCGGGCCAATGAAGTTCTTCCACACCGAACTCATCAAACCATGTCTTGTAGCCCTTGCTTTGTGTACTGGGGCACAATCATGTTGGAATAGAAAAGGGCCTTCTCCAGACTGTTGCCACAAAGTTGGAAGCACAGCATTGTCCAAAATGACTTGGTATGCTGAAGCATTAAGATTGCCCTTCACTGGAGATAAGGGGCCTAGCCCAATCCCTGACAAACAGCCCCATACCATTATTCCTTCTCCACCAAACTTCACAGTTGGCATAATGCAGTCAGACAGGTAACGTTCTCCCGGCATCCGCCAAACCCAGACTCACCAATCTGACTGGCAAACAGAGAAGCGTGATTCATCACTCCAGAGAACACGTTTCCATTGCTCCACAGTCCAGTGTCAGTGTGCTTTACAGCACTCCATTCCATGCTTGGCATTGGTCTTGGTGATGTGAGGCTTGCATGCACCTGCTAGGCTATGGAAACCCATTCCATTAAACTTCCGCCTCACAGTTTATGTGCTTAAATAAATGCCAGTGGAAGTTTGGAACTCTTCAGCTATTGAATCAGCAAAGCGTTGGAGACTTTTACGCATCATGCGCCTTAGCAGTTGTTGACCGCGCTCTGTGATATTAAGTAGCCTCTATCTACTCTCTAGACTCTAGAATTTAGTATTACTAGGTACTAATACACCAAAAACTAGTCTTTTTCTTAAGCAGCAACAAAGTTGCTGTGATATTCTAAGAAGTATAAGATTGTACAATAAATATTACACTTTAGTATTTGTTAGTTCTTTTTAAAAAAAAAAGGTTTTAGGTTTAATTCTTTTAAACAAATGTATCAATCTGGAGGGAAAAAAACATATTTCAAAGACATTGAATATGCTTTAAACAAGTAGGTCCACAGTACTGAACAGAACAACAATAGCAAAAATCTACAAAAATCTCCCAAAATAACATATTGCACTTCATTATTGTCAACATGTCAACTATATTCTTACTAGCTATACACCTTATCATGCTCGCAATCTGTTTCCACATTGTATTTAAAAGGGAATCCATTTGGTTTATTCACAGTCTGAAATAACTATAACTATTTATGTTAACCCCTGGCCCCAGGGTTCACCTGTATAATGAGGCAAGGTCCCAGGAGTTGAGTGACAAGGACGAGGAGTTACCGGCAGAAAGAGGCTGTCTAATGCTGCCTCAGGTCCTGAAGGCAACACATCCCAGCATGTTGTTGTCTAATATTGTTATATTCACTGTCTTATTATATATCACTGACTTATGCAATTGTTTAGCTAATCTTCATCTAGAAATATATTCTATCATTGTCATTATACGTCTTTTTATCTTACGGTTACATTGCTCTCTACCTTTGCTACCCTTATAAGAGATTAAACTTGTTGGTCCTGATTCATCAAGGTACCCATCTACCATTTTTGTGAGTATCGTTTGCAAAATTCATCTGCACATGCCCAGAAATGAACCATTCGCAACTAAATCTAAACTAGTGAGCCCCGGCACCCTGCTCAAGTCACAGAGAGAGGGCCCAAGCCCGCAAAGGCAAACCAGCTTTGACAGGCCTCCCTCACCTCCGGGCCGTGTAGAGGCAGGACACCCTGCACTTATTATAGTTCTGACACAGCGTTGTACTCACTTTTAACAGATTGTTCAAAGATGTTAGATGCTCAGTAAATGCCCTTTCACACAGAAAATCCTGCTCAACCTGGGGAGAGTGGTATTGTAGTGCTGTCTGCAGCGAGTGCTATGGGGCACAAGTGTTTGTCAGAACTTCCTGTCTCACCTCAGAGCCACCAGCCATCAGTGCTGTTATTAATTAAGAAATGACCCAGACAGTGGAACATTGAACTCAATCTCCATACATTCTGCAGTACGGGATGAAAGCTTGAGCCTGCACCCTGCCTCCTCCCTGCCTATCATCAGACTCCAACTCCCACCCCCCCAAAACCAGAAATGAGAGGAACCACTGGACCCTGTTTGCTCTGGTCTTCTACCAAGCCACAATTGCACCTTCTCCAGGCTGTGAGGAGAAGAAAGATAAGCTACCCTCCATCCAAAACCCATTAACAAAAGGCTAGTCCTTAACCCCTATTATTTTATATAAGGTTGTTTCCATATGTATTGTTTTATTTAAGTTTAGCTTAATTTGCACTTTACTACTTAAGTTTTGCAAAGGGCTGCCCGTGATACTTCTATACTTCTATGTAATTTGGGGTGGGGTTCAGGACCGAAGTCGGGGCAGGTGTCAGTACTAGATTGGCGAGTGGGAAACACAGAATGTGAGGGTGTTGGTTAGTGGGAAGGAGTGTGGGGAATAGTTGGGGCCTTTTCATGTCATCTGCCCTAGTTCCCAGACTGATGTTCTGTAAAAGGTATAGGGATTGGACTGCTGAGGACTGGGGTAAAGTCATTTCTCTGATGAATCTCCTATCAGATTGTTTGGGGCATCTGGATAAATGCTTGCCCGAAGACCATTCATATGTGGGGTTGCTTCTCAGCCAAGGGAGTGGGCTCACTCACAATTTGGCATAAGAACACAGCCATGAATAAAGAATGGTACCAAAATATCCTCCAAGAGTAACTTCTCCCAACCATCCAAGAACAGTTTGGTGACGAACAATGCCTTTTTCAGCATGATGGAGCACCTTGCCAAAAGCCAAAAGTGAAAAAAAATTGGGTCCATGGCCAGGAAACTCCACAGACCTTAATCCCATTAAGAACTTGTGGTCAATCCTAAAGAGATGAGTGGACAAACAAAAGCCCACAAACTCTAAAACTTCAAGCATGGATTAGGCAACAAAGGGCGGCCATGAGTCACTATGTGGCTGTAACAGATTCTGGATACTTCTACTACTAATCTTGATTAGCGCTGGCTTACCTGAGGTGCGGAGTCTAACGATCTCCCCGGTGTTCACCAAGAGCCGCCGCAAGGCGGGGTGGGCTTAGCTGCCAGGAGTCGCAGGTCGCGGTCCTCAGGTTCGCCCCAAGATGTAGTACAGCGGAGTGGAGCGGAGGTAGCGGAGTCAGACAAGCCGGTTCGGTACACAGGAATGGAGTCAGGCAGAATCAGGAGGCAACTCAGAGTCAACAAGCCAGGTTCGGTACACGGGTCACAAGAACAGAAGAATGGTCAGCAAGCCGGGTCGGTACACAGGGATAGGAGAGCCAGGGTAGTCAAACAGGCAGAGATCAGCACACAGGAAGACACTGGAGACTGGAAGACACAGCAATCCACGAAGTACAGGAGCCAAGAACAGGTAAGTGTTGCTCTGACACTCAGCGAGTGTCAGAGTGAGGTTTTTATGCTGATGGGGATTCAAAATCCCCGCCTCTGGGTTGCGGTCATGTGACCGCCGAAACCGGAAGTGCGGCATCCGGACGGAGCGGCGGGGATCAGGTAAGTCCGTTACAGTGGCCCAGAAGTTGATTGACAGCATGCCAGGGCGAATTGCAGAAGGGTCAACAATGCAAATATTGACTCTTTGCATAAACTTAATGTGATTGTCAAAAAAGCCTTTGACACCTATGAAATGCTTGTCATTTTACTTCTACTTTGCAACATCTGACACAAAGGTCCAAACACACAGTCTAAAGCAGCAAACTTTGTGGAAACCAATACTTGTGTCATTCTCAAAACTTTTGACCATGACTGTATATAAAACTAGAACACAACAACTGAATGGATGCATGGAAATCCTGAGCTGCATTTCTAGAAAGTATATAATGCTTGGGGAGACATGCCAATTTTCCTAATTGTACAATATTTAATCGCATCTGCTCTGCCTAACTTGCTGTCACATGAATGATGACTTGCATAGCTTAAACTTCACTAGGGATTTACTGAAAAGATGTGATAAGTTCAGGATGTGCCTAACTCATCAAAGTGAGAAGGAATTTAAATAGGAAATCTACATTTTACTGCCTTGGGATATAAGGCTAGTAGTGTACAGCTTTTGTTTAATTTGCTATTGTTAGGAACTGATACAGTACAGCACATTCATTGTTGGCTTTTCTAGCATTCTCAGAAGGGAAAGCAGGGAACAATATGTGTGTGATGAAATGCCATTATATGTCACATTCTCACACTGCCATTGCTTCCAAAGACTCCGATAACCTTAATTCACATTAATACTATAAATATACTGAGGGCTAGATTTACATCTGTGGAGCCTGTAGGCTTTAGTTCCATAAGCATCCTTTGATCATTGCCCTTTAATTGACCTTTCTTCTACTAGCACTATCAATTTAAAGAGTGCAGGTTATTGAAATATTTACATTTACATATTGTGCGTATGACTTGCATGCTGCTATGGGGCTGTTTATGGGCACTGTGAATGGTGCACCTAAACCTATCACAATGACATGGGGCTGTATTATTATGAACATGTCTACACCCACCACATCTATATGTGGTGTGTGTAAGACTGTATATGGTTGTGGGCATGTATTGATTGGTCTTTGAAGAAGTTTGACTGAGCCTTACAAAACGTGTTGACAGCGATGTCTAAGAAACAGCGTTACTGGTTGTCCTGTGTAGCCTGGAGCTTATATCGGTTAATCAGATCCCTTTCTGGTTTCTTTGTCAATATATATCACGGTGGCCACTGGGCAGTATTAAAAACTCCTTCTATGCGTACACTTGAGAGACCTTGGGGTAAATGTATCAAGCTGAGAGTTTTCCGGCGGGTTTGAAAAGTGGAGATGTTGCCTATAGCAACCAATCAGATTCTAGCTAGCATTGTACTAAATAAATGATAGCTAGAAACTGATTGGTTTTTCAAACCCGCTGGAAAACTCTCAGCTTGATACATTTACCCCCTGGTGTTATGAGATATATGCGGACTCATGCGGGGATAATATTACTCACGCCTCTGCCAGCTGCAATCCCAATGCACTGTGCTGAGCTGTGGGCAGGGGCACACGCAGGGTTTTTAGGGGGGTTTCCCCCCCCATCCCCCAAAAAAACGAGAGAGCTGCTGTGCATGCGTGGGTGCATGCGCAGCAGCTTAGTTTCGGCAGCACTGTACTATACAGCAGCCGTGGCACTGTCAGAGAAGCGTCCGCGGCGGTG
The DNA here is from genome assembly GCF_038048845.1 of Mixophyes fleayi. Lineage (NCBI taxonomy): Eukaryota > Metazoa > Chordata > Amphibia > Anura > Limnodynastidae > Mixophyes > Mixophyes fleayi. The sequence goes on along the minus strand of NC_134405.1, from coordinate 254,333,019 downwards.
CTGTTTACAATACAGCACCGCCGCGGTCACTTCTTTGAGAGCGGCGCGGCTGCTGTATATTACAGTGCCGCTATGTGGGGCACTTTGTTAGCGGAGGGAAGGGGTTTTTGGAGACCCAGAAACCACCCCTGCGTGCGCCCCTGGTGGGATACGCCTAATTACAGCAAGACCGTGTCAGGAGATATTGACAACTACTGAAGGTAGGACTTTACAGCATTATTAGAATTCTTTACCAGTGGCTCCTTGGATACGACTCCCAGGTATATTATTAGTACACATCGATTATATTCTCAGGAGAATGGTCTCGATTTATACCGAGCAAATTGGGATTTGTTTTTATGTGTGCTCTTCATACCCTACAGAATTAAATTTAAACTCCTCACCCTCACCTTTAAAGCTCTTAGTCAATCTTCCCCTCTCTACATCTCCAATCTCATCTCTACCTACATTCCTACTTGCCCCCTCTGCTCTGCCTCTGACCGCCGCCTCACTACTTCACTGATCACCTCCTCTCACACTCGTCTTCAGGACTTTGCCCGGGCTGCTCCCCTGCTGTGGAACAATCTTCCACGTTCCATCAGGTTAGTATCTACTCTCAGAGGCTTCAAGCGTGCCCTTAAGACTCATTTCTTTATTCAAGTCTATCAGTCCTTCTAACTTTCTTGTCCTGGCTCTCTCCCCCAGTTAGTACCACCCTTTATGTGTCGTCCCCCCCTTCGCTTTAGGTTGTAAGCTCTCATGAGCAGGGCCCTTTTTCCTTGTGTGCTCCTTCTACTGTCCCTTCACCCTCTGTACCTCTTGGCCTGCTTCGCTAGCCCTGTTTTCCCTGTTTTATTAATCTTCGTCCTTCTTCTTGCTGATTTCTACCATCCCTTTCACTATCTGTTAGATATTATCTGATTTGCTTTACCCTGTCACCTGTGTTTGTATATATTTGTGTACCATGTTGTGTCTTGGTTCTGTTTTCTGTATATGTAATGTACGACGCTGCGGACCCTTTGTGGCGCCTTATAAGTCAAAGATAATAAAAGATAATAATAATGTGTGATTATATGAGTGTAATAAATATTTGCTTTTAAAGACAACTCTCCCAGTATATTCATATGTATTCCGCCATAGGGAGATTGCTTTTTTTATTATGCACATCAGAGGTTTTGTGTTTAACTGTATCTAGTGCTGTTATGTGTTTGGTAGTGTCTTTGATTTAGAACTAGGAGCAAATTCAGCTACTGGGTGAAACATTTACCCCTGGAAAACCATAGTAGGAGGAAAATGTAAAACACACAACTTGATTTACACGTGTGAGGGGCATGCAGCCTAAGCGAACTCTAATAATAGAGCTGGCCAATATGGGTGTCCAGCATGCAGTATTGGCCCTGCATGCAATAAAGTTTATATTTGCACCCCTTTCAATGCAACTATGTTTCATCAGTTGCAAATTGTACACATGTTTAATTTTTTTTTAAATAAGCCCCAATGTATTCTAGGGTTCCTATAGTTCTGAAATAAAACAAGGTCACTCAGAGGGCATGAGTCATTAAGGAGAGCAAGGCAAAAAAGGAGTAAATTTAATCCTAAACAAACCATGATACAATGCAAGGGGTGCATGTTAGTTTATTATTTTGTATGTAAAGAAAATACTGACTGCCTTTTAATGTAGCACACAAATACTTGATAACTTTACTTTCATTCTGAAATTTAAAATTGATCTAGGACATGCCCTACCGCAATCCAATGCAGCATGGTTTTGCCAAGGTGCAAAGTTACTCCTTTTATTTGCTTTGCTCTCCTTAATGACTCAGGCCCAGAGTAAGCAAACCTTATGTGAAAAACTATAATTGTCACCCCAAATATAAAGGCTTCACATGCCTTAGAAGCAGCACTCTGATCACTATACATGTTGTTTACCTTTTACGCATATTAATACTGTAATTTATATCACACTTGCCTACTTTTTAAGTCTGTACTCTGGGAGATCGGAGTACAGATCATGTGACAGAGGGTAGGAGAGGGTGTGACAACGTCATTATGTCACTATAGCCCCGCCCCTCCCACAAAATACAGAAATTCAAGTTATTGAATGCCGCCATTCAATACCTTGAATTTCTGTATTTTGTGGCAGGGGCAGGGCTTAATGGTGAGGATTTAGCAAGAGAGAGAATATGAGGGCCAAAGGAGAGAGAGGAGTTGAGGATGACACCGAGGCAGCGAAGTTGGGGGACAGGGGAGATAGAGGTGTTGTCGACAGTGATAGAGAGGTCAGAAGGGGGTGAGGTGTAAGGGGGAGGAAAGACTATGCATTTCATTAAATAACAGTGTTTTATTTTGTCATCAGATGCCAAAGGGAAAGGAATCAATCATATGATATAGTGACTTATGTTGCAAATGTCCCTCTTTTAGGAGGAAAAGTCCCTATTTTTGACTCAAGCACCTACTAAATCTTCAAATTTAATTCTTTTTTGGTCTGATATATATTTAAAAAAGAGCATCATCTCCTTTTGTGTCCCTCTTTGAAATGTGGAGAGGTACAGTTGCAACACTTTTATTTTACAGCTAGCTGAAGTACCAGGCATTGCCTGTGTTTTAATCTTCAAGTTATTAAGTTAACAATGAGTTGGATGTTAAGTATCAACATTTTAAAAATAAGTAACAGCTTAGAAGCTCTTCCAATACACCCAATAAGTGGCTGTCCAGCTTTGTTTTTGTTCGTTAAATGTTTTCCAAATCCATTTAGTGGAAGGTGAAGAACAGGCTCCTGGGTCAAAGATCTGGCCAGGGTACAACAACAGGAAGTCTGACTGGTACCCAAATCCCCCTAATATGTCTTCTGGGAACCAATGTTACCAGTCTGTGAAGCTTATGTCCAAATCCATCCAGTGGAAGGCCCAGAACAGGCTCCCCCCGCCATAGCTCTGGCAAACGTCCACCAACAGAAGATCCGACATAGACTCTGACCCCCTTAAAACCTGGCCAAGATCCAACTGGACCACCTTGCATTGGTTTCATCATAGTCGGTGCAGGGGTGTCGAAGATATTCGCCAACAAATAAACTTCTTAATATATATATATATATATAAATATCTATATCTATATTTTCCAAATACATTCAGTGGAAGGTGAAGAACAGGCGTCTGGGACAAAGTTCTGCCCAGCGTACACCAACGGAAGGTGCGACCAGGACCCTAACCCCCTTAAAACCTGGCTAGGACCCAACTGGACTACCTCGCGTTAGTTTCATCCCAATCGGTGAAGGGGAGTCCAATGCAAATCCGGACAGACAAATAAACCAAATCCATCCAGTAAAAGGCCCAGAACAGGCTCCCTGGGTCAAAGTTCTGGCCAACGTACACCAACGGTCTGACTGGGAGCTCAATCCCCAGGTATGTCTTCTGGGATCCAATGTTACCAGTCTGTGAAGTTTTTGTCCAAATTTATCCAGTAGAAGGCTCAGAACAGGCTTACCGGGTCAAAGTGCTGCCTAGTGTACACTAACGGGAGATCCAACCAGGACTCTAAAAACCTGTTCAGATTCCAACTGGACCACCCTGCGTTGTTTTCATCTGAATCGGTGCAGGGGTGTGGAAGATATTCGCCTACAAACAAAACTTTCAGATTCAGAGTAATGTTCTGATGCATGTCGTATTAGCCTTAGCCAATTACATGAACTTCTGCATGTATGCAGCATAGTTAGTAGCCAGAGATGAACAAAGTTACATCCAAACAATGCACAAATTCTGTTTCGAAGCAGAACAGGCTGTTTCATAGAGATGCGAATTTCCAATGATACACTAGCTGCATATGGTTTTGTGTCATTTATCTAAAACAAAGGAGCTGTATCTGTATGTACAAAATACCCTGTTTGCAGCTTTTATAAGTAATTATTATAAATATTAGTAAGTAGATAACAATGTATTTAGTGAAAGGACACAACATTATATATATTAGCATGTTCCTCCCGCCCCCTCACCACCTTCGAGACAATGTGCCTCTGCCAGACGTCTACCTCCGGCCTGATCTCCAACATATATTCTGAAGTTACCCTTCCTACTGAGTCTTTATGTGACCCCCATGAGCTGGGATGGGAACGAAACTTGGGCATCTCTCTCGATGATGAATGGACCGAGATCTGGCAGAATTTACCTCCTTTTGTGTTAGAATAAAGGAAAATGTATATAAAATTCTGTTTCGCTGGTATTATGTCGCAACCCGCCTCAAAAAGATGCTTCCTGATACCTTCGATAGTTACTGGCGTGCATTTTTTGGTGAGGGCACATTTCTTCATATATGGTGGAACTGCCCGAAACTAGCCCGTTCTTAGTTGGACATTAAAAATCTGATCACTAGTATTATGCAGATTGATATCTCATTAGACCCTAAGTTTTTCCCTCTCCTCCTTGGATTGCCCTTTGCCAGTCATCACCAAAATAAATTAGCCTGACACATTATATCGGCGGCCCCCTGTCAAACTGCTGCTGATTGGAAACAACACTCCCAACCGTCAGTAGCCGGATATGGCATGTTCATCGTATGGAGTTCATAACCAGTATTATTTACAATTCCTCTAAATCTTTCAACAAATTTGGGACCCATGGATGTCCTTTTTCCAATTTCGTTTACTTAAAGCTGGTACTATGTTCTTCCTTTGGTACCTCTTTCCGTTAGCTTTCTCTTTTCTCTATTGCGGTTCTAGCCACACTGCTTTTCGCTCTCCCTCTTTCTTTTTCCTATCTCTTCTCCCCCCCTATCTTTTTATCCTTTTATCTTTTCTTTCTCATTCCCCTTATTAAAAATTTCCGATTTGAAGAAGGTAGTTATGTCTGACAATAATACTGACAAATATATATCTGTTGATTTTGTTACTACCTAGATATTTTTTTAGGTTATACTTATACTTTTTCATCTGTGTTGTCATGACAAAGAAAACAAATATTAGCATGTTCTTCACATGCTAAGTTATGTGAGCAGGGTTTCCGTTCTTATTATCTGTGTAAATGGTAAAATCATGTAATTGTTATTATGCCCTGTATGTATTATTCATCATGTACAGCACTGCAGAAGATGCTGTCACTTCATAAATAAGTAATATAATAATAATTGCTGATCTTTTATTAAATCTAAATTGTCATTCTGGACCAATCATGCACATCATGACAACCTACTTATTGTCAAAATAGCTGGAAGACTAACCTTAAAATAAGTTAAGAAATTGTCCTTTTAGTAGTTTGCCACATCACTGACCTGAAAATTCTAATTAGCATTAATTACTACTCCAGACAGATAAGCCCAGAGAAAGACGCAAGGGGCATACAGTGGGGTGCAACACGGATTCCATTCCCAAATAATTAATTTTCAGAAATGCTACTACATGGACTGCCTAGGGTAATGAATTTTAATGGAGAGGAGCTTTATGATTGCAAATAATAGTTGTCAAGAATTAATTCAGTAGAAATATATACAGTAATATAATAATACATACAGAAATGACCAAAGCTTTTCTCATTTTCTGTCCAAAATGTACACAATGATTTGTTAATTGTCACAGCGGTACAGAGCATAGTGTAAAATGTACAATAAGCACACATATTCATATATATGGTTATAACGTTGCATTAAAAAGAGATAATACGATAAACAGGCCATCGCGTCACCAAGGCCGCCGACCCCTGCTGTGAAATGCCGCAGTTCACGCCATTGCATATCTGGGATGAAGTTTAATTGCATCATTAATCCCCGACTCTATTAAGATCCGGGAGGATGTCTACTGTTTTGGGAGTCCAGGAAATTCATAGGCAAGTATTGGTTATGTAGAAAAGAAAGACTCACAAAATTTCACCAGCCAGTAAAGACTAATAAAACTGCTACTTCTAACAGAAATCAGAGTCCCTATATTGGGTCACATTTGCATGTGTTCTTAAATTGAGAGCCAACTTAAAAGAGGTATCCCAAAAACCTCTAAAAATGGCACTATAACTACCAGCACTTTCTGTCAGCTACTAATCCCATATATGCTCCACACATAGTGATACTCAAAATGTAACTTGTTCAATCAACTTCTAAGTAATAGATTTTACAGGTTGACAGCAGTGTTTTCATGGAGTGTTCCTTTTCTACAAAAAAGTAGACTAACAGGGGGCTTCAATTCTGCACGGGGTACTCTAGGAGCCTTGCTAGGTGCGAGCAAAAATCAGCAATGTTTTATGCACTGTACTACCTGGAAGGGTGCGTAGCCGCACATCTTGTGAGGCTCCGACAGGATTTCACACTGGATTGAATCTCTCATAATATGTTTCTTTGTCACATAATCACATTGATGACATTATCCCTTGTCCCACTGTCATACTGCCAGTCTTTTTGGGTTATAATCGATATCTCTTGGCAAAATAAGAATTGGAAGTCCAAATCAAGGTTTTGTTGGATTTCAGATTTCTCCATATTGAAAAGAGTGGTGTTTAAATACGACTTTGTACAGCACAAACTATAACAAAAAAATTCAATGAGCGCATTTTTGAAAAAGATAGAAGTACATGTATATCGCACATCTTGCTAATGTTAGTAATTTATGTAGCAAAAAAGAAGTAATGGCAACCCCACACTGCAAATACTGCCTATAAAACAATTCTAAGAACCTATTCTCAGTAAAGTGATATTCTAGAATCTAGATCAACTAACTGTAAAAAAAACAACAAGAAGCCACGCATACCATGACAAAGCAGTCTCCTATTGTAAGGCACTTGACAGCTGTATAAAAAACTCAACCCTATACCTGCTTCTGAAACTCTAGTTATTATCAGCCTTCTATTATACAGTTTCAATTACGCTGGCAACAACTAGAAAATTTCCTGGAGCAGTGTGCTTGTATTCATCTTACTACATAATCCACGCCTTGAGGTTTTAAAAGATCACATAACAGTGACCTTATTCCCAGGGGCATTGCTAAGTTCTCAAAAGATCTGGGACACAGGCCCACAAATAAATGAAACATATAACCATAATAACCATACTAATCACATGTACATGCATACATTATAATGACAGCGAGAGTAGTAATGTAAGTTAAATCATCATTGCCTACTCTCCAGGGATGTCTGGGAGACTCCCAAATTTTTGAGAGCTCTCCTGGACTCTTGGAAGAGCAGTGCAACCTCCTGAATCCGGCCTTGGTATTGTATAACGGGGGCAGGCCCTAATGAGGTGATTTTGGTGATCTTCCGGAGGGGTGATCATGCAATCTCTACTATAAATTATAGGAATAATAGAAGTCACAGTGAAGTTCTGTAACCATATAAAAGCACAAGACCACAGGCCGAATGCTTTATTACAGGTCACATAAATCTGAGGGATCTGAGGCGTTGTAATATCTAATATTAATATATTAATTTCCTTAGTAGTGAAGTATTGAGATCACAACTCACTAATTAGCAGCAATTACATCAAAATTCACTCTTTATACACATAATATTAATAGGAATATTATATATATATATTTTTATTACTATACATAGGATGCATTTCTTCACTGTTGAATATTCTGATAGGGTCTCTCCCAGGGTGCAGGGTGTAGTCACAGGCTGATTAGAGCAGGGACAGAGAATACAATATTCTGATTCCAATTGTGCTAACAAAAATCGCTAGAGAAGAGAGGAAGATAAAGGGTTTTTTTTTTTCTTCAATATTTGGCACTCAAAGTGCTTTTTGGGTGTCCCCCATTATTTTGCCTAAATGCTTCTGGGTGTCAAAATTACTATCTGTCAGCAGTATCTACTAAATAATTTTTAGCACTCCCCAGTGCTTTTGGGGTGTCCCCCATAATTGTGCATAAATATTTCTGGCTGTCAAAATTACTATCTGTCAGCAGTATCTACCAAATAATTTTTAGCACTCCCCAGTGCTTTTGGGGTGTCCCCCATAATTGTGCATAAATATTTCTGGCTGTCAAAATTACTATCTGTCAGCAGTATCTACCAAATAATTTTTAGCACTCCCCAGTGCTTTTGGGGTGTCCCCCATAATTGTGCATAATTATTTCTGGCTGTCAAAATTACTATCTGTCAGCAGTATCTACCAAATAATTTTTAGCACTCCCCAGTGCTTTTGGGGTGTCCCCCATAATTGTGCATAAATATTTCTGGCTGTCAAAATTACTATCTGTCAGCAGTATCTACCAAATAATTTTTAGCACTACAAGTGCTTTGGGCTGAGAATAGATTCAAAGCAGTCCACATATGAGCAAAATGAGCAACCAGGTTCTGTCACCAGTCCTGATGTTAGTGTTCCCAGTACGTCATCTGGGCAAGGCGATGTCAAATTACACAGTGTTTCGAAATCAGTCAAAAAAAAAATAATAATTTTTTTTTACTGTGTTGAAGCAAAAAAGAAGTGTTACTGAGCAAAAGTTAAGTGCCGATAAAAAAAAAAATTGCCAACATGCCATTCTACACATGCAGTGGCAAAGAGAGAATGAGGCCTTCGCCTTTCTCTATTAGTGGCAGATCCAAAAATGTTACCGAGCCTACAAGTGGTGCACAACTACTGTTACGCGTCAAAGTCGAGCTGCAAGATAACAGTAAGGCATTAGAGGATAATGTTTGCTCTGAATCAGAAATGACACCAATCCCTGTGGAGAGTCCATCCAACAGTGGGATGTCTAATCGTGAGCATTCTGTTAGTGTACCCATAAAGAAGGGCCCTTTCAGCAGTTCTGCTGATGTGTGCCTGAACAGCCCGTGTGTAGCCAGTGATACACAAAGTGAGGATGACACTTTGTCTTTAGAAGAGGATGTGGGGGAGATTTGGGTATCCGACGATGAGGATGCGGTTGATTGTGTAAGTCCTGCAGCAGTGTGGCACCAGTGGGAGCAGTTCTGGCACGTGAGGTTCTGGCACCAATATTCACTTTCCAAACACAAGCAGGGATGACGCAGGGGGCAGAGCACAACAGATTAACATCTGGGCTGGTTTGAAAGATTTTTTTTAAAAATGTGTGACCTTGACCATAACTCCAACCAATCTTACTATTAACATGCAAAGGATGGTGGAGGGCCTATCAGGGATTAAACTGTATTTTTACTAATTTACAGTCATAAGGTTTGCGTGTAATATACACCCAAAGACGAGTGCTCAATTGCTAAGAGTCATTGATGAAGAGGAAGACAAGCAGGGTTGTCTATAGAATTTGCAAGACCAAGTAAATTGAATTCCAAAAGTGGTGCACAACTACTGTTACATGTGAAAGCCGAGCTGCAAGAAAACACTAAGACCAATCCCTGTGGAGAGTCCATCCAACAGTGGTATGTCTAATCGTGAGCATTCTGATAATGTACCCATAAAGAAGGGCCCTTTCAGCAGTTCTGCTGATGTGTGCCTGAACAGCCCGAGTGTAGCTGGTGATACACAAATTGAGGATGCCACTTTGGAATTAGAAGAGGATGAGGGGGAGATTTGTGTAGGCGACGAGGGCGCTAATGATAATGTGGATGATTAGGATGCAGACAGATACCAAACTGCCTTTGTCCATTTCTTTTAATATTCCAATTCTACAGTCTATGCAGGCTGCTTCTTTTCTATTTTAATACAAGTGGATGGGGGGGGGGGGAGGGGGGCAGACTGATACCAAACTGCCTTGGTCCATTTATATTTTATATTGTTCAGTCTATTCAGGCTGCTTTTTTTCTATTTTACTCCTAGTGGAGAGGGGATCTGATGCAGACAGATACCAAACTACCTTGGTCCATTTATTTTTTATATTGTTCAGTCTATCCATGCTGCTTTTTTTCTATTCAACTACAAGTGGAGGGTGGGGGGGGGGGGGCTATAGAGAGAGAAACCAAACTGCCTTTGTCCATTTCTTTAGATATTTAACTATAAGTGTATAGGGTGTAATATACACCCAAAGACTATGGCTGCATTGCCAATATTCATAGATGAGAGGAAAACAATCTGGTTTGTGTGTAGAATTAATGAAGGCCTACCTGCCAGGAATTAAACAGTTTTTTGGATAGTTTATTAGCTTTACAATTACATTACTTATCCAAGAAACAGGTGGAGCACTAAATTTGGTTATTTTATGCCCAAAAACATTGATTTTCCTACAAAATAGCAGAACAAGACCAAACAAAACCAAAACACGCAATTACGGTTTTGCAAAACCAAAACCAAAACACGACGGTAATCCAGATCCAAAACCGAATACAAAACCAAAACACGGGGGTCAGTGACCATCTCTACTAAGAACACTACTTATTCTATTTGGTAAGTATTTTGAAAAATGTCAACATGTAAAAATACCAAATTTAATAAAAGGAGCGAGAGTCACTATCTTTACAGGTGTCCAAACATGATTTAGCAAGTGATGAACACAACTCAAAGCAGCACAATCACAATGTGTAATCATGGCTAATATCACTGTGTATGTACCATTAAGCACACAAAATGTTAAACATCATCTCCAAAGCTGGTTTTGGAATCTGCAGAACGCAATTGTGTTTCATTATTTATCTCCTATGTAAGTTTAAATTCATGAAGTGTTAACACTGAATACGGCTGTACATATCTGAAAGCAAAGCTACAACAACGTGATAGATATCTCAGCATCTATCATGCCATACTTAAATGGATAACAAAATAAAATAAAAAATCATATCTATTTATGATATGAAATGCAGTAAATAAAAATACTGCATTTTTATTGCATTATTTTTAAGGATGTATTTTACAGGCATTTTTAGATTTTCATCACTTCTATTAAAAGAAAAAAAATGCATAGAAAGGTGTAAGAAAGAACACATACATGCATAGGCCCAAATCCTATGTAATACTTGTTGTTCTAGGTGGGAGAATTTAATCTACATTTTATAACTGTATTCATATATTAGCAAGATACATTTTCTCCACAATAATGATTTATTAAATATTTTGCTTGACGGAATACCTAGGAAATGTTTATACTATTTTAAGCTTGTCTTTGAGAAACAAAATACTATCAAATCATAGTATAACAAAATGAAATAAATAATAAAAAAAACAAGCACATGTTATGGATTATTGTGTTTTGTTTAGAGGCTTTTAAACAAAGTGGCATCTTCTATATATTTAGCATAAAAATCTTGTACTCTAAACTCAATGATGTAAAGTGGAGAGTGGTTTTGGTGTAAATTATTAATTTGTTTCATATTTTCAAATGTATGAAACATGGTTGTATGGCTAACTAGACCATTCCCTACAAACCAGAATGGGACAACTTTGAAGATATTACACAGAATAATAACTTATATGTACTGAATACTTAGTATACCTCCTATTGTCCCGATTTTGGCGGGACATCCTGATTCACAGGCTGCAGAATAGGTGGGGCTTAATTAAAAGTGGATGGAGGTTTTTATCAAATATGAGCATTTGTGGCTGCAGTTTGGGCTGAATGGGTGCAGGACTTATTTTGTACCGATTTTGTAATTTTATATGTTGGGAGCTATGATACTGTATGCTATGAAAGTATATGGGACATCACAAGACATAATGCAGTTAAATAACAGAGAAAGTAGGTGTTACAGGGAAGCATACAGAGTAACAGAGCAGTATATTAAAGTGACATGGCATATCACTGAGCAACATATAACATACTTACCTACTTTCTTCAGCTCCCTTCCGGGAGCCAGCCAGTGGAGGGGGGCGTGAAGGGGCGGGGTGGCCGAAATCGCGTCATTTCGGCCCCGCCCCTGTGACGTCATGACGCAAATTGCGTCATTTGACAGCGGGGGCGGGGCCAAACGCCGCGATTCACCGGGAATCGCGGCGTTTGGGATCTAATTCTGCCCACTTCACTAGGAAGTGGGGCACTTCCTAGTGAAGTGGGCAGAATTCGGGAGATTGCCACACTCGCCCGGGAGTCCGGGAGACTCTCACAAAATGCGGGAGTCTCCCGGACATTCCGGGAGAGTTGGCAAGTATGACATATAATAATTATTCAAATAGAATCACCTGACAGCATATACTGTAAAAGCACTGATATTTATTATTTCGAATAAATGCAGTATATAAACAATGCAATGTAAGTGATAGGAGAAGTAGCCTAGTTACTCAGCAAGACAGTGCTTTCGATTAATGAAACTTTTTCAGCAGGGGAGTAAGTTCTCACTGGCATCACCAATAGTTATTCATTTTTCATAAATTAACGTAAGATCTTTATGTGGAAATATGATTAACTCTTGGAAGCATAGGAGCCAGCTCTATGGGTTCTTGAGCACCCCGAACATTTGTCCTGCCACTAACCATGTCTCTATGCAGTCATATGGGGAGTGGGGTAACGAGAACACCCCAATCATTGTTGGTTCCTAAGCTTGGAACTACTATACTTCTACTGTACAGAACCCAAGAAAAAAATGAGACAATTAACTTTATTCACAAACATATATATTAAAAGTAAGACAAGGAAACATGAAATTCCCTGCACTGCAACTTAAGTGAATTTGGTGTTACTATATTTTCTACTGTAAAAACAAACAAACAATAAAGGTTAATTTCCCCCCAAGTAGAATAAATGTAGGTGCTTCCTTCCCCTCCCTTACAGGGCTGGTGGCCCACCTTGTCTTGTTATATGCTCGGCATTTCCTACTCTGAGCAGTATTTCATTTTGGAACCCGATTGCGAGAACTTTCGCTCACTGCTCGCTGGGGCTGTAAATGCCTTGTGCTGTTGGCAATCATACTGCGGGAAGTCAATAAAGCTGCTGACCTAGGATACATCGGTAGTTACACCCATGGGCAGGCAGGATTAAGGCAGGGTTGTAGTTACCTTTTCTATAGGTAGGGTTGTTATGTATTGTAGTAAGTGATATGCGGAGGACTGGTAACAGGCATCATTGCTACACTGTACCATAGAAGCATCACACAAGAGAGGGAAGGTAGTTCTCCTCACATCATGAAATATATATTGCTCAGTCAGAGCCTCTGATCCAGAGAAGAGCTCCAAATGATTGACATATAGAGCCTACACTACTATGGAGTGGAGGACTGTCCAAAACAGTACGAAAAGCGCAGACAGTATTTGGAATTTTGTTTTCAGGTTGAAGGAGGTGTTCCAAAAGCAGCCTAGGGTGGAATATACACAAAAATAGAGAAGGCTCCAAAGCGTATTTGAGTCTTCTTATTAATCATGTATTTTTAAACATGTTGGGGCTAGATTTTATTGTGGTGTAATTCCCTTGCTATTATGAGTATGTGATTTTACTTTGTTTTGTTTTTGTTTTTTTAAATAAAGTTTTTTTAAAAAAAAATCTTTTGTCAGTTTCTTGCCACATTTACAATTATAAACATTATTTAACATTGTGGTGGTTACAGGCTACGAGGCACTGGTCATCCATCTGTTCAGGCCTGGGAATAAATGATGCTCTCCCACAAGACCAAAAAGGTGTGATTACCCATCTATCTGCAGCCCTAGGAGAGAGTCCAGGTGGGGTTCAGGCAGCTGAGTAGAGACCTGCAGGTGGCAAATGTGTGTCTTGAAGGAGACAGCACTGAAGAAAGGCTCAGCACACAGCACAGTACAGAGGTCAGTCATAGCCCTAAGAAGCAGCTCTGTGGAGAGAATTGAGGAGACAGCCAAGTGAATGGCTGTGGAGCAGCTTGAAGAAGCTCAGAGGAACTGATCAGAAGACCCAGAGTGAGACCAGTGTTTGACCAGACAGAGAGACTGCAGTACAGAGATGGTTTGATATAGTGACTGGCGTGAAAGGGTTCAATAAATGAGGCATTACCCTTAATAGGTTCTAGGAGTTTGTTATTTTCTGAATTTTTATGCTGTGAAATAAAAATAATTTTATGTTTAAAGTTTAAGGGGTCTAGCTTTTCAGAGCTTTATAAATAGGTCCAGACCTCAGTTCCCATTGAGAATTGTGACTGAAAACTTTGTGTGACTAATGTTCATGAATTGCATGTTGAATTATTATGTTACCTATAACTCTCCTGTTTGTTTGTTTGATCTATCATCTGTGCAATTACTGCTACTACTACGTGTAGGATCATTCTTGCAGTTCACTGATACAACTGGTTGCTAGGTAAATAGTTACAAGCTTCATTCAGCTCCCAGTCTGGCAGCCTCAGGTGGGCAGTCACCTAATATACTCATGCAGCTAATGATCGTGATGTTTCTGCTTGGTGCTGCTGCCTTTATAAACCTCTTTCGGACTTCATACCAAAGCTGGTGATAGTTCCTGCTTGACCTAATGTGCCTTGTATTCTAACCTATTCTGCTATCATTGTTTGACCTGGATTGTTTAAAGGATTTTGCTGTCTTCTTCATTCCAGACTCTTGGCTTGGTAAACGGATTTGCATCTATAGCTCTACCTGCCCTGACCCGTGGTCTGTTTATAGGAATTGCTATCTTCTCCACCTCTGACTCTTGGCTTGGTAAACGGATTTGCATATATATTTCTACTCCTGATCTGTCTGTTATTTGAATTAACCCCTGCATGTCTGATTGTCAGTTTTCAGCACTACACCATCAAAGTTGCTCGATACCTCCTATCGTGTTCTGTTCACTCCAATGAGCCATTGTAAATCAACAGCTACTACTACCAGAGCTTAAGTCCTGTGTGCAGCTGAGTACTGTGGAATGTACCTAGTTCCTCGGAAAGGGGGCTATTAAAGGTGAACATCTCGCAAAGTGGTTCTGGTAGTCAAGGATTACATACACCTGGCTCTTAACAATACTGCTTTTGGTATGTTTATCACAGACTGGAGGTGATCGACCAGCTTTTGATTTTTCCATTTTTTATGTGTTGCTTTCATTATTTTTGGGATAATCAATAAAATTATGACTTTGTATTACTTTGTGTTGAGATGACTAAAATTGCTATAAAATTTCTTGCACATCAAGCTTCATGGCAGAACTGGCTATTTATTAGAAATGTGAAGTCTTTACTATACAAGCTTTTGGGCCTGATTCATGTTCGGACATTCATTTGTGCAGTGTATATTGTGTGAAATAGCTCTGTGCATTCTCAGAAACGGACCTTACACCAATGAATGCAATTTAATGTCTAAAAGCAAATGATACTTACTATACCCTACGACTTGAGGGACGGAACAGGGGATGGAAGGGGCGGACTAACACAGACAGTGTACAGTGAGGGCGTGCTGCGGTCATTCTGATGCTGATGCAACCAATTCAAGTTCAGAGATTCTCGTAAGTGTGCTTGGTTTCAGCGATACCATTGCACCAGCTACAGGACAGGTGTAAATGCTGACTAATAGTGAAGACTGACACGGCATATTCTTTGCTTTAAAAATGACATGTATGCAAGAACATGTGTATGACTATAAAAACGTATTGTATCTCCAGTGTGCTTTGAAAGCATCTTGATTTATATATTTAATGTAAAATCAAAAACATTTTTTCTTTGAAACTAGATATTTATATTAATCTTTATACTGTTATAAGTTGTTCAATTATTTATAAAAAAGTATTTTTGGTATGCGTTCTGATGTGACCTTAAATTGCACATACGTTTGTGTGTATACTGCAGTCTGTTCTGTCTGTCTACGTAAGATGAGTACCGCTTAGGAAGAGCATACTTACACCCAGATTCAAATTGAAATGCATCTTGAGATCCGCTTTCATCTCAAAATGGTTGTAAGTACGCTCAAGTTCTGCACTTTTTAGTAAAACCCAACTTGCGTGCAAGTTGCGTCCAAACATAAATCAGTTCCTTTCATCGCATCAATAGAAAACCTGTTATCGGTGCAATTATTATAATATATCGCTGGATATTCTCACATGGTTGAGCATAGCTTGAACATGTTTGAGCTTAAATTGATAAATTGCAATTGTTTCCAAATTGAAACGGCAAAACTTTAATGGACGACATTTGAACACAATAATGTTCACTGTTTGGAATAAAAATTTTAAATAAATTTTTAGTATTTAAAATTATTATTGAAATAGTATTTTAAAGTGAAAATATTTTAAAATTCTAATTTTAATATGAACGGCAACAATGAATGCGAACAGTGAATATTGAATGAGAAAAGCAACATAAAATCGCAAACTTGTTTTTGACTCTCACACTGGTGAAAATCAACTGAATTTAGAACCAGCTTGTGCCAATTTCTGAGCATCTCTACTTCTGACCAAATAACTTGTAAAAAATATACTAATAGGTTAATTGGCTGCTATTAAAATTGACCCTAGTCTCTCTCTCTCTTTCTGTGTGTATGATAGGGAATTTAGACTGTAAGCTCCAATGGGGGCAGGGACTGATGTGAATGAGTTCTCTGTACAGCGCTGCGGAATCAGTGGCGCTATATAAATAAATGGTGATGATGATGAAAGCAGTTTTTCCATTCTACACCTCTTGTGATCTTGATTTCTGTAAGCATACACCCACACTAGGGCTTGGAAAGTGCATGAAGATCACAGGTGATAACCCCCTATTTATTGGAATCCTGCACGGTGGAAAGAAAATACACACCATTTTTCACCTTTTATTTAGACTATTGTATTGTACATACTACATTATGCTACTCCATATGTGTTGTGGGCAGCACGGTGGCTAAGTGATTAGCACTTCTGCTTCACAGCGCTGGGGTTAAGAGTTCAATTCCCGACCATGTCCTTATCTGTGTGGAGTTTGTATGTTCTCCCAGTGTTTGCATGGGTTTCCTCCGGGTGTTCTGGTTTCCTCCCACGCTCCCAAAAAAACATACTAATAGGTTAATTGGCTGCTCTCAAAAATTGACCCTAGTCTCTCTGTCTGTGTGTATGTTAGAGAATTTGGACTGTAAGCTCCAATGTAAGCAGGGACTGATGTGAATGAGTTCTCCGTACAGCGCTGCGGAATCACTGGCGCTATATAAATAAATGATGATGATGATGATGATGTTGTGAATATGTTTTGTAGCTTAGGCACAGTGACCAAGTATATAAGTAAGAACATCTTTACGGGTCGGTGTCTGGCAAACAGAGAAGATTCCCTATTCTTTTGTGCTTTAAGGGAGCGCCTGATGTATGTATACCATTTTATATTTGTAGTAATTTGTTATTAGAGTGTTGGTGGCACTTTTGTATACGTACTCGGCTGCAGACCGAGTGTAGCGCCACTAACAGGCCCATTATTTAGATTCTACACCCCTATCTTGCCTTTAAGGTAGGTATCCACAAAACATATTTCTTGCACAATTCACAAATAGTGTATATTTTACAACACACTGAGTAGAAAATATGATTTCTCTACTTTTCATTTTTCT
This sequence comes from Mixophyes fleayi, assembly GCF_038048845.1. Taxonomy (NCBI): domain Eukaryota; kingdom Metazoa; phylum Chordata; class Amphibia; order Anura; family Limnodynastidae; genus Mixophyes; species Mixophyes fleayi. The sequence continues at coordinate 254,315,781 of NC_134405.1, read as the reverse complement.
CACTATTTCTCTATTTGTTATTAGTACAATTAACTATCTAAGTGTATGAATACCCAAGCAATATCAAGGCAAAACATTATCATCTTAACTGGTGCATTTCTTTATAATGCACTGATTAGTAAGTCACTAGTCAGTTTGTCCATCCTTTGTAATGATTGTCCTTATTGTATTGAGATATATTTATATAAAGTGGCAGTTTGCATGAAGAAATGTACTCCCTAAAAATATGTTACAAACTACTGCCAAAGCAATGGTTTTGCAACACATGACATTATGGATTGGTTAGCCCATGTTGACATTTCACATAATAATGAAACTTCTGAATATAAATCATCTCCTCTATCATATTGTGATACACCTAATAACAACTTTGTGCACAATATATAAAATAGTGAAAAAGTACTTTCATCTCATTCTCAAAGGTCAAATGATGACAAACATTTACCATCATGTGATTAGCTTACATTTGGCAGGGGAAAAAGGGCAAATTTGCTCAGACAACCCCAAATCACTAATTACATTTGTATAATGAAGCAAAGCTAGTATTTTATCTTATCATCCTGTACTTGTAATCCTGCCGACCTTATCAACATAGCTCACCTACCCTCTCTTCCCTTCTGCTGTGCACATTGGAACACCATATCTGTTTGTAACAAACTGGCATACATTCATGATCTGTTAATTTCTAAAATCCTCAACCTCCTTGTCATTACAGAAACTTGACTCACCTCCTCTGACACCACTTTCCCTGCAGCTCTCTCCTATGGGGTACTCAGCCTTACACCCAGAACAGGAAACAGACAGTGTGGTGGAGTAGGCATTGTACTTTCTCCAAGCTGCATCTTTCAAGTCATACCATCTGAACACTCTTAAATCATTCTCTCTAGTAACTGAAGATGAAATCTCTGCACTCATCTCATCATCTCTCCCTACAACCTGTCCTCTCGACCCTATTCTCTCCCAATTTCTCCACTCTCTCTACTCCGCCATCTTTTAATCCAGCCTCTCTCCAACTACCGCCCTATTTCTCTCCGCCCCTTTGCCACCAATTTACTTCAGGGATTAGTGTATAAACACCTGTTTCACTTTCTCTCCTCTCACTCCATTCTCAACTCTCTGCAATCAGGCTTCCGCACCCAACATTCCATTGAAACTTACTGCAAAAATCAGATGCACTCACCTCACAGTTATAGGGGCTTATATCTAGCAAACGCTGGCCATGCAGCTAGTACCATATATAATATGGGATATACTGAGTGCGGGCTTATTTCTTATATATAAGGAAAATATATAAGTCCCTAAACCTGGGAGGTGAGTGCATCTGATTTTACCTGCATTTTAATGGTGTTTAAAGCATATAGGTCAGTGTAGGTCCTGCATACAATGAGGTGCCCTTGACGCTGGGATGCAGGCTTAAATGTTTTTATCAAAATTTGAACCAATACCTCATGTTTTCATTTTGCTAGATACAGATATGCAGTGTTAAGGATAAGCACTGACGACTGTCTTTTTATTTTGTATACATATATGGGCATTTATATTGCCATATATAATATCAGATATACAGAGCGCTGGCTTATTTCTTCTCTGGTTTTCCCACAGCCTTCAAATCTTTAGACCCCCTTGAAAAACCATCTATTTTTTAGAGCTTACCTTTTCCGTGATAGTACTATTCACTCTAATACACCCTCACAACTGTCCCAATCTCTACTCTAAGCCACACTCGCTCCTCTTGTTTCAGCTGTGCCCTCTTCCACTTAGTATGTAAGCTATCTAATGAGAAGGGTCCTTCATACCCTTTGTTTTCATGTCACATTTATTTTGTCTACCTTGTATATCCCCGTTTTATTTATGTGCTCTTTTCCCTACTGTACAGCGCTGGAAAGCACTGTGGCGCCTTATAAATCTATGATAATAATAATAGTATCAGTGGTAATAAAGTAATTGATGTAGTGTTGATGCATCATAATCCTAAATATTTAGAACAAAAAGAATATAATGAGTGGTAAGCAATTCAGTCAGTTGTGCGCAATGCAGATTCTGGTGACATAGCTTCCCAAAGTGACATGACAGGAGACAACCAATTGTCAGAAGCTACTTTCAAAGTTGTATCAAGCACTGCTGATATAGAGCGAACGGTAACGCAACTAGATGCAGGTGACATTCAACATGATAAAAGTCTAAAACAATTTTCTGTCCCATCAACTGCAAATAAGAAATGCAACTCCCCCATCCTAATATCATAAAAACATGATATTATGAATGAAAGTGTAAATTTACCAAGGGTAACGTGAAACTGATAAGGCAATATCTGACAGTGCCACTGCTGCTAGTTCTCCATCACCTACAATTTTATGAACAAATGCCAAGAAAGTTCCCAGTAAAAGACAAATAAGTCATCCATTATGTAATAGATCGGACGGCATTGCAAGCAGAAAATAGTTGGTTTGGAAATGTTGTTAGAGGATTACATAATGATGGTCAAGTACATAGTATGAGCAGAAAGGGTTGAGGTTGCCAAGGAACAAAGCTTGGAATGTCAGCCCTGATTCAACATATAGAAACTCTTCTTTGGGAGAAACACGCAAGACTTTACAAATCAGATGTCAGTATCAAAATTACAAATTCCAATCTAGCATTGTTGTCCTTGCTGATGGTGATCTACATGTTGTTCTTGCTGTTGGGGATGTTGTGCATGTTGACAGGGCCGGTGTTCCCAACCCATCTGCTTTTAACCTTGGCAGGCAAGAGGTGGGGGCAACATCATTGGCTCCTCCGACTGGGGGTGTGGTGCTTAGCTAGGAAATCATAGCCATGTGTCACACACCCTGCAAAACACCGACATGGTGTAGCAGCAGTCAGTAGCTTCACATGTAAGAAGCTGCTGACTGTTTCTCCTTCATATCGGTGGCCGTCACTCCATGTGGGGGCTTTGCAGGGGCATTAAAATCATTGGATGAGTGACATTATGAAAAGCTGGGTACACACTACACTGTTTTCATCTAATAATCGGCTCAAACAGCCGACATACGACCGCTCGTTCAAAAGTCGGGTCAGTGTGTGCAGTGACACGATGGTCGAAAGTCTGCCCAAATGGACGATTATTGGCTCATTTGGTTGGTCGTACCGTTTAAGATTTTCGTTCCAATCTCGTTTCCGCTGTGTAGTGTGTATAAACTTCCAACCGATCCACAACAGTGAGTACGAAATTACAGTCATTGCTCACGACAACATGGCTGTAAAATGTTGCTAAAGTGACGTCCGCCCTACCCTTTATCGTCCTAAACAAGGCTAGTGTGTATGCAGTCCAAAGACCGAGCGATCGGACCATCGATCGCATGTAAAATCGCTCGGCATAAAGAGTTGGTTGAAATTTCTGTAGTGTGTACCCAGCTTTAGACTGAGTATAAACATGTATAGGTACATTGGCAGACACCTATTTGTTTTAATTGCCTTCCCAATGCATTTTAATGTTAACACTAATATGTACTTTTCCTGGAGTCTGTACATGATGTATTTGCTGTGCATCATGTTTATGGTTGCTGGATGGGGGATGTTCCCACAGCTTAGTAGCAAGGCTGTGAGATTTACCCCCACAACCTATATTGTAACTAAATTATGTTAAGCCCCCATTTTTGTTATATTATACAAATTTATATTTAAAAGATCTACTTTAGAGAAAGGATGAAGTATTTATAGCTGGACAAAACACAATTATTAAAACCACATTACTAGTGAGTAGCTCTGAATTTCCGGGATACAATGAGGTTTGCTACATGTGAATCTTCCCAGGAGAGCTGACATTTATAATGGTTTGGCCAGACACACTGCAGCAGTTATGCTTTCTGCCTCCTTTATGTACTTCAGCTGAGGCACTTCATGTAAAGGTCACTCATATTAAAAAGAAGCAACTCACATTGTTGATGCACAAAAACAAATAGAGAAAAAAAGAATGCATGCAATAAACCAGATGCCAAAATAATTGCTTCACAGGCTAGGTAGAGTTGTGAAGCGGTCACCATAGTTTGTCAGTGAGCTCTGGTGACCATGTGATCTGGTCTCAAACAGTGTGCCAGACTGTAGGACTACATGAGCTGACAGGTAGGAAGAACGCAAATGCATATGCCATTACAATGGGTAAGTAGTACTGCATTGCATATAGGCCCTCTATGGAAAGATATGGAGCAGCAAATTGGGAGCTCTTTGGGAGATGGTGCAGGCCACAAAGGAAATAAGACAAGAGATAAGAGATAAGACAAGAGATATAGGCCTTGATAAGAAAAAACTAGCTGGATACATTTTTACACCAAAATTATAAGCACAATTATTGTCAGGATCTTTAATTAAATCAAACATATTCAAAAACAATCATAAAGAACACACAATATTAAATGATCTACATGGGAAAATGGAGATTAAAGAGAAATCCAGTCCTCAAGAAAACAAATACACAAACACAAATAATCTAATCTAAAACAATATGCACCACTGCAAATGTATAGAAACACTGCATGCTCCCCAGATTCACTGCACAATGCCAAGTCAATATTTACAGCAGAAATCAATAGGTTACAGTAAATGCTAAGCACGTGATACAAAAACAGTGCAGTCCTGCCACATAAAAATACAATATAACTAAAAACACTTTTTTTTTATCAGTGCAGTAAAGCAACACAAGTGTTTACATATTTATTAAAAAAATGCTCAAGGCAATAAAATATATTAACCCATGGTATTCCAAGGTGTCTCAAAAAGGTGAAAAAGTATATTAATTGCGTTTCTGTATGATGCATAAACAATACACAAGATACATTAAATGAAAGGGCTTCATTGATCTATAATGAGAATTTACAAACTGCAAAATCCATGGACCCACAGTGCTTATATGTGTAAATGAACCTAAGAAGGTGCAGGATGGGAAGAGTAAAATCTTCTCACCAAAAGTACAACCTATTAGTATTATAGAATCAACCCTACAATTTAACTTTTCAGTTGTTCTCCTAAAAGTGAGGGGACATTGGAACTGGAAGGTTTTTATTACATTGCCCCGAATGTGTCTAGCAATTGACTTCTCTCCTCAAGTACAACAGGAAGACGTAGTATAGGACAAGATATCTAGTGTTTTGGCGCAAAATGTAAGTCCTATTGAGAAGTGGACAGGGAAGTGCATCCCTCTGCAAGGAATGTTCCTAAAAATGTGCACACTCCATCTGTTTACCTCTGATAAATGAAATATTTTTGCATTCCAGTGCTAAATTAGATGCATTCATGTGCTTAATCTGCACTTAGCAAGTCCTTGAATCGCTTAATTTCTACCATGGTCCTGTGCAAACTTCTGTGACCTGTCAAACGCTGCCACATTGGCCCTGCAGAAATCTAGACACACTTGTGCAAAAATAGGCGTTTGACATCCAAAATAGCATTCTCAGTGTGGTTTTTGACTTTTGTTCTTAAATGACCTTTTCTGATTGTGACTAGCAAATAGCTGCAGTTGTAGCAGGACAGAGATACATGGGTTAAATATCTCAACACACAATGGGCTCTCTTTGTAGGTCATAAGGATACAGATCGTATTTCTAACCGATAAGCTCACTGTTCAATATAAAACACATACACATTGTGATTTATTTATAAAACATTAACAAACCCACTTTCATTTCAGCCATTTTAAACAGTAAAATGTATACAGGTAAACCCTTTCTAATAGTACTATTTCTACAGGACACAGGAAATTGACAAAAAACTATAAATAAAAAGTGTTCCACATAACCAATAGAAATAATTGATTTAAACTCCCCTGAGATTCTATGTCTTCCAGATGGAAATGAAGGTGAGGCCCAGCCGAATACTACAATCACTGGTACTATAATGAATTAAATAAACTATAAAGCAAATGTACATAGCAAATAATACCATTATAACAGATGGTCCAACATAAAAATATACATTTTGTCATTTTAAACAAATCCTTAAAATACATCATGGTTTGTTAATCTATCATTATATACATCCTCTCCATCCCTGAACCATAATTAGATGATGAGAGCACAGATTGCCAGTACAATGAGGACGATGAAAAAACACACCCTTATAGTAAATGACATATAAAGACAGAAAGGACTCACCATGTTGAGGTCTGGCAGAGATGAAATGTGAGCAGTCTGAATGCTGAATCCATTTTGCTGCTGACTGTACGAGGCACACATCAGCAGCTGTGCTTGGGATGATGCTGAGGATGGCAGGCAGCAGCCCCTCCCTCCTCCTTCTAGGGAGGCAGACAGAGAATGAGCTCATGGAGCCTGTAACTGCAAGCACCCTCCCTCAGTTCCTATGGAAACTAGGCTGCTATCACAATGGAAGGTTGCTGTGTAGGTGCTCAGACTCTCATTCAGAGCTTCAACAGCATGTTGTCATTATGGTCCTGTGCTTTCCAATTACTACAAGGGAAGAGCACAAGAAATGTCTCCGTTGTATTGTAATTTATGATACATTGTTTCACATGACATTTATGAAAGTTAGGGTGTACAAGAAAATGATCTAAGGACCAGTATCAGCTTCAGGTGACTATTACTGCATAGTAAATCGGCGATCCAAAATACAATGACATTGCAGGAATAAACTGTTGATGAGAATTCTTCATCACTATTTGAATAAAATTAACAAGTGCAGTTCCACCTATGGTATGCACACAGTGGGCCGATTCATTAATGAACGGAAATGTGGAAACCTGACGTATTTTGCATAAAATTGCATAGCGCATCTCAGTAACAGACTATACGCCAGTGAATGCAAGTACATCCAATTCATCTTTGAATGCAAAGGACACTTCCAAGAGCCTACAATTTCATGCCCGGAACGTGGGACGGAGGGGGGTATGTAGGTAATTAATGTACAGTAAGAGCGTGCCAAGGTCGAGCGGACACAGAAGCGTCCGTTTTAATCTTTGGGCAGCTACGTGATTTTTAGTCGTATCATTTGCACCAGCTACAGGGCAGGTGTAAGTGACGTATGATAGTGATGACGGACGTGAATGCATCCTAAACCATGTGCTTGCAATTAGAGGCAACTGTAAAAAGTAATTTTATATACAGTACACCCCGAGAACATTTCGATAAATGTATTTGGTGAATTTTTTTTTTTCCATTGACTTTTTCTTAATGATTATGGTCCTGATTCATTAAGGAAAGTTAAGTAAAACAATTGAGTAAGTAGTTTCCTGGACGAAACCATGTTGCAATGCAAGGGGTGCAAATTAGTTTTCTATTTTGCACATAAGTTAAATACTGTCTGTTTTTTCATGTAGCACACAGATACTTGATAGCTTATTTGTACACTAAAATTTAAAGTTCGTATTTGTGTGCTACATGAAAAAGACAGTATTTAACTTATGTGCAAAGTACAAAACTAATTTGCACCCCTTGCATTGCAATTTGGTTTTGTCGAGGAGACTACTTACTCAATTGTTTTACTTAACTTTACTTAATGAATCAGGCCCTATATTATTAACAGGTGACAATAGTTGAATACTTTTATTTTGGTCAAGGAAATCCTGGGGTACTTCATTAATGAGATCTTGGAATACCTCTGGCGCATTACAAAGACCGAATGGCATGGCCAGGTATTCATAATGGCCAGAATGTGTGTTTAATGCAGATTCCTACTCGTCCCCTTCTCTAATGCGGATAAGATTATATGCTCCACTGAGATCAATTTAGTGAAGATGGTAGCGGTTTTGAATTGATCAAATAACAATGAGATGAGGGGAAGTGGATAGGTGTTTTTCATCATCATCATCATCATCATTTATTTATAAAGCGCCACTAATTCCGCAGCGCTGTACAGAGAACTCACTCACATCAGTCCCTGCCCCATTGGAGCTTACAGTCTAAATTCCCTAATATAGACACACACAGACAAATACAAACAAAGAGGGAGACAGATAGACAGAGACTAGGGTCAATTTTGATAGCAGCCAATTAACCGACCAGTATGTTTTTTGGATTGTGGGAGGAAACCGGAGCACCCGGAGGACACCCACGCAAACACAGGGAGAACATACAAACTCCACACAGATAAGGCCATGGTTGGGAATTGAACTCATGACCCCAGTGCTGTGAGGCAGAAGTGCTAACCACTAGGCCACTGTGCTTTAATCGTGCTTTTATTAAGGCCTCGAAAGACGATGTATGGACGCAGCCTGCCATCCTTTTTTCATACAAAGAAACATCCGGCTCCTACTGGAGAATTAGAAGGCCTAATAAAGCCTATTTGCAGATTCACCTCCACATACTCTTGCATGGCTTCAGTTTCTGGACCGGAGAACGCATACAATCATCATTTGGGTAACTTAGATCTGGGAATTAATTTGATGGCACAATCGAAGTCACGATGTGTAGGCAGAAAGTCAGACGGTTTTTTTGAGAACACATCCTGGAACCCATGGTAATATAATGAGCAAGCTGTTCCAAAAGAGATTGGAGAAACCGGAGAGGCAAAGCCAAATAGGCCTGAGAAAAATAAGAGCTCCAATGAAGAATCTCTCCTCTAGCCCAATCACTGGGTTACTGTAGAACGAGCCACAGATGACCCAAGATTAATGGAATGGACGGGCAGTTTATGAGGTAAGTTAGCTGTAATGGGGTTGTTTTGTAGAATATCTTACAGCCAGGAAACGGACCTCCATTCAGGCTGCAAACTGTAATAGCAGCACTGACTTCCACCGAGAGAATTCGAAGGACTTGGCAAGTCCACTGGCCAGAAAGCTGCCAGCAGCACCGCTGTCTAGGAAGGCCGAGACAGCAGTGCGGCATGAACCAAAGTGTCAGGATTCACAATATGAAGACCACTGAGAGAGTGTAAGTGAAACAAAATGGTTTATTATTACACAGGTTAGGGATGCAAGAAATTATAAGGCATCAAATACAAGTCAGAAGAGTATGGCAGTTATAGCAAGGATTACTCAGGAAGCCACAGATGAAGAGTATGGTCAATAGTAATATAGTTCAAAGAGGTAGTGCTGAGTAGCCGGAGAATACATGGGTGTCAGGATACCTGATTTACTCTGGAGGCACGAGGCACCGGATGAGTCACAGGACTGCAGGTTACTTGGGAGGCACGAGGTACCGGGCGAGTCATGGGTGTCAGAACTGCAGGTTATTTTGGGGGTACAAGGCACCGGATGCATCATGGGTAGCAGGACTCCAAGTAAGTCGGGTGGCACGAGGCACCAAATGATCAGTAAGCCGAAAAAGTGTAGTGATCTTCAGGGCGGAGTACTTGGGGGTCCAGGTAGGCAGACAACCAGTAGACTGGATCAGACACAGAAGAGTAACAACTGCAGACACAGGATCTGGATATGCCACAGACTGTAGGTGCTGGATTGCTAGTGGTGCAACGGAATTCAGACACAGTAAAGCAGGTGGGTCAAACAAGCCAAGGGTCAAAGCCACATGGCCCACCATGGTACCAGGGAAAAGACAGAAGAGAAGTCACAACAAAGCCGGGTCTGGGTCATAAGATGAGGTGCAGAACGAAGAGCCAAGTAGAGGCCAAAACCAGGAAATCAATCAGGAAACATACACAGGAAAGCCAGCAGCAGTAAAGGCAACAGATGAACTGGCAAGGACTGCTGGGGGAAGCAAGTCTTTATAGGCCAGGAACAGGTGCCAAGCATCCTGGAGTAAGGAGCTTAGCTCTGGCAGGTATTAGAGCAGTCCAAGTACCACAGTGGCCCCTTTGGTGGAACAGTGGTTTTGCAGGCTGGATACATATAAAGGCAAAAGTCCAACACAGTTTTTGGCAGCCAGGAGCTGCAGGAGGCAAGCAGCATCCACATTTAGGATGCTGCAGAGCAGCCGGAAGCAGACCGCGACACAAAGAAAATGTGTGCATGAACCAAAATTTAATTTTGGAGGAATTAACTTGTAAACCTAGGCGAACCTTCTTCACATTCTCTAAGCCTGATCTTTTCCAGAATTGTTGGGGCACGAACAGAGAAAGTGATCTTTGTTGCCACAGTAGAGCCAGAGACCTTGAGTCCATCTTTTGTTTCTTTCTTCTGACAAGAGAGACGATATGCCCCCAATTGCATGGGTTCTTCCGCCTCCATTTATACAGGAAAAGCAGATAAGAGGAAACACAGACACCTCCTCCGCTTTTCTCTCCTTGATTTGCCTATCAATATTGATGGCAAGTTGCATGAGGGCCTTGAGGGATGCTGGGGAAGGATACTATACAAGAGCATCTTTGATCTGTTCCGACAAATCTAAGCAAAACTGACTGCGTAAAGCAGGATCGTTCCATTCTCTGTCGGTAGACCATCGACTAAATTCAGCACAGTATTACTCGGCAGAGTGCCGACCTTGCCTCAAGGCCCTTAGATGGGATTCTGCGAGGCCACCCGGTCAGGATCGTCATAGAGCAGGCCCAAGGTGTTAAAGAAAGCATTTACAGACTGCAAGTTGGACATGCCGGAACGAGACTGAAGGCCCAGAACCAAGCGTCACCTTGGAGAAGGGAAATGAAGATAGCAACCCTTTGTTGTTATGACCATGAGGAACGGGATCTTAAACAGAAATAAGTTAATTGCAGCTCTCCTTACAATTGTGTTGTGCAAGCATTCTATGCAGTCCGTGCATAGACTGTCAAGTCACATACTACTAAATGTGGCAGTGTCATTCATTCATAGAATATTGTACTACATCTTGTAGTACAATATTCTATGAATGAATGATGCCCCTGCAGTGAGCACAATGCAATGTGACTGTCTATGAAGGGGCCGCACAGGGTGCCTGCAGCCATCTCCATAAAGTAGTAGCTAGATCCCGTCAGAGCATTTGTGAAATCAGCAGGTCATGCGGCTGTAGCAGTCACATGGTACACAGTGCTGGCGGCTTCTGGAAATCCTCCTGTTCCTGCACTGAGTTACTGATGGAGAAAAAGGTAAGAAGAAGGGGTAATGGGGAGGGAGTATGTGTGTGTAAAGCATGTGGGCAGAGGTGGAATATGTGAGCAAATCTGCTGGACATTTCTTTAATGACAGTGCTACAGGGCTCCTTCCCTAGACTATGGGAGCCCTGTAGCACCAAATGATTGTATCCTCTAATCAGGATATATTAAACTATTCCTTTCACCTCCTAGGCACACTCCCAATGATGTATATATATATATAATGGGAACAAGCGCTCAAATTCAGTAATATAGAAAACACACCCTGTCACGAGCAGCACATAGAGAGACTCTCTCCCAAGGGCCCAATGTCAATCCTGATACGGACTACATTACCCAGCACCACTTGGTTGTGGTCCTCTAGTTGGACATCGAGATCACCAACAGCGCTTACCATCGGGCGGTCAGGTTTTTCCTTCGGGAATACAGATTTTCTAAACAGGCCATATACCTTCTACAGCCCTTGGAGGACTGTTATTATCGTATGGAGTAACACTTTCTTCCAGATTTGAGTCTACAACGGTACTTTTAATATATAGGACTGTTATTATCCTATGGATTAATACTATTATCTAGCTTTTAGCCCACAACGGTATATATACATATATTCAATTTGGTCACCCCAGAGGGGTTTTGTTGCATGTTGTAAAGTGCATGGGTGTAACTAAGGTCTACACAGTGCACGGTTCATCAATGTGGGAAAACCACATGTCATTACATACTATATGTTATTTGGTATTGAGTTTGTATATGTGTGGTTATATGTTCTGGCACTGAGCGCTATATGATTTAATTACACACTCCCAATGATGCACAGCCACACCCCCAATGGTATGGCCACACCCCTTTGGTGGCAGCACATAGGTTTTCCTTCTAGTTAACTATATGGGCCCCATGAAGTTTTACCGGGGCCCAAAATTTCTCTTGGCATCTCTGCTTAGACCTTCTATCATACGGCGAGCGAGATTTACCCCCAAATGACTTCTGTTTAACAGTGTCTAATTTGTCCCAAAAGAGCATAATGTGCCATAATTTACTAGACTATTCTTTGTCTGCTGACAAAAGGTGTAACGAGAGCCATTGTCCTTGCTGAAAACCCAATACTGTCTAAAAAAACTCTAAGCCTCTCTGCATAACCTCAATGTTTTTCAGAATGTATTGTCTGCTCTCTTTCTTTTGGACATCTGTATAAAATGTTTTTCCTACAATCTAGATGTGTTGGCCACTGAGGCTTTGTCACAGTGCTGGCAGCAATCAAAAAAACACCACGTTTGGCCATGTCGCTTAGCTCAGAGACAACTGGTTGTGAGGTACTAGGTTAAGTCAAAGGATTGTAGAAAGTAGAATAGTGATGGACAAAGTTAACGGAATGGAGAAGGTAGAATAGTGAAGGTAAGGTTGAAGGATTGGAGGAGGTAGACTCATGATGAACAATCAATTAAAACAATTCTTCTTCAAACCACAAACAGAAATACAAATCAAAGGTTTGGTAGAACTTAGGGACTTTATAAAGGCTACAAACAGGTGAACAAATGGTTTTGGTTGACTTGATCTTTTCAATGGAAAGTATTTTTCTGCACAGAAAACAAAGGTGTATGTGAACTGTGTGATTGTGAAGATAAAGTAAAGTTGATGCCAGTTACTGTTTGGTGAAACAGGGTAAAAATGATAACCGAGGAAAGGTATACAAAGAAGGTATACTGTCTTTACCAAAGTAGGATCATTTTGTGACCAATCACAATTGTAATCGTGTGGTATACAGATAGCTTAGTATCTGTACGCATGTGTTACATACATAACAAGGGATTAAGTGATTGTGAGCGGTTGAAGGAAAATCGCTGGAAACCTGAGTATTCATCAATATTCAGTTCTCCCAGTTCTAAAGTACTCAAACAGGTGTGCTGTGTCACGGCAATAGGGTTTCTGGGATCCATTTCGGGACCCCTGGGGCTAGCTGTGGCAGGAGTGTAGTGGAAACTGGGAGGCTGGATGAATGCCCTGTCTATAGAGCTTGCTCTAATTCCATATACTGGAAGTTAGGAGGATGAATGCTGGTCTGGACTCCGTACTGAAATAAATGCCTGGAATCTGGAGCTGATGGACTGGAACCTGGAAGAAGGTAAAGGGGGGACCTAAACCCACGACCAGAGACTCAGTACCTCAAAGAACTCAGAGACTCAGGCAAATATAGCACCACAACCAGGACTGGGAATACTCAGAACTCAGGCAGAGGATATACAGGGGTGGCAACCTCCTGAACAGACTAAGCATGGAACTGGTCCTGAACAACTCAGAACCTGGTTTAGGTTTGGAACTGGAAATTTGTACCCCGAGACACAGAAATGGTTCCAGAAGGTGGATGACTCAGAACAGCAACCTACTACCCCAGATACCAGTAGGAGAAACAGGAATAGATTGATGAGAGGATGATCTACACAGAAGATAACAGCTGGAATCTTTACACAAGCTGACAGAATGAAGGTGAATCCACAAGAGGAATAAATAACCAAAGTATTTATTTCAGCAGGCAGAATGAAGCTGAATTCACACGAAAGGTTAACGGTTTGCAGTTCATATAACAGCAACAAGATGAAGCTGAATTCACACAAAGGATGATGGTTGAGTTCTGTGGGAGTCTGGAACTAGAAAAGTGTTGCACTGGCAACTTGCTGAGTGTAGGAGGAGACTCTTATAGTCTGCAGAGGAAGCCAATTGGTGGATGAGATCAGGTGTTCAAACTCAGCAGGATGTTAAGCAAATGTTTCACCCAAAATGGCAGCCTTCAGTACTGCAGACAGAAGTCATACTTGTCCCAGGATAGAATGCTGTATTTGACGAGGAGAGAGATGTACGGTAATATGGTACCGCCGAGTGGGGTACACAGGACTAATACACCGATACGTGACATGCTGAAAAGGCAGGATATTGCAAGATTGATATTTTTGTTCTCCCAGTTTCTGTGTTGGCATTGTATGAGGTGTTAAGTTGTACCTAGTTGAGAAGAAGTGAGTGGACGCAGCTTACAGAATTAGTCCATGGAAGCCACAAATCCCGTGCAGGAGTTTTGTGCTGCAAAGCGTTGAGGATTCCGTTTCCACACGGGCACTAAACAAACGTGTGAGATGGCTGATATGACCAATGTACAGGTCAAAGTAGGCCAGACAGGGTCTGTGTTTGTGAGTAGAGACTGTAAGGTAAGTATACAACTGCATGCTGTAAAGGTAAGTATGCAATGGCATACAGTAAAGTTTAGTATGCAATGGCATACTGTGATTAGTGGTTCAAGATGACCGGTGAATGTATGAAACCCTTTCCCATGGTTGGTAATGTTGATCAAGAGGTACTGAGTATATTTAGAGATTAAAAAAATGTTGTGAAAACTGAGAGTTAAACTGACTGTTTAAAACTGTGGCAATAGGAATGGAGCATTTGGCAGGAAAGCGCGTGCGCAGAGGAAAAAAGTGAAGAGAAGCGAGCACAAGCTGGGATAGTATAAGAAATAATGATAATCTGTATTAAGTGTGTAACTCTTCAGAGGAAGACGAGTAACTTAATGTATTTTTCTTTTGTTTTTGTTTATGTTTGTGTGATTCAATCTAGAAAAAAACCCTGCAATAGAAGTACAGTTAGTGCAACATATGCAAGAAAAAAAAAGGTAGTAATTGAATCTAGTGAAACCAGCTTTTCAAACAGTCTGGAGAGAGGCATCTATTCCATTCATTAGCAAGCCCAATATGTAAAGTGACATTCCCCACCTTATGTGGGTAATTATTAAAGTGCAGCCAGGCAAAAGAAGTGTATCATGTATTATTATTAGTAAAATAAATATGCTCTGTAATAAAAGTGTCCCTGCAATGGCTTAGTTTCAGAAATCCTAAAAAGAAAAAAATAAGGTTTAACATGTATGTGAGAGATATCCTTTTGTAGAGATAAATGGTTTTAGCAGTTGTTGCCAAAGAATGGATACAGTCTGAGGTTTCTTTTGTTTTCTGTTTTGTGTGTGTTTTCCTGTTGTTGGTTGATGATAAGGATTGAAAGTAAACAAATGAAAATGTTTTGTTTGATACTAAGTAAACTTTTTTTTTTTGTCTCTTCTTTAGACAAGGACAGCCAGAGATAAATATATTTATTAACTATGTGAATTGCAGGAGAAATACAACATTTTCCCGTAAAAGACAAGTTTACATTGGGTCATTGTAACACATTTTCTTATTCTCGAGTGGCTCCTGATAATAAATTTCAGGACAATAGCAGGACATGAGTAGCACACTCACATTACATGAAGGACTTGTGATAGTAACACAGTTACCAAATGAAGTAGCTGTTATTTAATTTTAAGCCTGCACATGACTGTAGTAACAGGGTGGATAAAGCTGTCAAGTGGGCAGCAGGTTTAAATATGACAACCAACAAATCAATGTTTTGTTTTCTAACTGATAACAAAAAAATTAGTTAATATGTAAGATTTGTGTTCCCTGCAGAAAAAGGCAGTCTGGAAGGGATGTGGTCAGAAGTCCTCTGGACTATGGAGAGATGGACGAGGTAGGCCGTGGCTCCCAGAACTTATCTTCCAGGTCTAGATGTTGCAGCACATGGTTTGACTTACCTGGGTAGAGAAGGTATGTGTAAGCTGGTAAGAGCATACTGGTGTGCACCAAATTTTTCTTCTCAAGCTAGTAGAAAGGCAATGTTCTGCCTTACTTAATTAAGGGAAAATATCAGGAAGACAATACCAATAGAGCCCTCTCCAGGGCCGTCTTAACAATATTATGGGCCCCCGGGCAAAGTAGTGCACTGGGGCCCTTCCTACACAACCACTCACCCACTGATGTATAATTAGTATGTGTACATTGTTTTTATTAAGGTTAAGATATGTATTCGCAACAGCAAGATCACATGTACAGATAATAGCTGATACTGAGGTGATTAGTCCACCTTTACGTTTTAATAAAGAGGGCTTGAAGGTTCTGAATAAATCTCCAGGAATAATATGCTGAAAAGTTGGCAAGCCTATGGGGCCCCTATGCTCATGTGGCCCCCGGGCAACTGCCCAGCGTGCCCAAGCGTTAAGACAGCCCTGGAGCCATCCAATACCCCTCCTAGAGATGGATTTTTTCCAGGTAAAACAAATCAACTTAATTCAATTGCCACCTTGCAGGATTCACAAGTTATATACTGGTGTATTGATGTAATCTATAACTGGATAAAGGTTCATTCAAATGTTTCTAATATTGCTTTGTCATATTTAGGATTTTTGTTAGTAGATGTGGTATCCCTAGAGTTATAGAAGATGATAGGGGTATTCATCTTACTGGTAACAACTTTTAGATAATAAGCACAACGTATGGGCAGTGATAGTAAGTTACATACTCTTTATCAGCTACAAGCCAGAGGCAACATAGAGTAAACGGTACTATCTAGAACGAATTGAATAGAGCAGTGGTTCCCAAACTTTTGCAGTTCGCGACACCCTTAGAGTCTCCATAATTTTTTGAAGGCACCCCTCCAAAATAATTACCGAGCAGTCCTGTTTTAGAAGTAGTTGGGTCAAAAATTTTTAATAAGTATTTAGGTCAGGACAGAAATGCTTATTTAGTTGTATGCAAAAATGCCCCCTCTGCATCCAGACACTCTGCCCTCTCTCACGCTGCCCCCTCTGCCCTCTGTCACACTGTCCCCCCTCCTCTGCCCTCTGTCACACTGTCCCCCCTCCTCTGCCCTCTGTCACGCTGTCTCCCCTCCTCTGCCCCTCTCACGCTGTCCTCCTCCTCTGCCCACTGTCCCCCTCCTCTGCCCTCTGTCACGCTGTCTCCCTCCTGTCATGCTGTCCCCCTCCACTGCCACTCTCACGCTGTCCCAGCTGCTCTGCCCCAGCTCCTCTGCCCTCTGTCACAGCTCCTCTGCCATGCTGTCCCCCTCCTGTCATGCTGTCCCTCTCCGCTGTCCCCCTCCTCTGCCCCCCTCCTCTGCCCTCTGTCCCAGCTCCTCTGCCCTCTGTCCCCCTACTCTGCCCCAGCTCCTCTGCCCTCTGTCCCTCTCCTCTCACTCTCCTCTGTCCCCCTCCTGTCATGCTGTCCCTCTCCTCTGTCCCCCTCCTGTCACGCTGTCACTCTCCTCTGTCCCCCTCCTGTCACGCTGTCACTCTCCTCTGTCCCCTCCTGTCACGCTGTCACTCTGCTCTGTCCCCTCCTGTCATGCTGTCACTCTGCTCTGTCCCCTCCTGTCACGCTGTCACTCTCCTCTGTCCCCACCTGTCACGCTGTCACTCTGCTCTGTCCCCTCCTGTCACGCTGTCACTCTGCTCTGTCCCCTCCTGTCACACTCCTCTGCACTCTCTCACTTTGACCCCTCTGCCGTGCGCCAGCTATAAAAAAAATCAAACAGAAACACTTAACAATCCGCGCGGGAGCCGGGACCCAGCATCCTCCTCTCTCACGCAGCAGCTGTCACTAATATGAGACAGCGCCGCGGCACCCCTGGGAGCCGCGGCGCACAGTTTGGGAACCGCCGGAATAGAGTGATAGTGGAAACTAGATTGGAGTGGTCGGAAGGTTGAACCACTAGTCCTCCCCGCTATCAGAACCACTCCTAAGCCACTTCTTAACCTGTCACCTTTGAAATACTTTTAACTTTTTCCTGAGATGACTTTATAATGGAGAGACTGTTGAAAATCTGAGTTCATAATTGAGAGACTGTTCAAAATCTTGTAGAGAAAAGCAAATAGTGAGACAGTAACAAAGAACGTTCGAAACACTGTCTCCTGAGATGTTACACTAACTGTCATGATGTTGGACTGGAAGAGTATGTTATGGACTGTAATTTCCTAAGCTCAGGTTATTTGACAGACAGCTACCAAGTGTTGATGACCAGCATCACATCCCTAGGAGTAGCAGAGAGACACTTGGACCCATTCCATCCACTGAAGAGGAGTCAACATCCAGAGAAGGTTCGAATTACAGCCAAAAATGACACTCGTGAATCTGTGGCGGGAGACCCAAGGTCGTAGTTAATAACACCTGAGCCAAGGACATTGCAAAGACTGTTATCCAGCATGGAGCAGTGTTTTTTCCTGTTCTTACTTTTCCAGTGTTTCTATTATCTAATTCTCTTGCCAGGACAGTCAACTCT
Organism: Mixophyes fleayi; assembly: GCF_038048845.1. Lineage (NCBI taxonomy): Eukaryota > Metazoa > Chordata > Amphibia > Anura > Limnodynastidae > Mixophyes > Mixophyes fleayi. Next base: position 254,297,706 of record NC_134405.1, on the reverse strand, counting down.
TTCAATGGTGAACAGGTGATGAAGACTGGTTCAGGTAGTGATACTGAGGATGTAGGGATGAAAGAGAAGTTGGTAGCACAATCGGTCCAGCCAATTACACTATTCAATTCAGGGGTAAAATAAAAGTTTTGCTAATCTTGGAGCTTGCAGACAGTGTGAGGGGCTATTGTCTGAGGAGCATTGTGTCTGTAAGTACTGTGACCCCATAGTTGAAGAGAGGTGCATTCAGCAACGCCAGTCCTGTAATAATTTGGACTTGAGCAGACATCTGTGAGAATGATTATCATTCTTTGGTGGGTAAGGTTTTAGACCAAACTGATTGCTGGGTGTGCTCTTACGTGCCTCAGGTAATATTTTATGTAGGACTAGTTCTCTTTCCATCAAATATTTCTGAGGTACTCGAATTATGGAGTGGGAGGCCAGCAGAGGGAAGGTAATACAGTTAGGTCTTTTAGTTTGAAGTCTCCCAATATTCAGCAGGCCAAACACCGCTTCACGTACAAAGAAACTTGAGTATTGGGAGACTGGACAGAATGAACAGACAATAGCCCACCCCACAAATGTTGATGAAAAACCAGTTGATATTATTAAAAGACTAATTAGTTAGAAAAGGTTGAAGGAGATAATAAATTAGATTATGTTAACAGACATAGTATGATGTTATGGGTGAAAATTTAGTGCTTAAATATCGTATTAGCTAAGAAATGCTTCGGACAGATGGACAAGTTAGTCATGAGGATCTTTATTAGAATAGTCTGTATTGATGTAACATGTTTTATTGTACCTTGTATCCTTCCAGATAAAGTATTACATATGTGAGTGAAGAGCATGCAAAAGGTTAATTCCAAGCTCCAAAGGTATATGTTTCATAGAAAAAGACAAAAGTACTACTGAGATCCTGCAATAAAATTTTAGGGTGAGAGTGTTAGGAATACTCTCAAAGGGTGGCCTGTGAAAGTCAAATAATTGAATGAAGTAAACTAAATTAATTGATATTGTTTTACTGTGCGATTGCAATTAGTACACCACGTGTAATTTCACAGATTAATAACACACATTTACATTCGCACTTACACTTGTAAATAATACATATTTATTAAGGTTCCAATACACATTTATTTATTAGTAAAATGTATTAGAGATTAATTATACATAGATAATATTAAAGTTAGGGTATTTATGGTTCAGGTCTTAACCCGGTTTTGACAGAGTAGCGATCGCATCTAGCAGTCGGACGTTATAAGCAATATGACATGAATACTCAAAAGTACTTTGTTTGTGGATCAGTTTGAACTGGTTATTCAGCTGAAAGACATGTAGACAACAGTTGTGGGAAGTTGCCCCCCACACCTTTGGAGACGATCAAATGAACTGACCTATGGCCAGCAAACAACTGGAACATAGTTAACCCCGGACCAATGAAGACCTCTCTGAGTGTTATCTGTGTACATAGTGACATCATCAGTGTTATTTTGTTAACTGACACTGCATATAAGAAAGCTCCTGGTCCTTTGTTAAAGTCTCCACCTTCCTGACTGTAAACTACATGGACCTGGGCCCAGGTGAAGCACTAGCGAAAATGTAATGTATTCATTTTTTATACTTTCCTGTTTATTGTTATATCTTTTAATGCTTCAGCATGGCTTGCTGTAAATCCTGCTATATTTTGCAATTAAATATCTTTGTGCACTGGAACCCAATAATTGCATTGGACAATGTGTACTGGTAGCGAGAAAAAGAACATAACACAGGGAAGTGTCAATAAATCATACAAAATTACGATATAATAGAATAGACTAACAATAGAAAGAAGAGCCCAAATTTTGAAAATAATTGTATTTTTGTAACTAGATGTAAAACCAACCATACGCGTATTGAGCGAATAGTTAAAAAATATGGCGATATTCTACTGCGTGATCCTTTTTTGGGTCAACATATGCCGTCTAAACCAAAGGTTATTTACAGAAGAGCTAGCAATTTTAAATCTATGCTAGCACCAAGCTTATTGAGAAAGGAGTCTTCGCCTCCTGCTCCTGTTAGCGGTTTATCATGTGGTATGTCCATTTCTATTGTCACCAATAAATATTCTCTGATGTGATTATTGTGGTTCCAATGCACAAGAGATTTAATAGCAAAATATATCAGAGAATAACAAAATACAGTAATCTATAACTGATACATTACACCTGCACATTGGATCCAGTAACAATCATTCAATCATGAAGTCTGCAGTCAAAGAGAGAGTGAGGGATACAATCCAGTGGTTTCTTTATGCAGTTTGAGTTCACAAAACAAAAAGTGATGATGTCACAAGGTGCACAAAGATAACTAAAAGAGTTCTTCATTGGATCAGAGTTTATGACGTTCCAGTAGAATGCAGGTCATAGGTCAGTTCAACCAATTTTTCTGAGGGAAACTCATTCCAACACCTGTGTAAGTATCTTTCCTCAAGGAACCACCTAAAATCTGGTTTAAATGAATCCATTAACAAAGTATTTATGAGAATTAATCTTATACTAATCATAACTAGCGATCGCTATGTGCGATTGCTTCTCCGGCGATACCAGATTCCTACTGGTAACATTTTAATTAATATAAGACCAAACACAATACATTTGTTAGGACCTGAACAATAAGTACCTTAAATGTCATTTTATCTTTTTATAAATAATCTCTAATTCTTAATAATAAAAGAATGTGAATTGAAACTTTATTAAATGTGAAATATTTACAAATTTAGGTGTGAATGTAAGTATATTTGCTCTTTTTCCTGTGTTTCTTACACACCATCTAAAGCGTAAGAAAGATATTGGAATTCTTGAATTGAAACTCCAAAAAGCAATGAAATTACAATGATTAAGGCAGAAACCTTAATGGACGTGTTCTTTGCGCAATACAGACATGGTATGCCATCACATCCTGTGGTTAGCTGCAGATTCAGCACTATCATGGACATGTTAAACCGTAAGGTTTTTTGTCTATGGAATATATATATATATATATATATATATATATATATATATATATATATATATATATATATATATATATATATATATATATGTAAAAAATATGCATATACATACACACACACACAAAACAGGGATACTCTGCACTCTCCAAATACACAATTAATGCTGTACTGACTACCTTTCTATATTAAAAACATGGAATGTTAGTTCCACATATTGCAATATATGTTAAGCTGACCAATTCACACCAAAGTCTTCCCATTCTGGTCAGTCCTAACATGATCAAATGCTATGCTTTTTATCTGAGCTAAATTCCTTACCTGCACACAGCTTTTAAAGGCAAATTTTTCCCAAGCACTAGCAGCCTTGGGAGACCTGGGACTCACCTGACACAAGTTGGAGTTAATTAATTTAAAGAATTGGATGCAAGAGAGATGGGACTTACATTGTATAAAGTATATACTGCACCATGAGCGCACTCTGGCTATATATACACATACATACGCACACACACACATACTGCATAAATAATTTACATTTACATATATATATATATATATATATATACATATATATATATATATATATATATATATATATATATACACACACACACACACACACACACACAAGTTAACCCGTGCATGATACTCATGCATTCTAGTCAAATCAAGCTACTTAAGGTCTTAAAAAGGTTCTTGTCATGCATTTGGACCTAGCCCAGGCCTCCTCAGGGGAAGAGCGTTAGTTCCCAACGCAAGCGGCCTTTTTAATGTGGGTTCATGAGGTAAAATTACCTCACAAAAATGAGTTTGACCCCTTAACTCGTAAATTTAGCCTTTACTACCCCTCCCACGGGGGGAAGGAGGGATGATGGAAGTTAACTGACTTGACTATTCTAATTTTTTTGTCAAATAATGTCAGTATACCAAATTTCAGGTCAATTGGATGAGCCCTTTCTGAGAAAATAGTTTTTACCACACACACACACACACACACACACACACACACACACACACACACACGCCTCTACACATGTGTGTTCATGATGTAAAATTACCTCACGAAAATGAGTTTGAGCCCTACCAAATTTCAGCTCTTTTTGAAATTTTTTTCCCCACACACACTAAGAATTTAGTAGATCAGTGTATAACTCTGCCCAGCAGGTGGCGCTGCAACTTGGGGTTTTTTTTTCCACACACACACAGACGCCACTAAGCATTTATATATTAGATATATATATATATATATTTTTACATTACATATATATACATACACACACACACACACACACACACACACACATACACACTAGTGTAATAGTAATAGTGTAGTCCTTAAATAAAATGAACAATTCCAAGTGACACGTCTTGTGTATTTGGTGTAGATTTTTTCATAGCCACGGCTTCAGCAGTGAGCCAGGACGAACGAACAATCACGGAGACTGTTAGTTTTTAGTTATTTTCTTAGGACAGAATGTTAAGTGCATTACATAGGGAAAATATGTAGAAATGCTAAATAACTGGTATCAGAGCACTCATGTGTACAACATCAAAATAGCCAAAAAACATAAATTAACAAACTAATGGATAAAACACATTTACACTATTAAAGTAAAATATAAACTGCTGGCGCTAAATACTAAAATTGTCGGAATGAGTATCTAATTAGTGTATTTTATATATGCACAAAAATATTGAATATATGGAAAAATCACATTCTATATAGGTCTGATAAAGAGTAAGGTGCTGCCTTTTTGCACAGACAAGTATGACGACTTTACGAAGTACAGCACAGCATATGGGAAATAAACAAACTTGCTTACATAAGCTTAGTGTACTTTTAAAGTTGTTTCATAAAACATTTCATTGAAACATCTCCCTCTAGTGGACAGATTAGGGATTTCATTAAATCTTCATGCCATATCATGTAAGGGTAAGGGATTCATTATTTGGAATACTTGTGACTAAGGGCTAGATTTACTAAGCTGCGGGTTTGAAAAAGTGGGGATGTTGCCTATGGCAACCAATCAGATTCTAGCTGTCATTTTGTAGAAGGAACTAAATAAATGGAAGCTAGAATCTGATTGGTTGCTATAGGCAACATCCCCACTTTTTCAAACCTGCAGCTTAGTAAATCTAGCCCTAAGGGTTTTCTGGATAAGGAGTTTTTCTGTAATTTGGAACTAAAGCACCTAAAATATTCTAAATTATATATAAAAAAATGACCTGTGTGTTCGCACAGTACCCCTTGCATTCTCCTCACAAAAATTGTTTAGCACCATGACTGTAGGAAAAAATTCTCAGTAATAATTTTTGTCTGTATGATATCAGCACTGAACAATTAATTTTGCTGTCCTTGTTGTCCTTTGGAAAATTCTTGCTAACAGATTTCCTGGTTTCCAATGGATTCTTATGAATGTTATTGTAAAGTTGTTTCCTGATGTTGCGTGTGTGTGTGTTGGATATGGGTCCTGATTTTAGTTCATTTGTGGTGGATTTTAGTGTTGTTGGTAGGTAATATTGTCTGTGTTTGATGATACAAAAGGAGAAACAAGCTGTAAGGCGCTAGCTGTACAAATGCTAGTTATTCTAAAAAAATATTATATAACTATACCTTAATAAAATTGGATATATAAATGATGCCCAAAAGAAACCTGCAGCTCTCCACTTTAACAAGTACTGTACCTTGTTAATAAATCATATACAAACAGAAAAAAGAAGCATGTGGAAGCACTGGTTAATCTTATAGCAATATATATATATTGTAATAAATAGATAAATAAACATAAGTGCTCAGCGTGACAATTAAGCACCTAATTATCAGGGCCGTCTTTCCCATTGGGCACAATGGGCAGGTGCCCGGGGGCCCTGCAGCCCAGGGGGGCCCGTCGGAGGCAGCACAAAAAAAAAACCTGAAAAAAAAAAAAGAAGACAATACTTACCTTGCGGTCAGCAGACGATCCAGCTCCCTCCATGGTCTCCTCCTCCGTGCGGTGCTCGCAGTGCATGTCGGGCGTGATGTCATCACGCCTGCCCGACATCCATTGCGGAGCACGACGGAGGAGGAGACCATGGAGGGAGCCGGATCGCCTGCTGACCGCAAGGTAAGTATTGTCTTCTTTTTTTTTTTACTTAGTAAGTATATAGAATAAAATAGCAATATAAGTAAAAAACACACCTATAAGCAGCTAATTATAACCCAATGTCCACAGTTATCAAACAATGAAGGGCTGTATCCAGTAACTAGCCCTAAGGCAAAGAGTCAATAGTAGCCAAAACACTATATTATGTCATTTAAACAAGATGGTTCCTGTAATATTAAACTGTAAGTACAAAGCCTAAGCACACTTTGTATACCAAACATCTCTGCCTCAGCAATCAAATCTCAGTTGTACCTTATAAAGACTGGTTGTTGCTCCTAATTTCCTCCTTAGAGACTGTGGTGTAGTGTCCTGGGTTTGAAGAAGCTGTTTCCGTGTGATAAAAGAATAAACTGGAAACTGTTAGAACTCTGTCTGTTGTTTGTACCTGGCAGCAGTGCCTCATACCACCAGAGGTGCTGCTGTTCTGTTCCTGAACTCTTCTACTTGCCTGAAGGAGTTATTCTCCTTGCATTATGCCTGATTAGAACTGCACCTGTCGCACTGCTTTAAGTTCCTGCCTCTAGCTGTGCTCTATGCAGTTCATCCGTTTGTTCCTGGGTGCTGCTAACCTGCTCCTGTGCTGTTTGGTATATACCTGCTGGACTGAACTTCTGTGTATGACCCTTGCCTGTACCTTGGACCTTGCCTGCTTGCCTGAGACCCCGAATTGTTTGCCTGTACCTTGGACCACGCTGTTTTGCCTGTTGCCCTGACCTTTTGGACAGACTTCTGGACCTCGCTAATTTGCTTGATCTCTGCCTGGCTATTTGGATTTGTTTGTCTGATCACTGCTTGATCCCTGGACTCTGCCTGCTTTCCTGGACAGCCTTGTGCCTTCTAGACTGGGGTAAAACTTATAATACCTGTTTCTGCCATTTTTACTATACAGTCTCCTTAGAAACCTGTTCTTATCAGTGGATCTGAGTAATCTTTGTTTGTGTATTTACCTGAATAAAGACACTTTGCTTTACACTTCTGTTGCTCTTCGTGAATGCACTGGGATTCATAACAGAAACTCCGATAGCTCTGCCAGTAAAACACGTGTACAGAAAAAACATGGGTGCGGGCACGTCAGCATTAGCTGACTCGTTTCTCCATCTCTTCATTGGGCGGTTTCGTCAGAGGTTGTATATGATGGTCATTGCAAAATGTTTTCTTATCTGACGATTTCCAAATCCTATAATCTTTGATTTTTTTGTAACCTGTTCTAGGTTTTTTTATAATCCTCAAATTCCTCAGTTTTGCTTAATTCTGATATCTCTTTAAAAAAAAATAATGAAATATATGTATGTATATTATATATATTGAAGACATTCACTCATTCACAAACTTAAGCATTAAAATACAGTTGTCATATACTTTTACTGAAAAGAGTTCAAGGCAAACAAACGGAAGACAAAATATCATAAGATTAAGGTAAACAGAGTGGATGAGACATGAAATGATGTATGCATCAGAACGCTGAAAATAAAATCAATAAAATCCATATTGATTCATTGTGCGATCCTCTGATCAATTGAAAACATTAGTGACATGCTTTACAATCAGAATAATAAAGACACATTGGGATGTAATAGCCAGAAGGCACAGGGAGACTGGAACGTGAGGTGATCACATGTAGATCAGAATACCCTGTTTGTATATACTGTTTCTTATGGCTTTAATGTGGGAAGAGGTGTTTTTCTAAAATCAGGTTTATATAAATGCTTCAATTTTGTAGTCAGTCTCTCAAATATCTCAAATGCACTGTGTGACTATAGTTCATTATATTTGGAAACTTAATACCCCATTAGCTGTAGATTTTTGCAGTTATCACTTGGGTGGTTTTTCTCCCATATGAATGTACAGAATATTATATTAATGATTTTAACATCTTTGCCAGTCAGCAAAAGAGGCAACATTTGCAAAGGATATAATAATTTAGGAAAGAACACCATCTTCAAGAGGTTCTTCCTACCAAAATAGGATAAATTGAGGTGCTCCTACTCCCCCCAAATCCGGTTTTAGTTGATTCATCATTTTAACAAAGTTGAGTTTATAAAGGGGCCAGATCCGTGGGCAACTGAATGCCGAAATAAAAAAACATATTAACATAAAATTTGACGACAGATAAGAACCGCTTGGTCCATCTAGTCTGCCCATTTTTAACCTATGGTAACCACAAACCCTCTTTGATTCACAATTCTTTGAAAGGATATCCTTATGTCTAGCTGTGACTGGATCACTTATAAATAACTTCTGGTATAAATTTATTTAAAGGTAATAGCGCAGGGCGCTTATTTATATAATTGCACATGCACTTATTTTTTATATTGTGTATATTTTAGGAAGAGAAATCTTTAATTTCTGAGACCAGAGGGAGAAAATTCTTTTTTTTCTGTTTTAACCTTTCTAGAGGAAATGCCTTCTTTCTGATATATATATATATATATCTGACACAATAAGCCTTTGTTTTAAAAACCTTTTGAATATCTTGGTGTAAGGAAATGTCTTGGTTGGGGTTTACAACTTTTCCTGGGGAATTCTTTTCATTTGAGGAATTGTGTATTCTGTAACTGTTGGAAGAAAGGACTCATGCTAATTAGATCTTTTGATGTGTGAGCGTCATATGAAGATGTTATTAGACTTGCTGTCAGACAGCCACTGTGCAGGATATCAAAGCAAGGTTTTAAGATATCACAGATAAGCGTAAATATTGTTAGCTTTGCAATGCATGAAAATCTATGTTTTGGTAAACAGGTTACATCCCGATTCTAAAAATAGTGCAGACTGTCACGGATCTCAAACAGAAGTACAGCTAGGAGTCACGAATTTGGTGAAAACACTCTGTTTATTTGCAGAGAGGTATTAACAACAGGTAACAAGGAGCAGTGATAAATACCAGGTTCCAGCTGATGCAGAAAGTAGCATGAATGTCCAGAAACAATCAGGTAAGGACAACAGGAAATTACATCAGGATTGGACAACAGGAAAGGACATCACAGGATGGGACAACAATAACCAGCCCTGTGTGCTGGGAGTGACAGGTATATAAAGGAAAAACCACACCCAGGTGCATGGGATAATTGGTGAACAAGTTAACCCCTAAGGCAAACAAGAAAGGCATAATAGCAGCACCTCTGGTAATCAGAGGTACTGCTGCAATACAATACAATACAATAATAGGACACAAAGGGCAGGAGCTGCCATGCAAAGCAGCATGTAATGCATAAGCTGAGGGCAGATCGTGACAGTACACCCTCCCTTAAGGGCGGATTCCAGACGCCTAATTACCAGAAATGTCTGAATTCATCGGAATCATAGTCCAGAATTGGGGGCCCGGCAGAAAAGTCCTCGTCCAAGGGCGGAAAGGCAAAGGAGACCATGCCAGTTGCCAGTTCAAGAACTGCAGAACCTCCTCTCCTCTTACGTCCTCCTCTCTTACGGGACTTTCTCGGAATTGGGGCCTGAGCCAACTGAGTGGAGCACAAAGGTATCTCTTGGCCAGGTGAGATGGGTGGTACTGGTGATATTGCAGAGGCCCCGCAAGATGGTATAGCAGGGACAGTTACGAACTTGTTGAAAACTGGCTTAATAAAGGATTGAAAGTCCGATAAAATGGGGTGATTCGTCTCAATAAATGGGTTTGCCCAATCTAATGCCTCTCCCCTAAAATGGGATATTAGAAATAACACCTGTCTCTTAGGGCTACTAACAAGGCTTGGTGTGGAGGGGATCTTTGAAGCAAATAACCTCAGATAGGCATTAAGTTGGGAAGGATGCCCCTCAAAGAAAGGTGACGGTTCAGACTTGGCATCCTCGGTAACAGATGGCTCGGACTTGGCAGACGACTTGGCAGCAGGCTCGACAGGAGACCCGGACTGGGCAGCAGGCTTGGCAGCAGGCCCGGACTGGGCGGCAGGCTTGCCAGCACTTTGAGAAGCCTGAGGGCAGACAGCACTTTGAGAAGCCTGAGGGCAGACAGCACCAAGTGGTAACTCGGGCTGAACCGCATGGACTGGCAACTCGGGCAGGACCGCATGGACTGGCAACTCGGGCTGGACCGCATAGACTGGCCACTCGGGCTGGACCGCATGGACTGGCCACTCGGGCTGGACCGCATGGACTGGCCACTCGGGCTGGACCGCATGGACTGGCAACTCTTCTGGAGCAGACGGGAGGGGCAGCGCCCCCTCTGGAGCAGACGGGAGGGGCAGCGCCCCCTCTGGAGCAGACGGGAGGGGCAGCGCCCCCTCTGGAGCAGACGGGAGGAGCAGCGCCCCCTCTGGAGCAGACGGGAGGAGCAGCGCCCCCTCTGGAGCAGACGGGAGGAGCAGCGCCCCCTCTGGAGCAGACGGGAAGGGCAGCGCCCCCTCTGGAGCAGACTGGAAGGGCAGCGCCCCCTCTGGAGCAGACTGGAAGGGCAGCGCCCCCTCTGGAGCAGACTGGAAGGGCAGCGCCCCCTCTATAGCAGACTGGAAGGGCAGGAACAGAGACAGCGACTGAAGACTCTGAACCGGGGACAGGGGCAGGAGACTCCAAGCTGGAGGCAGAGGAAGTGACCTCAGAGCTGGAGGCAGAGGATGTGACCTCAGAGCTGGAGGCAGAGGATGTGACCTCGGCACAGGAGGCAAAAGGATGTGACCTCGGCACAGGAGGCAGAGGAAGTGACCTCGGCACAGGAGGCAGAGGAAGTGACCTCAGAGCTGGAGGCAGAGGATGTGACCTCAGAGCTGGAGGCAGAGGATGTGACCTCGGCACAGGAGGCAGAGGATGTGACCTCGGCACAGGAGGCAGAGGCTGGCACCTCTGCACAGGAGGCAGAGGCTGGCACCTCGGCACAGGAGGCAGAGGCTGGCACCTCGGCACAGGAGGCAGAGGCTGGCACCTCGGCACAGGAGGCAGAGGCTGGCACCTCGGCACAGGAGGCAGAGGCTGGCACCTCGGCACAGGAGGCAGAGGCTGGCACCTCGGCACAGGAGGCAGAGGCTGGCACCTCGGCACAGGAGGCAGAGGCTGGCGGCTGGCACAGGAGACAGAGGCTGGCGGCTGGCACAGGAGACAGAGGCTGGCCCAGGAGACAGAGGCTGGCACCTCGGCACAGGAGACAGAGGCTGGCACCTCGGCACAGGAGACAGAGGCTGGCACCTCGGCACAGGAGACAGAGGCTGGCACCTCGGCACAGGAGACAGAGGCTGGCACCTCGGCACAGGAGACAGAGGCTGGCACCTCGGCGCAGGAGACAGAGGCTGGCACCTCGGCGCAGGAGACAGAGGCTGGCACCTCGGCGCAGGAGACAGAGGCTGGCACAGGAGACAGAGGCTGGCACCTCAGCACAGGAGACAGAGGGAGTGGGTGCCTCAGGACAGGCGGCTGGAGCTGACAGATTGGGTCTCTTCGCAGAGAACAGGAATGCTGGAGCATAAACAGATTTGGAGTGCCGAGAGGAAACAACAGGAGATGGTTCAGTAAGCTGACGTGGTCTACGGACAGGACAGTCCTGCAAGAAATGTGCATTGCTGGCACAGTAGAGACACGGTTTGTTGGTTATTCTGCGCTGTCGCTCCACTTCGGTCAGATGGGGGCGTGGCTCCCTTGTGAACCGGGCATTAGTGAAACTGCAGTTGTTAGTTATATGCAAATTTGACATGGTATTATTGCAAGGTGTTGGCGGCACGGATTCAGCAGCAGACAGAGTTGGCTGGGTCAAATCAACAGTATTAGATTTCAGTGAAACAGTCTCTGATAGTCTCCTGAGTGGGTCCAAAAGCAAAGTGGAAAATTTGGCCAGCTGGGAGCGTAACAATATAATGTCCATTTGTAAGGTTTGTAGCAGTGGTAATTCCATGATTGGTAAAACAGACATGTTGCAAAAGACAAATGAAAACTTGATTGCAGCAAAAAAAGTCCCAGAATAAAACAAAACTTTCACCTGACTGCAAAGCTGTTTTTTGGGCTGGTTATACTGTCACGGATCTCAAACAGAAGTACAGCTAGGAGTCACGAATTTGGTGAAAACACTCTGTGTTTATTTGCAGAGAGGTATTAACAACAGGTAACAAGGAGCAGTGATAAATACCAGGTTCCAGCTGATGCAGAAAGTAGCATGAACGTCCAGAAACAACCAGGTAAACGGTAATGCAGGGTAGCAGAGGGTAGGTATTAACAACAGGTAATAAGGAGCAGTGAAAAATACCAGGTTCCAGCTGATGCAGAAAGTGGCATGAATGTCCAGAAACAATCAGGTAAGGACAACAGGAAATTACATCAGGATTGGACAACAGGAAAGGACATCACAGGATGGGACAACAATAACCAGCCCTGTGTGCTGGGAGTGACAGATATATAAAGGAAAAACCACACCCAGGTGCATGGGATAATTGGTGAACAAGTTAACCCCTAAGGCAAACAAGAAAGGCATAATAGCAGCACCTCTGGTAATCAGAGGTACTGCTGCAACACAATACAATAATAGGACACAAAGGGCAGGAGCTGCCATGCAAAGCAGCATGTAATGCATAAGCTGAGGGCAGATCGTGACACAGACCTCATGGGGGCTGGCTTACCCTTTGAGGCTGTATCCAAACTGTATAAAAGGTGAGCTGTTTCAGCATGTAATGTATCATTCTGATGTTCCATCAGACCTAACCACTGATACCTTTAATCAATGGAACTGTCCTTGTCAGGGCACCTGAGCAAAATAAAAATTCACTCTTTGCTTCAAGACCCTGCTTGACAACTTCTTTAATATTGCTGCAATCCTGTGACCTGCAGATTAGACCCTAAATCTAATCCGTTCTCCGACTGTTTCTGAGGTTGTACCACTGCTCTGCCGCTACCCAGCAGCTGGCCAGTGGGATATGTCAGGGGGATTCATCCACAGCACCCTGACCCATAGTAAGCGGTCAGGGGTACCAGCCCAAGTATACCAGCATAGGAGTACACTAGCAGCGACAGTAACCCAGAAGGACCGTGGTTCTGGGCACCATAAAGGAACCCAGTGGTGGCAGCAGGCTCCTCCTACTGTGGCAGGAGTGGAGTATTCGGAATAATGAAAGGGGACGGTGGCAAAGTAAGCCCAGCCGGTTCCCAGCAACAATAGACAGGGTGGCATAGGCGATCGATCCTGTCACACCTGCCAAAGCATCTTTAAATTGCTTTACTGTGTTAATCTACTACCTCTGACTATTACACTTATCCACCCTTTCTGTGAAGTAATTTTTTCTCAAATTTCCTCTGAACCTACTTCCCTCCAGTTTCAGTGCATGTCCTCGTGTTCTAATATTTATCTTCCTTTGAATAATGTTTCCCTCTTGTACCTTGTTAAAACCCTGGATATATGTGAACGTTTTTATCATGTCCCCCCTTTTCCTTCTCAATATAGTTGCCCTTCTTTGTAGTCTCTAATGAATAACAGATTAATGTGGTTGTGTTTGTCCCCTCTTTAAATACATAGATGTGGATTTAGCAAAATAAACCTGAAACTGAACCATATTCCTCAATCCTTTCCATCAGGAGGTCTAGTGAGGTTTCTAGGTTAGATATATATTAATAGATCATGTGCAGAGGCAGTGATTTTAATGAATTCTGTCCCTATCCGAATGACCCTCAGCAATGGCCATTTTTGTACGTCGCTCAATATAGGATCCAGTGACAAACTGAATAATAAGGGGGATATTAGACCCCCTTGTAGCATTCCTCTACTCATTTCCAATGGTGCTCCTATTGTGTTGTTAACTATTAGGGATACATAGGGTTTATGATAAAAATGATCTGATTAGGGCTATGAAGTTCTCTAGAAATCCATCTTCTCTAAAACTGTAGTCATAAAGGACCACAATACTATGTCAAGCACCTTGAGGGCTTCTAAGCTTTAAATACAGTACAGAAATGTTGCTAATGACAAACAAAAATTAATAATACATCCCAAATATTTATATATACAGTATAATGATCACTTAAAACAATATATGTATATGAAAAATGTTTTGAAATATCAGTTCCATAATTGAATCTCCCCAAAAAAGTATAAAGAATAAAAGCACTTGAAACTGTCATGAATCACCCTAAGAGTTTAGTTATCAGAAGTTGTTGTTGACGAGAGCTTCACCTTTAGCAACTCCCTTTCCCATGGAACCAGATATGTTCGCCGGTACACGGATGTCCGCAGGACTTAATCTCGAGTAGTGATAAGTTAGAATGAGACAACCCTCTGCCGTCTCAGACCTTCTTGGTGTTTAGCAGCTGTGCAGCTTATCTACAAGTACTGACTCTGGGACTTGACCTGGACACCACCTAGAGAGACTCCCACTGTTACCTGGCAATATTCCTGTGGGTACCAGGCAGCTGCCATGCACGAGCAGAGCTGTTGCAGTCCCAGCTGTCTAGGCTGAGCTTCCCCATGAGATTACCCATATATTCATATCAAGCTCTCCATCAGGCACCCTCATCAACAGACAAAGACAGACACCCTCCCCCTGCATGAGCACCATCACCAACTCCTATACCCCACATGCTCCCGCCCATCTAACAACCTGAGGGGCCATCTTGGAATCAGCCAGTGACGGAACCCTGCTTTTAATATAGAATGACAACCATATCTTTCACTGTCCTCAGGGAGTTGAATAACCCTTTTCAGGAGTGGTTCATCTGTTATTCCCACATTATTAATGGGAAACGCAACTCCCTCAACTCAGCACCCGGAGTTACACCACACCTGTGATTCTTTTAGCTACCACACAGCCAGCACCCAATGACAGGGAGATCAGATGCAGAACAGACAAACATAACATCTCCTTTTGCCAGCATCTAAAAATACATCAATTCAGGGGCCTAGCTATGCAGCCATACAAGGTGGAAGCACGAGCCCGGAGCTCAATGCTACAATGGAACCAGCACCCTATTTCCATCAGTGGTATTGCCATCCCACCGGCATCTTTAGCCTGCTGAACCTTCCTGCCTCATCTGGAAGCTTCCTGGATTCTGACCCAACTAGCAACAAGTAGTATCTTTGGCGCATAGCTGTGGCCCTGCTCCTCCCTCACCCAGCACCCGTGCTGGATCATATGGCACTCAGTCTATTGGAGCTCCGGCTACCTGGCTGAGTAAACAGTAAGCTGCAGAACAGGAGGTCGGCGGCTCCATTGCGAGTCTCCCTGCCGCCTCCGGGTGAGTTTACTGGAAGCGGGTGAGGCCCACATGCATCTGAGGCCTCCCACATGATGCCACCATATTCAGATACAAATGGCAGCTTCCTCTCCAGCCTGCAGCCATCTTCAGTCAGTAACTGGCACACCTTTGGCTTCATGTGAGCCTTAATATGGACTAACCTGTGGTGTCGACCATGACCCCCAGACCCGGGTCCTAGCCCACACACTACCTTTTCTTCTAACCTAAGTACAGAGACTTTAGCATCTCTACACCCCTTACTTGTCTTTGTGGTCTTCCTTCCAAGTGCACCAGGCATAAAGGGGTCAGGAAGACAGGCAGCTAAGACATCCCTCAGAGCCTTAAGAAATTTGCCTACACAGATTTAAAGAGCCTCCCTCTCTGCACTGACCTCAAAGACTCCGACGATTCGGATACCTCTCCGCTCACTCACAAAGACGTGCAATATCTGTTCCGTGAGGTTAAGGAAACAAGAAAATCTGTGCAGACAGTCCAAGTGGAAGTGCACAAATCTATAGGCTCTCTGATGGCTAAATTATTTGATCTTGGGAACCCGGAATGACCACTTCAAATCTAAAATGGATTAGGTTCTTTCCATTCACCAGGACGTGGCGGCTGATATCCAGCGTCTACAACAGGATATGCTTCATATGCAGGAATAGCAAGAGGATCTGGAAAATAGAGTACGGCGTAATAACCTGCGCATCAGAGGCATAGCAGAGGAGATAGATTACTCTCTTCTTGACCAGTACCTGAAAAAAGTCTCTTTGTCCACCTAGCTGCTGCCACTCCAGATGACCAACTTCTGACAGAGCACCCTGTTCACGCTCTCAGGAAACGTCTCAACCCTGTGATGTCATTCTCCACTGTCACAACTATACCACCAAAGGAAGCAGTCCTGCGGGAATCTTCCAAATCTGACTCACGCACATTTTGATGGTTCCTCCCTGCAAATTAATCAGGACATTGCCCCACTTACCCATATCAAAAGGCAAGAACTTAAACCGATAACAGCCCTCCTCAAAGTCAACAATGTTCGCTATCATTGGGGATTTCCATTTCGCATCCTGGTCTGGCACCACAACCAACTTCACTCCGCAGGGACTTTTGCCGAAGCTGTCTTCTTGAGACTTTGGGCCTCCCTGTGCCGGCCTCACTCTCTCACCACTCGACTCTAACTTTGGGTCCCGGCCCCTCAGGATCCTCCCTCATCCCCAGAAACTCCCGACCACCGATAATGACCCGACCATGATGAGAGCTAATAATCCAGCTAGCTCTACTCCACCTCCTTGACCAGGGCCTGTCATGGACTCTCCGCTAGAAGTCACCTTGTCTTCCTTCACTCTACATGACAGACGGTTTATGGTTCCCCTCATGTAGACCTGAAGGCGCTTTGGGCCTTAGGCCCTCAGTATTATCTCACCATGTAATTTGCTATGTGTCTCCTTTTGCTGTGTTTTTTTCTTTGCTGCTTATGGTAGATGTTCTCATATTGCCCCGTTAATTGGTTTGCCTAGTTTTCAGGATATAGATGTAACTGTTCCCCGGCTCCTCTCTCAATCTCCATTTAGCCTTCTTTTGTTTCTTTTAACTCTGGCTCAGGGGCGATATGGACGTTCTAGAAGATCCACCGGGTTTGACCCAGAGTCCATAGCCATGCCTCCATAATGGGTATTTTACCCACTCCCAGCCTTTCCCTGCCATTGGCATTACCCCATCTCCCTTGGCTGGCACCATGGACCAGATATGGCCCCATCCACACCGCTGACTTTCTTCTTACCTTATCCTCTTCCTTCCTTTCCTCTCTTCTTCAGACACTCTGATGTTATTCTCCTGCACTGGCACAGTATTGATATTGTATTTTTCTATTTTGTTTTGCAGCTTGTATGGCCTTTGCTGGGGGACCTGAGGCAGCTCACTTTTCACTAGCGGATGGCTCTTAGGATCTTCTTCTTGAAAGTTTGAACAGCTCACAAAAATGCACAACACTTTCCCACACTGAAACATACGGCTGATATAGTTTTTCTTTAGGAAACACACTTCACCTGCT
Organism: Mixophyes fleayi; assembly: GCF_038048845.1. Lineage (NCBI taxonomy): Eukaryota > Metazoa > Chordata > Amphibia > Anura > Limnodynastidae > Mixophyes > Mixophyes fleayi. Next base: position 254,280,392 of record NC_134405.1, on the reverse strand, counting down.
ATTTAAGCCCTGAACTGAAGTCTAGACTGTAACCATTCACTTTCCATGCTTGTGATCCGAGGCAGAAAAAAACGAGGAGCCGCAACCCTCTTTGCTTCTCATCTTACTTTTGAGATGTTGACCTCCTACTCTGACTTTAAAGGTCGATTTTTATTACTAGTGTGTAAGCTTAATAACACCCTGTGCACTCTGATTAACCTATATGCCACGAATCAGAACCAGAGCCGCTTTTTCACTGTCCTAAACTCATTGCTCTCGCAGATCTGCCAGGTTGAAGTGATTATGGTAGAGGATTTTAATGTGGTAGCAGATGGGCTATCGATAGGTCATTTTCTCTGGTCCCCCTCGCTGTTGGCTCAAAGTCCTGTAAATCCAATAAATCTTGGCATCTTTCCTCTCTCCTAATCTTCACTTTGATTCTTGAAGGGTTAGGGAACTTACATCCCATGACTATATGTTCTATTCCCCAGTTCACAAAACTTACAGATAGACATGGTCTTCCTCAGGAAGACCTACCTCTAAAGCTCCAGGAGGCTAGTATACACCCAATTGCATGGTCTGATCATTCCCATATTGGCTGACCTTTCAGGTATCGCCTCCCACCCTTCCACGTTAAGCCTCAATAATTATATCCTCCTTGATCCGAAACTTTTACAAAACGCCTGTCGCTAGCCATCCAACTCCAGACATTAAAATGACAACAAACTGCCCCCGGATGACGATACCTTGACCAAACTCCATAGGGTGCGGCCTGACTTGAACCTCCTCCTCTTGGGAATCCACTGCAGCCGCCTTGAAATGGCTGAAGCGGACGTTTTACGAGAAGGGAGATAGGCAGATACAATTCTGGCCACTTAACTGAGAGCCAAGAGATCCCAACACAATATTATGGCCCTGAAATCTGCCTCAGGTTACCCCATTCATGGCCCTGATCAGATCAGCCACTAATTCCATTGGTTTTATTCTTCCCTATATAAAACTTAGTCTGAACCCTGGGTGCGCTTCCCCTACTGACACCATAGCAGATTTATTGAATCGTGCAAGACTCCCTAAGCTCTCTGATCTATTAACCCAGCAATTGAATGGAGATATTGTTAGAAGAAATATTGGCAGTCATTAAGGCACAAAAGACCTATTGCGCGATTTACCGTCCTATCTCCTTCCTCAACATGGATGTTAAGACATAGGCCAAGAACCTGGTCACCAAACTGAAGAGTCTTTCCAGACTTGATTCACTACGATCAGGTGAGATTCTTTCCAGGCTGTCAGGCCAGGGATAACACCTGCCCTGTGACAGACCTGATCCAGATTATCAATCAGAGGCGTCTCCCTGGTATTCTGCTTTCCCTGTACGTCGAGAAAGCATTCGACCGGATTTCTTGGGACTTCATGTTCCTTGCATTAAAGGCGTATGGCTTCTTTGATGAACTCCCGACCGGTGTATCCGCACTGTACAACTCTCCATCGGCCAGCGGCTTGGTTAATGGCTCCTTATCTAACCCGCTCTCTTTTTCCAACAGGACGAGGCAGGATTGTCCCCTATCACTTCTAGGTTTCGCATTCGTTATAGAACCCTTGGTGGCAACAATTCAGCAGACAGCTACAACGGTGTGGAGGTTGGGCCCGAGAATTTAAGATCTCCCTTTTTGCAGATGATATTCTCCTCTCCTTGACTGATAGACTTGAATAAAGAAATGAGTCTTAAAGGCACACTTGAAGCCTATGAGAGTAGATGCTAACCTGATGGAACGTGGAAGATTGTTCCACAACTGGGGAGCAGCTCGGGGAAAGCCCTGGAGACGGGAGTGGGAAGAGGTTATCAGTGAAGTAGTGAGGCAGTGATCACAGGCAGAGTGGAGGTGGCGGCTAGGAGTGTAGGTAGAGATGAGATTGGAGATGTAGGGAGGGGAGAATTGATTAAGAGCTTTAAAGGTGAGGGTGAGGAGTTTAAATTTAATTCTGTAGGCCATGGGGAGCCAATGTAGTGACTGTTGGAGGAAGACAGCAGAGATAGAGCGGCGGGAGAGAAAAATGAGGTGGGCAGCAGCATTGAGGATAGACTTAAGAGGGTCAAGGTGAGAATCAGGTAGGCCAGAGAGAAGAAAGTTACCATAGTCAAGGCGAGAAATTACAAGCGAGTGAAGAAGGGTTTTCGTGGCTTCCATGGTGAGAAAGGGGCCTTGGATATATTCCGAAGGTGGAAGCAGCAGGATTTTGAGAAGGACAGAAAGTGAGGTTTGAAGGAGAGGGGGGAATCAAGGCTGACCCCAAGGCATCGGACTTGAGGGACAGAAACGAGGGTAGTGTTAAACAGAAATAGAGAGGAGGGAGGGGGGAGAGTCCTGGAAGGGGCCCAGTCTCGGAAATATTGAGTGAGAAAGTATTTACTCAAGATAATGAAATCTATACCCAACATATCATCTTATGGATTAGGTTCATAGATGATATATTTCTGATATGGGAGGGAGATAAGGAACTGTTGGTTGCATTTATTAATCATCTTAATAGGAATCAATTAAATTTGAAACTTACCAGTGAAATTGATGATGTGAGAGTCACATTTTTAGATCTCACTATCTTCATAACAGATCAAAAGGAATTGTCCACAGATATTTATAGAAAGACAACGTCAACAAACAGTGTTCTACATGCCTCGAGCTCCCACTTTCCTCCAACAATTCGGAGTATTCCCAAAGGGGAATTTCTCCGGACAAGAAGGAATTGTGGAAATTTAGAACTGTATGACACAAGAGCTACTGAGCTGGGAAAGAGACTCCTAAGACGAGGATACAGCCAGAATCTTATTAAGAAAGCTTCTAAAGAAATTAGAAGTGTATCTAGAGAATCTCTGATTTTCCCACAAAGTCGACAAACATTAGCAAATGAAACAGTTAGGTTCATTAGCACGTTTAACAGTCAATGGAAGCTTATTCAATCCATTCTCCAAAAATACAGTTACATTTTGAAATTAGATCCAGATCTCCAAGGAATAATAGGAGACAAAATATCAACCTGCTGGAGAAAATCCAAAAACTTGTGCGATGTACTAGTGCATAGTCACTTTCAAAAGAAAAAAACGCATGAATCATTTATTAGCACAAATGTGACCGGCTTTTTTCCATGCGGAAAATGCAAGGCATGCAAAAACACAATAAAAATAAATCAATTTGTGGATAAATATGGCAAGTGTCACAAGATTAGAAATTCCATCAACTGTGACACATCAGGGGTTATATACTGCCTATCTTGCCCATGTGAACTGAGCTACATTGGGATGACCACCAGACCACTTAAAGTTCGAGTATTGGAACACATTGGCAAAATACGCAATGCCGTACAAGATGCTAAGAAGATGAAAACCTTAACCAATGTAGCGCAACATTTTTTAAAATTACATAACAGTGACCCCAAATGTTTGACAGCTTTTGGCATGTCAAAAATTAACCTTGGAATTAGAGGAGGTGATAAGCAATCTTTATTACAACAGGAAGCAAAAATGATATTTTTGATGGGTACAGCTATCCCAAATGGTTTGAACGACAATATCAACTATACTGTCTTCCTGTAAAAAGTCGAGTCTTTTCTAATAGTGATCAAGTAAAAAGATATAACGCACATATATATGCCTCCAATACATTTGATATTGTCCTTTATATTTCTCACTCTACATACATGATTAGCTAATAACCTATTGGATATCATATAATTCATTCACTAATCGACAACTTATATTTTCACTAGTATATCAGTCATTCACAGGTTTCTATCGATGCTCCTTCCTTGTGAAGCATCCATTCTTCCTTGTTTTGTTCATCACGTTATTTAAATAAATTATGTCACTTTACCTTTTTACCTTAACACTGATTATATGAGGTATTAATATATCCATGCTTGATTTTCACATTCAAGAACTTTTGTATTCAGATTATTTTACATACACAGGCACAAATCACTTTTTTTTATTATAATAATCCAAGAGTGATTATTATTCTTATACTTCAGATAAATCAGGCTTGAATTTGTTTTTCAAGCATTTTGTTCTAAATTATATGGATATAACTAATATGATATACCAATAGGATGGATCTATAATGTATATCGGTTAACACAGGAGCACAAGGAATAATATGAATGAGGAATCATGGTATGAGATCTTAATCGTTATTGGAGGATAATGGTTTTACCCCAACCAATATACACATGCTAAGCATGTTAAATGGGTGTTTTTTGCAACATGGTATAGTGCCGTGGAAATCATCCACTCTAAAAAGGCATATAAGTTCTAACTGGAGGTGAACTATCATATATTGTCATCGCTTTACAGACAGACTCCATACTGCTAAGAATATCTTCCTTCACAAACAGGTATCTTTAGAATAATACTTTTGAATTTTGTAGAAGACTGTATTGTCATATTTTACAGCTAACACAAATAGATAGAGAATTGGTATATGGAGGTTACAACCACACGCCATTGTACCTATAAGATCGGAATAGTTGCGACCTCTCTCCATCACGAGTGACCCTATTAGATATTTGTCACATGAGGATTTATAGGATTGGTGACAAACTGTTAAGGGCAGATAGGGTGATTCTAACATAACCCCTGGGTGTAGATGAGATAACTACCGATTCAAATTGTACAAGTTCCACAGGGAGCTTGAATACTGCAAAGGTCCTTCTCTACAATAGTTATTTTAGAACCTTACCTGAGATTAATGTATGCGATCATGCGGTTATATTTTACAGCTAATTTGGAATATCATCCGCAAGTTAGCGTATGACAGTTATCATAACAACGCATAATAGAACCAATAGGATTAGAGTGGGCGTTACCTAACTCTTCCACTAATGACTGATATAGCCATCAATCATATGAAGACTCATATGATTGGAGATAAGCCGCAGACGTCAGATACGGTGATTCCACACTCACGGTATTTAAACCCTCTCAATCAGTCCCTCGGTTGCTACGACTAAGCACACATAGCGAAACGCGCATCGGCGTTCCGCTGATTGAGTGCCTTACCTCCTGTTATTATAGGGATCCTTTATATTGCTCCAACAGATTCTAGTTAGAAGGAGCAAGAACTAGGTAGCCAGCCAAACATGATATGTATCTGCCTTATATCGCTCCATTAGATCCAAAGCTAGAAGGATCAACAGTTCGGTAGTTAGCAAGACAATATATTCATTAAGTAGGTATCCATTGCAGCTGAGCTTGCATATACAATCTACCTCCAGCTGCACATTACTGGATGGGAAGCGGTTACTATACCGATAATCTACTATTATAGTGTACAGACTTATTATTTCCCATGCAGTATGATGGCATCATAATAGTATAAGATTACTAGACTACCTAGTATCAATCCCTTATATTTACCATTAGAGGTTTAACTACTCAATCGGTGGATTTTAACGCACACACTTGTTTTTAAATTAGCATAGTCTGAATTATTTTGCTTTTTTGTTTGAATAAATAAAAGTTACGTTTTAGGTTTACCTCTCTCTATTCTCAATCAAATTGTAAAATTAGAGAGTAGTGTGCACCTGATCCATTTCTTTTTGTTTTTCGGTCTACATTATCCATTGATGGTTGGTGCACCCTCTTTACCCATATAAATAATATACTATTTTTCAAGGTAATAAATGAGGTATCACTCTCTTTCACTGGTGCGACAAAACTCCTTTCTCTTATATTTAAATATTGAGTTTAAGGAAGCATTGGGACATGCAAGATGAGATGGCCGAGAGACATCAGGAGACACGAGACAAAAGAGAAGGGGAGAGGTCAGGGGATAAAAGATAAATTTAGGTGGTGGAGGATATCAGAGCTTACTACTGATTGTGGAATGTTGTCCTCATGTAGCAGTGTTTGCAGGTAGAAGGTTCCCCTCCTGTTCAGCTCTTGTATATCTCTTACTATACGAACTAAATTTGTTAATACACTTGTACAAATCCTCCCTAGCTTTTGTATAAACAATTGTACCTTATTCTGGAGGCGGGTGGTCGCATCATCCCCTTAAGACCAGCAATCTCACTGTCGGAAACTTAAGTGAGGAGAATTAAACTTCCGGCATTCCGTGCGGTCGCAAATATTTACTTTCACTTTTTCTGTAAGTCTACATTTAATACAAATTGCTCTAACAGCTATCGGCATTGTAGTGTCTACATCTCTCTTGTCCGAATTATGGTGTTCGGCAAGATGACTACCATCGAAATTCTTATTCTAACAAACATACAACTTAAAACACATATCTATTGCAAAGATACAGCTGTAGGAAATCTTGATTCACATTAGATGTTTTCACACTAGTGAGTTTATTTATGCAGTATTGCACTATGATATGTTTGCTTTTTTACATATACCATATTTCTGAAAGTCCATTTTGGAAATCAAAATTTTGAAGACTACATTCCTGAATTAAAGTTTTGGATTTTTGCATAAATATCAGGAGTTCATTTATGAAGAAAAAAAGCAACTATTATACGTGTAATAACATTACACATGTCAAGTATTTTTATTCTTTATATACTTTTTTGGGGAGGCTCAATTATGGAACTGTAAGATTTCTAAACTTTCTTTGTATACATATATACAAAGCTTCAACAAGTATGTTTAGAAATCGAGAACCTCAAATTGAAGCTAGAACAACTTTTTAATAAGGATGATATTGATGATGATCATGAAGGAACAATTTTTATATTCAAGAAAAATAAATAAATAGTAAGATAGTAAAATTATTGGAAAATTGCTACTCTCGAAAAGTATTTAGCCAACAAACTTATACCCAGACGTCTGAGAATGACCAAAGGTATTCTTTTAATACAGAGTCAAAATAGTTTACAGAGAATTGGTATAGAATTTAAAATTGTTCTTTTTCTTTGACAGAACTCATTGTAAGTGAAAGGAAAATTGAGAATTATACTCACCGTTAATTTCCTTTCCTTGAGATACTCCATGGCAGCCCTTACAATGGGTCAGCTAGTGTAGACAGGAAGAATTTTGCCCCACCTGGTCCCTATATAAGGTGCTCCTCCTCTTCCTCAGTGTCTTTCGTAACTTCCCAAACCGTCCTATAACATAACTATCATAGCAATGGTGGGAAAATATAGGCCTGCCATGGAGCATCTCAAGGAAAGGAAATTAACTGTGAGTATAATTCTCAATTTTCCTTTCCCTACACCATGGCAGCCCTTACAATGGGATATAACAAAGCAGCACAATAGTCGGGAGGGCAGTAAAAAATCAACACCTTTATACAGTTAAACATAAAAATTTATTTACAGCGTTTGCTGGAGAATCTTTCTCCCAAACTGTCTCTCCTTGGCGACTGAAACGTCAAGAAGATAATGCTTAGAAAAAGTGTGCATTGACGACCATCCGGCTGCCTTACAGATGTCGGTTGCTGATGCATGGGTTCTATGTGCCCAAGAGGTCGCTACCGCCCTAGTTGAATGCGCCTTCAGTATTCAAGGTACTTCATGCCCTTTCCCCTTGTAGGTCTGTGAAATCACTTCGCTGATCCACTTTGCCAATGTGGGTTTGGATGGGACATGTCCTTTGCGAGGACCTTCAGGAAGTACAAATAGTTGCTTTGTCTTCCTAAGATTTTCCGTCTTGACAATGTAAGTAGATATAGCTCTCACCACAGAGTATGGAGACATGTTTCATCACTATTAGTGGGATGAGGGTAGAGAGATGGCAGAGAGATGGCAGAATCAACTCTTGATGTGTAAGGAAGATACAACCTGGGGTAGATAATCCGGATTCCTCCTCAAAATTACTTTATCTTCATAGATATTCAGGAGGCACACGATAACACATGTATGTCCTCTATTCGACGAGCCAAAGTGATTGCCTCCAGAAAGAGCACTTTCAGAGTAAGCCACCTGAGATATAACTCTTGCAATGGTTCAAAAGGGATAAGCTGTTAAGGCGTCCAAGACAATATTAAGGTCCCAAGGTGCCAAGAATGGTTTCAGTCTCGGTCTTAACCTTTTTCAGTGCTTGAAAAAACTGGAAGACGAGACCCTGAGATGACAGCTTGATCTCAAGAAAGATGCCAAGAGCAGATACTTGCACCTTTAGTGTAGAGGGTGCTAGTCCTTTAAAAAACCATCTTTGAGAAACTCTAACACATCTGGCACACATGGGATCCTTCGCCATGTCCCCTGCCCAACAAATTAATTTTTTCCAAATTCTGTAATAAAATTATAGAGGATTTCTTTTTCCTCGCCTGAATTAGAATGTCTATTACCTTGTCTGAAACACCTTTGGATTTCAGTAATCGCCGCTCAGTCTCCACGCCATCAAACCAAGGGAGTCTGGATTTGGATGCAGAACAGGACCCTGATGTACGAAGTCTGGCCTGACCGACAATGGCCATGGATGTTCCAGCAACATTCACCTTACTACAGTGAACTAAGGGAGCCGCGGCCACGCCGGGAGGACTTATCACCTCCACCTTCTCTTTCCTTATCTTTCTGAGTACCTGAGGCATGACTGGAAAGGGAGGAAACACGTAACCCAGCTTGAAGCTCCAGCGTATTGACAGGGCATCTATCCCCTAAGGTTCTGTTGTCTCTGTGACGGGAGTAGAAGAGGGGTACCTTGGCATTGTTCTGTGTGGCCATCAGGTTTATCTCTGGCGTTCCAAATCTGCATCGTATAAGTTGAAAAACTTCTTCATGCAGCTCTCATTCTCCCGAGTGGACTTGGTGTCTGCTTAAGTATTCCGCCACTACGTTGTCTTTGCCTGCTATATGAAGGGCTGAGAGCGATCTCAGGTTGGTCTCTGCCCATGCCATTAATGTGGTTATTTCGGCTAACATGGCCCTGCTATTGGTACCACCTTGCTTGTTTATAAAGGCTACCACAGTCCTGTTGTTGGAAAACACTCGTAGATGCTTGGTTTGTAGATACGGCTTGAAGTACTGGACCACACACCAGACCGCTCTCATCTCCAAGATGTTCCCCTAGAGAAATCTCTCTTGGTCTCGTCAAGCACCTTGTGTGACCATCGCCTGCATGTGAGCACCCCAACCTATTGAACTGCCATCTGTGGTAAGGACACACCAGTCTGGTATGGAGAAAGTCACACCTTGTTTTCTCAGGCCTGTGAGCTGCCAACAGCATCTTGAGAGGTTGATTTTGGAATCTAGAGACCCCACTGTATAAACCCATTGTGCAAAGAGGTTTGCCTGAAGATCTCTCATATGCCATCTTCCCACGGAAGGATTCCTATTGTTGAGGAAAACATTCCTAGGATGCGAAGACATGTTCGCACTGAAACATGAGGTTGAACCTGAACTTGGTGCGCTAAACGACTGGATTTTGTCCAACCTTTCTTGAGAGAGACAGACCTTGTCCGTTCTTGTATTTATTTGCACTCCTAGAAACACAAGCTGTTTTGACGGTGTCAGATGGCTTTTTGATACATTGACTAACCAACTGTGCCGTTGCAGAAACTGGATTACTTGGGATGTAACCTCCAAGGCCGCTTCCACTGACTTTGCCGAAATTAGGATATCGTCCAGATACGGCCACAAAGCCACTCCTCTCTCCCCGAGTGCCGCTATGAGAACTATAAAGGACCTTTGTGAATGTTCTTGGAGACATGGAAAGGAAACGGAAGGCAAGTAAATTGAAAGTGGCGTCCTTGAATGCAATATCTCAGGAATTGCTGGTGACGGGATGTGATCGGAATATGAATATGGTATGGAATGCTATGGCATATCCCTTGGTGACTATCTCCTGGACCCATTTGTCTTGTGTGGTCTGAATTTTGCAAAGCGTGATATCCTGCCACCCACTGGAGTTAAAGGAGACTGGATCTGCAGGTAGTAATTGGGTTCTTTGCTGTCCTTGTTTCATCCTTTTTGGTCTGAAGGGCCGAAAGGACTGTCTTGCCATATTATCTTGGTGTCTAGAACATTGTCTCCCTGGCCTATAGGCACGAGCTTCCTTAAACTGTTGCCTTGGAGAATAAAAGGGGAAACGTCTCACCTTTCTGTCTTGTGGTAGACGATTAGCATTGCCACTTACTAGCCTCTGCATTAGATTATCCAGTTTTTTACCAAACAAGAAATTACCTTATATGGAAGCGTTGCCAGACGGCTTTTGGATTGATGATCTGCCTCCCATGGACATAACCAAAGCGCTCTTCTTGCCACAACTGCCAAGGCCATGCTCTTGGAAGAGAACACAATCGTGTCCAACGAGGCTTCACACAAGAAATCAATGCTTTTCTGCATAATCTCTAAGGATTTAAGAATATACAATATATTTATGTTGTCCTCAATATCTGTATGTAGATTACTGGCCCATAACCTAAGGGCTCTTGCTACTGAAGCCATGGCTATCCCAGACTTTAGTTATGCCTGAGGAGGTGTAATTTTCTGAAGAAAGTCTCCATTCTCCTATCCATGGCATCTTTCAATGGTCCCCCATCATCCCATGGGAGAGTGGTCCTTGAGGATAAGCCAGTTATGGCTGAATCCACCTTAGGCCCCGAACACCATTTCAGCATATCCTCATCCTGAAAAGGGTACATGCGATTCAGTCTCACCATGTTAGTATGACTCTTGTCTAAGGCTTGCCATTCCTTAGTGATCAAGTCTTTAATCACCTTATGTGTGTATGGAGCACTCTAGACTTTACTTGGTGCTCTGAAAACAATGTATCCCGAGATTTAATCAGAACTGTCGGCTTGTCCCTCACCGGACTGTGAGTGCCATTTCCCGTGTGTTCAGGAACCGTGGCCGTCCGCCATCCTGAGGGTTTGCGCATGTGCAGCCCTTATCAAACCTTTAGTACCTGTTGCTTTTAATTGATTGGATGATCAGGCAACCCTCCCTATTTAAACCACCTGTGATCATTACCTGGTTGCCTGATCTTGGAGTCTCATTCCCCATGAGCCTCTGAAGGTGTTCCTGTGTTCCTTGTGTATTCAGCTCCTGCTGATTCCTGTTTACTGCTATTGTGGTTTCCAGACCACTTCAACTCTCCTGTGTTCATCGTGCCTGCACTCAGCTGATTCCTATCTGCTATTACTACCGGACTCCTGTTCGTTTCAACTCTCCTGTGTTCATCGTGCCTGCACTCAGCTGATTCCTATCTGCTGCCTCCGTTACTACTACAGAGTTCCTGATCGTCTCAACGCTCCTGTGTTTATCGTGTCAGCTCTCCGCTGCCTCCGTTACTACTACAGGGTTCCAGACCGCCTCTACTCTCCCGTGTTCAGCGTGCCTTCTCTCCGCTGCCTCCACCACTACTACTGGATACCAGACAGCCTCAACTCTCCCGTGTTCTTCATGTTTCCAGTTCCACTTACTACTGCTTCCTGAGTATTGCTTCGTTGATTCTGGATTACCTGCCGTGCGCTGCACCAACCTGATTACCGCTTCCACCCTCCAGTGGTCTCTCCTCCTGCCGGCCTTCAGCCGTTCAGGTATCCCTGCACATCTCTCTGACAGCCTGCTCTCCTGAACCGCGGTATGCATACTTTCCATTGACTTTGCTTTTGTATTGCATATCCATCTGGACTGAGTTGTGTTCTCCTCCGGAGCCTCCTATCCACTGAAGCTATTGTTACCATTGACTTTGTTTCCTATTGCCTGGATAGCTATTGTGACTTTGTATACTTCAAGCAGTGCTTGTCAGTTATCGTTGTATTGTGGATATCATCGTGGGATCAAGTTCTGTGTGCCCCGTGTATACTCTGCTTTACATTCATCTCCTCGTGCCCCTCCTCACATATATATATAGCAGTGGTACAACTTGCTGACGCAGACCACTGACTCCCATTCCCTGTGACACCAGTTTCAAGTATCCTCTCACATAAGCAGTGGTACAACTTGCTATACGCAGACCACTGACTTCCCCGTTACCTACTTTCACCTGGATTCCATTCCTTCACTATAGACAGCGGTACAACTTGCTATACGCAGACCGCTGACTCTCACTACCTCCTCGCTACTCCTGGACATTCCTCCTCACTATAGCAGAGATACAACTTGCTATACGCAGACCACTGACTTTCCTCACGTTTCCTTGTCCATCTGGTTCCTCGTGTACATTCATCTACTCATTACCAGTTGCTGCTAGTCAGACTTTCCTCGAGCATTCTCTCACCATCTGCTGTTTCTCCTGTTCCGTTGTCACCCTGCTACCAGAGAACCATAGTACCAACTATATTACTCTGGTAAGTCCATCATCTGGTGATATCCTGGGCAAAGACTCCTAGTGCCCGTGACACGGCTCAATACCTAAGGATTTGTTAATATGCTTAAGTATAACATTCACAGTATCCAAGTTAAACATCCTGAATACTCTTTTACCTCAGCCTCACTATTTGACTCTGAATCCCACTCCGAGAAGAACTGAATGTTTCAGAGGACGGCCCTGGCCTCATTTCCTCCATATCTTCTGCTATAGGAATCCTGTCCCTCTTTGCTCGCTGTTCTGGGGCCTGAAAATCCTGCATCGCTTTGACCATCCATGAAAAGAACTGTTTGAATTGTTCAGGGGGAACAGGTTCTTCTATCATTACAGGGGTACATGACACATAATGGATCAGTACAATCTTTCAGCAACTGGCCATCACAGGCTGCACACACGATTTTTTACTTTACATTTCCTTTTTCCCCTTTTACAAGCACCACAGAGGTACTGCAAACAATAGAACAAAAAGGAACTAAGTAACCTATCCTAAAAGTACACAAAAACCCCCACTCTAAGGGCTTACCTTGGGGTGTCCTTCAGCTCTTTTGGGGCGGGCTCATGGTCTATAGTGCATTTGTCCAGATGGCTGCTAGGTCCTGCAGTATACAATCACCAAGAAAACACTGAGCCTCATATAATGGGCTCCAGCTGCTCAAACAAGGTGCCTGCCTTTTAGCAGAATAATTATCTCACCTGTCTCCATCCTGTCATGTGGGTTGGATGAGAAATAGTGCTGCCGGCAGCCCAGCAGCGCACGTCTTCGTGCATGCCAGCCGGGAGTCAAGGAAACCAAATACTTCCAGAGAGGAGAAACTCTCACCCCAGACCTGCCCCGCTGGTGCTGTACTCAGCAGTCAGCACAGAGGAAAGCCAGAAACCTCTAATAGGTAAGCCCTCTCGGATAAATTAAAAAACAAAAAACTACACTACCCTGTCCTACACACGCTGAAACAGGAAAACACGACACTGAGGAAGAGGAGGAGCTGCCTTATATAGGGACCAGTCTACACTAGCTGATCAGGGTATTAACCCATTGTAAGGGCTGCCATGGAGTAGGGAAAAGAACAATATATTTATTACTTGTAAGTCAAGAAATAGAGATGTTAAGCTCATTAGTCTCCCCATGTTCAGGAATTAGAGGAAGGTATTATAAATACATTGAATAAACAGGAGAAAATTATAGAAAAAAGCGTAAATAGAGAGATACGGAAGATTTCCCTATAGGTACCTTACATATGAAACCAAAGAGGGGCAGGAAACATTTTTGAACTGAGCATAACTCAAAAGAACAAACAACTGTGAAAAGCAAAAGAATTCATCATTATACCAGGAGAAAATCTGATCAGAAGGACAATTTTAAAGAAAATATATCACCAATACATCAACAGAATAAATATGGTGTAGAATGAAAACACAGGAAACAAATAAAACGAATTATGGAAGGTGGAATAGGGTTGGGAAATATAAATATTCAGATGGAAATCGGTGGGGGATAGAAAATGGAATAGAAGACAGGCTCTACAATATCCTGTTACCATTAAAAAAAAGTTATGAAGTCCCGAATAAACAGGAATTTTTTTTTATTTTTTTTTAGTTAAATAAAATTTATGATAAAAAAAAAAAAAAATAGAAGAGGGGAGAAAGAGGGGTGGGGGTGAAATATATAATCTTAGTAAATTCGCATTATTTAAAGATGATAAATCCCTACTTGCCATAGAACATATATTTCCCCTTTCCAATGAACCTAACATTTTTTATGTTTTTGTTGATCTTCAAAAGTTTATTAGAAAGATTAGTTTGAAAAAAATTTTTTTTTTTTTTTTTTTTAAATAAGAAAGAGAAAATTAGTAATAGTGAAGATCAACATAATTTTAGTAAAAAAATAAAAATTTTTTTTTACAACTGAATGTAATGGTTCTATAATAGAAATAATTCAAATATTGATAAAATATTTGCATAAAGTAACATTAAAAAGAATTTAAGTTAAAATCTGAATAAGGTAGAGATTAGTCTTAGAAACTTTGAAGAACAAATAAGGAAATTGTTATAAAACCCGCTTATAAGGGAAGCAACGAGGTAATACAAGATCTGTAACTAAAAAAATTGTGTTTATTTAGTAGAGTGTACCTGTAACAAGCAATATATAGGAAGAACTTTGAGAAGATTAAGGGAGAGATGGGGTGAGCACATTAGGGAGGGGGTATTCAATTGTTAGTGAGATTTTATTTTCCTCCCATGATAAAAATAAAAAAATCTCCAGCAGGTTTTTGCCGGCAATAGCGACCATTTTGAGTTAGCGCAGCGGGAAATCTCGTGCAATTCAATTATAAAAGAGAGAACGCTGCCCCTGCGAGTTAAAAATTGTGTTTGCGAGTTTTTAGGGGAGTGAAGGGGAGTTTTTACCGCTGTCATGTAGAACACAATTAAAAGGTTTTGCATACATTTCCATACATTAGATTGCATTACACATTGATAATTTCTACATTACAGTACTTTCTTTTAGAATATTTTTTTTATTGAACTATTTTTTACCATACAATCATCTATACCATGTCAAAACACATTACTACATTCATATTTGTACCAAATACATAAATCTAATTAGTGATTTTATTATTTTTATTTCAATATTTTTTCAAAAGAAAATAGACTTACACAAGTTAAACTTTTTTCAACATTTTTACATGATTTCCAATACTTTTCAGAGGTTTTTTTATTTTTAACACACCTCAAGGAGGTGCGAAATAAAACAGTATATTTGCCTGTTTTACCCGCCGCGTTAAAAAACAATTGAATAGCTTTTAACATGGCTGCCTCTAGCACACCCTATACTTTTAACAGACCTTCTACTGGAGCGCGAGAGGACTGTTTGATGAAAAAAATGTAGCGTTAAAAATGGAATTGAATCGAGGATAAAGTTAAACTGCTTGAAAATGCTAAAAAAAAACAAACAAAAAAAAAAACAGCGTTAAAATGACTTAACACGCTCAAAAAAAAACCAACAACTCACTGAATACCCCCCTAGAAATGTTAATAAGGGGTATTGAATTACACTTTATCACCACCCTATAAAATTAATCTTATTGTAATGAGAAACCCAACACATTTTCCTGTGGTCTGAGAAAGTAGAGGGTGAAAAGCTTACTTTTTTCAGAAGTGAATTGTTAATAAAGGTATAAACACTATACAAGGAGGTAATCTGCGTGGATAATTACCATTAAGGTCTAATATACTGATGAGGAAACATGTCAGCTACCTCTGCAGACCTTCACCAAATATCACTGTAGGGAGCTGTTAGTAACAAAGAACCCTGTCTCGGAGCTGCTATTCTTCCAGTAAAATGCCAGATTAATATGGCCGATGATCAGTATCAAGTGTCCCCATGGCACTTAATGGCCACAGGCTTCGCGACACGAGAGTTCCCGTGCCTGACAGTCCTCATGTTCCACAATGCAGTTCTTCAGAAGGTTCCTTGAATAGGTATTGTCTCGATTTAGTACTTTGAAAACCCATCATTACAGACTAGATAATCACTGTAGCGAGTCTGGCAGGAAAGTGAAGTAGCAAGGCCCTGTTGTTAGGGCCAGACTTCAGGGGAAAAATTATGATATGCTCAGATGCACCCGATAAAAGGATCACTGTGCTCCTGAGTAAGCTGCAGTTCGTCTCTTGCAAAAGGATGGATGCATGCAGATTTAAGCCCCCAAAGCACAGAGAGGATAAAAAGTGGCCACCTTCGATACCCACCCACTGGAAGTCCCTACCAGGCCAAAAGTTGCCAGCACTCCCCTGCTGGTAGTTGCATGTTGTTTCTAACAGTTCATTCAGATTTGCAACCCCACACAAACCATCTGAAATGAAAGTAAATGATGCCAGATACGGAGAAGAAATAAAATATATCTTTTTCCAACCTACCACTCCTTAAAACCACTTTTGCGGAAACTTACTTGAAAAGATGTTTGAAAATCATTTGGATCTATGGCCTCCTAGCGTTTGCCATATTCTGGTCCTCCCATCATTGTGAAACATCAATTACTAGTATTCATAAGCCTTAACCAACCGCAAGTGTATATTTTATTTTTTTGTTGTTGTTGTTTCTTCCTGCAAGGACAGGTATGGACCTTGAGGAGGCGATTGGCTACAATGCCCCATATGTAAAATGGGATGGCGAATAGTTCATCCTGAAACGTCTTTTACAGCAGCATTGTAATTAACTATAAAATACACGGACTGTATCTTACACAGAAGTTCCTTCTGCTTTATAGAGGATTATTTCCCCCCCCAACTCTCTCTGCTTCCATAAATGACCAGAGAATCTCACTTTGCTTTCCTAAAATGACAACTCACACATCCACTAGTATACATGCGCTTTCATGTGTAGTCTTTTTTTAAAAAAAAATAAAAAACAAACAAACCACAACTTTCTTATTACCAGTATTGTTTTTATTTTGTTTCAGCTAGTCAAATTCAGATAGAACATTTACATGTTCCCTCACAGACTTCCCCCCCCACTACTATTTAATTGGAACATAAATTGCAGATGTTCACCATACAACCTCAATATTGGGGAGGGTGGAGGAGAATAAAATTTTTCCAAATCAGTATCAGATGTTATTGTGCATTACTTGTTTTTTATCTCTAGAACATTTCACAACTACATTACAATTATGTTTCCAGTTTGTTCTCTTTAATAATACTATGAACACAATTTGTAAAGCAAAAACCAAAACCATTACTAGACAGAAGCTTTGGTTATGGGGATTTCAAAGTTAATGTTCTTTGGTTCCAAAAGAAATGAAAATGAAATAAATACATAGGGTGTACAATAATAAAAAAAAAAAAAAAAAGATGCTGCAATACAACTTAATTCTGAAGACATATTGTTGGTAGAATTAAACACAAGGCTTTAAGACAAGTATAACAAAATGGCACAATAGATAGCTGGATTAACATCGTAAATAATGCATTCCCCCAATATTTCTGAATAAATTGTAAGATACAGGGGCAAAAATTGGCCATGCAGAGACCTGCCTGGGCTCCATCCTTAACTCACGCCTAGTTTCTCTAAGCACACTCTTCATTTGTCATGATCATGGCCCTTAGTTTATAACATCCACATCTCAGATAATACAACAATTTATTAACAGAATAAAAATGTATAACACAGAGCAACTTATCAGCAATTAAATTCTTTAAATTGATCTATTAAAACAAAACAATAAAATAAAAAAATGTCTGATTGGTCATTATGAATTATTGCACCATTTGACAAGGTAAGTAAAAACTCCCCCATTGAGTGCTACTCATGCCTAATACCAATGTGGCAAAAAGTCATGGGCAGGGGCGCACGCAGGGTAAGGTTTCTTGTTCTCCAGAAACCGCTCCGCGAACGAACGGGCACTAAAGATTTCCCCTACACAACAGCACTGAACAATAGCTGAGGCGCTGTCACAGAAGCGCTGTATTGTACTACAATACAGCACTGCCGCGGATGCTTCCGACAGCGCCGCGGCTGCTGATCAGTACAGCATCACCAAAATGGAGCTGCGGCCGCGTGCGCAGGAGTTATCTCTCTCTCTATATTTTTTTTTTTTGGGGGGGGGGGGAACCCCCCATTAAAAATCCTGTGTTTGCCCCTGATGGGAGTTACTTGAAGACATATCTATGTTTTTAGACCAATTTGTAATGAACCTGCTGGACAATTACGCCATAACTGAAACAAATATCAATCAAACCTGAACACTTGAATACAAATAACTAGTTTATGCTAAAATGTGTGAAAACATAGAAGTATGTTAATAAATGTTCCTCCAGCAGAATACCTTTTCACAAATTGTGATGGCAATGTAGGCAGGGCCTGATTTTTTCAGTAATGTGAACTAAAAGACTCTTCAGAGAGGCATAATAGGTAGTTCCTTACTTTGGCAAGAAAATAGCGTCAGTTTCCTACTTCTCGTTTGTGTTGTAAAAACACCAACACGTTTTTAATTGGTTTAAAAACATGGGATGTCTATGAATCCCTGAAGTTGCTACAATGTTTGAAAATTTGGCAAAAGAATGTGTATTAGAAGTAAATAGATTTGCTAGATGTAAGTATACATTTCTCCTGACAAACTATGTTAATTGAAAGAAGGAAAAACACATTTAGTATGCTTTGGAAATCAAACCCTTATTATAATTCTATAACCTAATTACACTTTTAAGCAAAAGAAAAATGTAAATGCAAATATATAGTAGTCGGACTGACAGATTTCATTTATGGAGTTTATTCCTTTCTAGATACATTTATTGCAATAACCAATTAAACCTGGGGGTAAATGTATCAACCATCAGTTTTGTAAAATCTATGATTTACTGCATTTTTGCCAGCATGAGTTAACTATAAATCTAATTGATAAAACATCCCACAATAAATTGCCCTTAATAAAATAGCTGTCTTAAATATCAATGGCAATATCGCTGAAAATCGGCTATTTTACAATAAAGATGGGCGACACATTTACCCCCTAGTATTAAATTTAAGACCACTGGCATTTGAAACCACACTGAAGTATTGCAGGTGGTGTTGTACCTTTATGTACTATGTCCAGTGGTCAGGGTGGGCTTGTATACGGTAGTATGCTATACCACCACTTCTACTGTTTTTATTGTAAAACTTTCAAATTTTGTTCACTTACATTTGCTATACCACCACTTCTAAAAATTTACACTATGACCACTGACTATGTCCATATCATATTGGAGGCAGTCAGTAATCAATGCTTTTATAACAATGTAAGGAAAATTTTATAGCGAATTCCTGTTTAGAAATACCGGAAAAGTCTTGTGTGTCTGTAATGTCCATCATTAATAAGGTCAGCAAACTACAGAAAGCTTTGGGACCACATGGAAGAGAAAATACAAATTTATGAGGTCTGGCGGTTGTGACTAAAATACTCTGTTCAAAAATGACTAAAGCTTCACATCTGTCCAATGTTTTGCTTACATAGACAATAAATGAAAATACCACATATCCCTGACAATGTACTCAGTAACAACTCATTCTTACAGTACACACATTCCTCTGCCTTCTGACCTATTCAGTTTACAACATAGCATAACTACAAACTGTAAATTCCATTTCCGGCTCATTTTTAGTAGACCATCTCGTTAAGCTGATGGTACAGATATAGTTAAAAAGGAACACCCCCTCTTCATCCTAAAGTAGCACCAAAAGACTTGAAAAGGAGTACATGATGACTAGCGACTACTGCAGAGGGAAGATAACCAGGAAATAGAAATTATACTAAAAACACTAACATTTTCCTAGCCATCAATTGTATTTAATTTACCAAAGAGAACTATGATAGCAGCACCCTATAAGAAAGATCCAAAGCTTAAAAAGACAATTCTACCCAAAAAAAACAAAAAACTTTTTAGAATGTACTCACACTCTTAAAAGATATTTAGTGGGGTCTACTACCGTGTAATCCCCATCAATTATGCTTCTAATTAAATCAGAGTAGGCTGTAGCTTGAGCACCAACCAACTGTTGTATCATATCACTTCAGTCGACAAATGTAAAGCCATTCATTGTGGTTGCTAGTGGTGGTATGCTTTATTGCCCGCATAATCAAGTTCATGGCTTGGAAGCCGATCGGACATGCTCCCACCTACACTCTAGATCAAACAATTTATTCAGGGGTGCCCTTAGCAAAGTGCAACAAATCCCAGGAAAAATATCTTCCAACACCTACTTAAGTTAACTAAATTTTCCAACAAGCATAAGATAAAAGTAGACTTACCCTTTAATGGATCATATTTCATACATCCATACACAATGAATATAAATACTTACCTATATAACTAATTTCTACACCACAAAATTCAAGTAGGTTTAAAAACGATCCAAAAACGTCAATTATGTGGATGTTGACGGATAGTAGCCTAGTAAATAGAAGCCATAGATCACTCAATAACTACCAACTTACTCCAACTATTGCATGTTGCTACTGAATATATAGGCACTCTACTAAATCAATAGCAATCTTTATTTGGAAAGCATAGGATTTATAAATACATTTCAAGACATAATAAAATTATATCTGGCACTGGGAAATCTCAGTTACAGTACAGTTCTTGTGGACACAAGCTGTGACTATGGGCCACATCCAGCACATACCTCCTTGACTTTCTTGAACTGTATTGGTAAAGGGCATTTATTAGTCAATATCACATGGTACCAAGCCTTTACAACATATATCCAACAGTGTCTGTGAATTCGGTCCAGATTGTCCAACAGTTTAACTATGTGCTGGTTGAATACAATTTGATGCATTTCAGAGCTATGTCTAGGCTTTAAATATAATTTGCTGTTAACCCCCATATATTTGCACAGAAACAGTCAAGAAAGTAGACTATATTAGGCAAGTTGTAATTCTCAGCTCTCAATATTGAAATAAAAATACAGAAACAAAAACAAAAAAAAAAACCAAAAAGCTGAGACACGTATTTGTTTAAGGTCATAAAACTCATCCCATACTTCCCTTTAGGCACCAGATAATGGGGGAAAAAAACATTTTTGCTATTCAGGAATCAAAATTATGGTCAAATAAGCATTTTCAAAGACAGCTCGCAGAGAAAAAAGGGGACTGTCCAAGTAAATCCAGGATACATGGTATTATGGGAGAAAGTCTGAATTGAAGGGTGAGCATCAAGACAATTCTATATTCATCTAATCTAGACAATGTTTCTAGTGTAATCTTGCAGATAATAAAACTAGGTGGAGGTTAATGAAACCAGTTTTGGCTTCCAAATGGACAATTGCACTCTAGCATATAGTCTGTAGGTCTTATTCTCTTTCTACATCAGCTGCATATCTGGGCTCTGAATTCAGCAAATGCAAAGTCTGATTGTTTATGTAGTGACTGGGTTGCAAACATCCTGAGTTGCCAAAAGCTAGTTTTAAAATGTCTCGTTGCCATTGTTGCAAAGATTTCAAAAGAAAAACTGTACAATTTAGAGGATACGGATGATGATGATGCAGTGTGATTTTATGGTAACTGAAATCATAGGTTTGTTTATGACTCTTGTAGAAATCTTTACAAGCCACACATGAAGCTCTGTAGTACTATTGTAGTATGGAGATGACTGAGGAGTTTCTGTACAGTCTTTAGAAATAACATCTATGGTCCAAGGAGCTTGTTATTGGTATAGGTCATGTATTGTCAGAATAATGATGAGTCACAAGTTCTTCATTATCCTTTAAACAGCAGAACTGATAAACGAACAGACTTTCTGATGTTGGTTAAAGGAGAAGAATGATCAAAGAAAAGGGTCAAAACAGCAACCAAGTGGTTTATTGATCCATATCTGAAACAACTCACTGCCCTTGTTGGTATATTTGTTTCTAGGTTGGGCTCACAGGTAAACATGGTGTACTGTGTTATTGCATGAGACAGATGTTCTCCTGTGCTCTGGAAGAGGGTAGTTGTAGTATTATTAGGGTATCCGTTTTTGTGTGTGACCTAATCTACAGTGTTGTTTCTTCCATTGTGGACCTCTGTTCCATTAATTCAGAGCTGTCCAGGCACTAACCCATTAGGTTTAGTAGCGACAGGTCTTTAATATTCTTGATCCAACATATTCAAATCCTTTACGCTAGAATCATATAAACAGGCTTTACAGACCCTTATGTGAAAGTCCATAAATGACTCTAGACTAAAGGCATTGTGAGCCAAAAGGGTCATTTCTCATGTTAATAATTATGCATTTGCAACTCAGAAAGGGCCTGAAAGGTTCAATTTTCTTCCAGTATATTTGAGACTTACATGTTTCCAGATCTATATATATATACCCTACATCTATACCCTATTTGCTTTCCTGGAACATGGAGCATTTACCATTTTAAAATACAGATGCTGGTCTCCCTTTAGGTTCATGTGCGTGCTTGTGCTGATCAGTTTCAGCAACCTCGTTGCAAACGATTTTCATTAGTGTAATATGGATAGGCAAGGGTTACTCAGCTATATAGCAGCCCCTTATTTATTAACAAGGAGAAGGGTGCTATAGTGACTACAGTGGACATACACAATCATCCAGGATAGTGTCCCAGATTTCTACTACCAACATGAATAGTTCCCTTTCATCACCTGGGCATTGTAAAAGCAGTCCCTACAGTAGCAACGGTGTGGCCAAGTCGTAATTGAAAGAAAAAGATGTTCTACAAGGCTACATATAGGCACATACAACTAATTCAATAATCAGCACATGCAACAGGAGCCCAACGCAGAATCTTAGTTTCTACTTTGCAAAATAAAAAAAAAATATTATATTAGGTCCTCTACGTTGGCTGAAATATTTCATTGACATGATCCAGTGAATATTGGTTGTAACTATAATGCAAATCATCAATATTTTAGACCCTCAGCCACACTGAAAATGTTAAATAACAAAGTCCTAATGATTTTTTATAAAGTTAAGTTAATTATACCATAAACTACTAACTTAATCTAAAAAACCAAAGTACATTGCAACGCCTGCAAATAAATGACCATCTTAACACAGCTCTGGATGTGGTGTGATGCCCCTAGAGCAAAAACTAATAGGAACAGACGGGATATCCTTAGGGACATATCATAAATATGCAACAGTGAAACTATTGCTCATGGGTTAAAAACCAAAGACGTTGTGTCTGACCACAACAAGGGTGGAATCAAACATTACAGTAGGACCTTTTAAAAAACAGCATTAGATGAGGCTGAAAACACCAGATGAAATAGTAGTAGAAATATCTGCATATTCTAAAACTGTACGTGGAATTAACAATGATAAATATGCATGCACTTTTGAAGACTGCCCTACGCGGGGACAACAATAGCCTTGTCTAAACTAAAGCTTTGATCAACTTCTTCATTTGTGCCAATGTCACCTTTGTATCTCTATCCATCTCTCATTTCATCTGTCTGGCTAAGCCTACAAGATCATTTGGGGCTAGATTTACTAAGCTGCGGGTTTGAAAAAGTGGGGATGTTGCCTATAGCAAACAATCAGAGTCTAGCTGTCATTTTGTAGAAGGTACTAAATAAATGAAAGCTAGAATCTGATTGGTTGCTATAGGCAACATCCCCACTTTTTCAAACCCGCAGGTTAGTAAATCTAGCCCTTAGTCTTTATAGTTTTGACAGGGTTAATAAGCAATTCACAATAGTTACATTATATCTGCTGATGTGCCATCTATTATCGATACAGAATAACTAAGGCATTTTTGTAAAAATGCAGTTTATTCTACAGCTCTGATGAAAATGGCCAGACGTCCGTTTTCTAGAGGGACCTGATCTTACTTTATATTTATACATTCCTAACAATCTGATCCTTATATGGGGAAAGGCTTCAGTACTGTTAATAATTGTAAGTGTGTACATTTTGAAAAGCCCAATAGGGCAAATGTTTTTATTTAAATAGGTGATTTTCTAATATGTACAAACACTGCAATTTATAGTTACTATGTTTTAGTAACAGAACACAGGGAGACTAAATGTGCTAGAAATATGTTTTCTACTGTTATTTCAATGTCTAATAGACTTATGTTGAAAGCACCAAAATACCAATACAAGAGACACATTAGCACCAAATACATGTCTATTTTTCTTGTTACACATGGTAGTAACTCAATAACTTCAGGTAAAATAGTGTAAGATATAACAAACAATCAGAAATGATGTAAGAATTAAATCTAATAGCTTTGAATAAAATAACCAAGACTTAAGAATTTGAAATGCAAAAACAGATTGGACAATGAGCAATTGTACAATATAAATCATATTGCATTCCGTTTGTTTGTAAAAATACATTTAAAACATAAAATGTACTAATCTACAGCAAAAATGACAGATTATGATCCCTCCTAAATTGTACTCATACAAAAAGGTACATTTGGCCGCCTGGTCTCACCACCAAGCAATATTTCTGTCAGATTTGGCAACAAAAGTGAAAAATTTGTATGGCTATATCTGAAAGATCAGATGTAGTCATTGTTGGCTGACATCTTATAGTGGTCTTCTAGGGCTCACAAAAGATGTTTTTTTTTTTTAGCCAGTTAGGTTAAAAAAGGAAATAGCCTATCCAAACTGCAGTGTAAATCCTATAGTGCTTATAATTTTTATTTCCAAGTTCACAATCTGATATTTGTGTGCTTACAGTTACCATCACCCTCAGTGAAAGGAAGGAGAGGCAAGAGACACCTTTTTTTTTTTTTATTTAGAACACCGCACAGTTCTGCTGGCAGTTTTCAGAAACGGTGAACAGTGCCTCATCAAGAAACCATTATGGCAATGCACATTTTAAGCTCGGGTCCCAACTAAAACAAACTTTGACATTAAGATTATCTATCTATATCCCATTACCGAATTACCAGGCTGCTGTTTATTTACTATATATTTATGTGTACACTTTAAACTTTATTTAAAAGGCAACCAATAAAATATTGTATTGAGACAGAATTTCACTATTTGAAATTATTTTTGCAAAATAAAATCTAGGTAGATTATTTACAATTAATGAGTAAAATACGAAAATAAATTGATGGGTGGAGTCTACTCTCATATAATATATGCCTCTTTGAATATTATATGGTCTTCAATGTTGTTGCCACAACATTTAGACAATGACACTTACAATGAATTTACAATGTATAAAAAAAATAATTAAAATTAATGAGTAGACCCGCTTCAACCTGTAAAAATAAATACCATTGGATTGGTGCTTTCCATTGTGTGGTACTCATTTAAAAATAAAAATTAATATGAAACATTTCTTTCAAAATGTCTAAAACAAAAATCTTGTGTTCAAAGGGTTTAGAGACTGCTTTCTTTTTCCTAGAAGGTCATTGGCATACATTTTCTGAAAATGCGTGGCATTCCATGATCGCTGGGTGGATAGGATTATAATCCTTTATTGAAGTATACTCTCTCCAGCCCTGGATTGTTCTCTTTAATTTGTGCTTGTAGTTCGGGTTCCAAGCGCGACACGGACATTGAGCTAGGCAAAAATAAAGATTATTAATTAACAAGTTAAGTGTAACCTTTGAGACTCAAACGGGAGCAGAAAGACGATGACACTGGAATCATAACGGTTGTGTAACTCAGTGACAAGGATCTCATGGCAAAATAGTTTACTTTCTAAAAATCCACTGAAAATAGTAGAATAAAACCAAATTAAAAACAAACAGCTTTTTCACATGTAAGTGAAAAAAAAGACTAACTAGAATAGGCTAAATTAACTAACAAGTGGAACAGTAGTGTTTAATCTGTAGGACCACACTGCCTGGGAAGTTTCTCGCTCCCAATAGTGCCAATATCTATTACACCAAAGATTTTAGAAGTTTGGACAAGCTGTACAGCCATCCAAACAGCTGTGTTCACAACTGTATACTTTCAACTTCTCCAGTTTTATATTGTCACAGGCATACAAGAGTAGCTACCAATGTGTGGGGTTACAGGCAACACACCACTGTGGTCCTACTGATTAGGCAGGTTGAGGCTTATTGATGTACTGAATGTACACATTTATTTATATGAAAGGGTTATTAGTGAAATTTACAAAATATGTAAGAGTGTCAGGAATGTAACTTAAATATCTTCAATTGAGTTCACATATAACATGAAAAGTAAAATGTGTTTTTATTAAAAAGAAAAAAAATTAAAAAAACAAACAAAAAGCACTGTACTGTATGTAGACAAATCGCTTGTCACTTCTCATTAGTCATGTCATAAAAAGCACTTAATCAACATAGTAATCCAAATATAAAGTTGCAAATATGATCAGTTTATAAATAGTATTTGTTAAAAAAAAAAAAAGAAAAAAAAAAAATGGAAAAAGAGAAATTTTAATATGAGAGAAGTTTGTAGCTTTAGTTCTCGTTGATGTGTATAGGAATCTTACCTTTTTTGGGGAAATAATGCACAGCAAAGAGGTGTTGCAAATACCAAACTGGAAAAATAAAATACATTCTTATAAATCTCTTAAAGCAATAAATAAATATGTTTAAAAAAATGCTATTGATAAATGTAGGTATGTCTTCTAAGATTTACAATATTGCATGACCTATTTGACCATGAAAATGGAAAACATGATTTTATGGTACATTTAATAAAAAATAACTTTATTCTTCGTATTTGAAAGCAAGTGTCATAAATCAAACTAGACAAACCCCATGTTTAGAAATCAGTGCTTGTAAAAATGTAGTACCCTCGTACTAAATATTTATAGTAACAATTAGATCACTGAACTATTCAGATCTTCTAGACAACTGTTTTTCTTTATTAGCCGATGAGCCATGTGAAAATAAATGGGAAATGTGTAAGAAAATATTGAATAGGTGTGATGCCTATTAAACAGGCATGATACATATTATTATGGCTATTGTACCCATTATATCGAATAGTTGTATAACTTTAAA
Organism: Mixophyes fleayi; assembly: GCF_038048845.1. Classification (NCBI taxonomy): domain Eukaryota; kingdom Metazoa; phylum Chordata; class Amphibia; order Anura; family Limnodynastidae; genus Mixophyes; species Mixophyes fleayi. The sequence goes on along the minus strand of NC_134405.1, from coordinate 254,253,726 downwards.
TAGGATTATGCTCTTCTCCATATATGTATGTGAGTGTGGCTTTATTAATAAGAGTGGACTTTAATTACAATTAACTTTTTCTCAGTCTACTTTTATTTGAATATGAATTTCATACAAACCTTTAAAAAAACAAAGAAGAAGAATATCAAAAATACTTACCAGAATCCCACTAATCCAACTTGTATAGGGGCACTCATCCATGGAAAACGCTGAACACAAAAACATGACAACATAGCTTGTGTGAGATTTGTGTAAGTGCACGTTGAAAATTATTACAGTACTATACATACACAACACAGATATCCACATTACCTTAAGAAAAGCTTTCTTTTCCAAACTGTTCATTAGAAATGGAGGGATAGCTGTAAATAAGTAGTGTATGTGTTAGCAACTGAGCAAATCCTTCACAGTATTCTTAATAACAATCTGCTTAAAGTGACACATCACAAACATGTATAATTTATATTTCCTTTAAATACAGGATTTTCTTTTCAGTGTGTGGCAAACATCGGCTATTTTGCACTATCCGCAATTGGCTATTCATCTGTACCCTAAGACAGCTGGGACAATTGAGTTCCAACTAGTGTGCAATGCTCTTGTAGAGACAGAAGAACTACACCCAGTTGCTTGGTCCTCTACTTTTGCAAATAATAAGTTGGACAAAACAGAGTTACACAATATACAAAAAAATCAATGCTTGCAATAACTTCATCCTGTGTGAAACCAAACAAAAGAGAAGTGCATGTTCACTCACACACTGTTTGAGTGCTGGCTTTTATTATATCCAGAATAATTTACAGTTGTGTCTTATGTGCAGTATGTGTGCTGTGTGTTCATGTGATAAACTGCTATATTACCCCAATAAAGTAACTACAATTGAATACAAATTAAAGGTAATTTTCACCAAACATAAATTTCTGTAATATAGAGTGATTATTTCATATATTTTATGGAGAATCTTTACAAAACAAAAAAAAAAGTGTGTACTTTTGAAATGGTACAAGGCGGCACCTCAGTGAAGATGTTCATGTATTTTACACATTCCAAGGATAAAAATACTATGGTGAATCAATTTTAGCTAATCTAAAGCATCATTTAAAATGCAGAAGCAAAAGTGTTGCAGGTGAGATTAATATGAATATTTCTGCTGTTGTGAAATGTATGTTACAGAGCAAAATTGCTAAGTTATAGCATGTTTACAGCCCCCTGGATTGCATTTAATGTAATCTTATATGCACACACCCATGCCAGGGGCAGCCATCAGGATCCTAGAGACGACCACCTGAGTGATGGCTTGTTTAGCAGCATTGGCAGATTCTCCTATTCGGTTTCCATTCTCGTCTGTGACTGGAATGCCATGTTTCAATTCCCTTTAAAATGTAACACAGCAATAAATTATTTGTACTGGACATTCCTCCTAAATTGCAGTACCATGAAAAAAAAAAAAAAAAGACTACAACATGCTACACACCAAACACCCAACTCACAAGTAAACTGCTGGTGAAATCACCATTCATTCTATTTAATACACAAGGATAGATTGGCGTTTGTGTCTTTATCATCTAAAAGTAAAGGTTTATACACATATACAGAGACAGTTGGGAATATCAATAGAGAATCAATATTCAGGAAAAGCAGAACAAACATCTCTTAAAATAACATGTTTAACTCATACTTCTTTACAAAATATATTTCATTCATTTTCATTTCTATAACATTAACTTCTACTCCACTTACCATCAGGTATAGGCTTTTTGCAAATGTGCATTAACGGTGGTAATTGCATAATATACAGACATCTTTATTACACCACCCTTACCATAATGCTAATTTTGGCCATTGCGCCAAGCTAGTGGCATAAACACAGAAACTGTAAATGGTAAACCACATTGTAAAAGCATACAGGAGTAATGACTTACAAAACCCTATAGATTTATAGGGATTACCATTTTCAATTGAAACCCAAAAAGCCTTAAATCTGGTTCCTCGAAAAAGCCCAAATTTTCCACATGCACCTTGTGTGCGCCATGAAATCAGAGGAAGTTTCTGTTTGCACACCAACCCCACCCCGCTCATCTTCACGGATGTTCACGCTCTGACCCACTTCTGACAGTCAACTCCCAACGTGCATGGGAGGAAATCACTACGAGAGCCATGGTGCCATCAGCATCACCAGAAAGTGGTCTATCGGCTTTCATCCCTATCTTTGTCAACCATTTACAACCCACCTCTCGCACCGTTATATGCCACTTGGGACCTTCTCTTATGGCACCCTTTACACGTTGGCTGGAAACTTCTGTCCTGGTACCTCTCACTTGTGACCCTGCCCTTTCCAACACCCTAAGACCAGGTTCTGTATTGAACCCAAGTTCTCATATACCATATACTCATTTTAAGATTGGTATCTAAGGTCCCTCTCTCCTGAAATATATTTGGGCTCACTGTTCAGGTATAATGCAATTGATCAATGTTAGGTTTACTGTTTTAGGTAAACATTGGTCAATGTGTAACTAGTGAATGTGGGAATGTTAAAGGATACTTCATTGGGAGTTACATTTTGCCATCTTCATCTTGACCAGCAGATTGTTTAATTTTACAAACAGAAAAAATTATTTAAAGTTGCTTTAGATTTTTTCCTCTTCTAATTTTCCAAATAGTGATATGCCTTACCGTTGCCTCATTAACGGGATATTGATACAGTTAGCAGCAGCAACAGCAGCAAAGGGAACAAATCTTCCTATTAGTGGTGAAACATGCTGAAAATAATGGAGAAAGGAAAAAAATGACTTAATTATTTACCCTTGTGCTTTAATAGCCTTATCCAACTAGTCAAAATCCCCTTTGTGCATTGTATTCATAGTGGTAAAGTATCATACATGTCAGTAACACTTGATATGTAGACTAGTTGTCCATCATTACACCTTGTTTGTTCATGTAATACACGGACCTGAATGTTCACATAATTCTATGCTGTTTAGAGAAAAAAATGAAAATAAAAAAAGGAGGACCCGATCATCTGTTTGGTCACGATTATAACATGAAAACTCACGCATGTTTGTGAAAAGTCCTCCACACAAATGGGGACCTCTTGGCTTTGGCCTCACATACAAAGTGAACAATTGTGTGCACAAAACGTAAACATTATTAAAGTAAGTATATTATAACGGAGTCAAAAATACAAATTACAGTATTACCATCATAGTGCAAATTCAAATTGGTTGCACTGTTTTTTATTTTATTAATGTACCTCAGCTGATAACAAGACACCATTCCTGGTTGTAAAAGTAAAAAACAAGCAAACAATAAACACCCCACAACAACAAACATTAACCTGCACAATATATTGTAATGCATAGGGAAGAGCGGGTGATGCCCAGATTACCACATCTACAAATGTGGTACCACTTGTGTACTTCGAATAACTTTGTTGGCATTGGGTGTTGCAAGTCTGTGCTACAACTTGAGTCTTCATCACTAGCTCTCCTGGGTTTTTAGATACTCCAAAGTGAAGGAAACAAACAGTACCACATGTGCAAGCTTACTTGACAAAACATTTCAACAGTAATGGTTTAATCATCTGCAAATCCTCTCAGTATTAGTTGAGAAATATTAATACTGTTTTTCTTTATGCAAGTTTGGTTATATCTGTCACATCCCCCATTTGAGGAGACAAAATGGGAACGTGGAGAATGCACTCCTTTAAGCAATATTAGGACTCAGAATAGCTGATTTGTACAAGCCTAGGCAGTTATATACATGCATATAATGAATTATCTTGGGGGTTTTCCCTATTTTGAATAATCTAATTTCTAGCCAGAGAGAATGAATGAGAAGTACTCTTCAAAACAAAATAAGTGATTTTCATTTTTACCACTGATAAATTACTCACCAAATATAGCAAACAAGTACACAATAAACACTGTATATTTGATATAAATATCACACAAACAGTGATTGGCTCACATAGGTTTCTTCTTTTCAGCTTGTCATAAAACGTCCATGCAGTGCATTATGTAAAAGTCAGAAAATCATACAGCTTAGCCTTTCTAAAATTTAGGCAACGGACATCAGTAGGATTGATGGAATTTGGTTTTCATTCCAAAATCTGTGTTGTGACTACAAGCTCTTTAGAACACAGGAAAAAAAGTACATAGTTGACAGTTTGCTAGAAATTTACTAGATCTTATTCAATATCTGTGCCTATTACAAGGATTATAAATGCAGTCTTTCAAAGCCAGTATGCTACAACACATCCCCTGGCCTTGGCATAACGGGTTTAATTCATCTAGGAATGCAATTTGCGTTTGTTTTGTTTTTTAACTGGTCTGTCACCACTATCAATCGGCACTTGCCCTGCAGCTGGTGCAAATGATTAGGCTTAAAATGACGTAACGCAGAGATGTCCAGAGTTAAATCACAGTACAATTACATAATTGGTCTTGGGTATGCCATCTATATGGGCATGAACAGTTTCCAGAGATTTAAGAATATAGCAGAGCAGATGAAAGAGGCAGCAGAAGCAGACTCATGATATACACAACATACATTTTCCCCTGTACTAGGCATAATTAAGTATGATGTCGGAGTGCCTTTATGTCGAAGACAAAGAATTTTCTGTGCCATCCCACATTTTCTATATATGTATTTTTGGTCCATAAATAAAAGGACTGTACTTGATTGTAATTCAAGCATGATAAATGCGATACAGATTCATCACATTTTGATACAACCAAGGCAAGAGATGACAATTACACAATGAAACATTTACATTTTAAAGTTCACTGTAAAACCTCAAATCAACGTTCATGTAAAGTTACCCATTTCCTGTACCACGTGCTGGACATGAAAGGTTAGACGTGAACATTAATGAAATGGATATTAGTCAATCGGGTAATTAAAGACATAATATAAGTACAAACACATGAAATACCTTGGTTAGTGCGTTAAGTCCTAGAGCTGTGGCAACAGCACCTGTGGTGGCAGAAACATAAGCTGTTCCCAGTTCGCTAAAACAACAAGAGCGAAAAGTGTTTAAATGTACACGGGAAAAGCGTAACATGAAATCATGCAAACTAAGGTCAATAATGAAAGGTAAGTGGAAGTTTAATGTATTTAGAAAATATGCAACAACATTATAATGGTGCTAAAGATATATATGTAGCATTCACTAGTGGATTTAAGGATGTTTCATAGTGGAAACCCTTAAGAAGAAATGAATATTGGACTTTTAACCTAAATATGTTGGCATTGATATTTAGGCCACTTATTCTGAAAGGTCTTCTATAATACAGTCATGGCCAAAGTTTTGAGAATTACACAAATATTGGTTTTCACAAAGTTTGCTGCTTAAGTGTTTTTAGACCTTTTTGCTAGATCTTGCTACTGAAATACAATTACAAGCATTTCATAAGAGTCAAAGGCTTTTATTGACAATTACATTAAGTTCATGCAAAGAGTCAATATTTGCAGTGTTGACCCTTATTTTTAAAGACCTCACGTGACTGTCTTGGTGCGCACCCTATAAGCTGCCCGTACGGAAACAAACATATGTCTTGACAGTTCCTAGGTAATATGTTCCTTCCACTACAAACAGCTATGGAAAAATACAGTTCAAAGGTAAGGGTCTATATCTCGTAATGTACCACTGATTACTATCTAATTATATATATATATATATATATATATATATATATATATATATATATATATATATATATATATATATCACACACACACACACACAAGTTAACCCGTGCATGATACTCATGCATTCTAGTCAAATCAAGCTACTTAAGGTGTTAAAAAGGTTCTTGTCATGCATTTGGGCCCTAGCCCAGGCCTCCTCAGGGGAAGAGCGTTACTTCCCGACGCAAGCGCCCTTTTTTAACGTGGTTTTGTCCACATGTCACCACCTCATCATTTTTCTCCATCACCTCATCCTTCATCTTCATCGCGACATCCTTCATCAAGCTACTTAAGGTGTTAAAAACTCCCCACTGTCACCCCCGGCAACCACCAACCACTCCCAACTGTCACTTCTCCTTCAAGAAATATATAGGTCAGTGTATAACTTTGCCCAGCAGGTGGCACTGCAGCTTGGTTTTTTTTTTTTTCACGCACGCCACTAGGCATTTATATAGTAGATATATATAATCTATATCTATATCCGCATTGAGTGAGACTTTGCTATATTATATACATAGGACATGTCTCCCTAATGGAATATTACTAATTTGTTCTAAGCATTTTATTATATTCATTTTATGAATATTTATTTGACTAAGGTCATATGACCTTCAAATATAAAACAAACACTGTTTTTAACATATACCGATTGGTTTCTACATTTTTCTATATCTACACATTTTTTGCCCTGGTATTTGTTTTGCGCTGGTATTTTTTGGTATCTTGTGTGGATTGTTTGTGGGTACTACCTTTCCCAGCTGCAGCCAATTCCAGGTCAGTTTCTTGTTAGTGCCCGATTTATCCCTTTTACAAATTGTTTACAAATGCTTTAATGTTGGCATGACACAGGGCTGATGTTAGTGCTCACCTTTCCTTCTCCAGGCAAGCGTTTATCCAAATGCCCCAAACAATCTGAAAGGGGATTCATCAGAGAAAATTACTTTACCCCAGTCCTCAGCAGTCCAATTCCTGTACCTTTTACATAATATCAGTCTGTCCCTAATGTCAAGCAAAGAAGCCACTTCTCTCCAGTAAAACAAGAGGCCATCCTCCAAAAGTCTTCGCCTCACTGTGTGTGCAGATGTACTCACACCTGCCCGCTGCCATTCCTGAGCAACCTATGCACTGGTGGTGCCCAGATCCCACAGCTGAATCAACTTTAGGAGACGATCCTGGCACTTGCTGGACGTTCTTGGTTGCCCTGAAGCCTTCTTCACAACTATTGAATCTCACTCCTTGAAGTTTTTGTGCAAAGTAATGATGCTTGCACGCGTTTCCTTGCAGCTAACCATGGTTAACTGAGAAAGAAGAATGATTTCAAGCACCACCCTCCTTTTAAAGCTTCTAGTCTGTTATTCTAACTCAATCAGCATGACAGAGTGATCTCCAGCCTTGTCCTCGTCAACACTCTCACTTGTGTTAACGAGAGAATTACTGACCTGATTTCAGCTGGTCCTTTTGTGGCAGGGCTGAAATGCAGTGAAAATGTTGTGTTTGGGATAAAGTTCATTGCCATGGCAAAGACGGACTTTGAAATTAATTGCAATTTATCTGATCACTTCATGATATTCTAGGTATATGCAAATTGCCATCATAAAAATTGAGGCAGTAGACTGAAAAAAATTATATTTGTGCCATTCGCAAAGCTTTTGGCCATAACTGTATGTTGAGATTTTTCACTTTCTCCTCCACAACATTCTGTATTCCTAAATTCCTAATGCTTAAGCTAATGTGGGAGGCATCAGTGGACAGGGCATCTGTTCCAGAGATATCAGAGCCGCTTGACTACGACAGCATATTCAGCATAACTTCGATGCAGGTATAAACCTGCAATAAATGAGGTGTGTAGCTGACACCAACTGATGAAGATAAGGGATGAAGTTTTAGAAAGAAGTCTTTATGGAGAGCATGCCCATTAATGTCATAATAATACCATTCACCTATATTACATTTTGCTATGTTTTGCATTTTGTTCAATTTCAGCAGCCTTTTACCTACTGTCCAAAAGACTGAAGTTCTTTAACAGCTACATAAAAAAGTCATTGTAAAACAGAACAGTGCATTTAATAGCACTGCACTTCATATTCAATGTTAAGGCTAACTGTCATTTGTCTAAAGGTAATTCTTTCATTACTGCTCACATGGGTAAATCAAATAGTAATTACATGCTTTTTACAGTAAGCTGCATTCTTTACAGTTTGCTAAAACTATCAGTGGTGGAACAACCTCCGGAGCAGTCTATGCACCTGCAATACTGGTCTATCCGCAAATGAAGTCACCTACTCTTCTACGCATATGCGAGATGCAAGTGCATGTGTGGTGAAGGAGCACACACCAACCCATGCTCAGAAGTGCAGAGACCTCAGGAATGATAGACACATACCGTTGAGCCGACCAAAATGTTGCAATGGGGCCCAGTAATTATGCAACTTACTATAATGTCAGTTTGTATTGGTTTGACATAGATGCCAATGTAATTGTTTTATATCTAGTATTATATTTAAATAGATTCTAATGTATTATGTTACAAATAATTTTGATTGAATGACTTCTATCACATTAATTTTGATTTCCTGAGAATTAAAGTGGAACTGTAAGCATGAATTCATTTATTTTTTTAATTGCTCAATATACATGTTCTGACAGCCATTTGTTCTAAAAAAAATTTTTTTTTTGCTCTGTGGTGTGGGTAGGACTGGGAGCAAAGGCTAGATTTTAAAACTTCACTCATCTGTATGTGAAACACGTGAATCAGTGCCCAAATTATGGTAACATAACTGGGTCTGAGAATTCATGAGCAATGTGAAAATGCTGATACTCCAGTTGACGATGTAGAGCGCGCAAAACGAAACATATATAATGAGGTAGCTGCATTCGCTTAAGCTGTTGAGCAGATAACCGTAGGTCTATATATTAACCCAGTAAGTCATCTTACCTGTTTTGACAAAGGAGAACTATCTTAACCAACAATTGATGGAAATAACATTTTAACTTCAGCTTTCTTTACCAGGGTTTCAAGTAGACCTAATAAATACTACACTCTCTTTTACAGCAAACAGAGCTTTGAAAAAACTGCAATCCATTATGAAATTTGTTTCTTAATGATTGTGATTAACATGCACATGCTATCACAAACTCCACTGTTTGTCTCCAGTTTTTTGTAAATGTCTACTATTTAAATGACCCTGAAAGAAAATTACTAAATGCATATTAATAACATACAATTACAGTACTTGAATATGGCAAAAACCAAAAGTAGTACTATCAGTGTACACCATGCAACAGACAGATAGCGGCACTTCATAATGGGCGAGACTGTAATTTTTAAATAGGTGCATGGCCATGAGCATGGATTCAGGCATGCCCATCTGGGAGGAGGGGGAGGAAGGAGGAATGAGGAAGGACGGAGAAGAAGCAAAAAAATCAAGCAAATTTGAAACCATTAGCAGATACATGTAAAAAGCAGCAGATACAGATTGTCTCAAAATCAATATAAATCAGTGTATAAATAATTTACAAACCGTAAAAACAAACAAAAAATTTCCAAATGCCCATTTAACCGCACAGACCATATGCACCTAGATGGAGCTAAATGCCTCCCAGTAAATGTAGTGGCTGAGTGCCAACTAGGACTACGTACTAATGTGGTATTAAATCTGTGGTAGGAAAGAGGCCGTGGACTCCTGTTACATAGGAAACACCTCCAATTATGTACTCTCTAGCCTAGTAGCTCATGTAAAATCTTTCCCAGCAAAACCAGTTTTGTTGCATTCGTGTGTAAAATCAGGCACATTTAGGAGGAAATCTCATTCTGTATAGTCATTGCCATAACAAGCTGGACTTTTCAGTAGGGGAAGAATGTTTTTAAAGATAAAGAAAACTTGAAATTGCTTAATTAAAATTGTTATCCCACTTCAAACCTTTGGCAACAGTCTTTCCAGCCTGTTGCCTTTCTGACACAGGGTCACTCATGTTATTTCCACACATGGCATGACCTAACGTCTATATTGGCACAGAAATGAAGAAGTGACTGGATTGCAGCCCCATATAATACATTCTCTTACCTTCCCGTGATGGGGGCATCTCCACTCCTGTTTGTGTAGTTGACAATGGCATTAAACGACTGATTAATCCACTGCCAAAAGATCACGGCTGGTGTTGTTCTAAAAATAAAACAGCATTTTCAGGCTTTTATTTGACGTGACTTAGAGGCAGCAGTTAGAAAAGGCTGAACGTGAACATCTGGATTTCGGCTCTATTTAGGTTGCAACATGCATATATTACTGGTGAACTCTGACAAATGCACACATACTGGCTGCCCTGCTCACGTCATCTTCTCCAGCAGAAAATGAGATGTTACATTCTAACTGGAATAAAACTTCCATATAATTGGACAAATACTATTAAATACAAATGTAGCAATTATGTTTTAAAGCTAAGCAATTCAGCTTCCAACACCTAACCTTTGACAGCCTGGAATAATTTCCACGAGTGTAGGTTCACCCTGCTACAGTGCAAACCAACCCAATGCTGGGCAGTGCAGGGCTGGTACCTCTAAGAAGGGATAATGTCCACAATGAAACAATGCTACCATCTGTAACTAGGGCATGCCCTTAAGTCATTGTAATGTGACACATAAGACTTACAGGAAGGTAACTGAAGAAATTATGGGACCGAAACATAGAAAATAGCATCCTACTGAATACTATACAGTAGAAGACAAATCATTGCAATATGTATCTCCAATTGTTTACATTAAACAAATAAACTAAAAAGTAACAAAGGGGGTTAGTATGCTTACCTGTAAAATGTCATCATGCAGCCTGTGATGGTCATATTCATTGGTACCTGAGCAGACATCCTTCCAATTAGAATCATCTTTTCACCAGTGTCAGGATGAAAGGCAGAATCATACACATATTTTGCTCTCCACAATTCATCTTCAGTGAGACCCGGCTGCACAATGCCCTGTCTTAAATGATAAAAACCTTTACTTAACCAGGGGTTCTGCATTTAACAGCACATAATAACGCAGGACGAAAGAAAACTTTACAGCATTTTATTTAGAGAATCATTATATTGAAAACATATGTTTATACATTATGTAGAAGCACTTTGCAAGAATTTGGCTTAATAATTAAATACTGCTTTTTATATTTACTAATGTTTTGTGATATTAATTACATGATTGCTTGCGGTTTAAAGTACAACATGCTTGAAGAACCCGGATGTTGGCTGGTTGCATTTAGTGATCTAAATTACCAGATCTGTGACCAATTTAGCTATAGCCATACAGAACATAGGCTAGGTACACACTGGAGGCTTTTCAGCCAATTATCAGGCCAAACACCTGATAAACGACCATTTAGTCATATATTGCATTAGTGTGTATACTTTCCTGATGAACAAGAGTCGTTCTAAAACACTGATAGTCGCTTCATTTGATTGCATGTTCTGTTTAAAAATCTCTTTCCAACCGCCTTCCAATCCTGCAGCGTGTATGCATTCACACGACTGTCGGCCAAGAGACAGAACAGGAATCTGTCACTGTGTCTGTGTTGTTAAATGTAGAGAGTGCTGTAGGTGGATTATTTCGTCCTTTCATTTGTTCCGAGACTGAATATGTCCTTTCAGAGTCACAGAAGCTAATAAATGTATAATGACATTGTGGAATTAATCAGTTTAGTTAATGTGTTATAATCAGTGTGACAAGAATGACAGACTACAATGCTCTTGGACCAGATGAAGAGCAAAGATCTCAAGGTAAATCGTGTATAGTGTGTACACATGAATCGGCAGACTGATTGTAACTTCAGTCGCTTGTAAAATTGTTAGTAAAAACAAATTGGTCAAGTTTATCAGTGTGTTCCTAGCCAGTGTCACATATAAAAGTTCTAATTATTCATTGCTATCTTGCTGTAAATTTGATTAAGGTTCCCTAAATGCACACATTGTATTCAAAGACCCCTGCTGCTTCTTATATGCAGTGTTTCAATTAGAAGCCCTACTTTGTTAACACTTACTTGATATAAACAGGGAGACCATTTTTGGCAGGTCTGCTGAACAAGTAAGTACAAAGAACAAAATAATAGTCTACTATCTCCCAATGGCAGGTTAATTACGTTAATATTCAAGATATCCCCTTTAGTGTCTCCCAAAAATATTAATTCTATCCTTTTCCTTGTCATCTTTCCTCATATACAAGCTGTGATTAGAGGGAATGTCTATCTATGGCTATCACACGACAATGTTGCTGCTTGGAGACACTGAGTCTGTTAGCAGAAGGCTCTGTTGATGGCATGACCAGCCTATATATGTTTACAGTCAATGACCCCGAGAGACAGCATAGTGTGTTATACGGAGTAAGAAGTGATGGGGAAGGGGAGACTGGTGGAGATGAATTAAATTACATATGAAGCATACATATAAATGTTATGGCTTAGGTCAAAAAGTTGCCTGAAGTCGACATCAGGCTAGAAAGTAATTTGGGAGATCAAAATATAAACATGCTTGACATAACTGGGAGGAAACCACATAAAAAAAAAAAAATAATAAAAAAAAAAAAACCTGCAAATGTACAATTGGCTGAAAAGGATGACATTTCTGACACTTCTGTTTTTTTAGACCAGATTGCAAGCAGCAATACTGTTACTGTGTCTGGGGTTCATACTAAAGTCTTGCAAAATGGGAGGAAAGAGGTCAGTGATAAGTAGTTTATGAAGATAGGAGGGACAAAAGTAAATCTTATTATTGCATTCCTTGCAAATATTTTAACTTTTATTTGATTAAAATGTGCAGGGGATAACATCAACCTACTATACTGTCAAGTAATTGGAGCAATATCATTCTAGCATTCTTTTTACCTAAATTGATAAAAAGGTGTGTGTAAACATTCCCACATTTTAACTGATTATATTGACCACACACGTTCAGACTATTTGTTTTGTTGGATTGCCACACCACCAGATCTATAAACAAAATATGGCAACAAATGACCAGTTCACATTGTAAAGCTGGAAATGTGAGCAATTACTATTTCTAGGTCCAACACGTGTACATAGTGGGGGACTCAGATGACCTGGTTTGTCTGTATCCTTTTATAGTCTTAATACCCTAGCCACATTCATCCTTCTTACTTGCATGGACAAAAAACAGCACGGATAGACAAAAATAGACCTCCAAGCTGTTATTTTTCCTGCAATATAGGTGAACCTAAAGATAGTGATCTATTGATCATTTAGGAATGTTATCTATACACAATTCAAATAAAGTTTCAGGAGACGCATGCAATCGAGTGAAAAAAAACCCATCTTAGGATGCCCCACAATCACCGTTTTCAGGTCCACTTCACCATTTGATTGATGTAGAAAAATGCAATGGGTAGACGTATACTTGCTTATTAGTACATAACCTTTTGTAAACATAGCACTACAAATTTAAAATAGGCTACATTGTATCTATCTCTCTAAGATAAAAGTAGAATACATAGCTGTATTATACAACCAATACAAGATAAACTACATGCTTGGCATCCAGTTCATTGCTATTAAAAAAACAAAAACAAATGAAGATGTGACAAACATGTTTTCTTTTTATATTTACACTCTAATTCATCTCTGCCACTTAACCTTAGACTTTGTGAAAGATTAACACACCATAACCAGCACAGACAGCTGCTATAAGTAATATACGTTCATTGTCCTTGTTTTGCCACATAACAGATTACTTTATGGCATAACTTTTTTTTATTAAAACAAATCTGCTGTAAAAATGTATACAGAAGGTTTGCAAATATCAACTCAAAAAACATTACTATCTGCAACCAATAACAAAAACAAATGTTTTTCATAAATATTTAAATGCATTCCAAGTCAGCGGCTGTAAAATGATTTCTGTTGTGTGGTATAAAAAATTAACTTGTGTTGAGTGGTTCACAAGCATTAGTGGAAAGGGAGTGTTCAAAATAGATTTCAGGCATCCTGAACTGAAGATAAAACGTTAACAAAAGCAGATGAGGACATGATGGGTCTATATGATCACCATTTTACATTTATTGTCTGTACCTGTAGTCATGAACAATTTGCCTGGCATGCTCCAATTGGTCATTGGACAAAAGGATGTTTCTTGGGTCAGTTACTGTAAAGAAATGTTTGGCTCTTCCAACAAATGTGCTCTGGTCCCAGCGAGGTTCCTTAATGTTATTATTTAAGGATAATTCACCTGACATCTTTTGAAGCTGTGTAGACATAAATTGAACAATTATATAACAATAGCAAACTTTTACAAATGCAAAAAATAAATACTTTAAAAAACAGGTTTTGAGTAGCATACAGTGCAACCTTCTAAAACTCAATTACAACGAACCAACCTTTTTACTCGACTTCTGACCTCAATTGCTTTTTTTTCTGCTATTATGTTGAATAGCAGAAAGAAAAATACACTAGCTATTTTACACTGGAAGAAATGTCAGCTGCTGGTGGGAAGCGCTATTGTTGGCATGAGAAACAAGTGCTTTCTTGCTGGGGGTGAGGAGTTAAAAATAATTGGTTTTAGGTGTTGTTCATCTTCAATACTCTAATGTTATTTATCTTTTCTAAGAACATCACATTTGGATTTCAAGCTGGTGAAAAACTGACCATGTAATGACAGGATTCTGTTGCTTAGTCCAAATGCTAAATGACAGGATCTGTGCAATTTAGCCAAATTGAATAGAGTCTTCATGCTCAGGCCAAGTAGCAGCATCACAAGGAGACTCGTTACTCGGTAGAAAGTAGCAAATTTCCAAGCAGATACACAGCCATTCCAAAGAGTTTGGATTAATTTGGATTATTTTGGGGGTCAGCATAAAGTTCATTTGAACTCATCTGAATAGCTTACAATTTATGAAATTACTTAAATTAAAAGCAAGTGGTGTGTTGACATATCGAAGACCACTACCCATATTTGAAAGCAACAATTGGAAAGAAACAAAATGATTGACATCATGGGTTGTGCTTTAGATTCCTGAAAGAGTTTATGTATGGAGTTAGTACGTTCTTTCCTTGTTTTCGTGGGTTTTCTCCAGGTGCTCCGATTTCCTCCCACACTCCAAAAATATGCTAGTAGGTTAATTGGCTGCTGACAAAATTAACCCTATTGCTTGTGTGTGTTAAGACTAAGCTCCACTGGGGCAGGGACGGATGTGAATGTCAGTCTGTAGAATGGTGCGGATTTGGTGGCGCTATATAAATAAATGGTGATTATAATGATTACAGAGAAGGGAACAAGACAAGGAAGGGACATATTTCAACAAAATTCACCCTCAGCAGTTACTGCTGGAAATCGCAACTGTAATAAAAAAAACTTTCATGCTTGTTAACATTGCTAAGTTTTATGGTAGCTCTGTTTATCCTTCAAATCTATTGTTCTATTTAACAATCGCAAACAACTCTGGCTCTCCTTTTCTATAAAACCATGCAAAACACACAAAACTAACTTTCGTTAATACATTATCTTGACAAAAGTAGAAGTAAAATGAGTTATAAAACAAATTTGAGGTTTGTTCTATTCAATAAAACCTTTATCATGTACACTGAAAAATGTGAAGACTCTATGGAAACACATTTCACATCCACTACTGGAAAAATCCAGATAGATGTCTCCAGTTTTCAATTGTAATGGCCTATTAGTCACAATTTTTTTCTGCAGTAAATGTTTACAAAACTGCTACATCCAACAATCATGCTTAGTGGTGGAAAATCACAAATTCAACACTGATCCTGCTGTAGTGTGGGGCTAGCGACAATAATAATAGTCCCAATTGTAAGGCGCCACGGAATATGTTGACGCTATATAAATAAATAATGATGATGATGATGATAGTCTCTCACATGCATCAGAGGGCTGGAAAACATACCTATCTGGCATAACATGATTATCAAATAATATATTAAACCACTGCTTTCACCACATGCTGAACACAGAGTTACAATTAAGGAAAAAAAAAAAAGTAAAAATAAAATGGTCTAATTTTGCAATACAGGAAATGGAGGGGAAAAAAAAAAATCAAGATTTCAAACTTGAAATAATTCAAAATTTGTAAAAAAAATTTAAGCTCCCAACACCCATTTATTTCTTGATCTAATAAAACGGACATACATAGCGCCAAGAATACAGAAAGATGTACAGTCCATTAACAGCTGGCACCCTCACGCTCCCTGCAGCAGCCCAGCGACTTTTCACTAGATGCTGTGTCTGCAACTGTCATTTGTTATAATTTTGTTCTGAAATTTGGCATGCAGCACCCACAGACATTTCTCCATATGTGCCTATTTCAGCTGAGTATCACCGATACGGATATCTTTTTGAATAGCCCCTCAAACACCACGCCGCTCCTCACAAAATTAACATGGCAGAATGCAATTTATTCAGCATTACTATAAGGGCATGACTATGCCCTTCTAATATACTACATGGCCAAAAGTATATTGACACCATTTCTATTCCGTGTGTTTAGCCATTTCAGTAACAGCCATTGCTAACTAGTGCAAAAAATCAAGCATGCAGCCATTCAAACTATATAGACAAACATTAGCAGTAGAATGGGTCATATTGAAGAGCTCAGTGACTTTCAACATGGCACTGTCATAGGATGCTAACAAGAGAGTTCATCAAATTTCTGCCCTGCTAGACTTGCCCTGGTCAACTGTAAGTGCTGTTATTATGAAGTGGAAATCTCTAGCAACAACAGCTCAGCTGCAATAAACTGTGGGAGCTTCATGAACTGGGTTTCCATGACCAAGCAGCCACACACAAGTTTCAGATCAATATGCTCAATACTAAATGTCGACTGGAGTGGTGGAAATCACAATGCCGCCATTGGACCTGGAGCACTGGTAATGCCCCCGTGCACAAAGCAAGGGCCAATAAAAAATGGTTTTCCAAGTTTGGTATGGAAGATCATGACTGGCGTGAAGAGAGGCCTAGGGGTAAATGTATCAAGCTGAGAGTTTTCCAGCAGGTTTGAAACACCATTCAGATTCTAGGTATCATTTATTTAGTACATTCTACAAAATGATAGCTAGAATCTGATTGGAGATGTACCCTATAGCAACCAATCAGATTTTAGCTATCATTTTGTAGAATGCACTAAATAAATGATAGCTAGAATCTGAATGGTGTTTCAAACACGCTGGAAAACTCTCAGCTTGATACATTTACCCCCTGATCTTAACCCCATTGAGCACCTCTAGGATGAATAGGAACACAGATATTGAGCCATACCTCATCACCCAACATCAGTGTCCTTACCTCACTAATGCTCCTGTGACTGATTGAATAGGAGTCCGCGCTGTCATGTTCTAAAATTTAGGGCAAAGCATTTCCAGAAGAGTGGAAGCGGACCATATGAATGCCCATGGTTTTAGAATGAGATGTTCAACACGCACATATGGATGTAATGTAACTTTTACCCCTGTAGTGTATTTTAATAAATGTTATAGTTCACAGGGTTAATACAGTGGCACAGAAACAATATGTTTCTTTAGCATTCCCACCAAATCTGACTTGCTTTCAGAACTGTTTGCACTGCAGTGAGGGTTTAACCAGTCAAGCACTAATACTTTACAACAAATAATATAAAATCCATCTAGGCGGCCTTTTAACCTCAGTGACATGAACATACAGACATTGTAATCTTCCTTTAGGATACATGGAGAAAGTTAAAACCAGTAAACTTTCTTGCCATAAAGCAGATGCTCAACAGAGTAAAATTACACCAGCAACAACAAAGGATGTCTATGAAGTTCTGGAGCCAATGGTACAGCTATACAGTGATCATTACAGAAATCATTCAAATGAATTGCTTCATCACATAATGGTCATACTTTAAAATGGTTTACTTAGTAGTGAAATCAAACATCAGGTCGGCTGCTACAATTAGCCTTTCGTGCCAAGAGATCACTGAATGGAATACTGCAAACAAAAGACAAGTGGTGCACACCAAGAATGCTGGGAGATCTCATTGTCAGATCCACTAGCATGCAATTAATCACATGGAGTGGAGCTATACATTGTGCATGCTACACAATAAATGTACTGTCACATAAAACATTTAACTCTTCAAAACAAAAAAACAGAAGAAATATTAGATACAATTTGTGTTATTTCATTCATGTTTCATACATACTGGAGGGAATTCAATTGGCTGCAGGTTTTTTTTTTTTTTACACTGCATTAAGTCATTTTAATGCGGTTTTCACTCATTTTAGAGCGGGTTAACTTTACCCGATATTCAAATATTTAACGCAGCAGTCCTATTGCTGACAAGTAGAAGATCCATTGAAAGTATAGGGAGGGAGGGAGGTAGGGAGAAGCGTTAAAAGCTATTCAATTGGTTTTTTTAACGAGGCGCGGTAAACTGTCAAATCTCCAGTTTTATCTCGCACCTCTCATGGCTGTGCAAAAAATTAAAAACATAAGAAAAGTATTTGAAATCATGTAATAATGTAAACAAATTTATAAATTATGTTGATCAGTAATGCATAACATGAAAAAGGTGATTTTCTTTTACAAAAAGCATGTAAAAAACAAAAACAAAAATAAAACACACTAATCACTAATTAATATATTTATGTATGTTATATGTACTAATATGTATGTACTAATGTGTTTTGTCATGGTATAGATGATTGTATAGTAAAAAAAAGTACTGTACGTAGATAAAACAGGATGTGCAATGCAATAAAATGTATGCCAATGCATTTTTTTTTTATTATAGATGAACCGCGTTAAACCCTCCTCTTCACTCACCAAAAATTTCTGCAAGCACCAATGATTAACGTGTGGGGGCTGGCTTACCTGTTTTAGAATTGAATTGCACCATTTTTTACGCGGTGGTAGCTAATAACGGTCGCGCCAGTGGGTCAAAACGCATGCAGGTATTTTTTTTCTTTAAACTGGCGATAATTGACCGTTGTTTTTCTGAGTTCCCCCCACTGTGTGTGGTAATTTACACCCCCTGCTTGATGTTAATAGCTCATATTTATTTTTTGTTGCATATAAAGAGTACAGAATTAATTACTCTGAGTTAGGTTTGCCACAATTTAGGTGTCTTACTTGAAAATAAATAAAATCCTACTTTGTATGTGATCACTTTTGTCTAATGTAAATATAAGAAAACTTGTGAATTTCCAGTTTACAAAAAACAAAAGAAATGAAGCTCAGGTAAAAGTTATATTCAAATTAGCAATTAAGTATTTTGTAACATTATCAATGTTTATTTTCATTTGGTATGGCTCCAAACATATTGAATTCAAGTACAATACTGCAACAAAGGAGAAACAGAAGGCAACTTCTAGTACTTAACCTGACTGTTCACTACAGTTAAAAAGACATGAAAAGCAGTATTCAACAATGGTAAAAGATAAATATCAAATGATTACAGAAAATGGTAATCTAAGTAAATCATTACTTTGAAAAGGTTACCACCGTGAAATTTTGTCCTTTACCATTGACCTCCTTGTATAGATTATATTCTGTTATTTAAAAAACACTTGACATACTTCAGCTCACTGTTCATACCTAGCCCACAGACAGGGCAAAGAGATATCACATCCCAGAACCAACACAAGTGTACAAGTCTAAAGCTGGGTACACACTACAGAAATTTCGACCAACTTTTTATGCCGAGCGATTTTACATGCGATCGATATTCCGATCGCTCGGTCCATGGACTGCATACACACTAGCCTTGTTTAGGACGATAAAGGGAAGAGCAAGCATCCCTTTAGCGACTTTTTACAGCCATGTTGTCGTGAGCAATGACTGTAATTTCGTACTCACTGTTGTGGATTGGGCGGAAGTTTATACACACTACACAGCGGAAACGAGATTGGAACGAAAATATTAAACGGTACGTCCAAACAAATGAGGCGATAATCGTCCATTTGGGCAGACTTTCGACCATCGTGTCACTGCACACACTGACCCGACTTTTGAACGAGCGGTCGTATGTCGGCTGTTTGAGCCAATTATTGGACGAAAACAGTGTAGTGTGTACCCAGCTTAAGGCTGGCTATACACTACAGGGTTTTCAGCCAATTATCGGGCCAATCACACAATAAACAACAGCTCAGCATTAGTGTCTATGCTCCATCCATAAATGATTATCAGAGATTTGCAGAATTATGTTCTTTTAGTAAATGTCTACCTGTACTGATCAGGTTTTTTGGGTTGTTTTTTTTTTATACTGCTTGCATGCAAGATATGCCACCTTTTCTTTTACATATTAAATCCTATGCTGCTGAGTAAGTAAAACATGACAGCTTTTTTGCACAAGCAGTGACATAACATGGGACAATGCATTGGCAATATGGAAGTTGCTTCTCTAAAGTTGTTGGTCATTCAAAGTTTTTTTAATAGTTTATGTAGTTTGTTTTGTAAACATCTATCAAACTTACAGCTACTGTGAATGTTTAATGTTTGGGAGCAGTGCTGTCCATGAAATAATGATCAAATGGACTATACTGTGCAGATGAGCAAACAGTTACAAAATATCACACAGATTGAGTTTTGCAGGAGAACAGGTCGAATCACAGAGGTTTGAAGTTCAAGTGATATAATCTTCACGTTGCAATTGTTTTCACAAGCGCCATTATGTTCTGTAATTGTAAACTGTATTTTGCAGAATTAATAGTCTATGAACAGAGCTGGGATGATTGTCAAATAGTTTTGTTGTGCATTGTGCTTGGGGTAGGACAGGGAACATTTATGGTCAAATTCTGTGGGCGAAAGGGGCAAGATTTCACAGATAAATGCAGACTGAGGTGAATATTTTGTGGAACAGTTTTGAAAATTGTTCACATCTAAACCATACTGCAAACAAATAATTATTTAAAAATTCTCTTCACTTAGCTTTCTTATGTACATTTTTTATTTGAACACTCAGAAATGGCACATTTAAATCACATAGGCTACTGAACATGCCAGCTATGCATAAAGCACAATATCTACTACTGTACGATGCCGCAGTCCAGATCATGCTGTCAATTAGTCATCATCATCATCATCATTTATATAGCACCACTAATTCCGCAGCGCTGTACAGAGAACTCACTCACATCAGTCCCTGCCCCCATTGGGGCTTACAGTTTAAATTCCCTAACATACACACACACACACACACAGACAGAGACAGACACACAGACTAGGGTCAATTTGTTAGCAGCCAATTAACCTACCAGTATGTTTTTGGAGTCATAGGAGCAAAAAGGTATATGGCCAGCACAGTCAGTGGTAGAGAGAAGCAGATGTGGATTAATGACAAGTGTCAAATAGCTACATTCAGGATGTGTAAATGTATCACTTTCTAGGCCCAATTTCCTCTGCAGTTACAGTGGCATTGTGTAATATGAAAAGCTGCATCAGCTCTACCCAAAGCTGAAGAGAAGGCAAAGCTCAGTTGTTCTAAATCATGCGTTAAACAAGAAACTGACACATCTGCCTCTACCATCTCAAGCTGCATTCTCCAAAGTGATATAAATGCATAAGGCGAAGACTACTCCGGTGAATTCCAGCTGTGACTTCATACCTCAATTAGGTGGGACATGTGCCCAAACAGGAGGGGAGTAATGACAACATGAGCAGTGATCTTAGTAGCTGCTGATTACTATGGAAATTGCAGTTGCAAATGCAATCAAAGAACTATAGATCCTATGCATTTATGCATCTTTCCTCCGACTAATACTCTCCACACTGTGTTATGGAGCACTTCATGATTGCAGACTCTTCACATGGTCACCCAACCATGCACCTTTAAGAATGGGTATATTAATGGCAGTGACATAGACTCACAATAAACGTGTGCTTGAAAAATGAGCACCCAATTTAATGAAACCAGAAAGAACATTAATTTGGAGAAATTTGTTACCATCACAGCTCTAATTCCATGAAAAATAATGAGTCTACCTGAGCTCTTTTTTCAGTATTTTGGCAAATTAATTGCATTGTCAAGAAACATGCTCGGGTCCTTGAGCAGGTGCCCACTATATTTTTATCCTGGGAACTCCTATGGTTTTGCAAGATGGGATTTTATCCAAAAAGACAGAAGGACAACACACACTTATTCACTTACTTGACCATAGGCAAAATATTATGAAGAGGGTAGAGTCACATAGCCTCTCCAGACATTGTTAGTTTACCATGATGGTAAACTATAATGTTTCTATAAGTGGGCTTTAGAATATTTAAGAGCCGGCGATGGAAGATGACTGATATAGAAAACTGTACAAAAGGGAAGCCTGCAGAATTTTCTGTTTCGGCTTCATATTTCTGGCAGAGTTAAATGAGCACATAGTGCTTAACAGTTTTTGAAGGGTCGAAAGGGGCTCATATTATGTATCCTATTGGCGAGGATAATAGTGAGGGCGGGATCCTGTAACAATCTCAAATGACTTAATGGACACATGCATAGTATTGAGAACTATGCTAAGCAGATATCTTTTGTACGATACTCTGGATGAAGGGACCACAGGTGCAATTCAAGTTTTATAGTTATTTTTACATCCATTTATAAATTTTTGTTTATTGGGTCACTTATTTTGTACCTCACTCATCGTTGGTAATAAAGATTCATGGTATGGATGTACTGCCCTTTGATTTATATAATATTGATGACACATATGGCTTCAAATAGATATATTTTTGATATGGCAGACTGGACAATGATACCAGTATAGAATGAAAATATGAACTTTCTGCTAATATAACAATAAAAAACTAAATTATCTAGGAGTCTCTCTTTTGGATACGATGATGAAATGTATAAAGGAATTCAAAAGGCAAACTTGTTCGTAAAGTTGATTGCACACCTAGGGGTAAATGTATCAAGCTGCTAGTTTCCAGCAGGTTTGAAAGTGGATAACAGGGCTTGACTTTTCACCAGCGGAGGTTAAATTTGAGTGAGTGGAAAAAGCGGCTGTGACTCAGAGATGTCCTATATTGAAGTGATGCTGGAGATCGCCATTCAGAACTTGGAATGGTAATTATTACCAATTAATTATTTAAGACTGGGGCTTGCATATGGACACACGTTACAAATTGCATATTAAGTGTGGAAACCTCTTATGCACAAAATTGCTCAATACAAAAGTGCTTAATACCTGACAAAAATTACTACTAGGTATTCCTGGCCTGTGTTTCTCAATTCATTTGTATGTGAAGAAACACATTTTCATTTATTTATTTAAATCAGACAACTCAGATTTACCAAATTGTTGTGATTAACCAAATGTTATCACATTCAGTTGAAATGATGTTCTATTAACAGCGGTTGCCAACCTGTGGCTCTTTGAGCTTTGAAATGTGTCTCCTGGCCAGGAGCATCAACAGATTATAGCTGTCCAGGCGCCGACAGAGGTAGATTGGAATATATTCAGCTGCTAGACTGACTGAGAGCAACCGCGTTATGTGAATTGCTCTGAACAATGCAGAAAGGCCACAGTGTCACAGACAATCCAATCAGGGAAGGAGGAGAGAGTGTAGTGTAAACTTCCTCCTTCCTATGTGCAGGCAAATAAAGGGCATGTGAGATCTGATGGCATGTGAAGAGGCTGATGGGCATGTAAGGAGATGTGATGGCATGTATGGAGAATTTGGTTAGATCTGATGGCACGTGGGGAAGTCTTATGGCATTTAAGGGGCATGTGGTGAGATCTAGTGGTACGTGGGGGGGGGGGGATTTTATTTTTCTGAACATTGAATATTTTATTTCTTGTTTTGCAAGTTATTGTAAATTATGTTATTTATGTGTGCACGGTATGTATGCGGATGTTTGTAGGTGTATGCATATTACTAGGTATATGTATATGCACACACATAAAAAGGTAATGTTGGCCCTGTGCAGTACCTATTTTGTTTGGCTCTTGGGGGGGAATTCAATCCCCCCCGAATTTCCACGGCATTAAAACTATTACCGTTATTATGGTAGTTTTAACCCGGCGTTCTGCTCGCAGCTTAGGGAGCTGCGAGCAAAAAGCCGGCGTTGAAACTACCGTAATAACGGTAATAATGCGCAGGCCAGCGTTACTTTTACTCGTAACGCGGCCAATTGAACTTCCCCCTTGGTCTCTGACTGGTTGGCCATCCCTGTTATTATTATTAATTTTTATTTATAAGGCGCCACTAGGTATCCGTAGCGCCGTACATACAGAAACACGATACAAGGTGAGACAGCACGGTACAGTTAACAAAAAGCACAGTAACTCAGAAGCTCAAAGTACAGCTAGATGAAAGGTGAGAGCCCCCAGCGGTGAAGCTAGAGGGGCAGAAGGGCAGGAGGACCTCACGGAGGAGACAAGGAGCTGGAGAGCAGAGTTAAGGTGGTGGAGAACAGGAGGAGAGGAGGCCCTGCTCAAAGGAGCGTACAATCTAAGGGGAGGGTAGGACAGACAGAGACAAGGGTGGGAGGAGGAAAGGGGGAGGACGCAGAGAGGAAGAGGGGGGAGAGAATTACGAGGAGGGAGGCAGGAGGAGGGCAGGATAGGGAGGGCGGTAGGTGGGAAGGAGGTCAGTTAGGTGGGGGACTGGAAGGCTTTGAGGAAGAGGTGGGTTTTTAAGGCCCGTTTGAAGCTGGACAAGTTGGGGGATGTTCTGATGGAGCGGGGGAGCTGGTTCCAGTGAAGGGGGGCAGCGCGGGAGAAGTCTTGGATGCGAGCATGGGAGGAGGTGACCAGGGGGGAGGTGAGGCGACGGTCATTAGCCGAACGCAGAGGGCGGGATGGAGCGTGGATGGAAATAAGGTTGGAGATGTAGGGAGCAGTGGAGTTGGAGAGCTGTTGTATAACATCCCAGCTCAGGCCCAACCTAAACTTCAATTTTAAAGAGAATGTACAAGAGATTATTTTTGTAACTCTTAATCTGACAATTATACCAGACTGCCACCGATTGAAAAGTTAGTCAAAGAAACATGAGCTGATAATACAAGTCAGTCTGCTCATTAAAAGCAGAGTTAGGAAGAGAAGCACTACTATACATATTACTGTACTAAGCAGGCAGCGAGTTCAAAGATCAACAGTGCAATATGAAACAGTCTTTTATAATCAAAATGTCACATGCTTTACAATCTTTTAGTCTTCAGCAGCACAGCACTGGCAGGCATCACATTTCAACATTACCAGTAACTTAAACAGTCAAATATCATATCTATTTCTTTTGATACTGTAAATAAATATATCATTGGGTGTTATCTACTCAACAGTTGATAGATTTCTGAAACTTAACTTTCCTCAATAAGATTCTAAACCAGCGTCTAGGATTGGTGCCTTTCTACTGTACAGTATTTGACAAGCAGCACATAAAAGTTTATGAACTGCATTGTAGAAATATTATCAGAAACATTACACTGTAGTATAACATTCCTCTCAAACAAACAATGACAGCATGAATATATCATTAACATGTGTACACTTACATAAATGTAAGTGATCACCGAGTTAAAAACCACATATAACACATGGCACTTTTACGTCCAATTTATAGAGAAACGGTGAGTGAGACGCACAAGCTGATGCAATCCATGTTAGGATCCTGCCTTACACTCTAGTAATTCGCGTAAATCAAGACAATTTAATGTACAAATCCCCTCATTAATTCACACACAGTCGCAATACTACCTAAGGCAATGTTGGTTAACAAAAGCTACCTACATTTTTTTTAAAAGGGTCACAGTGAATATAAATTCATAAAACAGAATAGTATCAATGGTAAATGAAGCAAATGGCGCATATAGTGTATAATTTAAATTGGATGTAGAGAAACCGACGTGGCTAATTAAATAATTAAGTCTCTTGAACAAATCTAAGCATATCGCTGAAAAATTGTCAATTCAGTACAATAATCTAATTGTTATTCTAGGCTTAAAGCTAATCACAAAGCTTTGTAGACAATCCTTTTTGCTGAAACAAATGCATCATTCCAGCAGCAACTGTCACTTATATCGGAAAAATATCAATTTCACTGGGAAGCATGTGCAGTGCAGCATGTGACAGCGAGAGGACAGGAGCCCCGGGCAGCCGCGTTATTCTTATGTCCACATACGTATCGTCTGCCACATACGGTACACCAGTTCTCTGTGGCATAGGATGCTTGGAAATCCACATGGTGTCTATTGTGTGCAGTATATATATGTATGTAGCTTTAGCATGCATATGCCTTCTCTCTTCTATTGCAGCGGCTTGTTTTATATTGGGAAGCAGCGCATAGTATAGAAATTGTGTTATTCTATGTATGTTGTAATTATTGTAATGCATACTTGTATGTTATATTGCAAATGACGCTGTAAAAGAAATGGCCGCCTCCAATAAGGGTTAAACAGAAATGCACTCACGGTGGTAGCTGTGTGCAATGAGACCTGTATCAGATGCTCTCGGCTTCTCCTCTCTCCTGCGCTCTGCCAGCCCTCTGCTGCGGTGGCTCAGCTCTCAGTCACGTGGTCCATTGATGTCAAGCTAGTACGGTGGCTCGACCAGGACAAATTTACTAAGACTGCGGCTGCTTCACAGGCTTTTGTGGGTATATTGTTCTAATCTGGAGTGAACACACCAGATCTGCCAGGCTGACGAGGGACGGGTGCAGTGCCAGGATAGCAAATGATTTGAAGCAAGTCATGGGTGTTTCACGAGGCTGAAGTTAGCTTCTTATTCGGCCAGCTTCTTATCCACTTCTTATTCAGTCTCCAGCTTCTTATTCAGAAAAGCTTATTTTTAAAGGATTAAATCAAATTGGATCACTGATTTCACATCAGATTAACACTAAAGGGTGTCCATATGCAAAGTGCAATAGTAGCCTGACCCAACAAGGTTTTGGGCATGAAATTGGGGCAAAGTCACCATATTTTATCATTTTGAATAAGTAGCTGTAGTTTTTCAAGGGTTGATGTTTTTATTAAAAATTGCAACAAAAATAAATCTAATATCTTTTTGTCCAAAATAAAATACACTATATACAACATCAAAGGGTAAAAAGGACCAATAGGAACAAAGCTTCACAGACTGAATTCTACTACAATCCCACCACAAAAAAATAATACATCATGTCACAAATAAAATAACTATATACACTAAAGAAAAATGACAACCCCTAGCACCAGTGCCGTAACTAGACATTTTGGTGCCCTGGGCGAGACAGGGCACCGGCGCCCCCCATCTAAGTGGGAGTGGCATTTGACAAGTGGGTGTGGCCAACCTAATGTGGGTGTGTTTAGCACTTTACTGAAAGAATTTGTGTGTGTATATATATATATATATATATATATATATATATATATATACACATATCTGCACCACCCTAGTTACGGCTCTGTGTTGTCGGTAGTAATGATTTTTAATGCAAATTTTTTTTCTTTCGTTACACATGGACAACATGTATAGGTGCTCTGCAATTCATGCACACAAACCATCTTTGTAAATCATTTCATCCTTATTAAAATCATGTTAAATCTTTCAAACAAATATAATATTAATATGCTTCTTTACTTTGCTGAGGATTCTAGTATGAGACAAATTAATATGATTTTAGTTAAAATAGCAGAAATGTAAATATATTCACCATCCATCACATAGTCCTCATGAGGAAAATCCTGAATATACAGTACAAAAAATACATTGACTATTCAACAGCTTCACTTTCTGGTGTGTTCAACTGCATATTAGAATTGCGGTCACAATATTTCACATTAGTTTCACATTAGTCATAGGTAAAACAGTTCCAGTGATACTTCTGTTTAATCTCCTCTATATTATTAAGAGCCTGGATTTACTCCTCCAGAATCCAGAAACAGATTAGTAGAGAAGGCAGACATAATTAGAAGCCAAAGGGAATCATGCAACATTTTAAGATGCATTTTACAGAAGCGGCTAATGGATACATGGAATATATTTCTAACAGACGATGTGGAGACACGGGAGGGGACAAACAGCAAACCTGGAGGAGAGTGCAGACAGGACGCAGCGGAGCCTTTCACTCAAGATGTGCCTTTGACTTCCGCAGTGGAACGCATGTGCGTTCCACAGACAGGAAGTTCGGTATTTGGAACTTCCTGTCTGTGGAACGCACATGCGTTCCACTGCGGAAGTCAAAGGCTTTTCTTATTACTGGCAACAGAGCTAGGTAGCGGGCGGCTGCTGCGCCCTCTTTGGGCTTGCGCCCGGGGCGACGGCACCGCCCGCACCACCCTAGTTACGGCTCTGCCTAGCACAATACTCTGCATTACCACAACCCAGCCACCAATCTATAATACCACCCACACACCCTTTACTGTCAGTAATTGAAAGCAAACTTTAAATGTATGTAAACCTGTGACAGGATGGACCGCCTATGCCACCCTGTCTGTTGTTGCTGGGAACCGGCTGGGCTTACTTTGACACCGTTCCCTTTTGTTATCCAAAAAGCGCCCTTTTGCCGCAGTAGGAGGGGCTTAAGCTGCTGCCACCACTGGACTCCTATACCGGCATCCAGAACCGGGTTTCTTCTGGGTCACAGACGCTGCTAGTGTACCTCGTTGCTGATGTACCTGGGCCGGTAACTCCGGACCTCTTACTATGGATCCGGATTGCTGTGAATTGATCGCCCCTGGCCTATCGCATGGACCAGGGCTGCATGGGTAGCAGACAGAGCGTTGGTACTGGAAAAGCTTGGGTCCAAACCGCAGTCAGCCGGAGAACGGATTAGATTTTATGGTCTTATCTGTAGATCACGGGAAAACAGCAATATTGAAGATGTTTCCAAGCAGGTCTTTGAAGCAAGATGGTTTATTTGCTTACACACACTGGTGGAAGATACCAGTCAGATGAGGTCATATCAAGTCAGATGAAAATTCAGAAGAACGATACATTTCAGTGTACAAGTCAGAGCATCTATACCTTCCAGACACATGCTATTTTTAGCATCAGGATATACTCTATTTACACAAACATAAATTTACATACATTGCAAAGCCACTAATATTTATACTTAGCTTTGAAATTCTTAAAAACCTTGCTGTGATTTCCTGCATCTTTGAGATGCAGGAAAAGTGGCAACATATTTTAAATTAAACCTTTCTGTCTCCAAGTTAAACCTCACACATCAAAAGATCTAATTAACACGTGGCCTTTCATCAGACCGTTCGGAAATCATATTCACACAGAACAACAAAAGGACTCACAACAAGCCAGTTTCCCAAACCACAATACACCAAAGGCTTGGTAAACACAGGCTCATTGTATCAGATATATGCATCAGAAATAGGCATATCCTATAGCAAGACTAGACAAGAGACAAATTTATTCCCTGGTCTCAGAAATAACGATTACCTATCCCACAATATAAACAATATAAAAAAATAAGTGCAAATGCAATTACATATTTGCTTTAAATACATTTTTACCAAAAGTTATTTAATAGTGATCCAGTTACAAAACCTTACTATAAAAAAACGAAATTTCCACAAAATCTATTGTTCAAAGAACAGGATAGATAGCCAAGAATCGAGAGACTACCAGATGTTAGCTACCACTTAGGGAGGTCTCAACCCCCGCCAGAGTCTACCCCAGCTCCCAGCATCCATCCGGCCCCTCTCCATTTCCCTTATTTTCCAAACCTCATACAGAATACTATCCACCACCTCACTACAGGAAGGATTTTGCCTCTAATGGACACCGTGTGCTCCACGTGTAAAACCTAACAACTGCGCTAACGAAAAAACGAATGCTTAAATCAAAATCCCACACCTTTTAAGCACTCCATACACCCACTCAGGGTAACTAAGCCCCGAAAGACATGGAAGGCCTAAGGCGTGGGACACTCCCCTGTAAACCCCTATATTAAAAGGACACTCAAACAACAAGAAGTGGTCCATTGTCTCCACCTCCCCGTGACATTCCTCCCGTGGACAACCACGGTCATTGACACCCCTATGCTTCAGGTTCCCCTTAACAAAGAGCCTCCCATGAAATGCAAGCCAAGTGAGATCTCTAAACTTCGGAAGAATTCGCTTAGATTTCACTAAAGACAGACCCTTCAAGCACATATCACCTGGGCAATACTTTAGTAACGGGAGCATCAAAGTGAGTGCGCAAAATCCTCCTCTCCAACACCTTCCTAGAGGAGTATTTTGCCTCACCCACCCCAATCTGTAATTTCCTTGTCACCTTCAAACCTTGAACCACATAGGCCGGAGGTATCCATACTTAACTCGAAGACGTTTTACGGGACCCCCATCCAACAATGCATTGAGAAAGGGGTGCACCCAAACACGAAAGCCAGCTACCCACCCAGGGGGAGACTCCAAAAAGAGACTCACGAGTTGAAGCTTTTAGAAGGCAGTACTAAAGAACAGCACTGGATTTACCATTCCCAGGCTACCTTCATCCTTCGGTTTGTAGGTCACACTCCTCTTGATAAAGTTCAACTTGTTCCCCCATAACAACTGAAAGAAAAGGAACTGACATTGACCCTTATTGCTTCTGGCAACAGACATATGTAACTGACGTACAAAAAAACTGGGATCAAGTAAGTCTTGATCAAATCAATTCGTTCTCTGTAGGGCAGCTTCCACTTTTTCCAGGTATATACCTTAGAGGCGGCATCTGCCTGCTTCAATTCCCAATTTCTCTGGGCATAATCACCTGAACCAAATCGAATGCCAAAGATTTTAACCTCTCGATTGGCCTGAGGGAGCGCATCCGGAAGAAACTGCCATCCTTCCACCTCTAACCAGAGAACTTTACTCTTTTCCTGATTTATCTCTGAGCCTGAAGTCTCAGAATATTCACAGATAAGATTTTCAATGTCCGGTGCCTCTGCCATGTCTGACAAAGATGACTGTGACATCATCAGCGTAGGCCGCTACCTTCAAGGGAACATCTACAGCCAGCTGCACTCCCCTCACTGTAGTGTTCTCAATCTTCCTGATAAAAGGATCAATCGCAAATACATAGATGAGGGGGCTCAAGGGACAACCTTGTTTGACTCCAGATGACACCCCAAAAGTAGGGCCCACCTAACCATTCACAAGAGGGAAGCTCTCGGCCTGCCTATAAATGGTACGTAACCAATCAACCACCCTCACTGGCAGACCATACCTCTCAAGAAGTGCCCACAGGTATTACTGATTGACACGATCAAACACCCTTGATTGATCCAGTGCTAGAAAGTACTTATCCCACTTCTCAGCCCTGCACCGCTCAACGGCCTCCCTGGACGTATCAAAGATGCTTTGACCCTTCACCATACAGTGCTGAGAAGGGGAAAGTAACAGGCCTGAACCTTCCATAATCCTCTTAAAAATGACATTTGCCAGAATCTTTTTATCTGAATTGAGAAGAGCAATGGGGCGCCGATTCTCAATTCTGGATGGGTCTTTCGCCTTGGATAGCAAAATAAGGAAGGACTGCCTCATGGAGAGAGGGAGTAAACCTCTACCCAAGCTTTCATTAAAAACCTCCACAGGGTACAGGGCCAGGAGGTCCACAAAGGCTTTATAAAATTCAGAGGTTAAACCATCCGAGCCTGGGAATTTCTTACTTGATAAATTATCAGTCGCCCTCGCCCTGATCCTCTGTTATTTCAGAATCCAAGGGATCAAGAGAAGCCTGATGGCCACCAAGCCCAGACACCCCCCTCAGAAACCGCTCCATCTTCTCAGACACCATCTTGTTAACCGTGGATCGGCCTCATTATTTATAAACACGTGTTTCGTTTCCATGGTCTCCCCGAGAAAATTGTGTCGGATCGGGGTTCTCAGTTCATAGCAGCCTTCTCGAAATCTTTCTGCTCCATGTTGGGTATCAGTCTCAACCTATCATCTGCCTACCATCCGCAGTCAAACGGACAAACTGAAAGGGTGAATCAGTCCCTAGAGCAATATCTGCGGTTATATATATAAAAAAACCACGACAACTAGGCAGACCTTCTTCCATGAGCTGAATTTGCCTTCAACAATGCATGCCATTCTTCGTTCCAGCACTCTCCCTTCTACTGCAACCTTGGGTACCATCCCAGAGCCAATTCGTTGTCCTCTTTGTCTGCCGATAGGTCATCTGAATCCAGGTCTACGGCCACCCGGCTTAGGAGAATCTGGACGTTGTGTCACGAGCCGCAGCGGTACTCACAGCCGCCGCGGCTCGCTTCCTGCCTGCCCCAACGTCCCGGCCGTCACCATGACGACCGGGACGTCACTTCCCTCCAACTCCCGACCGTTGGCGAGACAACGGCCGAACGCCCTGCAGTGTAGCGCCGCATCCCGGCAACAGGGGACAGCCGTGCGCGTGCGCAGAGGGACCTAATAGCCTGCTAGCTATTAGGCTGTAATTATTTTATTAGTCAGCTCCTGGGAGTAAGTTGCAGAGCTAGGCTCTGATTGGCTCACCTGTACATTTAAGGCAGTGAGGTCTGCAGCCTCACTGCCGGTTATAGCTTCTGCTCTCCAGTCTGCTGACCTGCTTGTTCCCGTTCCTGTCTACTGAACTTCTGCTGATCTCCCATGTATGACCTTTGGCTTGGAATTGGACTTCGCTTGTGTATCCTGTGACCCTGACCTCTGGCCTGTTTACCGTTTCTGCTATCTGCTTGTGACCCCTGACCCCAGCTTGTTAACTGGAATTGCTACCTGCTGCCGGCCCTAGAACTCTGCGTGGACCTCACTCCGCTTGCCTGGGTTCTCCCCAGCCGGTACACACTTCACGACCCTCTGTCAGTCTGCAGCCCAGTCTGTCCCCACCACCAGGGGCTCCAGTGAACACCTGATTGGCAGAGTAGATTCTGGGTTGTGTTGTGCCGGCTGGAGGGGTTCCTAACACGTTGGTACATCAGTCCTTACTCCGAGCCTCCTTTAGGTCCAAAGTCTTTGCTGACCTACATCGTTCTGCCTGCTCCTTCAAGGTTGGAGATTTCGTATGGTTGTCTACTCGGAATATTAGACTCTGCCAACCGTGCAAGAAGCTAGGGCCCAAATTTATTGGACCTTTTCCCATATTAAAACAAATCAACCCAGTGTCTTTCAGACTGAAGCTTCCAGGATCTTTAAGTATTCCCAACATGTTCCACTGCTCCCTGTTGAAACCCGTTCTTTCCTCCAAAAGGTTCGGACCCCGATGGTCTTCTAAACCTCAGCCTATATCTGTTGATGGACATCAAGAATTTGAGGTTGAGAAAATCCTGGACTAGAAGAAAGTTCAGGGCCAAATTCATTTTCTAGTCCATTGGAAGGGGTACGGCCCTGAAGAACGGTCCTGGGCACATTCAGATAAATTACTTGCTGATTTCTTTAAAAGATTTCCTGGAAAACCTGGATGTCGGAGTTCCTTGACCCCTCCTCAAGGGGGTACTGTCACGAGCCGTGGCGGCTCCAGGTAATTATCAAAGCCTGTCTCATGTTAAAGCTTTAATTTTATATATTTTATATATATATATATATATATATATATGTACTGAAATCTAATTCAACCTTTAATATAAGTGGCTGGCTTCAGTAATACTTTAATAATGATTAATACAGTAGGGAATTCTTCTATAACACACCTATTCCTATTCTTTTCATTACCTTTTTAAATTAAAATAAATTGTATATGATATATTTAAATGAACTATTATTACAAACTAAGATTGGCCAGAGAAAATGTGACTCACCTAGGAAGCCACGATCAGCCCACTCTTCACGTCATTCACAGTTGGAATTGCAAGGAGCTGCTGTAGCTGCACATGCGCAGCAGCTCCATTACGGCCTTTTTAGAATGTACAGCAGCCTCGGTGCTGTTGTACATCTAGCCCGCTGACAAGGATTTTTTCCGTGCGCATGCGTCAGCGGGGCAGCCACAGCTGCACCAGCAGGAGAAGTATCGGATCACTTGGTGATTCGATCAGCGGACAGCAGACGGGGGCGGCCTTCTTAGAGAGGGGGGCCCGGGGCACATGCACCCTGTGCCCCCCCTTAATCTGGCCCTGAGCACCGGTATTTGTTAATGGAGTCTCATCCATACCTAATGCAGATTTCTCCTTATATCTATTGTTTAAAGTCCCCTTAGACTAATACTAAGATGATGACCCTCCGATTATCCCTTCATAAGAGGTTGCTTAAAAAAATCATTATTTAATGCAGCATGAGTATTCTGTTTAGTAAACACAGCGAGGCGAACGCCGACTTGCGTTTCGCTAACTTGCTTTGACTAGGCAAGCCGAGGAGTACAACCGACATCCCTTTTATGAGATAGGTCCGCCCACAATACCTGCGTCATGTCAATATGGACCAATTAGACCCTGCAAAAAGCGGAGACATTCGTGATGAGCAGAAAGATTAACAAATTAAACGACAGGTCCCGCCTATCCTATTTTGTAGTCTGATAGGATCTTAGAGCACTGGGCTGATTTCTCGGTCAGTTGCCATCTTTATTGTTGTGATGGATTGCACCTGAATGAGGAGGGGGCTGCAGTGCTAGGGGAGAGGATGGTTAGAAGGTTGGAGGAGATATTAAACTAGGCTCCGGGGCGGAGTGGCAAGCAAGTATTTATGGGATAGACATTGAGAGTAGTAAGGAGGAATTTAACAAGAGTCAAGAAGGTGGAGAGGGGGGAAAGGGAAGCATAGCCGATAAGGAAAGGCCCTTTTTAAAGCAAAAAGAAATGCCTAAGGGATGCAATAAACTTAAGTGTATGCTTGCAAATGCAAGAAGCCTGACAGGTAAAATAGGGGAGTTAGAACTAGTAGCAATGAATGAGCAGTATGATATTATAGGTATTACGGAGACCTGGTGGGATGATACACATGACTGGGCAGTCAACTTGGAAGGCTATTCTCTCTTCAGGAGGAATAGGGTAAATAAAAGGGGGGGCGAAGTATGTCTTTATATTAAGCCAGAATTAAAACCAAGTATTTAGGAAGTTATATACAAAAATATTGGTGATAATATAGAGGCATTGTGGGTGGAAATATCCAGCGGAGGAAAATGTTCAGAGAAGTTGCTGATAGAGATATGCTATAAACCGCCAGATATTAGTACGATTGAGGAAGCCCAACTTCTACAGCAAATTGAAAAGGCTACACAGCTAGGTCAAATTTTAATTATGGGGGATTTTAATTATCCGGACATTGATTGGAGTACTGAGACCTGCGGTACAGCTAGGGGAAATAGGTTTCTGAGCACGCTAAAAGACCATTACATGTCCCAATTAGTAGAGGAACCAACTTGGAACCGGACTATACTGGACCTAGTAATAACAAACAATGTAGACGTAATATCAAATATTCAAGAAAGGAGCACTTGGGAAACAGTGATCATAATATGGTCTCATTTGAAATTAGTTTCCGGAAGCAACGGTATAAGGGATCAACTAGGACTTTAAACTTTAGAAAGGCAAATTTTAATATGCTAAAGGAGTCTATAAAGAGCATAGACTGGGACAAAGCCTTTGAAGGAAAAAATACGGAAGAAAAGTGGGCTGTCTTTAAAATGTTGTTGGAAACATTCACGTATAAGTTCATTCCTATGGGAAATAAATGTAAAAGAATTAAGTCTAAACCAATGTGGCTAAATAAAAAGGTAAGGGAAGAAATGCAAAGGAAGAAGCGTGCATTTAAATTGTTTAAGTCTGAAGGGTCAGAGGAGTCCTTCCATAGGTACAAGGAATGTAATAAAACATGCAAAAAGGAAATTAGATTGGCTAAATTAGAAAATGAAAGGCACGTTGCAAAAGAAAGTAAGACAAACCCCAAAAAGTTTTTTAAGTATATAAATGGCAAAAGGATTAAAAAAGATAATATAGGACCCCTAAGAAGTGAGATGGGTGAATTGATAAATGATACTAAGGAAAAAGCAGAGGTATTAAACACTTTCTTTTCTTCAGTATTTACCAGAGAGGAACAAATGGCAGGAGTAATTCATAAAAATGGAAATGAAACCATGCCATTAATTAATACTTGGTTGTCAGAGGAAGAAGTCCAAAGGCGACTGAAGAATATTAAGATAAATAGAGCTCCAGATGACATACACCCAAGGGTCCTTATGGAGTTAAACATCGGAAATAGCTAGACCGCTATTCTTAATTTTCAGAGATTCAATCTCATCAGGCTCAGTACCAAGAGATTGGCAAATAGCAGATGTGGTGCCTTTGTTTAAAAAGGGGACGAGATCACAACCAGAGAATTATAGACCTGTAAGCCTGACATCAATAGTGGGGAAACTACTGGAAGGTATTTTAAGGGACAGTATTCAGGATTACTTGGCACACAATAAAATTATCAGTGGGAATCAACATGGATTTGTGAGGGATAGGTCATGTCAAACTAATCTAATTAGTTTCTATGAGGAAGTTAGTGGGAACTTATACCAGGGCAGCACAGTAGATGTGGTCTACTTAGATTTTGCAAAGGCCTTTGATACAGTGACACACAAGAGGTTGGTTTACAAAATAAGGGAACTGGGTCTAGGAATTAACATTTGTACTTGGATCGAAAACTGGTTAGAGAATAGGGAACAGAGAGTTGTGATAAATAGACCATTTTCTAATTAGTCGAAAGTCTTAAGTGGAGTACCTCAAGGTGTTATGCACGTTTTGTCGCTATCCAATAACGATTGTCGAATCTCGATTTGTGTTTCCAATGCACAAATATTTATTCTCAAAAAGTAGCAGAATAATTCAAGCGAAATAATAGTAAGTACAGCCGTTACTTATCGCAGGCGCTCTGGATCCAGTGAACAGTCATTCAGGTCTGAAGTCTGTGGTCAATGTGACTGTACACTAGATGAGAGCTACTGCTTGTATACAAACAGAAATACAGTAAAACAATGCAGATGGTATGGCTTGCTTCTATTGGTCCAGGCTTCAGGAAGGTCCAGAGGGTTGCAGATCATAGGCTAGTTCAAACTAAAGAATCCAAAGGTGGGGGTCATCTCTCCAGGGGATGTGCTCCTTTCTTTCCGCCAAGACTCCAATTACAACTAGTCTATTAGCATTTTATAGTCAGCATCATATTAAAGGTTTATTCCCTAACATCAATAACTAGAGTATGCAATGTGCGATCTATTCGCCGAATGCATCGGACAGCTGCTGATGCAAAGGGGATTAATATGATATCATGACACATTTCCCTTAACCTGAACCATATGTATTACTAATATGCATATAACTTATAATATTACACATAAACACTACTATATTTCGACATAAATAACTATGTGTTGCAACTACGATTAATGTGTACTATTTACAAATGTGTGTGTTTGTGCGAATGTATACAAAAGTGTAAAAACTGTTATTGCCATGTGTTGCGGCAGGATACGCCCTTCCACACCGTAGCGTGCTCTACGCATAATTTCAGACAAAGACAATCAAATTTGCTCGATATTAATTGAAATGACTTCATCCAATTTGCTGACTTCGACAAGGTTCCGTGCTGGGGCCACTCCTTTTTAATATATTTATTATTGACCTTGGTGATGGTTTAGAGAGTAAAGTTTCTATTTTTGCAGATAACACTAAACTCTGTAAGGTAATAAAACCAGAGCAAGATGTAGCTTCTCTACAGAGGGACTTAATAAACTGGAGGATTGGGCGGCCAAATGGAATATGAAGTTTAACACAGATAAAGGTAAGGTTATGCATTCAGGGATCAAAAACAAGAACGCAATCTATAAATTAAATGGAATTAATTTAGGAGAATCTATAATGGAAAAGGATTTGGGAGTGCTCGTAGACAGTAGACTAAGCAATAGTGCTCAATGTCAAGCAGCAGCTGCAAGGGCAAACAAAGTATTGGCATGCATAAAAAGAGGCATAGATGCAAGGGAAGACAGTATAATTTTGCCACTGTATAAATCATTGGTAAGACCTCATCTTAAATATGCAGTACAGTTCTGGGCACCACTCTATAAAAAAGATAATTTGGAACCGGAAAGGGTTCAGAGAAGGGCGACAAAATTGATAAAGGGTATGGAGTCTTTTAAGTTATGAGGAAAGGTTAGCCAGTTTAGGCATGTTTACTTTAGAAAAGAGGCGTCTAAGGGGAGATATGATTACTATGTACAAATACATTATAGGTCAATACAGAGAACTTTCATGGGAACTTTTTACTCCAAGGACCATACACAGGACACATGGTCACCCCCTAAGGTTAGAGGAGAGGAAATTTCACAACCAGCAAAGGAAGGGGTTCTTTACAGTAAGGGCAGTCAAGATATGGAATTCATTGCCAGGGAAGGTTGTGATTGCAGATTCAATAGATATGTTTAAGAAAGGGTTAGACAAATTTTTAGCGTAAAGGTGTATCCAGGGATACGACCGTTAATTTAAATGAAGGATAGTAGTGGATATAGGGTAAAAATAGGACTGCAATATTGAGTCTGGGGCGATTTTCACAATTGAAACAGATTGGCGGTTGCTTACTGTGGATCAATTTCAAATATAAGTGCAGGATTGCAGGAGATCCAAAATAGGTTGAACTTGATGGACTGGTGTCTTTTTTCAACCTCATCAACTATGTTACTATGTTATGTAGGACATACAGAATATATGTATGATTGTGAAATACATTTTTGAACTTAATTAAATTGATTAAAAAAGGAAAGTGAAAACTACAAAGAAAGTAATATAGATATATTAATACATCTATCAAATGAAAACTATATAGTTGGTTTTATCATTTAAGCCATATGGTACCAAGCTGTTTATTAGGAATATCAATTTAGATTCCTTTTTTAGGAGTTCCTGTTGTATATTGCCATCCCTAATTCCTAGAGATACCTGTTCCATTACATATGCTTGAAGTGTATTCGGATTATTATCATGAAATAGCAGAAAATGTTTAGCCACCGTAGTGATAGGTTTAAATTTATCTCTATCATTGGGGGCATTTTTGATGTTGGCTGGATAGATTTTCAGTCTTAAGCCTCATGGTATCATGTTTTGTTTCAAGTAGTTGTCGAACATCTTTTTATTCCAAAACGTTTTTGTTTGCTTATACATCAGATGTTTCAATTCCATAAGATAACCAGACCAGGTGTTACCTGTAGTATCGGATGGTGTGATACCACCTTCAAAGTCAGGATTTGATTCCCGTAACCATTTTTCCTGTCTATTTGATAATTAGTGACTGATGCTAAAGGACGCCATATTGGAAAAATTATTAATGTCTCAATATCCAGATAAATTTCCTAAATATAATAATCACCAAAATAAGTGTATATTGACCTGTGCGGTTTGGTAATGTATTTTCGGTTTGATTTGTTACAGGTATCATCGAAGAATACATAGATGTCACTGCCAATTGACTGAAAGCAAAGTTAAGACACTGACATAGAAGTAGAGATGAGCGCACTCGGATTTATGAAATCCGAGCCCACCCGAACGTTGCCGATCCGAGTCGGATCCGAGACAGATCCGGGTATTGGCGCCAAATTCAAATCTGAAACTGAGGCTCTGACTC
Source organism: Mixophyes fleayi (assembly GCF_038048845.1). Taxonomy (NCBI): domain Eukaryota; kingdom Metazoa; phylum Chordata; class Amphibia; order Anura; family Limnodynastidae; genus Mixophyes; species Mixophyes fleayi. Next base: position 254,214,611 of record NC_134405.1, on the reverse strand, counting down.
ATAATCCCGTTGTCGGATCTCGCGATACTCGGATCCTATAAATTCCCCGCTAGTCGCCGCCATCTTCACTCGGGCATTGATCAGGGTAGAGGAAGGGGGTGTTAGGTGGTCCTCTGTCCTGCTATATCTCGTGCTGTTCAGTTCAGTGCTGTGCTGTGCTGTGCTGTGCTGTGCTCAGTCCAGTGGTGCTGTGTCCTGTGCTCTGTCCTTCTGAGGTCAGTGGTGCTGCTGGGTCCTGTGCTGTGTCCTGTTCAGTCCAGTGGTGCTGTGTCCTGTGCTCTGTGCTTCTAAGGGCATAGTTATTTCCCCAATATTCCCCTGTGTTTAAAAAAATAAAAAAAAGTTATTTAAAAAAATACCAAAAACGAATTTAATTTTTTTTTAATTACCACAAAATTTGCACAACCAATTCTGCAGTATAAGCCCATTGGTACTGCAATATTACCAAGTTCACACATTCAGCAGTAAAAGTCCAGTGGTACTGCAATATTACAAATTTCACACATTCTGCAGTATCAGTCCAGTGGTGCTGTGTCCTGTGCTCTGTCCTGCTGAGTTCAGTAGTGCTGCTGGGTCCTGTGCTGTGTCCTGTTCAGTCCAGTGGTGCTGTGTCCTGTGCTCTGTGCTTCTAAGGGCATAGTTATTTCCCCATTATTCCCAAGTTTTTAAAAAATAAAAAAAAAGTTATAAAAAAAAAAGAAAAAAAAAAAGTAATTATAACCAAATTTGCAAAACCAATCCAGCAGTATAAGTCCATTGGTACTGCAATATTACCAAGTTCACACATTCTGCAGTATCTTGTGCTACATATAATGGAGACCAAAAATTTGGAGGATAAAGTAGGAAAAGATCAAGACCCACTTCCTCCTAATGCTGAAGCTGCAGCCACTAGTCATGACATAGACGATGAAATGCCATCAACGTCGTCTTCCAAGCCCGATGCCCAATCTCGTAGTACCGGGCATGTAAAATCCAAAAAGCCCAAGTTAAGAAAAAGTAGCAAAAAGAGAAACTTAAAATCATCTGAGGAGAAACGTAAAGTTGCCAATATGCCATTTACGACACGGAGTGGCAAGGAACGGCTTAGGCCCTGGCCCGTGTTCATGACTAGTGGTTCAGCTTCACCCACGGATCTTATCCCTCCTCCTCCTCCCCCCCTACAAAAAATTGAAGAGAGTTATGCTGTCAGCAACAAAACAGCAAACAACTCTGCCTTCTAAAGAGAAATTATCACAAATCCTCAAGGCAAATCCAAGGGTGTTGGTGGTTGTCAAGCCTGACCTTCCCATCACTGTACGGGAAGAGGTGGCTCGGGAGGAGCCTATTGATGATGTAGCTGGCGCTGTGGAGGAACTTGATGATGAGGATAATGATGTGGTTATTGTAAATGAGGCACCAGAGGGGGAATCAGCTGATGTCCATGGGATGAAAAAGTCCATCGTCAAGCCTGGTCAGAAGACCAAAAAATGCACCTCTTCGGTCTGGAGTTATTTTTATCCAGACAACCAATGTATGGCCATATGTAGCTTATGTAAAGCTCAAATAAGCAGGGGTAAGGATCTTGCCCACCTAGGAACATTCTCCCTTATACGTCACCTGAATAACCTTCATAGTTCAGTGGTTAGTTCAGGAACTGGGGCTAGGACCCTCATCGGTACAGGGACACCTAAATCCCGTGGTCCAGTTGGATACACACCAGCAACACCCTCCTCGTCAACTTCCTCCACAATCTCCATCAGATTCAGTCCTGCAGCCCAAGTCAGCAGCCAGACTGAGTCCTCCTCAATACGGGATTAATCCGAGGAATCCTGCAGCGGTACGCCTACTACTGCCACTGCTGCTGTTGCTGCTGTTAGTCGGTCATCTTCCCAGAGGGGAAGTCGTAAGACCGCTAAGTCTTTCACAAAACAATTGACCGTCCAACAGTCGTTTGCCATGACCACAAAATACGATAGTAGTCACCCTATTGCAAAGCGTATAACTGCGGCTGTAACTGCAATGTTGGTGTTAGACGTGTGCCCGGTGTCCGCCATCAGTGGAGTGGGATTTAGAGGGTTGATGGAGGTATTGTGTCCCCGGTACCAAATCCCGTCGAGATTCCACTTCACTAGGCAGGCGATACCAAAAATGTACAGAGAAGTACGATCAAGTGTCCTCAGTGCTCTAAAAAATGCGGTTGTACCCACTGTCCACTTAACCATGGACATGTGGACAAGTGGTTCTGGGCAAACGAAGGACTATATGACTGTGACAGCCCACTGGGTAGATGCATCCCCTTCCGCAGCAACAGCAACAGCTGCATCAGTAGCAGCATCTACAAAATGGCTGCTCGTGCAAAGGCAGGCAACATTGTGTATTACAGGCTTTAATAAGAGGCACAACGCTGACAACATATTAGAGAAACTGAGGGAAATTATCTCCCAGTGGCTTACCCCACTTAGACTCTCATGGGGATTTGTGGTGTCAGACAATGCCAGTAACATTGTGCGGGCATTAAATATGGGCAATTTCCAGCACGTCCCATGTTTTGCCCACACCATTAATTTGGTGGTGCAGCATTACCTCAAGAGTGACAGGGGTGTGCAGGAGATGCTTGCGGTGGCGCGCAAAATTGTTGGACACTTTCGGCATTCAGCCAGTGCCTACCGCAGACTAGAGACACATCAAAAAAACATGAACCTGCCCTGCCATCACCTCAAACAAGAGGTTGTGATGCGCTGGAACTCCACACTCTATATGCTGCAGAGGATGGAGGAGCAGCAAAAGGCCATTCAGGCCTACACAGCCACCTACGACATAGGCAAAGGAGTGGGGATGCGCCTCAGTCAAGCGCAGTGGAGACTGATTTCCGTGTTGTGCAAGGTTCTGCAGCCATTTGAACTTGCCACACGAGAAGTCAGTTCCGACACTGCCAGCTTGAGTCAGGTCATTCCCCTGATCAGGCTGTTGCAGAAGCAGCTGGAGAAAGTGAGGGAGGAGCTGGTAAGCCATTGCGATTACACCAAGCATGTAGCTCTTGTGGATGTAGCCCTTCGTACGCTTTGCCAGGATCCGAGGGTGGTCACTCTTTTAAAGTCAGAGGAATACATTCTGGCCACCGTGCTCGATCCTCGGTTTAAAGCGTATGTTGTGTCTCTGTTTCCGGCGGACACAAGTCTACAGCGGTGCAAAGACCTGCTGGTCAGGAGATTGTCCTCTGAAAAGGACCGTGACATGCCAACAGCTCCACCCTCATTTTCTTCCACATCTATGGCTGCCAGGAAAAAGCTCAGTTTTCCCAAAAGAGGCGCTGGCAGGGATGCTGATAACATCTGGTCCGGACTGAAGGACCTGCCAACCATTGCAGACATGTCTACTCTCGCTGCATTGGATGCTGTCACAATAGAAAAAATTGTGGATGATTACTTTGCTGACACCATCCAAGTAGACATGTCAGACAGTCCATATTGTTACTGGCAGGAAAAAAAGGCAGTTTGGAAGCCCCTGTACAAACTGGCTCTATTTTACCTGAGTTGTCCCTCCTCCAGTGTGTACTCGGAAAGAGTTTTTAGTGCAGCGGGGAACCTGGTCAGTGAGCGGCGAAGGAGGTTGCTTCCTCATAACGTTGAAAAAATGATGTTTATAAAAATGAATAATCAATTCCTCAATGAAGTACAGCACTGCCCTCCAGATAGTACAGAGGGACCTGTGGTTGTGGAGTCCAGCGGGGACGAATTGATAATGTGTGATGAGGAGGAAGTACACACTGTAGGGGGAGAGGAATCAGAGGTTGAGGATGAGGACGACATCTTGCCTCAGTAGAGCCTGTTTAGTCTGTACAGGGAGAGATTGGGGGCCCAAACAAACCAATCATTTCAGCCAAAGTTGTTTGGTAGGCCCTGTCGCTGAAATGATTGGTTTGTTAAAGTTTGCATGTCCTATTTCAACAACATAAGGGTGGGTGTGAGGGCCCAAGGACAATTCCATCTTGGAACTTTTTTTTTTGCATTATATGACCAATCAACAGTCGTTTGCCATGTTCAAAAAGTAAAACCAAATTTAAACAAATTCAAGAAATTAAACCAAAAGTAAAATGCCCTGTCATAATTTAAAACAAGAGGTATTGACGTGCTCTAAAACTACTGTATTGTTGTTTATATTTTATAAACACTACACTTGAAAGCTTGAGTCTTTCAATGAAAAAGTAACTGTCCATTGCACGAATATTTGCAACAGGGACAATTTTAGGGTTAAGAAAGTCAACTAATAACACTTCGACGCTGTCTGTCTTTATAAACACTACACTTGGAAGTTGGAGGAGGTATTGTGGCCACGGCACCAAATTTACTACCGGGGCCACTCCACTGTGCAGTCCATATTTAGGTGTATCAGAGATTAAACAACGGTGATAGTTGATGCCCAATTTTTTAATTATATTGTTGGCGCTGTAAAAAATTGTGTTCCGGGCACACCACACTACGCAGTCCATACCCTTTTTTGGTGGAATTCTGACCCGTGGAGGGTTTTTTAATTATATTGTGGCCTCGGTACCAAATTGTGTACCAGGGCCACCACACTACGCAGTCAAGATAGATAGATGCGTATCATAGATAAAGTACATTCAGTGTTGTGGGGCAAATTGAAAAATATTCAAAATGCACTGACATTATCAAAAACAAGAGGTTTTCACACGCTGAAACTCCAACATGTATATGATGGAGAGGATGGAGGAGCAGCCGTATGTGCAGTGTAATGCAGACCTGTTGAAGGTTTTTTATATATTTTATTGTGGTGCCCAGTGCCCACTACTCTACGCAGTCCAGATACTATTTTTGGGTGTAATTCTGATCTGTTGAAGGTTTTCTATATATTATATTGTGGTGGCCAGTCCTCTACGCAGTCCAGATACTATTTTTGGGTGTAATGCAGACCTGTTGAAGGTTTTCTCTATATTATATTGTGGTGGCCAGTGGCCAGTTCTCTATGCAGTCCAGATACTATTTTTGGGTGTAATTCAGACCTGTTGAAGGTTTTCTATATATTTTATTGTGGTGCCCAGTGCCCACTACTCTACGCAGTCCAGATACTATTTTTGGGTGTAATTCTGACCTGTTGAAGGTTTTCTATATATTATATTGTGGTGGCCAGTGGCCAGTCCTCTACGCAGTCCAGATACTATTTTTGGGTGTAATGCAGACCTGTTGAAGGTTTTCTATATATTATATTGTGGTGGCCAGTGGCCAGTCCTCTACGCAGTCCAGATACTATTTTTGGGTGTAATTCAGACCTGTTGAAGGTTTTCTATATATTTTTTATAGTAGTGCCCAGTGCCCACTACTTTACGCAGTCACAGATACTACTTTTGGGTGTAATTCAGACCTGTTGAAGGTTTTCTATATATTTTATTGTGGTGCCCAGTGCCCACTACTCTACGCAGTCCAGATACTATTTTTGGGTGTAATTCTGACCTGTTGAAGGTTTTCTTTATATTATATTGTGGTGGCCAGTGGCCAGTCCTCTATGCAGTCCAGATACTATTTTTGGGTGTAATGCAGACCTGTTGAAGGTTTTCTATATATTATATTGTGGTGGCCAGTGGCCAGTCCTCTACGCAGTCCAGATACTATTTTTGGGTGTAATTCAGACCTGTTGAAGGTTTTCTATATATTTTTATTGGGGTGCCCAGTGCCCACTACTCTACGCAGTCCAGATACTATTTTTGGGTGTAATTCAGACCCGTTGAAGGTTTTCTATATATTATATTGTGGTGGCCAGTGGCCAGTCCTCTACGCAGTCCAGATACTATTTTTGGGTGTAATGCAGACCTGTTGAAGGTTTTCTATATATTATATTGTGGTGGCCAGTGGCCAGTCCTCTACGCAGTCCAGATACTATTTTTGGGTGTAATTCAGACCTGTTGAAGGTTTTCTATATATTATATTGTGGTGGCCAGTGGCCAGTCCTCTACGCAGTCCAGATACTATTTTTGGGTGTAATTCAGACCAGTTGATGGGTTTTTAATTGTATTGTGGGGAACACTCCTCTACGCAGTCCAGAAAGATACCTCGTTGCAACGTTTTGTACTAAAAAAAAAAAATTATTGTGAGGTGTTAGGTGTTCAGAATAGCCTTTAAATTAGTGGAAATTATTGTTATTGAATGTTATTGAGGTTAATAATAGCGTAGGAGTGAAAATAAGCCCAAAAACTTGATTTTTACACTTTTTAGTTTTTTTTCAAAAAAAATCCGAATCCAAAACCTTAAATCCGAACCAAAATGTTTCGGCAGGTGTTTTGCAAAACAAATCCGAACCCAAAACATCGAGAAAATTCGGATCCAAAACACAAAACACGAGACCTCAAAAGTCGCCGGTGCACATTCCTACATAGAAGATTGTAAATGTTATAGCAAACAAAAGTTTGAATTTAAATTTTTTTATTTTAATAGATATACACAAACATTGAGTATAAGTAAAAACAAAAATTGGCAGAAATGTCTGATTATATTAATGGGGGTAGATGTCTTCGCTATAGACGTGTAGTTTTCAGTTTCAGTATTTTAAACAAACGGGTGATGGCCACTGTCCCTATTTACATAATAGAGGACAATTTTCAGTAGGTGTTTGGTCATAAAACCAAAATCAGTTTAGGTGTAATCGCTATTATTAATCCATATTACTAAAGCTGTTTGGTTAAATCTTAATAAAAGGTTGATGCTTATTTAACTGTAATCTGCTGTAACAAAAGTAACCTTTCACTACTTGTACAATAATAATAATAATTAAATGATTTACATATCCATAAACATAACAGTAAAGTAGCCTGTTCAACAATGTAGTTCTGGATTTAAATGGTAAAAAAGTGTACAGGTGAAAAGAGTATTCATGGTAGACAATGTCAATAACACCTTATTGACAAAAATGTTCCAGTTTTATGTCAATCACACCATCACATTTATTTAGAAATCTATTGATTAATAGTTTTACAAAATAAATGTAACCATAAGAGCAACGGTTGGAGAAAGTAGGGGATATTTCTTTTTCTAACAATAAATGCAGCCTCTTTCAACCATTCTTATGGTGTTGAATGTAATTTTTCAAAGAGAAGCATGGCTACACTTGTGTTATACAAAATAATGTCTGAAACTTGTACGTCCAAAACTTTATCTTTTATTTTTTTTATTTATTTTTTATTTTTTTAAACAATTCACTATTTCAATTAAAATGATTAACTTACACCAAGCACTCTGTAGTCTGGTTACAAAATAAATGTTTACTGCAGTGCACGGGACATTCATATTTTATAAGCTTTTTTTTTAAAATATAAAAATAAAAACATACCCTATCCAGAGCAGTCTATGCCAGGACTGTCCTTTTTTTCCACATAAAGGGCTAGATTTACTATCAGGCGTGTTTGTAAACCCGCCGACTTTCGGCGGGTTTGGCGGCGGTTTAGCCATCACCGGATTTACTAAGGCTAAACCCGCCGTCCAAACGACCAGAAATGATGTTTTCAAACCCGCCTCTGTATAAAGCACTATGACGGTTTCAACAATGTTCAACATACAAACAGCCGGATTTACTATTAGGGGGTTTATAAAGCCGCCGAAAGCGCTGCTTGTGAGCGGCGTGATGGTTCAAACAGTGTGCTGTTTCAGGTATTTTGCCAATCAGACCATAAGAGAAAGGCCTATTTCATGTCCAATAACCCATTAGGACTGTGTATAGAAAATGGCCAAAGTGTCATGAAATTTCAGGCTACTGTTTTTTTTTTTTCCCATTATTTTTTCACCCAGTATGATTGCATAGTAAAATCTCATTTCACCTTTCCTTTTCTAGTTGTTTTGTACTTTCCAAAAAAACACTAGAATACTGTTGCCTCAAAGAAATTAGGATGGGAATTGTTGCATTACATAGTTAACCCTTATTTTTATGCTAATGCAATCCACATGTGAAAAATGGTTTTTCTGCCTGAAGCATAGTGCATAGTTGTTAAAAAATCAGTATACTCTTGTTTAATGTGCAGAAAAGAAAGACTGACACAATAGAAATTGAACTGCATTTATTGCAGAACACAATAAATAATAACGTATAATGGTTATAGAAACTTGACAAAAAATTAAGCAATAAGAAACATTGTGCTAGCGACGCCTTTTTGCAGGTATATCGCTATGCTTGGTGCCACTCTCTCCCCTCCCTCGCCCACACCTGGTGCGAGCACCTCTCCTTGGAGGAGTACTCTGTAGAGATGTGGTAGGCGTACTAGCGGCACTGGTGGTGGCTGAAGACATAGGTGCCGGTAAACGGGCTACAAGTTCAGAATGTAGTTGCCCTGCCAGCCGGGTGACATTGGCATTCCCCTCACGTACTGTGGAATGTAAGGCCTCCACAGCCCCAGTCATTTGTGCCAGCTGCACATTAGTTTGTTCCAAAGCAGTTGCCAGACGGTTGATTCCAGCAGGGAGTTGACTATTTGAGCGGTGTAGCCGCCTCAAATGGGCCTCAATTTGTGACATGTGTCTCGTTTGGCTGTCCATAAACTGACACTGTTGTGCCTGGAAATTTGCAATGGATTGGGCCATTTCTCGCCCTGTATCCATCCGAGGAGCTGCAGCTTGTTGCTCGGATGACTGTTCCGCAGGGGCAGTTGCTTCTTCCTGGCGCATAGACACGGGGACATCTACCATCTCCAAAGTGATGACTGTGTCTTCCTGTGTGTCGTCAGAAGGTGACATCTGTGCAGACTGGCGCTGGCCTTGCAGAGATGATGAGGTTCCTGTGGTGAAATAACCAAGGTAAGTATATAGGAACTAACATGTTTGTCAATTGAATTCTGGAAACTGTACCAAAAACCAAAAAAATTGAATCTGATAGGTTGTTATAGGCAACATTTCAAGGTTTCCAAACCCTCAGTTTAGTAAATCTAGCCCTATGTTATCATTGGAAAGCATATAAAAATCACTAAATATAACTTGAACACCAACATTTGCACAGAAAAACATCTAACTCCATTATTTCTTCCCCAAACAGAGACCACGCACCTGCTTGCTCTTCAGAGCCTGAATCTCTCATTGAAGGTGGAGGTGTAGACCTCGGACTGGGAGTTACCTGCGGTCCTGGCGAATCTGGATGTATTAGAAAAAGCATACAATGTATTTCCAAAAAAAAGCAATTTCCAAATATACTGTTTATTGCAAAAATGTGTTTGCAATTATTTTATTTTTATTTTTTTTATAAGAAAAGAAAACCCTTTACAAACTATTAGAGTCAAAAATACACTTTGAAAAACTAAAAAAAAATGCAAAACAAATAAAAAAAAACTTTTGCAAAAAAAAAAAACAGTTTTAAAAAGAGAAAAGCAGTTTTAAAAAGAGAAAAGCAGCTTAAAAAAACTTTTAGGGTAAAAAAACCAAATAACTCACCAACTACTTGGCCAAAAGAGGGCGAATCTGTGTCCTGCACATTTATGCCCTCTACAATTTCAGCCGGCATTATCTGGCACAGCTCCTCCTCGTACGTGGTGTACTCCATACGAAGTGGGGGGCCACCACCCGTGCGCCTTGTAGACCTCCTTTCCTAGGCCATCTTCTCTTTAAGCCTCCTCTTAATATCAGAGAAGCGCTTGCGGCAGTGCGCCACTGTCCGCTTCAGTGGGCCCACCGCGTTCACGGCCTCACAGACTCTCCCCCACAGTTGGTGACGCCGCCTTAGAGGAGTCTGGGCTGCCAGGTTCCCTAGGATGACCTCGTAGCAGGGAATGATGTTGTGCGCCAACACACAATTCTCATCATGTGAGAAGCGCACATTCCTCCCTGTCTTGGTCTTCCTGCCCTGTCCTGTCTCCTCAACCTCTCCCTCTCCCTCCTCTGACCCCTCAACCTCCATCTCCCTCTCCTCAGCCTGTTCTCCCCTCCTATCTCTAGACATTTTTACCCAGAAGACAGAAAAACAGAAAACACTGAAGGACTTACAAACACAAAGGACAAACTACACTACCTACAGACACACTCTCCACACAGTCACACACAAGTAACACAGACAAAGGACAAGTCAAATACAAAAAATACAAGACAGAAAATAAATGAGAAAATAAATGTACAAAACAGGAAAAAACCACAGGACTACTCACACTTCAATCAGATATCGCTCCACCAATCCACCAAACTCCAACTCTCACCAACTCTCAGCAAACCACTATCCTCCAAACTCCTCTCACAAAACTCATCTAAACCCTATCAGAGAAAAAAGTGTCAGGCCAGTGGTTTATATAGGGCTTGTGATGTCAAATCTCCTGAGTTTGAAAATAGCTGTCACTCACCGGACCGTGAGTGCCTCTTCCCGGACATTTAGGAACCGTGGCCGTCCTCCATCCTGAGGGTCTGCGCATGCGCAGCCCTTTCCTATACTTCAGTGTATGTCCCTTTAACTCAATTGGCAGATCAGGCAACACTCCCTATATTAAGCACCTGTGGTCAACACCACGTTGCCTGATCTTGGAGTCTCATTCCCTATGAGTCTCTGAAGGTGTTCCGGTATTCCTCGTGTTTTCAGCGCTGCTGATTCCTGTGGCTTCCAAACCACTTCTACCTCTGTGGTTTCCAAACCACTTCTACTACTGTGGTTCCCATACCACTTCTACCATCATCTGTATCATCGTGACTGTTAGCTGATTCCTATCCGCTGCCTCCGTGCACTACAGTCTTCCAAACCACTTCAACGCTATTACTTATCATTGTGACTGTTTGCTGATTCCTATCCGCTGCCTCCGTGCACTACAGTCCTCTAATCCACATCACGCTATTATATTTCACTGTGACGGTTTGCTGGTTCCTACCCGCTGCCTCTGTGCACTCCAACCGTTACTTTACATCCACTCACCTGTTCCTCATCAAGTCCGTGAGCTGATTCCTATCCGCTGCCTCCGTGCACTACAGCCTCCAGTCTACAACTCGCCTGTGTTCATTATTGTGACTGTTAGCTGTTGTCTATCCGCTGCTTCCGTGCACTACAGCCTCCAGCCTACAACTCGCCTGTGTTCATCATCGTGACTGTTAGCTGATGTCTATCCGCTGCTTCCGTGCACTACAGCCTCCAGCCTACAACTCGCCTGTGTTCATCATCGTGACTGTTAGCTGATGTCTATCCGCTGCTTCCGTGCACTACAGCCTCCAGCCTACAACTCGCCTGTGTTCATCATCGTGACAAGTTAGCTGATTCCTATCCGCTGCCTCTGTGCACTGCAGTCTCTTCTCAGCTCTCCTGTGTTTCCTCGAGACTGCTGCTCTCATTGCCATTTGCTACTCTCCGTGATCAACAGCTCCTGGTCTACTCTGCTCTCCCGTGTTCCATCGCTACTGACAACTATTGGTTGCTACTGGTTACCTCCGTGTACCGCAGAGCCCTGCTGCTGCTGACCGCGCTATCACCCATCTACTGCTGATCCGCTCTCCACGCCTTCACGCGTCCCGCAGGTCTACCCTCCTGTCAGCATTGGATTTATATCTCATCAACTACTCCTCTGCTGGATCATCTCCACTCTCCTGGGTCCTCCTTGAGTCCAGTTCCACGTGTTACTGTTTCCTGTGGATTCGTGTCCCTGTTGGTCTCTTATCTGTGCGCTGCACCTACTAGACCGCTGCCTCATCTATCCTGGGACTTCTCATCCATCCGGCCTCCTGCCGCTCAGGTATCGCTGCACTCCTATCTGACTGCCTGCTTCTGAACCACGGTATGCATACTTCTCATTGACTGTGCTGGTGTATTGCATATCTTGCTGGACTGTGTTGGTTCTCCTCTGGAGTCTGCTATCCGCTGAGTCTATTGCCATCATTGACTGTGTTAACTTGTGCTGGACTACTTCAAGAGACTTTCTATATTTGCAGACCTGTTCAGTCATTTATATATATTGTGCATGTTACTGTGGATCGTATATAAGGTGCCTGTGTATATCCTGTGTTGCAGTCTCTCCCCGTGCACCTCCTCACATATATATTCAGTGGTACAACTTGCTGGTAGCAGACCACTGATCCCTGTTTCCAGTATCACCTGTTCCAGTATCCTCTCACATAGCAGTGGTACAACTTGCTACCGCAGACCACTGGCTCCCCGGATACCTCCACTTGGATTCCACTCCTTCACTCAGACAGCGGTACCACTTGCTATCCGCAGACCGCTGACTCTCATCACCTCCTCGTTTCTGTTGGACATTCCTCCTCACTATAGCAGTGGTACAACTTGCTACCGCAGACCACTGACTACCTTCACGTGTCCTTGTCCTACAGTTCCTCGTGTACTATTACCTCCATATTACCAGTGCTGCTAGTCATAGACTTCCTGAGCATCTCATCATCTGCTGCTTCCTGGTCCGTGATCACCCAGCTACCAGAGTACCCTATTACCATCTATATTGCTCTGGTAAGCCTACCACCTGGTGATCCCTGGGTAAAGACTCCTAGTGCCCGTGACAATAGCCAATAGTAACAGGCCAGGAGACAGGTGTAATTTTCAAAAAAACCGCCTTTACACAAAAGCGCCGTCATTTAAAGCAAAAGCGCCATGTTCTATTCAAAGCCGCCGGTGGCTTTGAGCATTACATCCCGCCGTTACATCGCCGGCGGCTTCAAATTGAAGCTGAAATGCGCCCATTAGTAAATCCGGCTGTTTGCAATGCAAACCCGCCGGAAAACCGCCGCGATGCATGGTGGCTTGAAGCCGCCATGCATCACGCCTGATAGTAAATCTAGCCCCAAATGTCATGTGTGCTCTTAACCTATAATAACTACCATACCCACTGGCTGATGTACAGCTTACTATGTTAACAAATATGTGTTGAAACACTAATTTCTCTATTGTAAAAATGAAAAACAGTATACTTTAATGTAAGAATTTTCAATCAAAATCAAGTTTTCCTTATTTCTACAAGAGTAACAAATAAAAAATAATGATCAAACTACTTTGCCATGTTATTACCATGACTCCGACACCAATTTATATTACTTCTTCACAATTCACAGCCTCCCTCTATTGTCATCAATAATATGATTGCAGTTCTACTAACTGTGAATTTTTACAATGTGAGGGGACTATTTTTATAGTTTCTGATACAATCTGTTAAGAGTTATAGTTACTGTGTAATGGATTATATTTTTTTGAATACTTTTAAATATTAAAATTATGAAACAACAACTCACAACTGACTTTTGCAGAACATATAAGATTTTATATAAATTCAAGCTGCATTGAGTTAATTTTTGTTTTCAGATTGAATCTGTTAAGAGTTGTAGTAACTCAGGGATGTTTTCTTTTTATTACAAAAATTGTATTTAGCACATTTCAAAAGATAGGAGAGTTTAGAACATTAGCCTTTTTTTGTAGCTAACTCTTCTTTTGGGCTGAAATGATCTCACGAAAAGTTGTATTAATTTAGTTTGGTCAACACTTCTTTTACCCAAAATTTATTTGCAGTTTGGTAACCCAATTACATTCTGGTTTAACATATAATAATAAACCATTACACTTTTAATATTGTGTACCTGATAAAAAAAATTAAACAACATTAATAACACAATTATATTTCTTTAACTTCAGTAAAAAAAAAAATCATTGGTCACAAAACACACTCATGATGACTCCATCTGTGAGGTCAGTTTACGTGAAGAATTCAGATAGGTATTGTTCACTTACTTGAAGGAAATATTATTGGCTTTTTTAATTTTGACAAAATTATGGAAAATGTAGTATTCATTTTTTAATTAACAGCAGATCTCTGGTTACTAATCTACTTTATCAGAAAACATCTGCTCCATGCTGACACGTTTCATAGGTTGGGAGATCTTTGAAAATAAAAATTAGGTGTCAGTAATACATTCATTTAAGATGCATTTTTCTTTTCATCATTAAAAAAAATAAGGGTCAGTAATTTTGTCAAAACAATTATGTTATCATTTGATAAATCCAGTTCACATCATTCCTTTTCATATAACTTTCAAAGAACAATTTTACATTCTGTGTAATGGCAAAAAAATACAACATACTCACCATGACTGATTTATTCTTTTTTACCCATGATCATGCAATGAACCAAAATATTCTCCTTGGTGAGAGCTATAAAGTTGTGAATCATTACTGTATATTGGATGACAATACCATATTTTTATTGTTTCACACTTTCTGGAACACATAAATATTATTTTTTGGATAAAAATTCAAATTACTTACATGAAAAAAAATCTTCTTTTGCACGTTGCCTTACCTGAGTTCCGAGCTCAACCACCTGTCCTACTTCAGTAGAAAGGCCAAAATCCAAAGAAATCTCTGGATCTATATCAACCTCCAATCTGTTTGCAATACAAATATTGTGCAGAATAGCACAACCAATAATTATATCACAAACTTTAGAGGGTGAATATAAAAGCACACCGCCGGACCGGTCTAAACAGCAAAATCGGCTTTTTATTGCACCCAAGGTTCTTTCAATAACTCCCCTGGTACTAATGTGTGCTGCTTGGTACCTTTTTTCTGCTGCAGATAAAGGGTTACTTAATGGAGTCAACAACCAGGAGCAGATTCCATATCCTGCGTCTCCTAAACAACAAAAATTACACATTATATTAACATTAACACTGTCATTATCTTAACCTTTTTTTTATCTCAAGTTATTATTCTTTGTAAAAATAGTACATTATTGAAAAAAAAAATTGCATTGTACTTACCAAGCAGCCAGCCATGTGGCAAAGACCTTGCTTCAAAATTTCAGAACAGCGACGACTATTGCAAGATGAAGAAGTCATGCGATGAACCTGGAAAACCGACAGCAACATTAGTGATTTTTAGTTTGGCATCACAAACCATCTGAACATTTATGGAATGGAAGTGTTTTCGATTGTGAAAACTTTCTTCCATTTGGCGAGGTGGTGTAAGTGCAATGTGGGTGCAATCAAGCACATTGGGCATTTGAGCCAAAGCACACATCCAGCACATTGGGCATTTGAGCCAAAGCATAAAAATCTGCTTTGAGCTCACGCCACTCATTGGCACACTGCAGGAATTTAATAAAATGTGCAGTGTGCTTTTTAAGGGCTTTTAGGACCTGGAACAGGATCCTAGAAAAGGTGGGTTGGGAAAACCCTGCAAAAAGTGCCAAGTGGGCTGAAAAGTTCCTGAAGCTAAAAAATGCAAAGCACCAAGCAATTTGGCAAGTCCAGGGACTGCTCGTTTAGTAGGGGCACGAGGTTTCAGGTCCTCTTTTACAATCTCATACAAATTGTAAATTGCTGAGGAGGATAGGCGATAAAGTTTTCTCATTTCCTCCTTGGGCAATCCATCAAGCAAGTGCCTGTTGCAAGCACCTGGATAGCCAGGGGGCCCTGAAAAGAATCTAGATGGGTAGCTAGTCATTGCAGACTTTACAGGAGTTGCCCTTAATTTGACTCCTGCTTTACCATCCATGGCCAGAGTGTACTGTCACAAAAACAAGGATGTTGATAGCTGCTAGTAGTTGGCGCAGCTGAGCAGAGAAGCGCAGAGTCTAACACGCCCCCGGTATTCACCAGGGACACTGCAAGGAGGTTTGGGCTTAGCTGCGTTGGTCGTGCAGATCATGGCCTTCAATGCCAGTCACTGGTGAGGCAGCAGGTGAACAGAATGACCACAATCTGGGTTGGTAACAGGAGGGCGTACAGGAGCAGAATCAGAATCCAAAGGGTAGTCAGAAACAGCATGGTCAGAACCAGGAAATCAATGGAGCCAAAACGTATACCAATGGGATAGTCAGGAGTAGCAAAGGTCAAATCAGATAATCAGCAGAGCCAAAATCAACCCAAGGAGAGTTGTCAGGATCAATAGTAGAGGTCAAACTAGGAATCAAACAGGAAACAGAACAAACGCTGGAGCTGGAAATAGAAACCTATTCTCTAGCAGCAATAGGCTGCCAGAGTCAGCTTTATATAGGTGTATGAATTAGGAAGTCAGTGATATCACTTGACCGCTGACAGCACCGGGGAGAAAGTGCCCTGTTGCCTGGCAATGAACGTATATGGGCACAGGGAGCAGCCGGCCAGAATAGGGAGTGGACAGGGATGGGATGCGGTGGCTTGGGCAGTGAGAAGGCGTTGGTCCCCGCGAAGAGGAGGGTGAGTGGGAAAAGCTCCTGACAGGTGTGCGGCAAGGGAAATCTAGAGAGAGATACTTGGGACCACAGCACACTGCTGAAGGGGCGTGTTTAGCACCACCTAGGAGAGGATGTCTAGCACTACCCAAGGGTGTTTAGCACCATTATGATGTTCTTTATCCTTACTCTAATCATCATGTGCTCCCCTCAAATCATGGCCCACTCAATGTCCCCTGTACCATCATATCCCTCATCAATCCCCCCCACACCTTACACCCAGATAATATTATGCCACACAATACTACCCCCAGTTCATATAGTGCCACACAGTAGTATCCCAAGTTCATATTATGCCAAATTGAAGCGTCCTAGGTTCATATTATGCCAAACATAAGTGCCTCCTAGTTCATATTATGCCGTACAATAATGCCCTAATCCATACTATGTCATATAAAAGTGCCCCCAGTTTATATTGTGCCCCTCAGTTGATATGCCAGACACTAGTGCCCCTATTTTTATATATATATATATATATATATATATATATATATATATATATATATACACACAAGATGATTAAAAACATATATTAATAAAACATATCTAGGCACTGGCATCTGTTCTATTTCCCTAAGTGTGATACACTTTTGGAGTCTGCACACCGAGTCCAGAGAACGGAAAATGGGAGGAGCATGATGAGATGGGCATGCGTAGCAGCTCTGTTTAAGACATCATGTATATATTGTGGCTTAGTGAATATAGAGAGAAGCAGCCACATTGCTGTAGTGTACAGTCAGTGTACATAGTACACTATAAATGGTCTGCCTGTGCCCCCACTTTAATCCATCTGTGCATTAGGGTGTGCCTGGGCACACCCTATGGATATGCCTATGGATTAAAACAATTGAACTTCTTACACTCAATTTAAATTTCCTGTATCCAGTGTACCAGGACAGTACACTTGAGCTTACAACCTAAGAAATGTTGTGAGATTCATATTACATCTCTACAGACTGGCAAATGCACACACTCACATCTCACAACATTTACCCGGGCAAATCGAGACAATAAGTCCAGTCCCCGATCCGTTCAAGCCACAACCCGTTTCACATGTCTTAATCCACAAAAACATGCCCATTTTCTTATTAACCCCACCTACTTCCACTTAAGCACCACCCCTTTCAGGGTCTGTTTCCCTTTACAAGGCAGCGCCACTTTAAAATTTAAACGCCGAAGACGCCGAACTCGCGGGTGTTGAAGAACCCGGAGCTTAATGCATTTACCCCCTGGAGTGTCACAGGTTAGCCAACACTGTTCTAGCCACTTTTGCCTTATGGCAAGGTGCTCCATAATGCTGGAAAAGGCATTGTTCATCACCAAACTGTTCTTGAAAGGTAGGGAGAAGTTGCTCTTGGAGGATGTTTTGGTACCATTCTTTATTCATGGCTGTGTTCTTAGGCCAAATTGTGAGTGAGCCCACTCCCTTGGCTGAGAAGCAACCCTACACATGAATATCAGGATGCTTACTGTTGGCACGACACAGGACAGATGGTAGCGCTCACCTTTCCTTCTCTGGAAAAGCATTTTTCCAGATGCCCCAAACAATCTGAATTAACATTCATCAGAGAAAATGACTTTACCCCAGTCCTCAGCTGTCCAATCCCTGTACCTTTTGCAGAATATCAGTCTGTCCCTGATGTTGTTTCCTGGACATAAGTGTCTTCTTTGCTGGCCTTCTTGACACCAAACCATCCTCCAAAAGTCTTCGCCTCACTGTGCGTACAGGTGCACTCACACCTGCATGCTGCCATTCCTGAGCAAGCTCTGCACTGGTGGTGCCCCAATTCCAAAGCTGAATCAACTTTAGTAAATGGTCCTGACTTTTGCTGGATGTTCTTGGGTGCCCTAAAGCCTTCTTCACAACTATTGAACCTCTCTCCTTGAAGTTCTTCATGATCCGGTAAATGGTTGATTTAGGTGCAATCTTACTAGCAGCAATATCCTTGCCTGTGAAACCTTTTTTGTGCAAAGCAATGATGACTGCACGTGTTTCCTTGAAGGTAACCATGGTTAACAGAGGAAGAAGAAGGATTTCAAGCACCACTCTCCTTTTAAAGCTTCCAGTCTATTATTCTAGCTCAATCAGCATGACAGAATGATCTCCAGCCTTGTCCTCGTTAACAGTCTCACTTGTGTTAACGAGAGATTCACTGCCCTGATGTCAGCTGATCCTTTTCTGATAGGGCTGAAATGCAGTGAAAATATTGTTTTTGGGATAAATTTCATTGTCATGGCAAAGGGGGACTTTGAAATTAATTGCAATTTATCTGGTCACTTTTCATGACATTCTGGAGTATATGCAAATTGCCATCATAAAAACTGAGGCAGCAGACTTTGTGAAAAATAATATATGTTTTTATTCTCAAAACTTTTGGCCATGACTGTATTTAACATGTCTGCTCCCTATCTTATCTAATTGGTATATTTTATTGTGTGTGTTTTGTCAGAAGATGGCATTGTTTCCTCAGAAAAGAGTTTTTCTTTTCTATGTAATATTTAATATGGCATGTCCTTTTCTATGTAATACATCATATTACAGTGTAACTGTCTATTGATATGTGCTCAGGAAACTCAGGGAAGCAGTCCATGGGGAGTATATCTGGCAGAAATTTTATATACATATATAAATAATAAACACATAGCTGTATATGTAAATTTAGAGCTACATACTGAAGCCTGCTTTGTGACTGTACTGAGATTTGGCTAAACAGAACCCCATATTGAGGATTCACAATTTACTAGTGCTTATTTCTAATTTGTACATCAGTTCTCTCCTTCATTACCAAGGATAAAGGATTTAATAAATCGACCGTTTAATTTTACAGTCAGACTTATCCTGTGGAAGACCTTTCCTTTTCACCAGAATGGGACTAATTTTGGTTCCTTAATTTTCTCTGTGAGCATTTATAATATTATTGACTATCTATAAATGTTGATTTATGTATTCATTCAACCAGTTTAGCATACTTCTTTGTATTACTGCTTGCATGAAGTTGTTGCTGTATTAATACTAGAGATGGGCGGGCTCGGTTCCCCGAGAACCGAACCCGCCCGAACTTCAGGCATCCGAGTACGGAGCCGAGTAGGCTCTCCCGCCTATTCGGAATTGAAAATGAGGCAAAACGTCATTGTGACATCGTCGGATCTCGGAGCTCGGTTATTGCGATGTTTCAAATGCATAAATATCCGCCTCCACAGCAATCCATTGCCATTTGACAGAGGGAGAGAGAAGGGTTAGGTCGCAGGATTAGAGAAGGGAGAGAACAGTTATTACAGCAGTTATTACAGGTATTATTACAGCAGGAAGAGAGCAGTTATTAGAGCAGGAAGAGAGGTGTATAGAGGAGGCATTTTTCCAAACATTACAAACTGTTTGGAGTGTCATATTACCTCCTAAAGAAACTATTTTCTGCCTGCAGAAATTGTAATATACCAGCACAATTTCTTTCTGAATTTGTACTACAAGTGTTGGGTGTCACATATTCCCCTGTAGTAAAAAGCTATTTTCTGGTGCTGAAATAATTATATACCAGCACTATATATTTTTGAATTTGCACTACAAGTGTTTTGGGGTGTCAGATATTCCCTTGTTCTAAAAAAAGCTATTTTCTGGTGTTGAAATTATTATATACCAGCACTATATATTTCTGAATTTGCACTACAAGTGTTTGGGGTGTGACATATTCCCCTGTTCTAAAAAATCTATTTTCTGGTGTTCAAATTATTATATACCAGCACTATATATTTCTGAATTTGCACTACAAGTGTTTTGGGTCTCATTAAAATAGTTTCACAGCAGTCCACATATGAGCAGAATCAGCAAGCAGCTGCTGGCACCAGTCCTGATAGTAGTCTTCCCTGTACGTCATCTGGTAAAGCCTATGTAAAGGTACATAGTCTTTTTAAGTCAGGGAAAAAAACACAAAAAAAACAACCTTTTACCATGTTGAAGAGAAAAAGAAGTGTAACTGATGACAAGTTAACTGCCAAGAAAAAAAAATTGCCAACATGCCATTCTACACATGCAGTAGCAAAGAAAGAATGAGGCCTTCGCCTTTCTCTATTAGTGCGAGATCTAAAAATGTTACTGAGCCATCTTCTTGTACGGTCACTCGTGACCAAGCAAGACCAAGTAATTTGAATTCCAAAAGTGGTGCACAACTACTGTTACGTGTGAAAGCCGATCTGCAAGAAAACAATGAGGCATTAGAGGAAAATGTATGCTCAGAATCAGAAGTGACAACAATCCCTGTGGAGAGTCCATCCACCAGTGGTATGTCTAATCGTGACCATTCTGATAGTGTAGCCATAAAGAAGGGCCCTTTCAGCATTTCTGCTGATGTGTGCCTGAACAGCCCGAGTGTAGCCGGTGATACACCAATTGAGGATGCCACTTTGGAATTAGAAGAGGATGAGGGGGAGATTTGTGTAGGCGATGAGGGCGCTAATGAGGATGTTGATGAGGATGAGGTTGTTTGTGTAAGTCCTGCACCAGTGGCAGCAGTTCTGGCACGTCACAAGAAGAAGCTGTCACGGCTAATGATATTATTGGATCCCCAACCTCTACATAGGTGGTAAAGCAGAGGGTGGTGGAGACAGAACATGCTGGAATAAGTTCAGATGAGAGTCACAATGAAGAAATACACAGACGATGGAGTAGTGTTGCAACTTAAGTATATTGTTCAATGGTGCAACAGCAGTAATAAGTATTGTACAACTCAGCTATGCTGAGTACACAGAAACTCATAAATAAAAATAATCACAGCATTACTTCAGGTGGTAACCATAGGCAACAGCATGCAAACAAATAATACAGTTCAACGCTGAGATGATGATGATCCAGAACACTTGACACCTTGTAACACCAATATCGATAGAAAAGAATCACTGACACAGCTTGAAAGTCCGATGAAGATAGTATAGAGACTTGGCTGATCCAGATGGAATATGATTCACTTAAGTAGGTAGTTGCAGGTAATATAATGGTTCTTTATCAGCGGAACAACAGATGTATATAGTCCAAGTACTAGAGACATGCAAAGAATGTTGCTAGAAGTACAGCGTGACAATAGGAATCCAATACACGAAGAAACATAGGTTCATCACTTGATGGAATAGCAGCTGATATCGCACAGAACTTGATGAACAGAGCGGCTCCTAGCTCGGCAATAATACTTGATAATAGTCCAGCAATACTAACAGCAGAATGACAATAATAGCCGTGCCGGACCAGAACCACAGATGAGCAGAACTTGATTGTAGTTCAATAAGAATTACAGACTGCCGAGCAGAGAGGTAATAGAGCCAATCAGTATGCACAGATAGTAATAGGCAACTCACGGAACAGTTCAATGTGCAGATAAAGTTCAAGTAATAATTGCAGCTGGCAATGAACCATGAACTGGTATTCAGCAGAGCCAGATAGAGATCAGCGATGACAGGCGATCTCGGCAACTGATAACATCCAGAAGACACTCAGAGGATAAGGTATACAGCCAGAAGCCACGGCAGGGTAAGTAACATGAAGATCAGGCAATGAGTCCCTGATCACAAGAGGTTGAAATAGTCTTCAGGAACCAATAAGCTTCAGAAGGAGGTTCCAATTAGCAAAATAGAAAACAGCCAAGAACAGGTAGAGACTCTGAAACGGGAGACAAGCACCAGCATAGTACCTTAAAGGGCAAGTCACACAACAGCACCTAGTTATGGGAGCGGTGTGTGACAGAAGCCCATTGTCATGCCTGGGCATAAAACCAGAAAATCCACTTTTTATGTGTGGAATTATTTCTACCCAAATCTTGACAACAGTTGTATAGCCATTTGTAGTGTATGTCAAGCCACAGTCAGTCGAGGTAGGGGCCTTAACCATCTTGGAACCTCATCCATGTTACGCCATTTGTCGAGAGTTCATTGCAAGGTTTTGGGAAAAGCTGAAAGTTATGACCAAAAAATAACAAGCACTCCATCATCAGCTAGGACCCTTCTGTCACCTACATCCCGACGGCTGCAATCTACACCAACAACACCGTCCTTATCAATATCCTCAGTAGCGATCGGAGTTATCCCTGCATCCCACTCGGTAAGGCTTGATGACTCCTGCACTATAATTGATTATTCTGAAGAATGTTTAAGTGTTAGTTCCACTGCTGCTGCTGTTGCTGGGGGTGAATCTTCCTCTCATAAGGCCAAGAAAAAGAACACTACTACTTTACAACAATTAACTGTGAAACAATCTTTTGCTAGAGGAAGCATATATGACAGCAGTCACCCAGTCGCCAAGCGGATCACAGACGCCATGGCTACTATGCTAGTGTTAGATCTGCGTCCAATATCCACAATAAACGCAGCTGGTTTTTCACAGTTATTGAGGTTTTGTGTCCCCGTTACAAAATTCCATCAGAACACCATTTTTCCCGTAAAGCTATTCCGCAACTATACCAAAAAGTTTGTAAAAATTTAGTAATTGTGCTCAAAAATGCCATTCTGCCCACTGTCTACTTAACCACAGATATGTGGACAAGTGGAAGTGGGCAAACCAAAGACTATATGACTGTGCATCCCACTGGGTTGGTCATTCACCTTCACCAGCAGGAACAGCAGCAGTATGTACACCACTTCGTAACATTTGTCACTGGCAGGCTACCCTTTGTATCACCAGCTTCACTAACAGGCATACAGCTGATTTGTTACAAAACTAAGGGACGTCAATGATACATGGCTTATACCACTTGGACTCTCCCCAGGATATGTCATTTCTGATAACGCCAACAATATTGTGCGAGCATTACAGCTGGGTGAATTCCATCACATTCCCTGTTTTGCTCACATAATATACTTGGAGGTGCTTTCGGTGGCCCGTAAAATTTCGGGACATTTCAGGCATTCTGCCACAGCATGTAGGAGATTGCAGCAGCTCCATGAACAATTTAACTTGCCCTGCCACCAACTTAAGCAAGAGGTGTTAACAAGGTGGAATTCCACCCTGTACATGCTTCAGAGGATGGAGGAACAGCGCAACGCCATCCAAGCGTATTGCACAAGCCATGAAATTTGGAAAGGAGGGGGTATGTATTTCACTCTTGCAAAGTAGGGAATCCCTTCTGTGCTGTGCAAGGTGCTGAAACCATTTGAAGTGACGTGTGAAGTGAATTCAGACTCTGCTAGCTTGAGCCAAGTCATTCCCTTAATTCGACCATTGGAAAAGCAGCTTGACAAACTGAAGGATGAGATAAAAGAAATCAATTCCGCAAAGTATGTTGGCCTTGTAGATCAAGTACTTAATTTGCTTCGCAATGATCCAAGAGTAATTAAAATCTTGAACTCGGATCACTAGGTTTTGGCGACTGTGCTTGATCCTAGGTTTAAGACCTACATTGATTCTTTGCTTCAAAATGACCGAGATGTGAACCTTTGCAAGGAGCTATTGGTCAGCAAGTTGTCCGCTGAACTGGGCCTTGGCTTGATGACGTCTCCTCCTTCAGTTTCTCAGGCAGCAGCTGCTCGCAAATAATTGCACTTTCCAAAGCAAAGCAGGGATGGCGCAGGGGGCAGACCACCACAGTTTGACATCTGGGCTGGTTTGAAAGATTTTAACAAAAAATGTGTGACCTTGCCCATAACTCCACCCAATCCTACTATTAACATGCAAAGGATGGTGGAGGATTATTTTCAAGAGTTAATTGATATGGAAATGTTAGACAGTCCCTTTCAATACTGGGAAGAAAAACAAGCCATTTGGAAACCCATGTACAAACTTGCTTTGCAATACCTAAGCTGCCCGCCCTCCAGTGTGTACTCTGAAAGAGTATTCAGCACAGTCGGGAACCTTGTCAGTGATCAACGTAGGAGGTTACTTCCGAAAAATGTGGAAAAGAT
Organism: Mixophyes fleayi; assembly: GCF_038048845.1. Lineage (NCBI taxonomy): Eukaryota > Metazoa > Chordata > Amphibia > Anura > Limnodynastidae > Mixophyes > Mixophyes fleayi. The sequence goes on along the minus strand of NC_134405.1, from coordinate 254,190,592 downwards.
GATGTTCATCAAAATGAACTACATCTTCCACGAGGAAGGCCTTTACCATCAAAGACATCCAAGTACTGACAGTTCTCTAATGGCGGATTCCAGCGGGGATGAATTAATAGTCTGTGATCATGATGCACACACTGATGAGGGTGAGGATGATGCTGAAGATGATGACAACAGCTTTTAAAACTTTCACTATAAGTGTAGGGTGTAATCTACCCCCAAACAGAAAAGGAACTTGGGGCATTTCTATTTAACGTACAGTCTTTAAAGGCTGCTGTTTTGTCAATGTCACTATAAGTGTAGGGTGTCATACACAGACAGACACCAAACTGCCTTTGGCCATTTCTATTTTATTGTACAGTCTTTGCAGGCTGTTTTTTTAATATTTAACTACAAGTGGAGGGTGTCATACACAAACAGACACCAAACTGCCTTTGGCCATTTCTATTTAATTGTACAGTCTTTGCAGGCTGTTTTTTAAAAAAATCTATTTAACTATAAGTGGAGAGGGTCATATATAGACAGACACCAAACTGCCTTTGGGCATTTCTATTTTATTGTACAGACTTTGCAGGCTGCTTCTTCTTCTATTTCAATTTTAATCTCTGGGAATCATCTAGATCCAAACACAACATCTGCTTTGGGCATTGCTATTTTATTGTACAGTCTATGCAGGCTGCTTCTTCTTCTATTTCAAGTTTAATCTCTGGGAATCATCTAGACCCAAACAGAACATCTGCTTTGGGCATTTCTATTTTATTGTACAGTCTTTGCAGGCTGCTGCTTTTTCTATTTAACTATAAGTGTAGGGTGTAATATACACTCAAAGACGATGTCTACATTGCCAATAGCCAAAGATGGAGAGGAAGACAAGCAGGCTTGTCTGTAGAATTTGCAGGCAAGTGTTACATTACATTGAATAAATATAAATTTCTATTGCTCTTTTTAGACCGTTGGCTGCCAACCTGAATTGGTGTGTGGCTGTAGAATTAAGGACAGCCTACCAGGGATTAAACTGTATTTTTCCTAATTTGCAATAATAAGGTTTGGGTGTAATCTAGAGCCAAACAGAAAAGATGCTTTGGGCATTTCTATTGATCGTACAGTGTTTGCAGGCTGCTTTTTTTTTCTATTTAACTATAACTGTAGGGTGTAATATACAGATAGACAACAAACTGCCTTTTTTGTTATGAATTTCGATAGCTATTTTTAGTGCGTTGTCTGGCACCCTGGATTGGTGTGTGTCTGATAAAAGCACACATCCCGGGGGGTCAGCGCTCGTTGACATTTATTAGCTGTACAATTACCTCACTTATTCTAGAAACAGGTGGAGCACTAAATTCTGTTATTTTAGCCCAAAAAAACTTAATTTTTTAACAAATTGAAAAACAAATCCAAACAAAACCAAAACCAAAACCAAAACACTCAAGGGCGGTTTTGCCAAAACCAAAATACGAAGGTAATCCAGATCCAAAACCAAAACCAAAACCAAAACACGGGGGTCAGTGACCATCTCTAGATACAACACATGATATAGAGTATGTCAAAATATATTGATAAACATAACTTAAGAAACAAATGTAAAACGTAGCTGTAAACCATGGAGGAATTGATTTATGAACATGAATGTGCAGAAATGGCAGATGTAAGAGAAGGAATTGACATGTGTGGATGGAGTAACTAGAGTGTTGCAAGTGGTAATGCTACCATACAAATTGAGATCAAACTCCAAAAGATAAGAGATCTGAAAATTTGAAATATATTTGGAAATGTAAATGTAAGACAGGACTGAATTATTGGAGAGTAAAGAAATGTTTAAAATGTGAAATGCTGCAAAGTTAAGGACACAGACAGAAGGTTGTGGTAACATTATTAGTGTTGTGAATCTGTCATTAAAATGAGTTAAAAACAAGTTTTACTGAAGGGTTAGTTGCTAGTCACATGTATAGGAAAATAATTGAATGGTTGTTAAGTATTTTGAGCATTTGCATAAGGCAGACTTCTAACAAAATTACCTTCCCTGTAACAGGTACTTTTGATGTTGAAATTCCAAGTTATATCATTTGTGCACTGTAAATCTATGTGTATAGGAGAAACATTGTACAGTGTATTTGTGATGCTGCACAGCTGAGAAAATGGAATCCCCCCCCTTATTCTGTGTAAAAGACTTGAGTGTATGAAGAAAGGGAGGGGGTTGTGGTTTTGGTTATCTGACCATTTATGTAAAATTGATAAAAAGGTTCTTCCAGTATGCTTCAATAATTCAAGAGTAATTTAAATGTTTCTGGAGTGGTAACAAGACATTGAAGCACATTATTTAGTTTAATGCTGGGACTTGTACTTCCACAACTGTAGGCTAGAAAATATCATTTAATTTTTCTTCCTCTATAAGTGAGGGAGTAAGTATTGTTTTGCTTTTCTTTTGTTTTAAGGTCAAAAATGTTGTACATTTGTAAATGTAATGCCTGTATTGGTTAATTGTAAGCTTTTAAAAAGACACAAAAAGTTTTAAACTCCGTGGTCCGTCGATGCACAAATCAAGGAACGGACAAGACTGTAAATAATGTTTAAATAGTGTCAGGAGAAAACAGTTTCTGTTTTTGAAGTAGAGAAAAAGGATTATCTCTGTGAAATAGGGTAAGGTGGAAGTGAGATTTTGCATGCAGATATTACAAGCAGTTTTAATCTATGTGAAAATGGCGTTGATGAATGTTTTTTTAGAAATTAGGGGGGTTTGTTATGCCCATAAATAAATGATACAAGATAAAATCCCGTCTGTGAGCGAGACTTGTTCAGGTGAATACATTTGTACTTTCAATAGGGAAATCACAGACTCTGAAAATATGTGTGAATGGTGATTGTGAGATTCTGTTGAGAAAATGCTGAGTGATTTGCAGACACAATGCGAAGTGTCTAACGAGAATACTCTGATTTGTGAGAGAGACAGTTTTGCTTTTAAAATGACTGAATGTCTGGAACCTTTTGAGAGGGCTGTGTGTTATGGAATGATTGAAATTCAGGAAGAGACATTCAATTGGGCTGTGCTAGGTGATGATGAGATAGGAGTGGCTTTGAGCATGTACCCAGGTCAAGTCACTCTGACATAGCCTGTTTGTGAGATTAGCCACTGCCCCTTTGAGGAAAGCATTTTTTTTTTCATGACATCAAACGTATAGTATCAGAGTTAAGTTACACAGAGAAACACATAAACAAGTGTTTAATAAGCAACCACTTATTGTACAAAATGTTCACTGGTTACCTGATGGTTTACAGAAGAGTGATGGAAACACAGTGATAGGGGGTGAACACACACTGATTGGCAAATTATTTAATACCAGAGCTGGCAAAGTAATAAAAGTCAGCAGCAGAAAAAGGATTGAAGAACAAAAAAGTAAATTAATGACAGTTACTGTAATCCCTAATGAACAATTGTTAATCTCTATGCAAAAAGTTTGTTCTTCACAGAAGATCTCCACCTGGCAAGCAGGGAGGATGTGAACCTGCCCACACAGGTTTGTGGCGCAGTAATGATGGTAAGCTTGTTGCAGGAACAAAAAAAAAAGTTTGTAGCCTATTTTGTCACAGCTTAGTTGTGGTTTAACACACAAAGACTGCTATGGCTCAATAAATTATGGCCTATTGGTATGCTCCAAGATTCTTTACACTAGCTGCAAATTTCTGCTAGCTGTTTAACCTGTTTTCAGGCACATCTTGGATACACTGTTCTCACAGAACCAACACACCTCACAGCTACAGAGAGAGACCCTTTAGGTAATCCAGATTGAATTTATTCAACTCTCAATGAGTAGAAAGATACAATATGTTTTGGGTTGTGTGAGTTCACAGCCACAACAAACATAAGTAAACAATAGAAAGATTTACGTGATATAGATTCCGCTAACTATTGTGTTTTATAAAAAATACTTAAGACTTTAGGAGCTATTATCCGTGCTCCTGCATTGGCTTTTTTGAATGATAGCAAGTCATTTGCACTCTCCCCTGAGCAGGAACAAATGTTTAACCAGTTGAAAGCTGAAAGTTGGTTAATCTGTTTTGTCATGAAACACAGGGACATGCCCAGGGAGTGCTCACACAAGTGCATGGAGGGAAAGAAAGTCCCTTAGCATATTACTCTAAGCAGTTAGACCCTGTAATCAGGGCAGCACCAATGTGCATTAAATCAATAGTCGTGGCTGCACCACTAATGGGAAAAAAACAGCCCCCATAGTGTTGGGGCATGAACTTATTATACAGGTACCACATTCAGTAACAGAAATTCTCAACCAGGCACAGACAAAACACTTATCCTCAGCCAGGCTCACTAAGTATGAGGTGGCTTTGCTTATCCTCTCTAAATGTCAAATTAAAAAGGTGTGCAACTTTGAACCCAGCAACATTATTCTATTGCTGCTGTATTCAAAAGAGGGGAAAGAAGGGGTCCATACTGACACAAGAAGCAGATATTGATAAGACACATAGTGAATGTGACAGTCAGTCACAGCAGCAGCAAGACACAGAAAATACATAAACTTTTTCTCCCGTGTATGATTGCATCGAACTAATGTGATTAGAAAGTGCTGCTATACCTGACATATCTGAAATCCCTATTCCAAATGCTGATTTACAATTGTTTGTAGATGGTTCCCGATATTATGTTGATGGCAAACCATACACAGGGTGTGCAGAACTCATTAGGTCCTTGTTTACTGCTCTTCAACTGCCTAAGCAACTAGCGGTGACAAAGGTACAAGCACACACTAGGGAACAAACCTCAGAAGCCAAAGGTAATGCCACTGAACCCTGCGAGTATATATGTTGTGGCCCTACCCCCAATCCTAGACTTCAGAGACACTCATAAAATTTCAAAAACAAGTCCCGAATGTTGTAAAACAGGCCTGGAAAAGGCTTATGGCAGAGGAACAAGGACATGAATGGCGGTTGCAGGATTTCTATTGTTTGCCGAAAGCATTGTACCCAGTGATGCCACAAGTCCTACATGGAAAGGTCCATGTGTCCAAGGACACCATGTTAAAGGACCTGGAAATAAACTGGGTAGCTCCTGGATTTGCACAAGCTGCACAAGCAAATGTATCTCAATGTGTGATATGTGTTTACACAATCCTGGTAAGACTGTAAAAGTCCCATCCAATAGTTCCCCACAGACTCTGTACCCTTTCCAAAGGCTGCAGATTGAATTCATACAGTTGTCAAAAATAGCTGGCTATGAGTATGTCCTCGTGTGCACTGCACTTATTTAGTCACTGAGTGGAGGTGTGGCCTTGTGGAACAGCAACCAACAAAACAATGGCAAAGAAAAAAATTCAAACTAGTATGTCGATATTCACTTCTGGGGTTCCAGAAGTGATTGAGAGTGACAGAGGTACCCATTTTATGGGAAGGAACTACAGCAGGCACCATAAGAAGTGGGTATCATGTCAGCACTACAAACCCCCAGAGTAGTAGGCGGGTAGAAAGGTTGCATGGTACATTAAAATTAAAAATGCAGAAACGAATATTATAAACAGGAAACAATTGACTAACATCCACCGCTAGATGTTCTCTTCCATTACAGATCCAAACCAGGATCCCAACACTCATTTGTAGGAACCTGGAAATTGGGTTGTTTTAAAGAAACATGTGAGAAAAGCTCTTGAACCAAGGTTTGACGGAACATACCAGATCTTATTGACGACTCCCACAGCAGTGAAGGAGCAAGGAACAGACACCTGGATACACGCTTCGCACTGCAAGATCTTCAGACAAGGGGAGTCTGAGTAAAATGTATAAGTACAAGTTACTTAAAGGTCCAAGGAACACCAGAGAGTGGTGTTCAATGATATTAGCGGGAGGTATATTGATTGCAAGTTATTATCTTTTTGTTGTGGGCTGTAGGTGCTTATCAATCTACAAAAGGAAGCCAGGTCTGGAAGAACCAGACTCACGCCAATAGTAGTGAAGAGATTATTATACACAATGAGAAAAATTCCAATATGAAAGTTCAACCCAAACACATAAAGGAAAGAACAACCCATGACTGTAGGTGTTTACCCCCAATACAGAAATGTATATGTGAGTATTGTGGACACCTTCCTGAAACAAGGTATATCAGATGGTGCCAGAGCCCCACTAACAAAGAGCCCAGTGTTGCATCTTTTTCATTAATTACACAGATGACCCAGAGAGAATAATTGGTGAACACTTACAAAAGATATTTTTTAAATTTTTTAAAGGAGCACACTGGAGATGCATATCTAGAAGGATGGTTTATATGGCTGAACCTGGTCAATTGGTTCAAGGGTATAGGAGCATGGATATCAGCTCTGATACATTTTGTATTTCAAGTACTATTACTGGTCCTTATTGTATATATATATACACTAATAAAACTGATGATGTGGCTTATCAACAAGTGTATTAAAGATAAGTGTTTCTTTTCCAGAAAAAGTAAAGCTACCACACCTTAACTGCTGTACTGTACACCCTGCTAAAGAAATGCGCTTTGTGTGGAGCCCCAAGCACCACTTCCATTTGTGAACAATGCAGATGCCAAGAACCTCTTTGATGGAGTCCACGCAAATATTACTGATGATAGAACCTACCCAAATGAAGATATTCAGCACAATGGACAATCCCTCCTATTGTGAAACAAGTGACATATAATACTTGCCGAACACACTGTGTATTTTCCCCTTCCCTTTCCTTTTTGCTTTCCCATGAAATCCATAGTTAGGGTAAGATTCTATTCGGTATGGCCACTAGGCTTGAATGAATCTAGAAGATTCCATTGTATAAAACCTTTAGGGAATTATATTGTGAAGTAGGGTCTACACAGGAGCCAAATAGTACTACAGGCATGATATGGTTTTGAGCTTCTAGATTAAAAGGTGAATCAAAAGAAGGGAATGATAATGTATTTTATATGAAATGTAGTGTACCTTTAAGAATGCTTCACATTTAAATATGCTCAGGGATATATGTATATATTTTTGAAATTGTAAGAAGTTTTGGAGAGGATGTCAGAAGCAGAAGTAAAGATGGCATCTGCAGAAGTAGCTGATGACAAATAACGTACTACCTTAAGGCTTCTTGGAAAATTGCACCATAATGCTAGAACAAGTACAACCGCAGGCTTGTCAGGAAACTGATCTTGTGATTCATCAACTGTTTTTGCACATCAACAAGTTCTTCAGAAGTACTATAAAAATGTGACCTGGTTTGCATTAAACAGAGCAGATTCTATACAGAAGAGATGATGTTGTGTATATTCTGTACTCCGATCGATCATAATGCATGAATGCAGGAAGATTTCCTTTGATTGTGTATAAGCTCGGCATCAATCCACGGGTAGCATATGTTGGATTTGACAGTTACATATCCAATCCGCCCCTGCTCCTAACAATCTTCTACTCATCGGAATGGCCACTGTGTTGATCTTTTCTCTAGACTATGTTCAAAGGTTATGTTATGTTATGTTATGTTATTTTGTGTTATGTTGCACAATATTATGTAAACTGTTTAGTAAATTGTAGCCATTTTGTGAGAAATGCTTTTATTAATAAATGCAAGTTTTTCTTGGCTCAAAGTTAATTGCCTAGGGGGTATATTTACTAAACTGTGGGTTTGAAGAAGTGGAGATGTTGCCCATAGCAACCAATCAGATTCTATCTGTCATTTATTTAGTGCATTTTACAAAATGACAGCTAGAATCTGTCTCCACTTTTTCAAACCTGCAGTTTAGTAAATATACCCCTAGGTGTCAACATTAAATATTAACCCAGTGTGAATAGTTCAGTATTGGTGCAACACAGGTGACCTACATAGGTTTAGAGTAGAGATGTGCGCTGACCCCGTGTTTTGGATGTGGACCTGGATTTATTTAAAATAGCTAAATTAAGTGATTTTGAGTTTTGCTCCTATGTTACTATTTAGAGCATTAACAGTCATTTCCGGTCATTTACAGTCTATTTTCTAAAGATCTCTTCACAACTGTCTAAATTTTCACCACTTTGGCAAAAGGCTGCAGTGAGCTGGCTGGCTACATTAGTGACAGAGTAGCAACAAACATACATGGCAGTTTAATAGTTAGTTCTTATTTCTTAACAAACAAATATAGTATTTTGTGGGGGGAGGGTGAGGGGCTTGTGCTGCTGAGTCAAACCCTATTTTTGCCTGCTTCATGAAGATGTCACTAAAACTGACCCTCACAAAATTGCTTCTTTCGCTAGAAAAACCTTGGATTGAAAAGTATTTTGGGAGGGGGAGGGGCGAGTGAGCTGCTCAGAGTCATACAGCAATAGCACCTTGTTTTCTCCACTAAATAGAATTATGAAGAAATACTAGTTCAGAATGATGTCTCTATATATACGCATATATATATATATATATATATATATATATATATATATATATTTATATATATATACACACACACACACACTATATGGACACAATTATTTGACCACGACTGTTAATTATTGAATTGAGGTGCTTCAATCAGACCTGTTGTCAGAGGTGTATAAAATCAAGCACCTAGTCTTGCAGTCTCCGTTCGCAAACATTTGTGATACAAAATGGGTCGTTTTGAAGAGCTCAGTGACTTCAAGTGTGGTACCGTGGTACTGTGTATGCAACCTTTGCAATAAGACAGTTTGTGAATTTTCATCCCTGCTGGATTCTCCACAGTCAACTGTTTAGGGGAGAGATTGTCTGCCGGGATCTGCCAAGAGTGGGTACTGTGCCGGATGGAATAATGCTCTGCAGGGATCTATCATAAGCCAGTATTGTGCTCGGGGAATGATCCTCTGCAAGTATCTCCCTATAGGATGCTGCTTAGCTTCTGTAGCTCCTGTTTTTTTATAACTGTGTTAGTCTTCCCGTGGTTGTGTTCCTGGATGCAGTACCTCCATGCCGCCAGAGATGCTGCTCTTCCACTATGGACATTTTCACTCACTAGTAGGAGTTAATCTCTGCTCCTCGTTAATGGTACACCGTGTCTTTCATTATTCATGTCTGTTACTTCCCATGTACCATGCTGGTCATTGTTGTTGCATTATGTTCCTTGTTGTGCTGTTCCTTGTTGTGCTCCTGGTGCACCTGTTCTCAGGGATTTCTACTAACTACTTGTTCCCCTGCATCATCCGTGTTCCTGTTATCTGCCTTCTGCATTTCCCTGTGCTATATCTACACCATCCGGTTAGTACCTTACTGCATTTTCTGGAAACATATCTACAGTGTCACGGGCACTAGGAGTCTTTGCCCAGGATATCACCAGATTATGTACTTACTAGAGTAATATAGCTGGTACTATGGTTCTCTGGTAGCAGGGTGACAACGGAACAGGAGAATCAGCAGATGGTGAGAGAATGCTCAAAGAAAGTCTATGACTAGCAGCAACTGGTAATGAGTAGATGAATGTACACGGGGAACCAGATGAACAAGTAAACATGAGGAGAGTCAGTGGTCTGCGTACAGCAAGTTGTACCACCGCTATAGTGAGGAGGAATGTCCAGGAGTAGCGAGGAGGTAGTGAGAGTCAGTGGTCTGCGTATAGCAAGTTGTACCACTGTCTATAGTGAAGGAATGGATTCCAGGTGCAACTAGGTAACGGGGAAGTCAGTGGTCTGCGTGTAGCAAGTTGTACCACTGCTTATGTGAGAGGATACTAGAAACTGGTGACACAGGGAAACAGGAGTCAGTGGTCTGCGTCAGCAAGTTGTACCACTGCTATATATATGTGAGGAGGGGCACGAGGAGATGAATGTAATGCAGAGGATACACGGGGCACACGGAACTTGATCCCACGATGATATCCACAATACAATAATAACTGACAAGTGCTGCTTGAAGTATACAAAGTCACTAGAGCGATCCAGGTAATAGGACACAAAGTCAATAGTCACAATAGCTTCAGTAGATAGAAGACTCCGGAGATGAACACAACACAGTCCAGACGGATATGCAATACAAAAGCAAAGTCAATGGAAGGTATGCATACCACGGTTCAGGAGAGCAGGCTGTCAGTGACATGTGCAGGGATACCTGAACGGCTGAACGCCGGCAGGAGGAGAGACCACCGGAGGATGGAAGCAGTAATCAGGTTGGTGCAGCGCACGGCAGGTAACCAGTATCAACGGAGCAATACTCAGGAAGCAGTAGTAAGTAAAACTGGAAACATGATGAACACGGGAGAGTTGAGGCTGTCTGGTATCCGGCAGTAGTAGCGGAGGGAAGACACGCTGAACACGGGAGAGTAGAGGCGGTCTGGAATCCGGTAGTAGACGCAGATAGGAATCAGCTGAGTGCAGGCACGATGAACACAGGAGAGTTGAAGTGGTCTGGAAACCACAAACGTAGTAGACGGGAATCAGCTGGAGCTGAATACACGAGGAAACACAGGAACACCTTCAGAGGCTCATGGGGAATGAGACTCCAAGATCAGACAACCATGTAATGATCACAGGTGGTTTAAATAGGGAGGGTTGCCTGATCATCCAATCAATTAAAAGCAACAGGTACTGAAGGTTTAATAAGGGCTGCACATGCGCAGACCCTCAGGATGGCGGACGGCCACGGTTCCTGAACACAGGAGAAATGGCACTCACAGTCCGGTGAGTGACATACAGTAAATATTGTGTATTTAACCATATTCCGGGTTCCTTAGCTGTGATTTTCTGCTTTGAAATGTGACAGTATGACCAGACTGTTACGAGCCGCAGCGGTGCTCAGCCGCCGCGACTCTCACCTGCGTCCCAGCCGTCGCTATGATGACCGGGACTTCACTTCTGGGTCTCGTCCCGGGCGTTGCCTTGCACTGGTCGGGACGCTGTAGTAGGTAGTGCCGCGTCCCGGCATTAGGTGCACCCGGGCGCAATTAAGTTCAGGTGCTATCTATTAGCAGCTCCTGTGGCTGATTTCATTGCCTGCTCCCATTAGCCAGCATCTGTATATAAGGCAGAGAGGGCTTAGCCTCCCTGTCGGTTATAGTTCCAGTTCCTGTGTCTTAGCCTGCTCCTGTGCTTTATACCTGTGCTGCTATTTGGACTTCCTGTGTATGACCCTTGGCTTCGTTTAAATTGGATTTGATTCTTGCCTGTTGCCCTGACCCTTGCATCATTCCTGGATTTTCCTTGTTTGCTGCCAGCCCTGGCACCTTGCCTGACTCCTACCACGATACCTGCTTCGGACTTCAACCTTGGCTTATTTTCTGACTTCTTTAAACCCTGCACCCCGCTACTCTGCACTACGGTACGGTCATACACCTGTACTACTGTGAGTATAAGACCTGGGGGCATGCGAGCATAACAAGCTCTACGGGAAAGGCGGCTGCTATAGGTGCTACAGGTTGATGATAAGACCGTTAGCCGTAACATTATAACCGGCCGGTGAAGAGTGGATAACTGTTTACATGGATGAAAGCGGGACAAATCCTTCTCCAGCTCAAGTTTTAGCAGGCCAAATCCAAACGCTATCTTACATGGTCCAAGGTCTGTCGCATCGGTTGTCTGCGCAAGAGGAAGCTGCCAGAGCCTCACAAGCCCAGCAAGCTCCCTTGGCCTTTACTGTGGAACCTAAATTGAACCTGCCAGATCAATTTTCCAGAGATAGAACCCTATTTCGCAAATTTAGGAAAGTTGTAACTGTACTTTCGCCTTAGGCCTCGCTCATCTGGATCGGAGCTTCAAAGGGTTGGCATCATTATATCCCTTCTGCAGGGTGATCCTCAATCCTGGGCATTTAGCCTTGCTCCCACGAGTCCTCCGATACAGTCCGTTGATGCATTCTTTGATGCCCTAGGACTGCTCTATGATGATCCGGAGATAGTTGCCTGGGCTGTATCACATCTCAGGGCCCTGAAACAGGGTCGTCGCTCTGCTGAGGAATATTGTGAGTTCAGGCACTGGTCCACCGACAGCGAGTGGAATGATCCGGCACTCCAGAGCCAGTTCCGTTTGGGCCTTTCCGAACAGATTAAGGACTCCCTGGTGCAATACCCAATTCCAGCTACACTGGAGAGTGTAATGCAATTGGTCATTAAAATTGACCGCAGATTCAAAGAGAGGAAAGTTGAGAGGGATACTACTGTTTCCTCGTGCTCTTTTCTGACACCTCCTGCTGCACCTTTTGAAGCCGCTGAGCCCATGCAGCTAGGTGCTTATCACCTCACTTTGGAAGAGAAAATCCGGAGACGTACTTTAGGCCTTTGTCTATATTGTGGCAACAGGGGCCACCTTCTCGGAAGCTGTCCCAACAAGTCAGATAAGTCGGGAAAAGAACAGGCCTAGAGAACGTGGAAGAGGTTCGTCTAGGTCTGCAAATTATATTTCAAAAATGCACTCCTGGTTTCTGCGGTGATTTCCTTTGGTGCACAATCTACTCCTGTCTCTGCCTTCCTAGACAGTGGCGCCGCTGGGAATTTTCTGGATCTGGACTTTGGCCACTCCTTGGGAATTCCTACCGTTAAGCTCGAATCGCCCATCACTGTCTGTGGCCTGGATGGTGGCCCTTTTCCAGTCAGAAAAGTATGTTCACAGACACCACTGTTGCAGCTCACCGTGGGGGCGCTACATTCTGAAGCCTTGTCCTTTTATCTTATTAAGTGTTCTTCCGTTCCGGTGATCCTGGGACATCCTTTGCGGCAACTTCACAGTCCTGTCATTGATTGGAACAAGGGAGACATCATTCACTGGAGTCCTTCTTGTTCCTCATCCTGATTATCTGTGCCTGTTCGTCTGCTCCAGGTCTCTCTGGATCAGCTGCCGCTACCCTACCATGAGTTTCGAAATGTATTCTCTAAACGGGTGGCTAACACGTTACCTCCTCATCGTGACTACGATTGTGCTATTGACCAAGTTCCCGACTCTAAACTCCCAAAAGGGAGATTGTACTCCCTCTCGATACCAGAAACGCGGAGGAGTATATTAAGGAGAATCTTAGAAAGGGGTTTATTAGGCCTTCTAAATCCCCGGTAGGAGCCGAGTTCTTCTTTGTGTCTAAAAAGAACGGTTCTCTTCGACCTTGTATTGACTTTCGTGGGTTAAATAAAATCACCATCAGAAATACCTACCCACTTCCACTCATATCGGTCCTCTTTGATCAACTCAGAAGTGCTTCAGTTTTCACCAAGATTGATCTGCGAGGAACATACAAACTTATACGTATCATGAACGGGGATGAAAGGAAGACCGCATTCAACACCTACTCAGGCCACTATGAGTACCTGGTCATGCCTTTTGGTTTATGCAACACACCTGCTGTCTTCCAGGATCTAATTAACTATGTTCTACGAGAGTTCTTAGGGTGCTTTGTCGTGGTATACCTGGATGATATCCTGATATATTCTTCATCCGTGGACCAACACCGCCTTCACGTGAAACAGGCCCTTTCTAAACTTCGGCAACATCAACTCTTTGCCAAGCTAGAAAAGTGTGAATTTAAGGTTTAAAAGGTCTCATTTCTAGAATATATCAACTCCCCAGATGAGTTCTTCATGGATCCCAGCAAGGTCCAAGCAGTCTTAGATTGAGTACGCCCAACCAATCTGAAGGCCGTACAAAGATTCCTGGGCTTTGCAAATTATTACTGGAGATTTATTCATTCCTTCTCGGACCTGGTAGCTCCTCTTACTGCCCTAACTCATAAAGGGGCAGATGCCACTAATTGGATCTAAGATGCTATAGCCTCTTTTGAAGCCCTGAAGTCTGCCTTTGCCTCTGCTCCAGTCTTAAGACATCCCAATCCTGAATTACCGTTCGGCATCGAAGTGGATGCCTCTGATAGAGGTGCTGGTGCTGTCCTGTCCCAGAAGGATCCTCGGGATCATAAATTGAACCCATGTGCTTACTTCTCATGGAAATTCTCTGCTGTTGAAAGAAATTATGATGTGGGTAATTGAGAACTTTTTGCTATTAAATGGGCGTTTGAAGATTGGCGACACTGGCTGGAGGGTGCTGTTCATGTTATCTCCGTGCTCACAGATCACAAAAATTTGTTGTTTATTGAATCCGCCAAACGTCTAAATTCCAGACAAGCACGGTGGGCCTTGTTTTTTTACTCGCTTCAAGTTTATTATTTCTTACAGACCTGGTTCCAAGAATGTTAAACTGGACGCACTCTCCTGCAGCTTTGTCCTCTCATGCCCCTTCTGCTGTTCCACTCCCTATTTTTCCTTCATCCTGAATTCATTCGGGATTGACCCAGGATTTGGGTGCTACTCTCCACCATTGCCAAAAAATCACTCCTCCTGAGACTCCTTTGGATAAATTGTTTGTACTAGTCCATCTCAGGAAGGCTGTACTATCTGAGGCTCATGACAATAAGATTGCCAGACATCCTGGCGTTATCAAAACCACTGAAGTCCTCATGTGCACAGTTTGGTGGCCCTCTTTGACCACTGATGTTAAAGAGTTTGTGCTCTCATGTAGAGATTGTACTAGAACCAAGATTACCAGAAGCTCTCGGTCGGGTCAACTTATGCTATTGTCCACTCCAAGTAAACCTTGGTCACATCTGTCAATGGACTTCATTGTAGATTTACCCTGGTCATCTGGTCAAAATACAATCTGGGTGGTGGTAGATCGTTTTAGCAAGATAGCCCACTTCATCGCTTTGGCAGGTCTACCCTAATGCCCAAACTCTGGCATCACTATTCATTCGCCATATCTTTCGTCTCCATGGTCTGCCTGAAGATATTGTTTCTGATCGTGGGTCTCAGTTCATCGCTCAGTTTTGGAGGTCTTTCTGCAACCACCTTGGCATCAACATCAATCTGTCTTCTGCCTACCATTCACAGTCAACGGACAAACAGAAAGAGTCAATCAGTCATTGGAACAATTCCTCCAATTATATATTTCCAAATTTCATAACAATTGGTCATCTTTACTTCCATGGGCCGAATTTGCCTATAAAATTTCTTGCCATTTTTCCACCCGCACATCTCCATTCTTTTGCAACTATGGCCTTCATCCCAGGTCTAATTCTCTTGCTTCAATCAACCCTTCTCGTTCTCCTGGGTATGCCAAACAGCCTCCCATCTCAGAATTATTTGGAAGAAGGTCCATTCTGCCCTGCTTCAGGCCTACTCTCGGTTAAATTTTTTTGCAGATCGTCATCGCAGGAACTGTTATCTTAAGGTGGGAGGCAAAGTCTGGTTGTCCACCCGGAATATTAGGCTCAAACAACCCTGCAAGAAATTGGGACCTAGGTTCATTGGACCTTTTTCTATTATTAAAAAAATTAATCCTGTTGCCTTCATGCTGAAGATTCCACCTTCTTTGAGAAATCCTAATACATTTCACTGTTCCCTCCTGAAACCTGTTGTCTCGTCCTCCAAGTTTGAGACCCCTGAACAACCCAAACCTCGACCAGTCAACTTGCATGGTTCTCATGAATTTATTGTGGAGAAGATTCTTGACTCCAAGAGGGTTGAGGGACAAACCCATTTTCTGGTGCATTGGAAGGGCTGCGGCCCAGAAGAACGCTCTTGGGTCCCTCAGAGACGCCTGCACGCTGACAAACTCCTCAAGGAATTCTTTAAAGAGTTCCCTGGAAAACCTGGATGTCGGGGTTCCTTGACCCCTCCTCAAGGGGGGGGTACTGTTACGAGCCGCAGCGGTGCTCAGCCCCCACGACTCTCTCACCTGCGTCTCGGCCGTTGCTATGACGACCGGGGCGTCACTTCCGGGTCTCTTCCTGGCTGTTGCGTAGGCACCAGTCGGGATGCTGTAGTAGGTAGCTGCCCCTACAGCCTGCTCCAGAGAAGTTGCCATTCCATACGATTCAGCCCGAGTTGCCATTCCATGTGGTTCAGCCCGAGTTGACACTTAGTGCTGTCTGCTCTGAGGCTTCTCACAGTGCTGTCTGCTCTGAGGCTTCTCACAGTGCTGTCTGCTCTGAGGCTTCTCACAGTGCTGTCTGCTTTGAGGCTTCGCACAGTGCTGTCTGCTCTGAGGTGTCACGGGCACTAGGAGTCTTTACCCAGGGATCACCAGGTGGTAGGCTTACCAGAGCAACGTAGATGGTAATAGAATACTCTGGTAGCAGGGTGATCACGGAACAGGCAATGGTAGATGATGAGATGCTCAGGAAAGTCTATGACTAGCAGCACTGGTAATATGGAGGTATTAATACACGAGGAACTGTATGGACAAGGACACGTGAAGGTAGTCAGTGGTCTGCGATAGCAAGTTGTACCACTGCTATAGTGAGGGGGAATGTCCAACAGCAACGAGGAGGTGATGAGAGTCAGCGGTCTGCGGAGAGCAAGTTGTACCGCTGTCTGAGTGAAGGAATGGAATCCAAGTGGAGGTATCCGGGTAGTCAGTGGTCTGCGATAGCAAGTTGTACCACTGCTATGTGAGAGGATACTGGAACAGGTGATACAGGAAACAGGGATCAGTGGTCTGCCTTCAGCAAGTTGTACCACTGAATATATATGTGAGGAGGTGTACGGGGAGAGACTGCAACACAGGATGTACACGGGCACCTTAAACACGATCCACAATAATATGCACAATATATATAAATGACTGAACAGGTCTGCAAATATAGAAAGTCTCTTGAAGTAATCCAGCACAAGATAACACAGTCAATGATGGCAATAGACTCAGCGGATAGCAGACTCCAGAGGAGAACCAACACAGTCCAGCAAGGTATGCAATACACCAGCACAGTCAATGAGAAGTATGCATACCGTGGTTCAGTAGTAGGCAGTCAGATAGGGGTGCAGCGATACCTGAGCGGCAGGAGGCCGGCAGGATGAGAAGTCCCTGGAGGAAGAGTCTAGTAGGTGCAGCGCACAGGTAAGTAGACCAACAGGGACACGAATCCACAGGAATCAGTAGAACGTGGAACTGGACTCATGGAGGACCCAGGAGAATGGAGATGATCTAGCAGAGGAGTAGCTGATGAGATACGAATCCAATGCTGACAGGAGGGTAGAGACCAGCAGGACACAGGAAGGCGTGGAGTGCGGATCAGCAGCGGGTGGACGATAGCGCTGACAGCAGCAGCAGGGCTCTGCGGACACACGGAGGTAACCAGTAGCAACCAACAGGTACCAATAGCGATGGAACACGGGAGAGCAGAGTAGACCAGGAGCTGTTGATCACGAAGAGAAGCAGATGGTAATAATAGCAGCAGTCTCGAGGAAACACGGGAGAGATGAGATGAGGCTGAGGTGCACAGGAGCAGCGGATAGGAATCAGCTAACAGTCACGATGGTGAACACAGGCGAGTTGCAAGCTGGAGGCTGTAGTGCACGGAGGCAGCGGATAGGAATCAGCTAACAGTCACGATGATGAACACAGACGAGTTACCAGCTGGAGACTGTAGTGCACGGAGGCAGCGGATAGGAATCAGCTCACCGACTTGATGATGAACAGGTGAGTGGATGTGGAGAGAAGGCTGTAGTGCACGGAGGCAGCGGGTAGGAATCAGCAAACAGTCACAATGGAATATGATAGCGTTGAAGTGGTATAGAAGACTGTAGTGCACGGAGGCAGCGGATAGGAATCAGCAAACAGTCACAATGGAATATGATAGCGTTGAAGTGGTATAGAAGACTGTAGTGCACGGAGGCAGCGGATAGGAATCAGCAAACAGTCACGATGATACAGTTGATGGTAGAAGTGGTATGGCAACCACAGTAGTAGAAGTGGTTTGGAAACCACAGAGGTAGAAGTGGTTTGGAAACCACAGGAATCAGCAGCGCTGAATACACGAGGAAACATAGGAACACCTTCAGAGACTCATGGGGAATGAGACTCCAAGATCAGGCAACGTGGTGTTGACCACAGGTGCTTAATATAGGGAGTGTTGCCTGATCTGCCAATTGAGTTAAAGGGACATACACTGAAGTATAGGAAAGGGCTGCGCATGCGCAGACCCTTAGGATGGAGGACGACCACGGTTCCTAAATGTCCGGGAAGAGGCACTCACGGTCCAGTGAGTGACAGTACCCCCCCTTTTAAAGGTGGGCACAGAACGCCTGGAACCGGGCTTGTCCGGATTTTTGGAATAAAACCTCTTCAAAAGGGCAGGAGCATTAAGATCTTCAGCTTTGATCCAAGAGCGCTCCTCAGGACCAAAGCCCTTCCAATGAACGAGGAAACGGAGGACTCCTCGCGAAATTTTTGCGTCTAGTACCTCAGTAATTTCGAAATCCTCCTCCTGATGAACTTGAACTCCCTGCGGAGCTGAGGGAGGATTTGAGAAACGGTTGATAATAAGAGGTTTGAGTAAAGACACATGGAAGGCATTAGAAATCCGAAGATTCTTAGGAAGAAGAAGTTTCACACATACTGGATTGATTACTTGAATGATCCTATATGGACCAATAAAACGAGGGGCGAATTTCATAGATGGAACCTTCAAACGAATGTTTTTAGTAGATAACCAGACACGATCTCCAATTTTTAGTGGTGGAATAGCCCGCCTCTTCTTATCTGCGAAAGATTTATATTTGATAGATGTCTTCTTTAAACAGGTTTTGACCTGAGACCAGATATTTTTAAAGGTCTGACAAGCAGTCTCCACCGCAGGGACTTGGGTGGGCGGGAGGGCAGGAAATTCCGTAAAAGACGGATGGTGACCGTAAACCACAAAAAATGGAGTTTTGGATGATGACTCATGGTACATGTTGTTATGGGCGAATTCAGCCCAAGGAAGCAACTCTACCCAGTTGTCTTGATTGGCTGAAGAGAACATCCTTATAAAAGTCTCAAGATCTTGATTGACACGTTCAGTTTGTCCGTTAGATTGCGGATGGTAAGACGATGAGAGTGCTAATCGTATGCCCAAGGTTTTACAAAGGGCTCGCCAGAATCTGGAAACGAATTGTACTCCTCTATCTGACACAATCTCAGACGGACATCCATGGATGCGGAAGATCTCTTTAATGAAATGTTCAGCCAGGATAGACGAAGAAGGCAAACCAGACAGAGGGACGAAATGAGCCATCTTCGAAAATCGGTCCACCACCACCCAAATAGTGTTATGATTCTTACTAGATGGTAAATCAGTAACGAAATCCATACTAATATGGGTCCACGGTTTGGACGGAATGGGTAGTGGTCGCAGCAACCCTGCTGGAGTTCTGCGGGAGGATTTGAATTGGGAACATAATTCACAGGAAGCAATGAACTCTTTGACGTCTCTCCTCATTGAAGGCCACCAGTAACTTCGAGAGAGAATCTCAAAGGTCTTGTGTTCACCGGCGTGTCCAGAAAAGCGAGAGGCATGGAACCACGAAAGGATTTTCCTCCTTAGAGTAGGAGGCACGAGGGTCTTCCCAAATGGTAGCGTTTTGGTGGATGAAGCAGCCAGTGAGATACATTTGGGGTCTAGAATGGTATGGTTGGAAACCTCTTCTATATCGGAGGACGTCACAAAAGCTCTAGATAAAGCGTCAGCTTTTTTGTTCTTGGCAGCTGGTTTGAAGGTTATTATTAATTCAAAACGGGAAAAGAAAAGAGACCATCTTGCTTGACGAGGGTTCAAGCATTGGGCAGACTGAAGATATGACAAGTTCTTATGATCCGTGAAGATCGTCACCGGATGGCGAGCTCCTTCCAATAAGTATCTCCATTCCTCTAATGCCGCTTTGATAGCCAGTAACTCCTTGTCCCCGATAGTATAATTCTTCTCTGCGGGCAGAAGACCCCGAGAATAGAAGGCACAAGGATGGAATTTTTGCTGTTCAGAGCGTTGGGAGAGAATGGCTCCTAAGCCCACATTAGAGGCATCTACTTCTAGAAAGAAGGGGAGTGTCACATCAGGCTGTCGAAGGATTGGAGCCGAAGAGAAGGACTCTTTGAGTGTTTGAAAGGCTTGAAGAGCCTCAGGCGACCATTGCTTGGGATTAGCCCCTTTCCGAGTCAGGGCCACAATAGGAGATGCAATGGAAGAAAAGTCTTGAATGAAGCGTCTAAAGTAATTGGCAAAACCTAAAAAACGCTGGATAGCACGAAGAGTAGTTGGCTGGGGCCAATGTAGTACAGCATTCACCTTGTCTGGATCCATCTTCAGGCCAACTCCGGAAACGATATACCCCAAGAATGGAATCTGGGGCAATTCGAATGAACATTTTTCTAATTTACAGAACAATGAATTTTTTCGTAGCCTGGAGAGGACTTCTGCCACATGTTGGTGGTGAGAAGGCAGGTCCTGAGAAAAGATCAATATGTCGTCCAGATAGACGACGACACATACATATAATAAGTCCCGAAAGATCTCATTGATGAAGCCTTGAAAAACAGCGGGGGCATTACACAGCCCGAAAGGCATTACCAGATATTCGTAATGCCCGTCTCTGGTGTTAAACGCTGTCTTCCATTCGTCACCGGAACGGATTCTGATTAAATTGTAGGCACCACGAAGATCCAGCTTAGTAAAAATACGGGCTCCCTTGATGCGATCGAATAGCTCAGTGATCAGCGGAATGGGGTACCGATTCTTGATAGTAATGGCATTGAGTCCACGAAAATCTATGCAAGGGCGTAATGATCCATCCTTCTTTTTGACGAAGAAGAACCCAGCTCCAGCGGGAGAGGTGGAAGGTCGAATAAACCCACGCTGGAGGTTCTCCTGTATGTACTCAGATGTGGCTTGAGTTTCAGGTAACGAAAGTGGATAGACCCGGCCCCTGGGGGGGGTCTTGCCAGGTAGAAGGTCGATCGGACAATCCCAAGAACGATGAGGAGGAAGACGTTCAGACTGAGCTTTATCAAACACATCAGTAAATGAAGCATTGTCACTCACCGGACTGTGAGTGCTTCTTCCCGGACTATTAGGAACCGTGGACGTCCTCTATCCTGAGGGACTGCGCATGCGCAGCCCTTTCCAAACCTTCAGTGTATGTTCCTTTAACTTAATTGGCAGATCAGGCAACCTCCCTATATTAAGCACCTGTGGTCAACACCACGTTGCCTGATCTTGGAGTCTCATTCCCCATGAGTCTCTGAAGGTGTTCCTGTGTTTCCTTGTTCATTCAGCCCTGCTGATTCCTGTGGTTTCCAAACCACTTCTACCTCTGTGGTTTCCAAACCACTTCTGCTACTGTGGTTCCCATACCACTTCTACCATCTACTATATCATCGTGACTGTGAGCTGATTCCTATCCGCTGCCTCCGTGCACTACAGTCTTCTAATCACTTCAACTCTACCATGTATCATTGGGACTGTTAGCTGATTCCTATCCGCTGCCTCCGTGCATTACAGGCTTCAACCACATCCACTCACCTGTTCATGATTGTGACTGCCAGCTGATTCCTATCCGCTGCCTCCGTGCACTACAGGCTTCAACCTGCAACTCGTCTGTGTTTCATCATCGTGACTGCTAGCTGATTCCTATCCGCTGCCTCCGTGCACTACAGTCTTCAACCTGCAACCCGTCTGTGTTTCATCGTGACTGTTTAGCTGATTCCTATCCGCTGCCTCTGTGCGCTTCAGTCTTCAGTCCTTGTCTACTCTACCGTGTTTCCTTGAGTCTGCTGCCACTATTGCTACCCGCTACTCTCCGTGATCATCTGTTCCAGTTCAACTCTGCTCCGGTGTCCCATCGTTACTGCACCTGCTGGTTGCTATTGGTTACCTCCGTGTTCCCGCAGAGACCCGCTGCTGTTACTTCTCAGCGCTACTCATCCATCTACTGCTGATCCGCTCTCCACGCCTTCCTGTGTTCCCTGCTGGTCTACCTACCTGTGCGCTGCACCTGCTAGACCCCTGCTTCACCCATCCAGGGACTTGTATCCTGCTGGCCTCCTGCCCTTCAGGTATCTCTGCACTCCTGTCTGACTGCCTTCTCCTGAACCACGGTATGCATACTTCCCATTGACTGTGCTGTGTATTGCATACCTTGCTGGACTGTGTTGGTTCTCCTCTGGAGTGTACTATCCGCTGAGTCTATTGCCATCATTGACTGTGTTGGTTCTCCTCTGGAGTGTACTATCTGCTGACTCTACTGCCATCATTGACTGTGTTATCTCATGCCGGATTACTTCAAGAGACTTTCTATATTGGCAGTGTTGTTCAGTCATTTATACATTTATATTGTGCATATTACTGTGGATCAAAGTCAAGGTGCCCGTGTATATATTGTGTTGCAGTCTCTCCCCGTGCACCTCCTCACATATATATTCAGTAGTACAACTTGCTAGTGGCAGACCACTGACTCCTGTTTACAGTTTCACCTGTTCCAGTATCCTCTCACATAGCAGTGGTACAACTTGCTAACGCAGACCACTGACTCCCCGGATACCTCCACTTGGATTCCATTCCTTCACTCAGACAGCGGTACAACTTGCTATCCGCAGACCGCTGACTCTCATCACCTCCTCGTTTCTGTTGGACATTCCTCCTCACTATAGCAGTGGTACAACTTGCTACCGCAGACCACTGACTACCTTCACGTGTCCTTTGTCCATACAGTTCCTCGTGTATTACTACCTCCATATTGCCAGTGCTGCTAGTCATAGACTTTCCTGAGCATCTCATCATCTGCTATTTCCTGTTCCGTGATCACCCTGCTACCAGAGTACCATATTACCACCTATACTGCTCTGGTAAGCCTATCACCTGGTGATCCCTGGGTAAAGACTCCTAGTGCCCGTGACAGTAAGATCAGGCCATGACAGACCCAGATACGGAACCTACTGCTAAAGAGATGCTGCAGCATCTGGTCAGCCGTGTGGAGCAACAGGATGCTCGCCAACAGCTGTTACTTCAATGTTACCAATCGTTAACCTCCCAAGGAACATCTGGACAGACTGTTACAGCTAGTATTGAAGCTCCTGTGCTTTCCTCCGTTTCCCCAGTGCCATCCCAGGTGTCTACAGCTCCTACGCTTCACCTGCCTACTCCGTCAAAATATGACGGGGACCCCAAAACTTGTAGAGGTTTCCTTAACCAATGTTCAGTCCATTTTGAACTCCAACCTCAAAATTTTTCTACCCATCGTTCCAGAGTGGCCTATCTTATCTCATTGTTTTCTGGACAAGCCCTGGCTTGGGCCTCCCCTCTGTGGGAAAGAAACGATCCAATTCTACAAGATAGTGCCAAATTCATTTCCACGTTCCGAAGTGTGTTCGATGAACCAGGTCGTGTGACCTCCGCTGCTTCCAGCATTCTTCGTTTGCGACAAGGCTCCCATACAGTAGGACAGTATGTCATTCAATTTAGGATCTTAGCCTCTGAACTTCAGTGGAACACTGAAGCATTAGTTGCCGCCTTCTGGCAGGGGCTCTCCGATAAAATTAAAGATGCACTGACTACCCAAGAGCTTCCTTCGTCACTAGAAGATTTGATCTCTCTTTGCCATCGTGTAGACATGAGATTTCGTGAAAGAGAATCTGAGAAAACAACTTCTGCTAAAGCACCTCTTCGTTTAAACCCTCAATTTCGTCCAGTTTCACCTTCTGTGATTCCCATGGAGATAGGACGTTCCAAATTATCTTTAGAAGAGAGGAAACGAAGAGTAAAGAATAGACTCTGTATCTATTGTGCTGATTCCACACATATGCTCAGTTCTTGCCCTAAGAAATCGGGAAATGCCAGGCCCTAACTAGTTCTGGAGAGGTGAAGTTAGGGTCCCTGGAGTCCTCTCCATTGTCTATGAAATCTAAAGTCTGCGCTTTCGATGTTACGATTTCCTTTGCTACCAAATCCTTTGAGTCACAGGCATTGATTGATTCCGGAGCAGCAGGAAATTTCATTTCTAAATCACTAGTGAATCAATGGTCCCTACCAGTGATCACTTTAAAAACACCCATTACTGTGACGGCTATAGATGGATCACGTCTCATCAATGGTCTCATCACCCAGAGTACGTCTCCAGTAACCCTTCAGATTGGTGTACTACACCATGAAGAAATTTCGTTTTTAATTCTTCCTGTTACGACAAGTCCGATTGTCTTAGGCCTTCCATGGCTTCAATGTCACTCTCCCCAGATTGACTGGCGCACCCCTCAAGTTACGTCTTGGGGGCCTGAATGTCACCATCGTTGTCTCTCTCAAGTTATTCCTCTTAAAGTACAGCAATCTTCCATCTCATCGTCCTCCCCGGGACTCCCTCCTCAGTATGCTTCATTTGCCGATGTGTTTGATAAAGCTCAGTCTGAACGTCTTCCTCCTCATCGTTCTTGGGATTGTCCGATCGACCTTCTACCTGGCAAGACTCCTCCCAGGGGTCGGGTCTATCCTCTCTCGTTACCTGAAACTCAAGCCACATCTGAGTACATACAGGAGAATCTCCAGCGTGGGTTCATTCGACCTTCCACCTCTCCCGCTGGAGCTGGGTTCTTCTTCGTCAAAAAGAAGGATGGATCATTACGCCCTTGTATAGATTTTCGTGGACTCAACGCCATTACTATCAAGAATCGGTATCCCATTCCGCTGATCACTGAGCTATTTGATCGCATCAAGGGAGCTCGGATATTTACTAAGTTGGATCTTCGTGGTGCCTACAATTTAATTAGAATCCGTTCCGGTGACGAATGGAAGACCGCGTTTAACACCAGAGATGGGCATTACGAATATTTAGTAATGCCCTTCGGGCTGTGTAATGCCCCCGCGGTTTTCCAGGGTTTCATCAATGAGATCTTTCGGGACTTATTATATGTATGTGTCGTTGTCTACCTGGACGACATATTGATCTTCTCACAGGACCTGCCTTCTCATCACCAACATGTGGCAGAGGTCCTCTCCAGACTACGGAAAAACTCATTGTTCTGTAAATTGGAAAAATGTTCATTCGAGTTACCCCAGATTCCATTCTTGGGGTATATAGTTTCCGGAGTTGGCCTGAAGATGGATCCAGACAAAGTAAATGCTGTACTACATTGGCCTCAGCCAACTACTCTTCGTGCCATCCAGCGTTTTTTAGGTTTTGCCAATTACTATAGACGCTTCATTCAAGACTTCTCATCCATTGCATCTCCCATTGTGGCCTTAACTCGGAAAGGGGCTAATACTAAGCAATGGTCATCTGAGGCTCTCCAAGCCTTTCAAATCCTCAAAGAGTCCTTCTCGTCTGCTCCCATTCTGCGACAACCTGATGTGACACTCCCCTTCTTCCTAGAAGTAGATGCCTCTAATGTGGGCTTAGGAGCTATTCTCTCCCAACGCTCGGAGCAACAAAAATTACATCCTTGTGCCTTCTACTCTCGGGGTCTTCTGCCCGCAGAGAAAAACTATACTATCGGGGACAAGGAGTTGCTGGCCATCAAAGCTGCATTAGAGGAATGGAGATACTTGTTGGAAGGAGCTCGCCATCCTGTGACGATCTTCACGGATCATAAGAACTTGTCATATTTGCAATCTGCTCAATGCTTGAACCCTCGTCAAGCAAGATGGTCTCTTTTCTTTTCCCGTTTTGAATTAATTATAACCTTCAAACCAGCTGCTAAGAACAAGAAAGCTGACGCTCTATCTCGAGCTTTTGTGACGTCCTCTGATGTAGAAGAGGTTCCCAACCATGCTATTCTAGACCCCAAATGTATTTCTCTGGCTGCGTCATCCACCAAAATGCTACCATTTGGGAAGACCCTCGTGCCTCCTACTCTGAGGAGGAAAATCCTTTCGTGGTTCCATGCCTCTCGTTTTTCTGGACACGCCGGTGAACATAAGACCTTTGAGATTCTCTCTCGTAGTTACTGGTGGCCTTCAATGAGGAGAGACGTCAAAGAGTTTATTGCTTCCTGTGATTTATGTTCTCAGTTCAAATCCTCCCGCAGAACTCCAGCAGGGTTGCTGCGACCACTACCCATTCCGTCCAAGCCTTGGACCCATATTAGTATGGATTTCGTTACTGATTTGCCACCAAGTAAGAATCACAATACTATTTGGGTAGTGGTAGACAGATTTTCGAAGATGGCTCATTTCGTCCCTCTGTCCGGTTTACCTTCCTCGTCTACTCTGGCTGAACATTTCATTAAAGAAATCTTCCGCATCCATGGATGTCCGTCTGAGATTGTGTCAGATAGAGGAGTACAATTCGTTTCCAGATTCTGGCGGGCCCTTTGTAAAACCTTGGGCATACGATTAGCACTCTCATCGTCTTACCATCCGCAATCTAACGGACAAACGGAACGAGTCAATCAAGATCTTGAGACTTTTATTAGGATGTTCTCTTCAGCCAACCAAGACAACTGGGTAGAATTGCTCCCTTGGGCTGAATTCGCCCATAACAACATGTACCATGAGTCATCATCCAAAACTCCATTCTTTGTGGTCTTCGGTCACCATCCGTCTTTTCCGGAATTTCCTGCCCTCCCGCCCACCCAAGTTCCTGCTGTGGAGACTGCTTGTCAGACCTTCAAAAATATCTGGTCTCAGGTCAAAACCTGTTTAAAGAAGACATCTAACAAATATAAGTCTTTCGCAGATAAGAAGAGGCGGGCTATTCCACCACTAAAAATTGGAGATCGTGTCTGGTTATCTACCAAAAATATTCGTTTGAAGGTTCCATCTATGAAATTCGCCCCTCGTTTTATTGGTCCATATAGGATCATTCAAGTTATCAATCCAGTATGTGTTAAACTTCTTCTTCCTAAGAATCTTCGGATTTCCAATGCCTTCCATGTGTCCTTACTCAAACCTCTTATTATCAATCGTTTCTCGACTCCTCCCTCAGCACCGCAGCCAGTTCAAGTTCATCAGGAGGAGGATTTCGAGATTACTGAGGTATTGGATGCAAAAATTTCGCGAGGAGTCCTCCGTTTCCTCGTTCATTGGAAGGGCTTTGGTCCTGAAGAGCGTTCATGGATCAAAGCTGAAGATCTTAATGCTCCTGCCCTTCTGAAGAAGTTTTATTCCAAAAATCCGGACAAGCCCGGTTCCAGGCGTTCTGTGCCCACCTTTAAAAGGGGGGGTACTGTCACTCACCGGACTGTGAGTGCTTCTTCCCGGACTATTAGGAACCGTGGACGTCCTCTATCCTGAGGGACTGCGCATGCGCAGCCCTTTCCAAACCTTCAGTGTATGTTCCTTTAACTTAATTGGCAGATCAGGCAACCTCCCTATATTAAGCACCTGTGGTCAACACCACGTTGCCTGATCTTGGAGTCTCATTCCCCATGAGTCTCTGAAGGTGTTCCTGTGTTTCCTTGTTCATTCAGCCCTGCTGATTCCTGTGGTTTCCAAACCACTTCTACCTCTGTGGTTTCCAAACCACTTCTGCTACTGTGGTTCCCATACCACTTCTACCATCTACTATATCATCGTGACTGTGAGCTGATTCCTATCCGCTGCCTCCGTGCACTACAGTCTTCTAATCACTTCAACTCTACCATGTATCATTGGGACTGTTAGCTGATTCCTATCCGCTGCCTCCGTGCATTACAGGCTTCAACCACATCCACTCACCTGTTCATGATTGTGACTGCCAGCTGATTCCTATCCGCTGCCTCCGTGCACTACAGGCTTCAACCTGCAACTCGTCTGTGTTTCATCATCGTGACTGCTAGCTGATTCCTATCCGCTGCCTCCGTGCACTACAGTCTTCAACCTGCAACCCGTCTGTGTTTCATCGTGACTGTTTAGCTGATTCCTATCCGCTGCCTCTGTGCGCTTCAGTCTTCAGTCCTTGTCTACTCTACCGTGTTTCCTTGAGTCTGCTGCCACTATTGCTACCCGCTACTCTCCGTGATCATCTGTTCCAGTTCAACTCTGCTCCGGTGTCCCATCGTTACTGCACCTGCTGGTTGCTATTGGTTACCTCCGTGTTCCCGCAGAGACCCGCTGCTGTTACTTCTCAGCGCTACTCATCCATCTACTGCTGATCCGCTCTCCACGCCTTCCTGTGTTCCCTGCTGGTCTACCTACCTGTGCGCTGCACCTGCTAGACCCCTGCTTCACCCATCCAGGGACTTGTATCCTGCTGGCCTCCTGCCCTTCAGGTATCTCTGCACTCCTGTCTGACTGCCTTCTCCTGAACCACGGTATGCATACTTCCCATTGACTGTGCTGTGTATTGCATACCTTGCTGGACTGTGTTGGTTCTCCTCTGGAGTGTACTATCCGCTGAGTCTATTGCCATCATTGACTGTGTTGGTTCTCCTCTGGAGTGTACTATCTGCTGACTCTACTGCCATCATTGACTGTGTTATCTCATGCCGGATTACTTCAAGAGACTTTCTATATTGGCAGTGTTGTTCAGTCATTTATACATTTATATTGTGCATATTACTGTGGATCAAAGTCAAGGTGCCCGTGTATATATTGTGTTGCAGTCTCTCCCCGTGCACCTCCTCACATATATATTCAGTAGTACAACTTGCTAGTGGCAGACCACTGACTCCTGTTTACAGTTTCACCTGTTCCAGTATCCTCTCACATAGCAGTGGTACAACTTGCTAACGCAGACCACTGACTCCCCGGATACCTCCACTTGGATTCCATTCCTTCACTCAGACAGCGGTACAACTTGCTATCCGCAGACCGCTGACTCTCATCACCTCCTCGTTTCTGTTGGACATTCCTCCTCACTATAGCAGTGGTACAACTTGCTACCGCAGACCACTGACTACCTTCACGTGTCCTTTGTCCATACAGTTCCTCGTGTATTACTACCTCCATATTGCCAGTGCTGCTAGTCATAGACTTTCCTGAGCATCTCATCATCTGCTATTTCCTGTTCCGTGATCACCCTGCTACCAGAGTACCATATTACCACCTATACTGCTCTGGTAAGCCTATCACCTGGTGATCCCTGGGTAAAGACTCCTAGTGCCCGTGACAAGCATATTGAGGAGGGAGTCCCGGTGAGGTAGATGAGATGGAAGATTGCTGTACTTTGAGAGGAATAACTTGGGAAAGGCAACGATGGTGACATTCAGGCCCCCAAGACGTGACTTGAGGGGTGCGCCAGTCAATCTGGGGAGAGTGACACTGAAGCCATGGAAGGCCTAAGACAATCGGACTTGTCGTAACAGGAAGGATTAAAAACGATATTTCTTCATGATGCAGGGCACCAATCTGAAGTGTTACTGGAGACGTACTCTGGGTGATGAGACCATTGATGAGACGTGATCCATCGATAGCCGTCACAGTAATGGGTGTTTTTAAGGTGATCACTGGTAGAGACCATTGATTTACTAACGATTTGGAAATAAAATTTCCTGCTGCTCCGGAATCAATCAATGCCTGTGACTCAAAGGTTTTGGTAGCACAGGAAATCGTAACATCAAAAGCGCAGACTTTAGATTTCATGAAAGAGGGAGAGGACTCCAGGGACCCTAACTTCACCTCTCCAGAACTAGTTAGGGCCTGGCATTTCCCGATCTCTTAGGGCAAGAGCTGAGAATATGAGTGGAATCAGCACAATAGATACAGAGTCTATTCTTTACTCTTCGTTTTCTCTCCTCGGAAGATAATTTGGAACGTCCTATCTCCATGGGAATCACAGAGGGTGAAACTGGACGAAATTGAGGGTTAGAACGAAGAGGTGCTTTAGCAGAAGTTGTTTTCTCAGTCTCTCTTTCACGAAATCTCATATCAACACGATGGCAGAGAGAGATCAAATCTTCAAGTGATGAAGGAAGCTCTTGAGTAGTCAGTGCATCTTTAATTTTATCGGAGAGCCCCTGCCAGAAGGCGGCAACTAGGGCTTCAGTGTTCCACTGAAGTTCAGAGGCTAAGATCCTAAATTGAATGACGTACTGTCCTACTGTATGAGATCCTTGTCGTAGGCGGAGGATGCTGGAAGCAGCGGGGGTCACACGACCTGGTTCATCGAACACACTTCGGAATGTAGAAATGAATTTGGCACTATCTTGTAATATTGGATCATTTCTCTCCCACAGAGGGGAGGCCCAAGCCAGGGCTTGTCCTGAAAACAAAGAGATAAGATAGGCCACTCTGGAACGATGGGTAGAAAAATTTTGAGGTTCGAGCTCAAAATGGACTGAACATTGGTTCAGGAAACCCCTACAAGTTTTGGGGTCTCCATCGTACTTTGACGGAGTAGGCAGGTGAAGCGTGGAAGCTGTAGACACCTGGGATGGCACTGGGGAAACGGAGGAAAGCACAGGAGCCTCAGGAGTAGCTGTCACAGTCTGTCCAGATGTTCCTTGGGAGGTTAATGACTGATAACACTGAAGTAACAGCTGTTGGCGGGCATCCTGTTGCTCCACACGGCTGACCAGATGCTGCAGCATCTCCTTGGCTGTAGGTTCCGTATCTGGGTCTGTCATGGCCTGATCTTACTGTCACGGGCACTAGGAGTCTTTACCCAGGGATCACCAGGTGGTAGGCTTACCAGAGCAACGTAGATGGTAATAGAATACTCTGGTAGCAGGGTGATCACGGAACAGGCAATGGTAGATGATGAGATGCTCAGGAAAGTCTATGACTAGCAGCACTGGTAATATGGAGGTATTAATACACGAGGAACTGTATGGACAAGGACACGTGAAGGTAGTCAGTGGTCTGCGATAGCAAGTTGTACCACTGCTATAGTGAGGGGGAATGTCCAACAGCAACGAGGAGGTGATGAGAGTCAGCGGTCTGTGGAGAGCAAGTTGTACCGCTGTCTGAGTGAAGGAATGGAATCCAAGTGGAGGTATCCGGGTAGTCAGTGGTCTGCGATAGCAAGTTGTACCACTGCTATGTGAGAGGATACTGGAACAGGTGATACAGGAAACAGGGATCAGTGGTCTGCCTTCAGCAAGTTGTACCACTGAATATATATGTGAGGAGGTGTACGGGGAGAGACTGCAACACAGGATGTACACGGGCACCTTAAACACGATCCACAATAATATGCACAATATATATAAATGACTGAACAGGTCTGCAAATATAGAAAGTCTCTTGAAGTAATCCAGCACAAGATAACACAGTCAATGATGGCAATAGACTCAGCGGATAGCAGACTCCAGAGGAGAACCAACACAGTCCAGCAAGGTATGCAATACACCAGCACAGTCAATGAGAAGTATGCATACCGTGGTTCAGTAGTAGGCAGTCAGATAGGAGTGCAGCGATACCTGAGTGGCAGGAGGCCGGCAGGATGAGAAGTCCCTGGAGGAAGAGTCTAGTAGGTGCAGCGCACAGGTAAGTAGACCAACAGGGACACGAATCCACAGGAATCAGTAGAACGTGGAACTGGACTCATGGAGGACCCAGGAGAATGGAGATGATCTAGCAGAGTAGTAGCTGATGAGATACGAATCCAATGCTGACAGGAGGGTAGAGACCAGCAGGACACAGGAAGGCGTGGAGTGCGGATCAGCAGCGGGTGGACGATAGCGCTGACAGCAGCAGCAGGGCTCTGCGGACACACGGAGGTAACCAGTAGCAACCAACAGGTACCAATAGCGATGGAACACGGGAGAGCAGAGTAGACCAGGAGCTGTTGATCACGAAGAGAAGCAGATGGCAATAATAGCAGCAGTCTCGAGGAAACACGGGAGAGAGGAGATGAGGCTGAGGTGCACAGGAGCAGCGGATAGGAATCAGCTAACAGTCACGATGGTGAACACAGGCGAGTTGCAAGCTGGAGGCTGTAGTGCACGGAGGCAGCGGATAGGAATCAGCTAACAGTCACGATGGTGAACACAGGCGAGTTGCAAGCTGGAGACTGTAGTGCACGGAGGCAGCGGATAGGAATCAGCTAACAGTCACGATGATGAACACAGACGAGTTACCAGCTGGAGACTGTAGTGCACGGAGGCAGCGGATAGGAATCAGCTCACCGACTTGATGATGAACAGGTGAGTGGATGTGGAGAGAAGGCTGTAGTGCACGAAGGCAGCGGGTAGGAATCAGCAAACAGTCACAATGGAATATGATAGCGTTGAAGTGGTATAGAAGACTGTAGTGCACGGAGGCAGCGGATAGGAATCAGCAAACAGTCACAATGGAATATGATAGCGTTGAAGTGGTATAGAAGACTGTAGTGCACGGAGGCAGCGGATAGGAATCAGCAAACAGTCACGATGATACAGTTGATGGTAGAAGTGGTATGGCAACCACAGTAGTAGAAGTGGTTTGGAAACCACAGAGGTAGAAGTGGTTTGGAAACCACAGGAATCAGCAGCGCTGAATACACGAGGAAACATAGGAACACCTTCAGAGACTCATGGGGAATGAGACTCCAAGATCAGGCAACGTGGTGTTGACCACAGGTGCTTAATATAGGGAGTGTTGCCTGATCTGCCAATTGAGTTAAAGGGACATACACTGAAGTATAGGAAAGGGCTGCGCATGCGCAGACCCTTAGGATGGAGGACGACCACGGTTCCTAAATGTCCGGGAAGAGGCACTCACGGTCCGGTGAGTGACATGAGGCTTCTCACAGTGCTGTCTGCTCTGATTCTTCTCACAGTGCTGTCCAGTCCAGGCCTCCGTCCAAGTCGTGTGCCCAGTCCCGGCCTCCGTCAAAGTCGTGTGCCCAGTCCGAGCTTCCGTCCAATTCGTCTGGGCCGTCTTCTGCCAAGGGTGTCCTGCTTGAATCCCCAGAGACATGTGTTTAACCCGAGCTGACCAAGTCTCTTGCTAAACCAATTCATCTTCTGTTCCAGACTTCTGACCACCTACCTTCAATAGGGATATTCAGCAATTTAATATTCTTGTAAAATTTTGTATATCTTATTTTCCATCAGTACCAGATCTCCTAGATACCCAATGAAAGCAAGTGTATTACCTGTTATCCAACTTTACAGGAAAAGCTCTGGAATGAGCAAGCCCCTTTATTGAGACCAGAGATCTCATTCTTTCTGATTTGCAGCTTTTTTTGTGAGGCAGTGTTCAAAGAATTTGCTCCAGCACTTGTATCGTACTCCCTGCATGTCTTCTATGCCATCTTCTTTGTCTCCAATTACCTAAGCCTTGAAGTTGCCCTCATGTTCTATTCAATTTGAACAACCCTGTGTCCCTAAAAAGACTCATAAAAAGAAAGCAAAGAACTCTCTTCGGGCGTAGTTTCTGTACCTTTTCTGTCCTTAGATGAGGACTTTTCAGCTACATGCCCAATTTTGGACTATGATTCTGACTTTTTTGACTGGTCCTGGTAATTTGAGAGTCTGGAATCTGCCCTTAAAGGGGGGGTACTGTCACAATCAGCCTCCGTCTGCTTCGCAGCATCTCCCTATAGGATGCTGCTTGCCTTCTGCAGCTCCTGTTTGTTTAGAACTGTGTTAGTCTTGTCATGGTTGTGTTCCTGGATGCGTACCTCCAGAGGTGCTGCTCTTCCACTATGGATATTTTCACTCACTAGTAGGAGTTAATCTCTGCTCCTTGTTAATGGTATACCTGTATGTGACTGGATCACTTATAAATAACGTATGGTACAATTTTATGTAAAGTTAATAGCACAGGGCACTTATTTATATAATTACAAATGTACTTATTTTTGATATTGTGTGTATTTTGATAAAGGAAATATCTTTATTTCTGAGACCAGGGGAGGAAATTCGTTTTGCTTTAACTTTGCTACAGGAAATGCATTATATATGCAGTATATATCTGATACAATAAGCATTTGTTGAGGACATCTTTTATATATTTTGGTGTAGGGAAATAACTTGTTTATGGTTTTCTAACTTTTCTTTGGGAATTCTCAAGTGGAGGAAATGTGTATTCTGCAACTGTCTGAAGAAAGGACCCATGTTAATCTCATGTTAATTAGACCTTTTTATGTGTGATGGCCAAACATACCTGGAGGCAAAGGAAGGTTTAATAAGACTTGCTGTTAAATTTCCTCTGTTTCTAAAACAAGATGCAGGAAATCACAGCAAGTTTTAGGATATTACAGATAAGTGTAAATATTGTTAGCTTTGCATTGCATGTAAATCCATGTGATGATGATGTTTAGGTAAACATCTTGCATCCTGATACTAAACATAACTCAGACCTCAGGGGGCTGGCTTACCATGTGAGGCTGTGTCCAAAAAAGCACTGTTTTGTATTGAAGGTTGTTCTTCTTGTTTCATCTGACCTGCTAACTTGTACCTTCAAACAGTGTGAGCAAATAAACATCACTTGCTTCAAAGACCTGCTTGGAAACTTCTCTATCCCTGTGACCTACAGATTAGACTCAACTCTAATCCATTCCTGGCTGTCTGAGGTTTGGACCCAGCTTACCTGTACCACCGCTCTGCCCGCTAACCAGCAGCTCTGGCCAGTGTGATAGGCCAGGGGGGATCCATCCACAGCAACCCTGATCCATAGGAAGATGTCACGGGTACCAGCCCAGGTACTCCAGTAACGGGGTACACTAGCAGTGTCAGTTACCCAGAAGAAACCCGGTACTGGATGCCGATAAGGAGTCCAGTGGTGGTAGCATTTGTAAGCCTCTCCTACTGGGGTTATAGGGCGTATTTGGGGTAACGTAGGAGAACAGTGGCAAAGTGAGCCCAGCCAGGTCCCAGCAAAAACAGACAGGGTGGTATAGTCAGTCCATCCAGTCACACTGGGTCTCATTATTTATGTGTGTTCCTTCCAATGTACCATGCTGGTCATTGTTGTTGCTATATGTTCCTTGTTGTGCTCCTGGTGCACCTGTTATCAGGGATTTCTACAAACTACCTGTTTACCTGCATCAGCTGTGTTCCTGTTAGCTGCCTTCTGCATCTCTGTGCAATTCCTATGCTATATGTAAACCATCTGGTTTGTACCTTACGGCATTTTCTGTAAACATATCTGCAATAAACATTGTGTATTTCCCCATATTCCGGGCTCCTTAACTGTGATTTTCTGCATTGAAATGTGACATGATGTACCTGGGCATCAGTGAGAGAGAGGAGCAGCCTGACTGAGGGTCTGTGTCCACCTGTCACATTGTTGAGTTTGAGGAGCAGAAATCACTGAGAGGAACTGCGTGTGAGAAAAAGACATGCACTGGAAAAGGGTACTAGGTTTAGAGACAATCTGTGAAAAATTACT
The DNA here is from genome assembly GCF_038048845.1 of Mixophyes fleayi. NCBI lineage: Eukaryota > Metazoa > Chordata > Amphibia > Anura > Limnodynastidae > Mixophyes > Mixophyes fleayi. The sequence continues at coordinate 254,155,723 of NC_134405.1, read as the reverse complement.
TTACCAAAACAGTAATGGGGAGGTGGAATAGGCATCCAACAGAGATGGTAGAGGCTGATCTAACAGGACAATTGAAACATACTTAGTTATTAGGGGTTACGAAAAATGGTGGAAACTAGAGGGGCCAAGTGGTTCCTATTTCTGAATTTGAAATACATATTTTAACTTTACAAAAGGCTATGAAATTCCATAGACAAAAAAAACATATGGTTTAACATGTCCGATTAAGGCTTCTTATGCTTACACACAATCTAAAAGTTAAGAAAACTATTGAAACTCTTCCACTCAAACTCCAAAAAGCAATGAAATTACAACGATTAAGGCAGAAGCCTTAACGGACGTGTTCTTTGCGCAATACAGACATGGTATGCCATCACATACTGTAGTTAGCTGCAGATTCAGCACTCTCATGGCGTGAGATATGTCACTCACAAAATGGTGGAGCTGCTAATTCACAGATTTGTGTGTTCACTGGAAAAAAAATAAAATTATATATATATATATATATATATATATATATATATATATAAAATCATTGGATGAAGGTGAGAATCAAAAATTTCTATACAAAATTATCAGTTGCAATGCGATCAGTACTTTCAGTTATATATAAAATAAAAAAATATAATGTTGTGGTATTAACATTTCCAACACGTTAATTACATCGAGTTTGTTCTGAATCTGTTTGCAGTTGCATAAGAACGTTTCCGGTAGTGTTCATGAAGCGTTCGCACATTGCGAATGCTAGGTATCACTAATATAACTTTTCAAACAGCAAATACCAACTTCACCGATGCCATAAAAGAACCAGTTTATAGAGGTCCAAATGTGGGAGCCTGAGGAAGGACACCTGGCCACGCATGAAATGACCCCCCTCAAGGAACAATGACTAGAGGAAGCAGCCAATGTGATGTTGAGCTTTTGGGAAGTCATAACCCATCGACATATGGATGGGGACCTTAATACTGTATCTGTGCCTCTTTGTGATGTCACTGCTTTTTATGACTGTACAGTATATAAATTGTTCATTTCAGACCTTGGAAACCAGAGCATTCTCATTAAAGCTAGTTGTCCATGCCGACCACTTAAAAATATTTAAATATATATATATTTATATATATATATATATATATATATATATTATTATGTACATGTATATATTGATCGCAAGTTTTGAAATGTCTTTCCGGGAAATTATGTTTTTCCTCATTTTCAAACTCTATTTTGGCGCGAATAATCAAGTAGTGTTTTACTTATACTCTGATTCACTAATCTCGGATTTGTTGCATTTCACCGAATCCCAACAGCTCATCTCTAGTTTAGGGTAACGAGAAAATTTACCTCTGAAGCTGATAATCCTTTCTTTTTATTATTTATTATTAGGTATTTATAAGGTGCCACAAGATTTCCGCAGTGCCGCGTACAATACAAACAGTTGACCATACAGTGAAAAGGAGTACAGAAAAAACCTACGTAAACCAAGACTCTAGAAGCACCAGGCATAGCAGTTATAGAGAAGTAGGAGCAGAAGGAATGGTATAGAGGCTAGAGGGAAGAGGACCCTGCTCGTAAGAGATTACAATCTAAAGGGATGGCAAACAGACAGCAGGCACAAAGGGAGTCAGAAGAGGGGATCAAGCACAGGAGGAGCGAGTGAGAGCCGGGAAGAGAGAGTTGAAGAGAATGAGCATGGGGAGAGGATTAGTTGGAAGGCTGGTATGCTGGTATTCTTTAAGGAAGATTTAAGTTTTAAGTGCCCTTTTGAAGGAGCACAAGTTATGGGACAGCCGTTTGGAGTGTGGGAGGTCATTCCAGTGGAGAGGGGGGGAGAGGGAGAAATCTTGGATTCTTGAATGGGATGAGATGATCGAGGAGAGGCGGCGGTCATTGGCCGAGGGCAGGGAGCGGGAGGGAGTGTAGATGGAGAGGAGGTTGGAGAGCTAAGGGGCAGTTGTGTGGGAGAAGGCCTTGTAAGTGATGGTGAGGAGCTTGAAAAGAATTATGTAGGGTAAAAGGAGCCAGTGTAAGGCCTGGCAGAGGGGGAGGCAGAAGAAGAGGAGCGTGAAAGGAAGACGAGTCTCGCTGACGCGTTAAGTATAGAACGAAGGGTGGTGAGATGAGAGTGGGGGAGGCCGGTGAGGAGAAGGTTACAATAATCAAGATGGGAAATTTTCTTTATTTGCATATATTATTTTGAAGACATATTTTAGAGTGCATTTTTGCTATTTTCATTCATACACAAGATGGAAGATTATAGTGCTGTATTATGAAGGATTCTTTTAATTAAGTCAATCCTAACATTTTTTTTTGCTATCAAAACAAAGGTTAGCAAACTTCTCTTGTGCTTATAAATTGGGATGGGTGTAAGCATATTTGACATACAACTGATATGCTACTGGTAAGAGTTGAATAATACTAGAGATGTCTCCAACTCAGCATATGGGTATAATTACGCTAGTTTCACTTGAATGCATTTGCTTCCAACTTACCGTAAACCCCTCTGTTTGTAACAAACGTATCTCCATGCATGACCTCTTCTCAAACAACCTCAACCTTCTGGTAATAACAGGAACATGGCTCACACAGACACTGCTTCATCTGCAGCGCTTTTAAATGGTTGTCACCAATTCAACTATGTCTACAGCACTGGAAGAAGACAGGGCAGTGGGATGGGACTTCTCCTTTCCCCATACTGTACATTCCCAGTTCTACCAAATGTACCATCATATATGTTCCCATCTTTTGAAATATATATTATCCTGACTTTCAACCCATTCTTTCTGCATGTAGCTATGATCAATCATCTCCCTGGACCACTCCCTCAATTCATTTAACATTTTTCAGACTGGCTATCTCATTTCTTATCATCTGACATCCCTACCATCATCTTGGGGGATTTCAACATGCCCAGTGATTTTCCATACTCTCCTTGTGCTTATAATCTATCTAAACTCTCCCAGTTGAATGAGTTTTTGATATGCCAGTCATTGAATTTCTATAATAAGTCTCTAGCTCCAGTCTAGTCATGGTCTTCACCTATAGAAGCCTCCTATCCCTCAGAGCTTGACATGTTCATCGGTACTAATTTGCTCCAAGGCTTTATGCACACAGTTTTAGAGCCTTAATGGAGCTGGTACTAGGATTCAGACCGTGCACAGGAATCTATAGCAAAAACAAAGGAGATACATACACAGGCCAGAATAAGGTCCAGTGTCTGACTGGCAGCAAACTAGGAATAGTCTATATCCAAATGATAGGTCGGGGCAGGCAGCAATCCAGAGAATAGTCAAAATATCAGCAAAAGGTAAGGGCAGAGGACAATCCAGAGAACATTCACATAATGGTCCAAGTGAGGTAACAGTTGGGGCAGGCATCATTTAAGGGAATGGTCAGAGTCAAGCAAAGGTCAGAACCAGGAAACTGTACCAAGAGTTAGGCAGCTTCAGACCCAGAGCAGCAGTAAACTAACTACTTTCACTGGCAGTGAAGGAAATAGCTGCCTGCACCAAAAAAGTGCAGGCAGCCAATGAAATGGCGCCCTAGAAGCCGAGTCCCCTGCAGCTAATTTGCTGCAATGTTGTCATGCGATTGCTCTTTAACATACATGCCAGTTGTGTCTATAGAAATTGAGCAGCCATGAGGAAGCTGCCAGTAGAGCTGGCACTCACCTGCGCTCATTGCTCCTGACAATCTTCTAGTGAACAGAATGACCAATGCCTTGATCTTGTTTTCTCTAGACTATGTTCAGGTTCTGATTTCTTTTACACTACTTTCCCTTCCTCAAACCAACATGTTATATCACCTGCTAGATCTCCTCCATCACACTAATGCTTCTGCTGTCAAAATCTACCAAGTCTCTTCAAGCCAGCAGAAATAGCAGTTCCCTTAATTTTCAACAACTTTTCCCCTCTCTTAAACAATTTATCTCCACAATTTAACCAAATATCACCCTTCTACACAGTTCACTCAAAGCTTACGTGATTTCGCTTTCTATACTCAAACAACCCTCTGACTGCCATGCCAACATTGTTGCGTGACTGGTTCACATAGCTCCACTAAGCATATTTTTCCATTGCAATCTGGCTGAACTTGTATGTATTATGTGGCATACAGTTTCTATATTGTATATAACTCCTATCTTCGATGGATTGGAGAGAACTGTAAATTAGAGATGCTCACTGACCCCCTTGCTTTGGTTTTGGTTTTGGTTTTGGATCTGGATTACTGTTGTGTTTTGGTTTTGGTTTTGGTTTTGTCAAACCACCCTTGTGTGTTTTGGTTTTGGTTTTGTTTGGTTTTGTTTTGCTATTTTTGAAAAAAATACCATTTCTTTTGGTCTAAAATAACCTAATTTAGTGCTCCACCAGTTTCTTGGATAAGTGAGGTGATTCTAAAGCTAATAAATTATGAAAAAAACTGTTTAATCCCTGATAGGCCGTCCTTAATTCTAACACTTGCCTGCAAATTATACAGACAAACCTGGTTGTCTTCCTCCTCCATCTTTGACTATTGGCAATGTAGCCATCGTCTTTGGGTGTATATTACACCCTCCACTTGTAGTTAAATAGGAAAAAACCAGCCTACGTTAAATAGAAATGGCCAAAGGTAGTTTGGTGTCAGTCTCTATAGGCCCCCCACTCCACTTGTAGTTAAATAGAAAAAAAGCAGCCTGCATAGACTGAACAATATAAAGAATAAATGGACCAAAGTAGTTTGGTGGCTAGAAAACTATTCAGCCGTTATAGAATCTAGAATATAAATAGAAATTGAGAAAGGCAATTTGGTATCTGTCTGCATCATCCTCAACAACATCATCATTAGCGCCGTCATCGCCTACACAAATCTCCCCCTCATCCTCTTCTAATTCCAAAGTGGCATCCTCAATTTGTGTATCACCTGCTACACTCGGCCTGTTAAGGCACACATCAGCAGAACTGCTGAAAGGGCCCTTCTTTATGGGTACACAAACAGAATGCTCACGATTAGACATACCACTGGTGGATGGACTCTCCACAGGGATTGGTGTCATTTCTGATTCAGAGCATACATTATCCTCTAATGCCTTACTGTTTTCTTGCAGATCGGCTTTCCCGCGTAACAGTAGTTGTGCACCACTTTTAGACTCCAAATGACTTGGTCTTGCTTGGTCACGAGTGACCGTACAAGAAGAAGGCTCAGTAACATTTTTTGATCTGCCACTGATAGAGAAAGGCGAAGGCCTCATTCTTTCTTTGCCACTGCGTGTGTAGAAGGGCATGTTGGCAATTTTTTTTTTATCGGCACTTAACTTTTCCTCAGTTACACTTCTTTTTCGCTTCAACACGGTAAATCTTTTTTGTTGTGTGTTTTTTTTCCCTGATTTAAAAAAGACTATGTACTTTTACATAGGCTTTACCAGATGACGTACTGGGAACACTACCATCAGGACTGGTGCCAGCACCTGCCTGCTGATTCTGCTCATATGTGGACTGCTTTGAATCCATTTTAATGAGCCAAAAGCACTTGTAGTGCAAAAAATTGTAGAAATACTGCTGATAAATATGACTTTTGACAGCCAGAAAAATTAGTGGTTCACACTGGGGAATATGGGACACCCCAAAGCACTTGTAGTGCAAAATATTGAAAAAAATGCCTCCTCTATCTTCCTCTCTTCCTGCTCTAACAATTGCTAATAGAATTGGTAATAATAATAGAATTGAATAGAATAGAATTGAAATAATCTGTCCCTGCTCTAATACAGCCTGTGACCTAACCCTGCTCTCTCCCTCTGTCAAATGGCGATGGATTGCTGTGGAGGCAGGTATTTATGCATTTCAAACATCGCGAGAACCGAGCTCCGAGATCCGACGACGTCATGATGACGTTTTGCCTCAATTTCAATTCCAAACGGGCGAGAGAGTACCGAGCCTGCTCGGCTAGGTACTCGGATAGGCAAAGTTCAGGTGGGTTCAGGTCTCGGGGAACCGAGCCTGCCCATCACTACTGAATCTAAATACCTGATCCCCACCACCTATATATTTCTATGTATTCTGTAGTTTTTGGCGCTATAGCATAAATGCAGATGTAGATTGTGATTATAGTACTTGTTTAATTATGATTCATTAATGCTGTATATATATTCTTGCCTATAATAATAAAAAATATTTTACAGAAACAACATTCATTTAAATACAACACAGGAATAGCAAATGAATAGATGTATCAAACAAATGTAGGCAAAAATATAAGACTGAAGTGCAAGTGCATCGGCGAGTATTTATTTTACCTAAAAAACGTTTTCACGATTTTCACAGTTTTTTCTGTGTCACTACAGGTCCCAGCAGGCCCTGGATGCCATGCTATGCTGGCACTTGTAGTTCTTCAAGAACCAGAATACCAAGAATTTTTTGGCTTCTATGGGTTGCTGACACCAGTAGTGCCACTTTTATCTATTTATTACCCCAACACCAACCAGATGTTTGGAAGAGCTTGGGGTATTATTTACTAAACTGCGGGTTTGAGAAAGTGGAGATGTTGCCTATGGCAACCAATCAGATTCTAGCTGTGATTTTGTAGAATGTGCTAAATAAATGAGACTAGAATCTGATTGGTTGCTATAGGCAACATCTCCACTTTATTCAAACCCGCAGTTTAGTAAATATACCCCTTAGTGCTTTTAGCACAGGGATGTTTTTTTCCTAGGAATACTGGACAGATTAGGGGAAGTTCTGATAGAGGGAGGGAGCTTGTTCCAGTGAAGGGGGGCAGCGCGGGTGAAGTCTTGGATACGCGCATGGGAGGAGGTGATCAGGGGGGAAGAGAGGCGACTGTCATTGGCAGATCGGAGAGGGCGGGATTGAGCATGAATAGAGAGGAGGGTGGAGATGTAGGGTGCAGTGGAGTTGGCGAGGGCCTTGTATGTAAGAGTGAGGAGCTTGAAGAGGATTCTGTAGGGGAAGGGGAGCCAATGAAGGGATAGGTAGAGGGGGGAGACAGATGAGGAGTGGCGAGAAAGGAAGATAAGCCTAGCGGCCGCGTTGAGGACAGATTGAAGGGGAGCGAGATGAGAGTGGGGGAGGCCAGTACGGAGGACGTTGCAGTAGTCCAAGCGGGAAATGATCAGAGAGTGAATAAGACATTTGGTGGCATCTTGGGAGAGGAAGGGCCGGATGCGAGCGATGTTACGCAGCTGGAAGCGGCAGGATTTAGCGAGAGAGAGAATGTGGGGGCCAAATAAGAGAGAGGAGTCGAGGATGACACCGAGGCAGCTAAGTTGGAGGACAGGGGAGATAGAGGTGTTGTCGACAGTGATAGAGAGATCAGAAGGGGGCGAGGTGTGAGAGGGAGGAAAGACTATGAGTTCAGTTTTGGCAAGGTTAAGTTTGAGGAATTGAGAGGACATCCAGGATGAGATGGCAGAGAGGCAGGCGGACACCCTAGAGAGGAGGGAGGGAGAGAGATCAGAAGAGGAGAGGTAAAGTTGAGTGTCGTCAGCGTTGAGGTGGTAGTTGAGGCCGTAGGAGCTGATGAGTTCACCCAGGGAAGAGGTGTAGAGAGAGAAGAGTAAGGGTCCCAGGACAGAGCCCTGGGGGACTCCGACTGGAAGGGTGGACGTGGGGGAGAGAGATCCAGAGGTGGTGACAGAGAAGGATCGATCAGCAAGAGGTGAACCAGGATAAGACTGGGCCGGAGAGGCCAAAGGACTGGAGGGTGTGGAGGAGGAGGGGGTGGTCGACGGTGTCAAAGGCTGCAGAGAGATCAAGGAGGATGAGAAGGGAGAAGTGGCCCCTGGCTTTAGCAGAGAGGAGATCGTTGGTGACTTTAGCTAGGGCCGTTTCAGTGGAGTGGAGGGGGTGGAAGCCAGACTGGAGAGGATCAAGAAGGGAGTGTTCGGAAAGCTAGGAGGAGAGACGGCTGCAGACGAGCCTCTCGAGAATTTTGGAGGCAAAGGGGAGAAGTGATATGGGGCGATAGTTAGAGGGAGAAGTAGGGTCAAGATTAGGTTTCTTGAGGATAGGGGATATGAGAGCATGTTTGAAGGAGGAGGGGAAGATGTCGGTGGAGAGGGAAAGATTAAAGAGGTGAGCGAGGTGAGAGCAGGTGGTGGGGGAAAGGGAGCAAAGAAGGTGGGAGGGGATGGGATCCAGGGGACAGGTAGATGGGGGGGAGGATGAAATGAGAGAGTGGACTTCCTCGCCCGTGGTGGGGTGGAAGGAGTGGAAGGGAAGGTGGCTAGGGGGGAGTACGGAAAAGTGGGGGGGTGGATGAGAGAGTGGAGGATGAGACATTAAGTCGGATGGCTTCAATTTTAGAGGAGAAAAAGGAGGCGAAGTCGGAGTCAGTCAGGGTGAAGGGGGTGGGAGGAGGGGGTGGGGCCAGAAGGGTGCTGAAGGTGGCGAAGAGGCGGCGGGGGTTAGAGGATTGGGAAGAGATGAGGGATTTAAAGAAAGATTGTTTAGCGAGTGAGAGGGCAGAGCTGTAGGATGAAAGGATGAATTTAAAGTGGAGGAAGTCAGCCAGGGAGCGGGATTTTCTCCAGTGGCGTCCAATGGTACGGGAGCATTTTTGGAGGAAGCGGGTAAATTTGGAGTGCCAGGGTTGGGGTTTGGAACAGCGAGGGTGGACAGAGTGGGCAGGGGCGATAGCATCCAGAGCAGAGGTGAGGGTGAGATTGTAGAGGGAGACCGCCTGGTTGGGGCAGGCCAGGGAGGAAAGGGGAGAAAGGAAGGTATTAAGAGAGGAGGACAGAGAGGCCGGGTTGAGAGCGTCGAGGTTGCGAATGGACAGAGTAGGTTTGGGCAGGGGGAGGGGAGCAGGGGAAGAGAGAGAGAAGGAGAGGAGATGGTGATCGGATAGAGGAAAGGGAGAGATGGAGAAGTCAGATAGACTACAGAGGTAGGAGAAGACAAGATCAAGGGAGTGGCCAAGGCAGTGGGTAGAGGAGGAGGTCCATTGGGTGAGACCAAGGGAGGAAGAAAGGGTGAGCAGTTTGCTGGAAGCAGGGTCGGTGGGATTGTCCATGGGGAAGTTAAAGTCGCCAAGGATGATGGAGGGGAGGTCGGAGGAGAGGTGGTGAGGAAGCCAGGCAGCAAAGTTGTCAAGGAAGAGGGAGGTGGGGCCAGGGGGGCGGTAGATGACAGTAACATGGAGATGGATGGGATGGAAGAGGCGGATGGAGTGGGCTTCAAAGGAGGAGAAGGAGAGGGAGGGTTCAGGGGGAATGACACGAAAAGTACAGGTGGAGGAAAGGAGGAAGCCCACTCCCCCGCCTGGGCGGGCACCAGGTCTGGCAGAGTGGGTGAAGGAGAGGCCAACAAAGGAGAGGGCAGCGGGGGAGGCGATGTCAGAATCGGAGAGCCATGTTTCAGTAATGGCAAGAAGGTTAAGGGAGTTGGATAAAAAGAGGTCGTGGATAGCAGTCAGTTTGTTGCGGACTGATCTAGCGTTCCAGAGGGCACAAGAGAAGGGGGGAGAGGAGAGGGGGAGATGGGGAGGAGGTTAGCAAGAAGGGCAGTTCGCGGGGGAGGGCGGGGAGGAGCAGGAGAGGTAGGGCGGGGGGAGAGTATGGATATGGGACGAGAGCGGGAGGCATAGTAGGGAGAGAGATAGCAAAATAGAGGGTGGAGGGAGGAGGAAGGGAGATCAAGAGCGATAGATATGAGGGTATGAGGTAGGTAAGAGAGGCCTAGTATAATGGAGCTAAAGATAAGACAGGGAGGGCTAGGACGACAAAAACAGGAAATATGGCAAGGAAGGCAAGGAGTAACAGAACAGTGAGATAAAGAGGACAGAGAAATATAGATAAAAACAGAGCAGGGAGACAATAGAAAAATGGAAGACGGCAGGGAGACAATAGCAGAATAGAGGACAAAAGCAGTGTGGAAGACAATAGCGGTATGGAAGACAATAGCAGTGTGGAAGACAATAGCAGTATGGAAGACAATAGTAGTATGGAAGACAAAAGCAAAATGGAAGACAATAGCAAAATGGAAGACAATAGCAAAATGGGAGACAATAGCAAAATGGAAGACAATAGCAAGATGGAAGACAATAGCAAAATGGGAGACAATAGCAAAATGGAGGACAATAGCAAAATGGAAGACAATAGCAAAATGAAAGACTAAAACAAGGTTAGGGCGTGGAAGGCATGGAACAACAGGACAGAGAGATACTAAGGGCAATGAAACAGGTCAGAATAAAACAGGTACAAATAGTAAAAAATATATATAGTAACAAAAATAAAATAGTACCAGGTAAGTGTAAAATCAGGGGGAAAAAAAAGAAGCAAAACAGTAAAGGCAGGTGAAATAATATGAAACAAAATAATGGCAGGTAAAATAAAATCAGGTAAAGTAAAACAGATAAGGATTAAAACCGGTAAAGTAGTATCAGGTACCAATCAAGTCTGAGGTGCAGGCAAAGGTGCAGATCCAGGGGGAAAAGGTAAAGTCACGGTGAGGAGGGGAAGAGGGCCAGCAGGGTCGCTGGAGGCCAGGAGCACGGGGGTCCCATCCGATGGTGATGCGTGGAGCAGGAGGTGACCTGGGCGAGGAACAGCGCTGGGAGATGATCAGCCGATTTCAAAGCTTGCAGGGATCCAGGAAAGCCAGGAGATCCAGGAAAGCCAGGAGCAGAGTCACGGAGGCAGCTGCGGTTCAAGGTAGGGGAGGAGACCGGTACTCGAGGCCGGGAATTCGGCCAGAAGTAGGCCTTGCAGACGTGCAGGCGGAGATCCGGAGGAGGCAGGAAATCTTGTGGGGACAGCTGGGGCGGAGATCCTGGAGAGCTAGGAGCAGGGGCGAGGAGGCAGCTGGGCCATAGCTGGAGACACCAGGAGCGATGAGCCAGGAGGCAGCGAGCACCTGGAGCCGGAGACACCAGGAACAGAGCCAGGAGGCAGCAGGCACCAGGAGCCGGAGACACCAGGAGCGGTGAGCCAGGAGGCAGCGGGCACCAGGAGCCGGAGACACCAGGAGGCAGCGGGCCGGAGCCGGGGGCTCGATTAGGTGGCACCGCGGGATGCAGCCGTAGGGCAGATCGCCGATTGAAGCTGAAGCTGGAGACGGGTGAGTGGAGGTAAGTGAGGCGGGTGGAGGAGGGAAGGACAATGGGGAGGCGCCGGGCGGATCCACGGGAATAAGGAGCCAAGGATATGACCCCAGTGGAGAGCTCGCACGGCACGTCCTTCCTCCTCCAGAGCCGGAGACTCCAGAGTTGGAGTTTGGATCATTTTGTGGATGGCAGGAGGCATGCCGTGTTTTTAAAATGTTTTGATAACCATTATCATCTCCAGGGGTAGAGCACCTGCAACATATTCACCTCATAACAGGCGTACCCGCAACTGGGTCCATCTCAGTAGATTGCAATTACGTGAATACACCTCTACTGTAGTTGGCCTATGTTTACATGCCTCTTTCCTCCCCCATTCTGCCGCTCCAGGTATAAGGAAGAGCATGTTGTGTATACGTAAAAAGTGTAATATGAACGCAGGGATATGCATTTTATTTTACACCTAAAATGTGGTCTAAGGATGCAAAATGGAAATCCTGGCTTACATACGCACCTATGCTTCTTCACACATGCATAAGCTGTATATATACAATGCTGTATACATACAATGTTAGAGAAAATGGAGATTAAGTACAATATATTATATATTGCATAATAAATTAACATGCAAGCTGACATTGTGGAACAAGAATAAATGGAATTTGTGAAAAAGTAAATGTTACAAATGACAACAATGCAGCATTTCAGACATTATACACACTCTTTCCTCAGACTGATTCATTTATAAAAAGATATCTATCCACTTTTCTTTTTATTAGTAGCTTGCTGATATGGTTTATTTTTATATTTATTTAGAAAGTAATAGTAAACTGAATCAAATTAAAAATAAATGTAAAAAATAAATAGATCAAAGTACCCTTTTTGTGACCTATAGAAAGATGGTAAAGGTTTTCTCATGCCTGGCATGTGGAATAAGTACTGATAGCACACCCTTTCATGCATTTGGTGTTGTGTTATTTTCTGGATATGCTGCATAGGAATACATAAGGTAGCCTCTAAGTGGCAGTATTGCACCATGTTGAAAAAGGAAAATAGATTTTCTGGCTTTTATCATTTACACGCAGTAGCTAGAAACATGATGCTACCATGCTGTGTCTATTTAATATGTGCACTAAAAATACACTTTCTATTTTATTATTGTGAAACATTTTTGTTTAAATTAAACTATTTGCTTCAAGTTTTAAAATATATATCTGTAAAATCAATAAGTCTAAGTAATGACGGGCACCTTTCACCCATTTGAGGCAGTTTTTACTTCAAAGTAAAAGCCACAGCTTTCACAAGCTATGTTGTTCCAAATAACCCAGTTTTAGATGTACGATCCACCAATGAAAGAAATGAACATAGTGGAGACGCTTGTTGCGTATTAGAATTAAGGTGGTTTCATTATTGCTATTGCATTGTATCATTCTGCAGATGAGCTTGCTGTATAGTAATATGAATCTGTGGTGAAAGACTTGCTGAAAATATTAATTCAGAAGTGGTTGGGAAATCTGTTCATTAACTTTATAGTAGTGCACTTGGAACATTGTAAACAAAATATATATTTGGTGCTAAGTGGGACTTCTTAGTATTCTTCTACAAGTACAAGAATAACTGTGTCCAGGACTAGCTCTTCTCCTTTCCCTTCTGTCTCCCTTAGAGCTCATTACTTGTACCCAGGTCTGATGATGCAGATTGTCCCTAAAGTACTAGGCAAACAATATTAGAAATATTGATAAAGGCAGTAGTCCAAATTACAATTCATAATCCAAGTTAAGATTGATCAGAGTTAGAATTAGAAGAGACAAGTAATAAAGAAATGAGGCCTTGTCATAGACAGAGGACACAATTGACAGATTCATGTAGAATAAGGAGAAAAGCACCCAGGAATTAGCAAGCTGAACTCATTCATGGGTAGCGAGAGATTGCCAGGCCAGCACTTCAATACAAAATACTATTGTGTTATATTTGAGTTTTAGATTTTTTACAGACAATTCTGCAGAATAAGAATAACATAGGGTAAAGCTGTTATATTTGTAAAGTTAAAATCAATAAACACTTACAAAGAACATTGGCTATTACAAACCTGCAGGACAGTATTTCTCTATCTATTTGCCCACATGGGGTACAATGAACAGATGGTATGACGACCTCACCTTTATAGCTCTGGATGCCCAAGATCCTGTCTCAGTACAACAGATGTCCATCCACTGAAAATACAGTATTGGGCTGTATTGCAATGAGATCCCTCATAATATGTCTCACAACTTTGTAAGCCCAGTTCCTGGGAGATGCTGAGACTATAAGTTACCTGCTGAAATGAACATGCTGCCTGATTGGAAAATGAAGAAATCATATGATAGAACTGTCTGCTTTCTGAGGGCAGAGCACTGCTTTTATTCAACTACAAGGTGGTCCTTTTAGACCTAATAATAACAGGAAACTGCCTTTTTTAATAGACATCCGATACTCTTGTATTGTGATACGGTATTTCTCTAAAAGCATAATTTTTAGTGAACAGTACGCTTCTACCTTGCTTGTGCACATAGGTTATATATATATATATATATATATATATATATATACATATATACAATATAGTTTGTGCTGTATCTTTGATTATTTTCACTTTTATTCAATATGAGTGCAGAGCAGCTGAACAGTGATTGTGATGTCTGAACTAGTGTGACTACATGTGTATTTCAATAAATACTTGTGTAGAAAGAATGAGATTTATCTGCTGGTGTCTGCAATGTGCGCAGTTGTTGAGGACTATTAGCACTAATTAAACTGTCTCACTAGCACTACTAATGGGCCGTGAATCCTTGGAATTTCCTGCTGTGTCAGGCAATAAGGACCCACAACTTACTGCTAGGTATGATAACACATGTTATTAATGATGCAAGTAGATTTAAATTCTCAGTCTCACTGATGCAAGTAGATTTAAATTCTTAGTTGTACTGTACCTGCTGTGATGTTCCCATGCACAGGGCGTTTTGGGCCATCATCTTGATTAAAGTTGTGATACTCACGCAGCAGGAAACATATTACTTATTATGAATTTAATTCACTAGTGGCTCTAAAGTGTCCAAAATTTGTAATATTGTTCACCCTGCGTGATTAATTTTTTTGTATCTCTAAAGTACAGCCATGTGTATCTAAATGCATACAATGTTTATCTTTTTTACATTAAATCATTTTAATACTCATTTTTATTTGTTTTTGAAATATCATAAGGTAGAAGGAATGCCAGGATTACATTCACATATAAGAAAGCCATTAGTCAAAAATTTGTTATTTTTAAAATAGCATTTTCTTAAACATTGGCTGATTCAACTTTAGGTGTAAATCCATTTGCATGCTGTATCTTGCGTGAAATAGCTCTATGCATGCCCAGAAGCAGACCCTACGCCACTGAAAGTATTTGCATGCAATTCATGTACAAATGCAACTCACACTTACTACTACCTACTTGAAGGGGGGAATGAAGGTGGGAATGGGTGGATGGGCGTACAGTAAGTTAAGGGCATCTCTTAAGTACGTGTTTTTAGCCATATCACTTGCACAGCTACACAGCAGGTGTAAGTGCCGAATGATAGTAATGACTACATGTATGCGTGTTATAACATGTGTTTGTAAGAGAAACTATAAAAATGCATTTTATGTAGAATGCACATTAAGAACATCCTGATTTATGTATTTCATATAAAAAAATTCTAAAAAATGTTTTAATGAGACTTTATGTTGCACGTATGCATGTGTGTATCTTGCACTGTGTTCTGTCTATTAAACATGTGGCAAATAACGTTTAGGCAGAGCGTTGTCACGCGCTTGTACCCGCAAGTGGGTCCCAGCGCACTTACCTGCTCCAGTGGCGCTGAGCGCCGCGATCTTCTTATGGAGCCCACCATCTTGCTTTCTTGTATGCGCATGCGCAGACCCCATCTCCCTTTTTTTACCTCCCTGCCTGATTGTTTTAAACACAATCAGAGCAGCGGGGTAGCACACTGTCACTGCCGAGCGGACCTGCACATACTGTGCAGCCGCCGGCAGCCTCAGAAATTAGAAAGGGGGCGGGGCCTAAATCGCCCCCCCTAAAATCGCCCGGGGTATAGCAAAAGTCTGGATCCGCCCCTGCTGCCTGTCCTGATTGGCTCCTTCAGTCAGGTGCCTGTTCTTTGAGTTCATCTCTGTGTAGGTGCAAGACGTGGTTCCTGTGCTACTTAACACCCTCTCTGCAGTACATCTTTGCTATTTGACTCAACTCGTTGTTCCAGTGACTCTTTGCTGTGCTGTTCAGTGTCACCTTCTCGTGGTCAGTCTGTTGTACAGTGATACCCTCTCTGCAATCTATAGTCGCTATTGGGCTCAACTCGATGTTCCAGTGACTCATCATTGTGCTGTTCAGTTTAACCTCCTCGTGTACAAGCCCATTGTCTAGGGATTCCACTCCGATGACTGTTGCCACTCGTAACCTTGCGCTATTCCAGTGGCTCTCCATTTGCTGTTTGCTGTGTCCTTCCGCTGCCTGTTACCTGCTCTCAAGTCTCTTAGCGGGTCTTGTCTAGCACTCACGCAGAGGGCCACGACCTGCCGGGCAGTGGCCGCAAAGTCCATTCCTCCTTGCGGGGGTCCCTGGCGAAGACAACCTGCCTTGTTAGACTCCGCACCTGTGGGTAAGAGTAGTGTCAAACTAGACAAACCCAAGGGATCCAAAGTTCTCATCCATACTTTGTGAAAGGCGAACTCATACCACGATTAAAATGGAAACATTTGTTGAGATAGTTAGCACTTCTGTCTCACAGTACTGGGGTCATGAGTTAGATTCCCAACCATTCATGGCCTTATCTGTGTGGAGTGTGTATGTTCTCCCGGTGTTTGCATGGGTTTCCTCCGGGTGCTCTGATTTTCTCCCACACTCTAAATACATCCTAGTAGGTTAATTGACTGGTATGAAATTAGACTTAGGGCTAGATTTACTATCAGGCGTGATGCATGGCGGCTTCAAACCGCCATGCATCGCGGCGGTTTTCCGGCGTGTTTGCATTGCAAACAGCCGGATTTACTAATGGGCGCATTTCAGCTTCAATTTGAAGCCGCCGGCGATGTAACGGCGGGATGTAATGCTCAAAGCCGCCGGCGGCTTTGAATAGAACATGGCGCTTTTGCTTTAAATGACGGCGCTTTTGTGTAAAGGCGGTTTTTTTGAAAATTACACCTGTCTCCTGGCCTGTTACTATTGGCTATTTTCAAACTCAGGAGATTTGACATCACAAGCCCTATATAAACCACTGGCCTGACACTTTTTTCTCTGATAGGGTTTAGAGGAGTTTTGTGAGAGGAGTTTGGAGGATAGTGGTTTGCTGAGAGTTGGTGTTTGGTGGATTGGTGGAGCGATATCTGATTGAAGTGTGAGTAGTCCTGTGGTTTTTTCCTGTTTTGTACATTTATTTTCTCATTTATTTTCTGTCTTGTATTTTTTGTATTTGACTTGTCCTCTGTCTGTGTTACTTGTGTGTGACTGTGTGGAGAGTGTGTCTGTAGGTAGTGTAGTTTGTTCTTTGTGTTTGTAAGTCCTTCAGTGTTTTGTGTTTTTCTGTCTTCTGGGTAAAAATGTCCAGAGATAGGAGGGGAGCAGAGGCTGAGGAGAGGGAGATGGAGGTTGAGGGGTCAGAGGAGGGAGAGGGAGAGGTTGAGGAGACAGGACAGGGCAGGAAGACCAAGACAGGGAGGAATGTGCGCTTCTCACATGATGAGAATTGTGTGTTGGTGCACAATATCATTCCCTGCTACGAGGTGATCTTGGGGAACCTGGCAGCCCGGACTCCGCTAAGGCGGCGCCACCAATTGTGGGGGAGAGTGTGCGACGCTGTTAACGCGGTGGGCCCACTAAAGAGGACAGTGGCGCACTGCCGCAAGAGATTTTCGGACATTAAGAGGAGGTTGAAGGAAAAAATGGCCCAGGAAAGGAGGTCCACAAGGCGCACGGGTGGTGGCCCCCCACTTCGTATGGAGTACACCACGTACGAGGAGGAGCTGCGCCAGATAATGCCGGCAGAAATTGTAGAGGGCATAAATGTCCAGGACACCGACTCGCCCTCTTTTGGCCAAGTAGTTGGTGAGTTATTTGTTTTTTTTACCCTAACAGTATTTTAACTGCTTTTCTCTTTTTAAAACTGCTTTTCTCTTTTTAAAACTGCTTTTCTCTTTTTAAAACTGCTTTTCTCTTTTTAAAACTGCTTTTCTCTTTTTAAAACTGCTTTTCTCTTTGCAAAACTGCTTTTCTCTTTTTAAAACTGCTTTTCTCTTTTTAAAACTGCTTTTCTCTTTTTAAAACTGCTTTTCTCTTTGCAAAACTGCTTTTCTCTTTTTAAAACTGCTTTTCTCTTTGCAAAACTGCTTTTCTCTTTGCAAACGTTTTTTTTTTTATTTTTTGTTTTCTTTTTCAAAGTGTATATTTGCCTCTAATAGTTTGTAAAGGTTTTTTTTTCTCATAGAAAAAAAAAAAAATTGTAAACACATTTGTGCAATAAACAGTATATTTTGATTATTTTTTTTTTCTGGAAATACATTGTATGCTTTTTCTAATATATCCAGAATCGCCAGGACCGCAGTTCAGTCCCAGTGCCAGACCTACACCTCCACCTTCAGCGAGAGATTCGGGCACAGACGAGCAAGCAGGTGCGTGATTTCTGTTTAGGAGAGAAATAATGGAGTTACTTGATTTTCTGTGCAAATGTTGCTGTCAATGTTGTTTTTTGTTTTCTTTTTATTGTTTGCAATGAGAAGTTAGGGCTACATTTTACTCAACTGATATGTTGCCTATAGAAACCCATCAGAATATACCTTTACTTTATTTATTGCATTCAACAAAATGACAGCTAAAATCTGATTGGTTGCTATAGGCAACATCTCCACTTTTGATAGCATGCACTTTAGTCAAAATAACCCAGCATGTACTACACAGTCCTAATGATAATGGGTATTAAAAGGATAATAAGTGCATCCGTAAGCAGGTAGCATAGGACTAGAAATCAGGAATGCAAACATTGTGAAAGAATCTGTAGTTGCTAAAGATTATTCTTTCCTATCCAGTGTTCAGAATGCAATATACAAACATATTATATACTATATACTTACCGTCATTTTTCATACACAGGGCCCTCTTCATACCAGCCACCTCAGGCGGAGTCCCTGGAAATGTCCCCTGAGCCAGAGGATCTAACAACCATCACCCTGGTAACAGTGGATGCCCCTGTGTCTGGCCTCCAGGAAGTTTCACCTGGCCCTGCTGAACCATCACACCAGCAACCTGCACCTGCACCTATGGACCCAGCCAGAGAAATGGCGCTGTCTATTGGCGCATTCCAGCAGCAACAGACATTATTCATGGACAGGCAAACTGGGCACATGTCACAAATTGCGGCCCAGTTGAGGCGAATACACCGCTCCACGAGCCAAATCCCTGCTGCAATAAACCGGCTGGCGAGCGCTTTGGAGCAGACAAATGTGCAGCTGGCCCAAATGTCTGGGTCTGTGGACGCCATGCATTCCTCCATTCGCGAGGGGAATGCCAACGTTATCCGGCTGGCAGGCCAACTCCAGCAGGAACTGATTGCCCGCTTGCCGGCCCCTTTTTCATCGGCCTCCACCAGTGCCGCTAGCACGCCTACCACATCTCTACAGAGTACTCCTCCAAGGAGAGGTGCTCGCACCAGGGGTGGGCGAGGGAGGGGAGAGAGTGGCACCAAGCATAGCGATATGCCTGCAAAAAGACATCGCTAGCACAATGTTTGTTATTTATTAATGTTTTGTCAAGTTTCTATAACGATTATACGTTTTTATTTATTGTGTTCTGCAATAAATGCAGTTAAATTTCTATTGTGTCAGTCTTTCTTTTCTGCACATTAAACAAGAGTATTCTGATTTTTTAACAACTATGCACTAATTTCATGTAAACATTGACCTCTGACTGTCACATTCCAGGGATGTTCATATTTACCACATGAGGAGTACACACTATCCTGTTTTTAAAGGTTCCAATGTACAAAAAATTTACAATAAAATACTAAAATTGCACTCACATAAAACACATTTTTGAGCAAAAAATGCTTTTCATACTATGTACTTACACGTAAAGTAGTTTGTAATTAGACGGTCTCTAATCTCCCTTCCGCCCTCTGTGCTCTGCACATCACCAGATGTGACACGTACCCCTTCTTCTTCACTGTCTACTGCAATAATCGGTGGGGTAAGTTGATGTAAAGCCAGGTTATGCAGCAGACAGCAAGCCAGGACAATCTCAGATACCTTTTCAGGTGCATACATAAGCACCCCACCAGATTTATCAAGGCACCTGAACCTGGTTTTCAAGAGTCCAAACGTACGTTCTATGATACCTCTAGTGGTTATGTGTGCCTCATTGTATTGGTGCTGTGCAGGAGTCTGAGGATGCAGCAGAGGAGTCATGAGCCAGGAGCGACACCCATATCCTGAATCTCCTGCAATAAAAGTAAAATGTTAGCTCCCATTTACTTTGAGCATGTTGTACAGCAGTTAGCATATGTGAGTCCATTTGAGCAAGGATAAGGGATATATAAAACATGCAAAGTACATACCCAAAAGCCATCCCTCCGGCATTTCACCACTTTCAAATTTGGCATAAAGGGTAGACTGTCTCAGGATAAAGGCATCATGACATGACCCAGGATAGCCTGCAACAACACTCAATATACGCTGGTTAGCATCGCAGACAACCTGCACATTCAGGGAGTGGTAATGATGGCGATTAACAAAAACCTCTGCCCTGTGGTGAGGTGGTCTCAGGGCAATATGAGTGCAATCTATTGCACCCATTACATTAGGGATACCTGCGACCCTATAGAAAGCTCCCTTGAGCTCATGCCACTGTGACTCCTGGCTGGGGAAGCTGATATAGCTAGGGCACACTCTTTTAAGGGCACCTAAAACCTGTCCAAAATGCCTTGAAAATGTCGGCTGCGTTATGCCAATCACTCTGGAGGACACAGATTGAAAGGAACCTGTTGCCAAAAAGTGAACTGCACACAGTAGTTTGTGTAGTCCTGACACTGCATTAGAGCGGCTGGTTGTAGGCTCCAAATCATCCTTCACTTGCTCATACAGTGCCATGAGGTTAGTACGATTGAGGCGAAACATTTGTACTACCTCCACATCAGCCAAAGACTCCAGATTCAAACGCACTGAAAATGCACGTGGAGTGCGGGGTCTTTGCAGGCTCCGCGGAACAGATGCCAACTGCTGTTCATCCTCCTCCTCCTGGCGCCTTTCTGCCTCCATCAGGTAAAAAGCTGCAAACATACACTGGCAAGAATGCACCCCATTACCTGCAAAAGCCATTCTCCAACAAACCCACACCTGCCAAATAATGAGGGGCCCTTTTTGTAAGCATCATGATTAACTGCTGGGCAATAGACGGTGATTGTCTGTGATTGCTTCAGGCAGAAAAAACATTTTTCACATGTGGATTGCATTAGCATTAAAATAAGGGTTAACTATGTAATGCAACAATTCCCATCCTAGTTTCTTTGAGGCAACAGTATTCTAGTGGTTTTTTGGAAAGTACAAAACAACTAGAAAAGGAAAGGTGAAATGAGATTTTACTATGCAATCATACTGGGTGAAAAAATAATGGAAAAAAAAAAAAACAGTAGCCTGAAATTTCATGACACTTTGGCCATTTTCTATACACAGTCCTAATGGAGCAATCATTGGACATGAAATAGGCCTTTCTCTTATGGTCTGATTGGCAAAATACCTGAAACAGCACACTGTTTGAACCATCACGCCGCTCACAAGCAGCGCTTTCATTTTGGTCTTTTGAATGGCGGTTTTCCGGCGGCTTTATAAACCCCCTAATAGTAAATCCGGCTGTTTGTATGTTGAACATTGTTGAAACCGTCATGGCGATGTATACAGAGGCGGGTTTGGAAACATCATTTTTGCCCGTTTGGACGGCGGGTTTAGCCTTAGTAAATCCGGCGATGGCTAAACCGCCGCCAAATCCGCCGAAAGTCGGCGGATTTACAAACACGCCTGATAGTAAATCTAGCCCTTAGGGCTAGATTTACTATCAGGCGTGTTTGTAAATCCGCCGACTTTCGGCGGATTTGGCGGCGGTTTAGCCATCGCCGGATTTACTAAGGCTAAACCCGCCGTCCAAACGGGCAAAAATGATGTTTCCAAACCCGCCTCTGTATACATCGCCATGACGGTTTCAACAATGTTCAACATACAAACAGCCGGATTTACTATTAGGGGGTTTATAAAGCCGCCGGAAAACCGCCATTCAAAAGACCAAAATGAAAGCGCTGCTTGTGAGCGGCGTGATGGTTCAAACAGTGTGCTGTTTCAGGTATTTTGCCAATCAGACCATAAGAGAAAGGCCTATTTCATGTCCAATGATTGCTCCATTAGGACTGTGTATAGAAAATGGCCAAAGTGTCATGAAATTTCAGGCTACTGTTTTTTTTTTTTTCCATTATTTTTTCACCCAGTATGATTGCATAGTAAAATCTCATTTCACCTTTCCTTTTCTAGTTGTTTTGTACTTTCCAAAAAACCACTAGAATACTGTTGCCTCAAAGAAACTAGGATGGGAATTGTTGCATTACATAGTTAACCCTTATTTTAATGCTAATGCAATCCACATGTGAAAAATGTTTTTTCTGCCTGAAGCAATCACAGACAATCACCGTCTATTGCCCAGCAGTTAATCATGATGCTTACAAAAAGGGCCCCTCATTATTTGGCAGGTGTGGGTTTGTTGGAGAATGGCTTTTGCAGGTAATGGGGTGCATTCTTGCCAGTGTATGTTTGCAGCTTTTTACCTGATGGAGGCAGAAAGGCGCCAGGAGGAGGAGGATGAACAGCAGTTGGCATCTGTTCCGCGGAGCCTGCAAAGACCCCGCACTCCACGTGCATTTTCAGTGCGTTTGAATCTGGAGTCTTTGGCTGATGTGGAGGTAGTACAAATGTTTCGCCTCAATCGTACTAACCTCATGGCACTGTATGAGCAAGTGAAGGATGATTTGGAGCCTACAACCAGCCGCTCTAATGCAGTGTCAGGACTACACAAACTACTGTGTGCAGTTCACTTTTTGGCAACAGGTTCCTTTCAATCTGTGTCCTCCAGAGTGATTGGCATAACGCAGCCGACATTTTCAAGGCATTTTGGACAGGTTTTAGGTGCCCTTAAAAGAGTGTGCCCTAGCTATATCAGCTTCCCCAGCCAGGAGTCACAGTGGCATGAGCTCAAGGGAGCTTTCTATAGGGTCGCAGGTATCCCTAATGTAATGGGTGCAATAGATTGCACTCATATTGCCCTGAGACCACCTCACCACAGGGCAGAGGTTTTTGTTAATCGCCATCATTACCACTCCCTGAATGTGCAGGTTGTCTGCGATGCTAACCAGCGTATATTGAGTGTTGTTGCAGGCTATCCTGGGTCATGTCATGATGCCTTTATCCTGAGACAGTCTACCCTTTATGCCAAATTTGAAAGTGGTGAAATGCCGGAGGGATGGCTTTTGGGTATGTACTTTGCATGTTTTATATATCCCTTATCCTTGCTCAAATGGACTCACATATGCTAACTGCTGTACAACATGCTCAAAGTAAATGGGAGCTAACATTTTACTTTTATTGCAGGAGATTCAGGATATGGGTGTCGCTCCTGGCTCATGACTCCTCTGCTGCATCCTCAGACTCCTGCACAGCACCAATACAATGAGGCACACATAACCACTAGAGGTATCATAGAACGTACGTTTGGACTCTTGAAAACCAGGTTCAGGTGCCTTGATAAATCTGGTGGGGTGCTTATGTATGCACCTGAAAAGGTATCTGAGATTGTCCTGGCTTGCTGTCTGCTGCATAACCTGGCTTTACATCAACTTACCCCACCGATTATTGCAGTAGACAGTGAAGAAGAAGGGGTACGTGTCACATCTGGTGATGTGCAGAGCACAGAGGGCGGAAGGGAGATTAGAGACCGTCTAATTACAAACTACTTTACGTGTAAGTACATAGTATGAAAAGCATTTTTTGCTCAAAAATGTGTTTTATGTGAGTGCAATTTTAGTATTTTATTGTAAATTTTTTGTACATTGGAACCTTTAAAAACAGGATAGTGTGTACTCCTCATGTGGTAAATATGAACATCCCTGGAATGTGACAGTCAGAGGTCAATGTTTACATGAAATTAGTGCATAGTTGTTAAAAAATCAGAATACTCTTGTTTAATGTGCAGAAAAGAAAGACTGACACAATAGAAATTTAACTGCATTTATTGCAGAACACAATAAATAAAAACGTATAATCGTTATAGAAACTTGACAAAACATTAATAAATAACAAACATTGTGCTAGCGATGTCTTTTTGCAGGCATATCGCTATGCTTGGTGCCACTCTCTCCCCTCCCTCGCCCACCCCTGGTGCGAGCACCTCTCCTTGGAGGAGTACTCTGTAGAGATGTGGTAGGCGTGCTAGCGGCACTGGTGGAGGCCGATGAAAAAGGGGCCGGCAAGCGGGCAATCAGTTCCTGCTGGAG
This sequence comes from Mixophyes fleayi, assembly GCF_038048845.1. NCBI lineage: Eukaryota > Metazoa > Chordata > Amphibia > Anura > Limnodynastidae > Mixophyes > Mixophyes fleayi. The sequence goes on along the minus strand of NC_134405.1, from coordinate 254,132,102 downwards.
TTGGCCTGCCAGCCGGATAACGTTGGCATTCCCCTCGCGAATGGAGGAATGCATGGCGTCCACAGACCCAGACATTTGGGCCAGCTGCACATTTGTCTGCTCCAAAGCGCTCGCCAGCCGGTTTATTGCAGCAGGGATTTGGCTCGTGGAGCGGTGTATTCGCCTCAACTGGGCCGCAATTTGTGACATGTGCCCAGTTTGCCTGTCCATGAATAATGTCTGTTGCTGCTGGAATGCGCCAATAGACAGCGCCATTTCTCTGGCTGGGTCCATAGGTGCAGGTGCAGGTTGCTGGTGTGATGGTTCAGCAGGGCCAGGTGAAACTTCCTGGAGGCCAGACACAGGGGCATCCACTGTTACCAGGGTGATGGTTGTTAGATCCTCTGGCTCAGGGGACATTTCCAGGGACTCCGCCTGAGGTGGCTGGTATGAAGAGGGCCCTGTGTATGAAAAATGACGGTAAGTATATAGTATATAATATGTTTGTATATTGCATTCTGAACACTGGATAGGAAAGAATAATCTTTAGCAACTACAGATTCTTTCACAATGTTTGCATTCCTGATTTCTAGTCCTATGCTACCTGCTTACGGATGCACTTATTATCCTTTTAATACCCATTATCATTAGGACTGTGTAGTACATGCTGGGTTATTTTGACTAAAGTGCATGCTATCAAAAGTGGAGATGTTGCCTATAGCAACCAATCAGATTTTAGCTGTCATTTTGTTGAATGCAATAAATAAAGTAAAGGTATATTCTGATGGGTTTCTATAGGCAACATATCAGTTGAGTAAAATGTAGCCCTAACTTCTCATTGCAAACAATAAAAAGAAAACAAAAAACAACATTGACAGCAACATTTGCACAGAAAATCAAGTAACTCCATTATTTCTCTCCTAAACAGAAATCACGCACCTGCTTGCTCGTCTGTGCCCGAATCTCTCGCTGAAGGTGGAGGTGTAGGTCTGGCACTGGGACTGAACTGCGGTCCTGGCGATTCTGGATATATTAGAAAAAGCATACAATGTATTTCCAGAAAAAAAAAATAATCAAAATATACTGTTTATTGCACAAATGTGTTTACAATTTTTTTTTTTTTCTATGAGAAAAAAAAACCTTTACAAACTATTAGAGGCAAATATACACTTTGAAAAAGAAAACAAAAAATAAAAAAAAAAACGTTTGCAAAGAGAAAAGCAGTTTTGCAAAGAGAAAAGCAGTTTTAAAAAGAGAAAAGCAGTTTTGCAAAGAGAAAAGCAGTTTTAAAAAGAGAAAAGCAGTTTTAAAAAGAGAAAAGCAGTTTTAAAAAGAGAAAAGCAGTTTTGCAAAGAGAAAAGCAGTTTTAAAAAGAGAAAAGCAGTTTTAAAAAGAGAAAAGCAGTTTTAAAAAGAGAAAAGCAGTTTTAAAAAGAGAAAAGCAGTTTTAAAAAGAGAAAAGCAGTTAAAATACTGTTAGGGTAAAAAAAACAAATAACTCACCAACTACTTGGCCAAAAGAGGGCGAGTCGGTGTCCTGGACATTTATGCCCTCTACAATTTCTGCCGGCATTATCTGGCGCAGCTCCTCCTCGTACGTGGTGTACTCCATACGAAGTGGGGGGCCACCACCCGTGCGCCTTGTGGACCTCCTTTCCTGGGCCATTTTTTCCTTCAACCTCCTCTTAATGTCCGAAAATCTCTTGCGGCAGTGCGCCACTGTCCTCTTTAGTGGGCCCACCGCGTTAACAGCGTCGCACACTCTCCCCCACAATTGGTGGCGCCGCCTTAGCGGAGTCCGGGCTGCCAGGTTCCCCAAGATCACCTCGTAGCAGGGAATGATATTGTGCACCAACACACAATTCTCATCATGTGAGAAGCGCACATTCCTCCCTGTCTTGGTCTTCCTGCCCTGTCCTGTCTCCTCAACCTCTCCCTCTCCCTCCTCTGACCCCTCAACCTCCATCTCCCTCTCCTCAGCCTCTGCTCCCCTCCTATCTCTGGACATTTTTACCCAGAAGACAGAAAAACACAAAACACTGAAGGACTTACAAACACAAAGAACAAACTACACTACCTACAGACACACTCTCCACACAGTCACACACAAGTAACACAGACAGAGGACAAGTCAAATACAAAAAATACAAGACAGAAAATAAATGAGAAAATAAATGTACAAAACAGGAAAAAACCACAGGACTACTCACACTTCAATCAGATATCGCTCCACCAATCCACCAAACACCAACTCTCAGCAAACCACTATCCTCCAAACTCCTCTCACAAAACTCCTCTAAACCCTATCAGAGAAAAAAGTGTCAGGCCAGTGGTTTATATAGGGCTTGTGATGTCAAATCTCCTGAGTTTGAAAATAGCCAATAGTAACAGGCCAGGAGACAGGTGTAATTTTCAAAAAAACCGCCTTTACACAAAAGCGCCGTCATTTAAAGCAAAAGCGCCATGTTCTATTCAAAGCCGCCGGCGGCTTTGAGCATTACATCCCGCCGTTACATCGCCGGCGGCTTCAAATTGAAGCTGAAATGCGCCCATTAGTAAATCCGGCTGTTTGCAATGCAAACACGCCGGAAAACCGCCGCGATGCATGGCGGTTTGAAGCCGCCATGCATCACGCCTGATAGTAAATCTAGCCCTTAGTCTCTCTTGGTCTGTGTGAGTATGTATGTTAGGGAATTCAGACTGATTTAGAATTTAGACTGTATTTAGATAATGCAATTCATGTACAAATGCAACTCACACTTACTACTACCTACTTGAAGGGAGGATTGAGGGTGGAAAAAAAATGGGGCAGTCCCTGCCTCACTGAAGCTCCAAGCTTCAATGGGGCAGGGACTGATTTGAGTGAGTTCTCTGTACAGCGCTGTGGAATTAGTGGCGCTATATAAATAGTTGATGAGGATGATCCACTTGTATTTGAATACGGGTGTAAGTGCGTACAAGTTACATGCGTTTTTTTAAATGCAAGTTGCGTTCACTTTGCGTTCGAAGATGAATTAACCCTGTAGTTGCAATACCAACTGAAAGATACATTTGTAATAAAATGTCACATTTGAGAAAATATTCCCCAGCAGGGAAGTTGACGCAGTAGATTAGCCTACATACTTTATTATTCTACAACCTTTGCATTTCTAAAATATAAGTATTATGGCCTCTTCCACATGGGTGTTAATTAGGTATTCGACGTGTGTTTAAACTATGAAATGTGCTTTGATGTTGATAGTACAAAAACATTATGTAACTGAATGGATGCACACACACACACACACACACACACACACACACACACACACACACACACACACACACACATACATACACACACACTTTCTGTAAATTGTTTGCTTTGCTTTGCATCAATTTAGAATGCTGATGAAGTACATATGCTGCACGGAGGCTTTGAGACTTATTAATGAATGTAACAATCAGTTGAAGCGCGGTGCAGGGTTATCCTTACTCTTTTATCTACCGTTGTTTATTAAAGCCCATGTGCATTGTGGCAAAGTTTTAGAGGTTTCTCCTATAAATAGTTCATTTGAATAACTCTAAATAACGACAAAAAATATTTCTGTATTACTTCAACTACTACCCTGCTTGGTCTATTTCAAAATCGGATTTGTCGTATACTATGAATTTTTAACTCTTTACTTGCTACCACTGTTTCAGAGCAGTTAACAAAATGTGATCTGATGTGGAGAAAGCTGGGTCGCTAGCAACACTGGGAAAATTACTTTTTTAGTTTGTATTCTGAGATGATACTACTTTATAAAATATATATAATGCTTTGCTTACCCATTAACTGAAAGAAATGCATTAGTTTTAATATTTTATTGCTTCACGATAATGTGGAACTGCATTGCATCCTAGAAAATATCACCTCTGCTTAGTTTTATTAACTTATTTAATCTTAATAATTTATTTGATGTCTACTTTAGTTTAAAGGTTTTAGGCACCCTTTTTTTTATAGGATAGAGTGTTGCAGTTTTATTGGAAACCAGAACATTCCACTTTCATCGCAACCAGAAGTAAGTTTTAAAACTGTAGTCTGACTTAATTAAACGATTAGAGGTCAGATGTATAAAACACATCTTTGTGTTCTCCAGTGGACATTTAGGTTAGACATTCCGATAGAAGGATTCATGTTTCCGTAACAACCTTATGTTTTCCCACAATAGTAGCGAGGTCTATAAAAAACTTTCTCTATTGCTATTTATGCTAATGTCCAATGAAGTTACAAGACACATTCTAAAATGGAATACACAGCACAGAGGTTAAAGACAAACTAGAACTAATATACAAATTGATCAGGAGCTGGCTGGCAAATTATAACAGGGGGGGACTCGGCAAAAACCTATTAGGAAAATTTTAAAGGAAACAAGATACATGTAACCCAGTGATGCAGACCAAGTAGCTCAGTATGGAACTGGTCCGAGGGGCAGATGCCCCCTTGCCCACAGCCCAGCCAGCCCCTGAAATTGATCAATCACTTTGTTGAGAATTCATGGTATATTGGAATACTTCGCTGGATGGCAGCACCCAATTGGATGACTGTGCATCGTCAGTGAGCATGGTGGTACCTTATTGAACGGTCAGGCACTTATTCAGGTGCCACCATCCTGCAAGATAGTCTTACCTTATTATCATTGGAAACTTTTATCATTGACAGATGTCATATCAGTTACAGTGAACTTATCAGGATAGAGACATACTGTTTTTCAGCCAGAAGGGTGAAAGATCTGTTTAAGATTTTATACTCTAGTTATTATTTGAATGAAATGTCCTTCTTGTAGTAGTGCAGTTTCCTGCTGTGTCTTTTATGGATTCATTAAAAATGCTGCTAATGGCAGTTTGACTTTCTTTCCAATATAATTTGAAAAATCTTTATATTTAAAATATATCGTAATATTAACTTGCCTTGCTGCTAAAGGCAAGTCACCATCAGTATACTGGTAAAAGTGGCAATTTTCCAGGCTTGTTTAATACTTCTCTGGCAATTAGGAAGATTTACAAAGTGAACACTTGTGCTGGATAGATCCTTGTAGATTTATTTTAGGTTTTGACAGCTGTATATTTACAAAAAGGACAAATGATTGCACTAATCTTCTAACATAGCTCATATTGCTATCAGTAAATGAAATACCTGTGATTCCATTTGGTATAGTGTCAAAGTTCCATTTTTACTTTTACATCCTTGTATCGGTTGTATCTCATATTACTCTGGCAAAAACTCTTGTCTACATATATAAGTATATTAAATGAACCTATCTGACAACTTTAGGTTTGGATTGAATACTTTTGTGTGTTACTAGTTTTAGATTTGAAGTACGTGTGGAGATTACTTTAATTAAACGTAGGTCAACTTTGGCCTCTTATGGCACATATAAGGAAATGTTTAGACAACCTGCTGCCTGAGGCAGCAACTTATCTCTTCTACAAATTTCTATAAACACTGATATATAAATTGTGAACACTTTAAAAGTCAAATATTGAAACTTGAAATCATTGCTAGATCTAACAACAAGCTGAAATGGGAAATCTGTCCCATTGTGATTAATATAATCACATTGAATGAATTCAATGTTATTATATTAATATTTGTTGTATATTAATATGCTTTTAAAACGGTTAAAAGGGGTTTGATAGTCTGCAAAGCAAGCTTCTGCAAATATGGAATTTATTGTACATTTAAAAAGCAGGTTTGTTACAATTTCTACTCTGCTAGCAGGTTCTCCACCCTGATGAATATAACTGTCTATGTAACAAATATATAAGCTTCATATAACGAGAAAATGTTTATTCAGTCACAAAAACATTAGTTAGGTTAGACCATGGCTCTCAGTCAGCGTTCCATTTCATCCCAAAGGTGTTTGATGGGGTTGACGTCAGGACTCTGTGTAGGACAGTCAAGTCCTTTCAACCCAATATTGGCAAACCAATTGTCACGGGCACTAGGAGTCTTTGTCCAGGATATCACCAGATGATGTTCTTACCAGAGTAATATAGCTGGTACTATGGTCCTCTAGTAGCAGGGTGACAACGGAACAGGAGAATCAGCAGATGGTGAGAGAATGCTCAAGGAAAGTCTATGACTAGCAGCAACTGGTAATGACTTAGATGTATGAACACGAGGAACCAGATGGACAAGTAAATGTGAGGAGAGTCAGTGGTCTGCGTACAGCAAGTTGTACCACTGTCTATAGTGAAGGAATGGGTTCCAGGTGCGAATAGGTAACGGGGAAGTCAGTGGTCTGCGTACAGCAAATTGTAGCACTGCTTATGTGAGAGGATACTTGAAACTGGTGCCAATGGGAAACAGGAGTCAGTGGTCTGCGTTCAGCAAGTTGTACCACTGCCATATATATGTGAGGAGGGGCACGAGGAGATGAATGGAATACAGAGGATACACGGGGGGCACACGGAACTTGATCCCACAATGATAACCACAATACAATAATAACTGACAAGTGCTGCTTGAAGTATAAAAAGTCACTATAGAGATCCAGGTAATAGGAAACAAAGTCAATAGTAACAATAGCTTCAGTAGATGGAAGACTCCGGAGATGAACACAACACAGTCCAGACGGATATGCAATACAATAGCAAAGTCAATGGAAAGTATGCATACCGCGGTTCAGGAGAGCAGGCTGTCAAGGAGAAGTGCAGGGATACCTGAATGGCTGAAAGCCGGCAGGAGGAGAGACCACTGGAGGATGGAAGCGGTAATAAGGTTGGTGCAGCGCACGAAAGGTAACCAGTAATCAAAGGAGCAATACTCAGGAAGCAGTAGTAAGTAAAACTGGAAACATGATGAACACGGGAGAGTTGAGGCTGTCTGGTATCTGGCAGTAGTAGCGGAGGCAGCGGAGGGGAGACACGCTGAACACAGGAGAGTAGAGACGATCTGGAATCTGGCAGCAGTAGTAGATAGGAATCAGTGGAGAGCTGACACGATGAACACAGGAGAGTTGAGACGGTCTGGAACCCGGCAGTAGTAACGGAGGCAGCGGAGAGCAGACACGCTGAACACAGGAGAGTTGAGGCGGTCTGGAATCCGGCAGCAGTAGCAGATAGGAATCAGCTGAGTGCAGACACAATGAACACAGGAGAGTTGAGACGGTCTGAGATCCGACAGCAGTAGCAGATAGGAATCAGCTAAGTGCATACACGATGAACACAGGAGAGTTGAAGTGGTCTGGAAACCACAATCGTAGTAGACAGGAATCAGCTGGAGCTGAATACACGAGGAAACACAGGAACACCTTCAGAGGCTCATGGGGAATGAGACTCCAAGATCAGGCAACTAGGTAATGATCACAGGTGGTTTAAATAGGGAGGGTTGCCTGATCATCCAATTAATTAAAAGCAACAGGTACTGAAGGTTTCATAAGGGCTGCACATGCGCAGACCCTCAGGATGGCGGACGGCCACGGTTCCTGAACACAGGAGAAATGGCACTCACAGTCCGGTGAGTGAGAGTACCCCCCCTTTTAAAGGTGGGCACAGAACACATGGAACCGGTTTTGTCCGGAAACTTGGAATAAAACTTCTTAAGAAGAGCTGGAGCGTTGAGATTTTCTGCTTTAATCCATGAACGCTCTTCAGGACCAAAGCCCTTCCAATGAACGAGGAAACGAAGAACTCCTCGCGAAATTTTTGCATCTAATATGTGAGTAATCTCAAAGTCCTCCTCTTGATGAGCTTGAACTGGCCAAGGTGCTGAAAGAGGGACCGAGAAACGGTTGATGATAAGAGGTTTGAGCAAAGACACATGGAAGGCATTGGAAATACGAAGGTTCTTAGGTAGTAGAGGTTTGAAACAAACTGGATTTATCACTTGAATGATCCTATATGGACCAATAAAACGAGGAGCGAACTTCATAGAAGGGACCTTCAAACAAATATTTTTGGTTGATAACCATACACGATCTCCAATTTTAAGTGGTGGAATAGCCCGTCTCTTTTTATCTGCAAAAGACTTATATCTGGCAGATGTCTTCTTTAAACAGGTTTTGACCTGAGACCAAATATTTTTGAAGGTCTGACAAACAGTCTCTACAGCAGGAACTTGGGTGGGAGGGAGGGCAGGAAATTCCGGAAAAGACGGATGGTGACCGTAAACCACAAAGAATGGAGTTTTAGAAGATGATTCATGATACATGTTGTTATGAGCGAATTCAGCCCATGGAAGCAAATCTACCCAGTTGTCTTGGTTGGCTGAAGAGAACATCCTTATAAAAGTCTCAAGATCTTGATTGACCCTTTCGGTTTGTCCGTTTGATTGAGGATGGTAGGAGGATGAGAGTGATAATCGGATACCCAAGGTCTTACAAAGGGCCCGCCAGAATCTGGAAACGAATTGCACTCCTCTATCTGAAACAATCTCGGAAGGACATCCATGAATACGGAAGATTTCTTTGATGAAATAATCAGCCAGAGTAGATGAAGAAGGTAAACCGGTCAAAGGAACGAAATGTGCCATCTTCGAAAATCTATCCACCACTACCCAAATAGTATTGCACTTTTTACTAGGAGGAAGATCAGTGACAAAGTCCATACTAATATGGGTCCACGTCTTGGAAGGAATGGGTAGTGGTTGAAGCAAACCCGCTGGAGTTCTGCGGGGAGTCTTAAACTGGGAACACAATTCACAAGCAGCCACAAAATCTTTGACATCTCTCCTCATAGAAGGCCACCAGTAACTTCGAGAAAGAATTTCAAAAGTCTTGCGTTCACCAGAATGTCCAGAAAAACGAGAAGAGTGAAACCACGAAAGGATTTTCTTCCTAAGAGCAGGAGGTACGAGGGTTCTCCCAAATGGTAGCACCTTAGTGGAAGAAGCAGCCAGAGAAACACATTTGGGGTCTAATATAGAGTGGTTAGGACCATCTTCCACGTCTGAGGACGTCACAAAAGCTCGAGATAGGGCGTCTGCTTTTTTATTTTTTGCAGCTGGTTTGAAGGTTATGATTAGTTCAAAACGAGAAAAGAAAAGAGACCATCTTGTTTGACGAGGATTCAAACATTGAGCAGACTGTAAATATGACAAATTTTTATGATCAGTAAAAATTGTCACAGGATGACGAGCTCCTTCCAACAAATATCTCCATTCCTCTAATGCTACTTTTATAGCCAGCAACTCCTTGTCCCCGATGGTATAATTCTTCTCTGCAGGCAGAAGACCCCGAGAGTAAAAGGCACAAGGATGGAATTTTTGTTGCTCCGATCTTTGGGAGAGAATGGCTCCTAAGCCAACATTAGAGGCATCTACCTCTAGGAAGAAGGGAAGCGTCACATCAGGCTGTCGAAGAACAGGAGCGGAGGAGAAGGACTCTTTGAGAAACTGGAAAGCTTGAAGGGCCTCAGAGGACCATTGTTTAGTATTGGCCCCTTTACGAGTTAGGGCCACAATAGGAGATGCAATCGAGGAAAAATCTTGAACGAAGCATCTATAGTAATTGGCAAAACCTAAAAAACGCTGAATTGCACGAAGAGTAGTTGGCTGAGGCCAATGTAATACAGCATTCACCTTTTCTGGATCCATCTGAAGACCAACTCCGGAGACAATATATCCCAGAAATGGAATCTGGGGCAACTCGAATGAACATTTTTCTAACTTGCAGAATAATGAATTTTTTCGGAGTCTGGAAAGGACCTCTGTCACATGTTGATGATGAGAAGGCAGGTCCTGAGAAAAGATTAATATGTCGTCCAGATAGACGACACAAACATATAACAAGTCCCGGAAGATCTCATTAATGAAACCCTGGAAAACAGCGGGGGCGTTACATAACCCGAAGGGCATTACTAAATATTCATAATGCCCAACTCTGGTGTTGAAAGCTGTCTTCCATTCGTCACCGGACCTGATTCGAATTAAATTATAGGCACCACGAAGATCCAACTTGGTAAAGATCCGGGCTCCCATGATACGATCAAATAACTCAGTAATTAATGGAATGGGATACCGATTTTTGATAGTTATGGCGTTAAGTCCACGGAAATCTATGCAAGGACGTAATGACCCAACCTTCTTTTTTACGAAGAAAAAACCTGCTCCAGCGGGAGAGGTAGAAAGGCGAATAAATCCTCGCTGGAGATTCTCTTTGATGTACTCAGATGTGGCTTGAGTTTCAGGTAATGAAAGTGGATACACACGACCCCTGGGAGGAGTCTTGCCAGGTTGAAGATCAATCGGACAGTCCCACGAACGATGATGAGGAAGACGTTCAGACTGAAGTTTATCAAATACATCGGCAAAAGAAGCATACTGAGGAGGAAGTCCCGGTGACCAAGGTGAAATGGAGGATTGCTGTATCTTGAGAGGAACGACTTGAGAGAGGCAACGAAGATGACACTCAGACCCCCAAGACGTAACTTGAGGAGTGTGCCAGTCAATCTGGAGAGAATGACGTTGAAGCCATGGAAGGCCTAATACAATCAGACTGGTAGTAACAGGAAGAATTAAAAATGAAATTTCCTCCTGGTGTAATACACCAATTTGAAGGGTTACTGGAGACGTACTCTGGGTGATGAGACCATTAATAATGCGTGATCCATCGATAGCAGTCACAGTAATTGGTATTTTCAAAGTAATCACTGGTAGGGACCATTGATTCACGAGGGATTTAGAAATAAAATTTCCTGCAGCTTCAGAGTCAATAAGTGCTTGGGACATGAAAGATTTGGTAGCAAAGGAAACAGTAACATCAAAAGCACAAACTTTTAATTTCGTAGAACATGGAGAGGACTCCAGGGACCCTAACTTAACATCTCCAGAACTGGTTAGGGCCTGGCATTTCCCGATTTTTTAGGGCATGAATTGAGCATATGAGTAGAATCAGCACAATAGATACAAAGTCTATTTTTTACTCTTCGGTCCCTCTCCTCTGAAGTTAATTTGGAGCGACCTATCTCCACAGGTACTACCGGAGATAAAACTTGGCGAACTTGAGGACTTGAGCGAAGAGGTGCTTTATATAAAGTTGTTTTTTCAGACTCTCTTTCATGAAATCTCATGTCTACACGATGGCAAAGAGAAATCAAATCTTCTAGAGAAGTAGGTAATTCTTGAGTAGTCAGTGCATCTTTAATTTTATCAGAAAGCCCCTGCCAGAAGGTGGCAATTAAAGCTTCAGTGTTCCACTGAAGTTCAGAGGCTAATATCCGAAATTGAATGACGTACTGGGCTACAGTAAGAGAACCCTGACGTAGACGGAGGATGCTGGATGCAGCGGAAATAACACAACCAGGTTCATCAAATACACTTCGAAACGTGGAAATAAATTTGGCACTATCTTGTAATAATGGATCATTTCTCTCCCACAGAGGGGTAGCCCATGCGAGAGCTTGTCCGGAAAACAAAGAAATGAGATAGGCCACTCTGGAACGATGAGAAGAGAAATTGTGAGGTTGAAGCTCAAAATAAACTGAGCATTGATTTAGAAAACCCCTGAATGTTTTGGGGTCTCCATCATATTTTGAAGGAGTAGGCAGGTGTAGCGTGGAAGCAGTAGACACCTGGAATGGCACTGGGGAAACGGATGAAGGCACAGGAGCATCAACAGTAGCTGTGATATTTTGCGCAGAAGTTCCTTGGGAGGCTAACGCCTGGCAACATTGCAGCAATTGTTGTTAGCGAACATCCTGTTGTTCAATACGGGTAACCAGATACTGCAGCATCTCTTTAGCTGTAGGTTCCGATCCTGGGTCTGTCAGGGCCTGATCTTACTGTCACGGGCACTAGGAGTCTTTGCACAGGATATCACCAGATGATGTTCTTACCAGAGTAATATAGCTGGTACTGTGGTCCTCTGGTAGCAGGGTGACAACGGAACAGGAGAATCAGCAGATGGTGAGAGAATGCTCAAGGAAAGTCTATGACTAGCAGCAACTGGTAATGACTTAGATGTATGAACACGAGGAACCAGATGGACAAGTAAACGTGAGGAGAGTCAGTGGTCTGCGTACAGCAAGTTGTACCACTGCTATAGTGAGGAGGAATGTCCAGGAGTAGAGAGGAGGTAGTGAAAGTCAGTGGTCTGCGTATAGCAAGTTGTACCGCTGCCTATAGTGAATGAATGGGTTCCAGGTGCAAGTAGGTAACGGGGAAGTCAATGGTCTGCGTACAGCAAGTTGTACCACTGCTTATGTGAGAGGATACTTGAAACTGGTGCCAATGGGAAACAGGAGTCAGTGGTCTGCGTTCAGCAAGTTGTACCACTGCTATATATATGTGAGGAGGGGCACGAGGAGATGAATGGAATACAGAGGATACACGGGGGGCACACGGAACTTGATCCCACGATGATAACCACAATAGAATCATAACTGACAAGCGCTGCTTGAAGTATAAAAAGTCACTATAGAGATCCAGGTAATAGGAAACAAAGTCAATAGTAACAATAGCTTCAGTAGATGGAAGACTCCGGAGATGAACACAACACAGTCCAGACGGATATGCAATACAATAGCAAAGTCAATGGAAAGTATGCATACCGCGGTTCAGGAGAACAGGCTGTCAAGGAGAAGTGCAGGGATACCTGAACGGCTGAACGCCAGCAGGAGGAGAGACCACTGGAGGATGGAAGCGGTAATCAGGTTGGTGCAGCGCACGAAAGGTAACCAGTAATCAAAGGAGCAATATTCAGGAAGCAGTAGTAAGTAAAACTGAAAACATGATGAACACGGGAGAGTTGAGGCTGTCTGGTATCCGGCAGTAGTAGCGGAGGCAGCGGAGAGGAGACACGCTGAACACAGGAGAGTAGAGGCGGTCTGGAATCCGGCAGTAGTAGCGAAGGCAGCGGAGGGGAGACACGCTGAACACAGGAGAGTAGAGACGGTCTGGATTCCGGCAGCAGTAGTAGATAGGAATCAGTGGAGAGCTGACACGATGAACACAGGAGAGTTGAGACGGTCTGGAACCCGGCAGTAGTAACGGAGGCAGCGGAGAGCAGACACGCTGAACACAGGAGAGTTGAGGCGGTCTGGAATCCGGCAGCAGTAGCAGATAGGAATCAGCTGAGTGCAGACACAATGAACACAGGAGAGTTGAGACGGTCTGAGATCCGACAGCAGTAGCAGATAGGAATCAGCTAAGTGCATACACGATGAACACAGGAGAGTTGAAGTGGTCTGGAAACCACAATCGTAGTAGACAGGAATCAGCTGGAGCTGAATACACGAGGAAACACAGGAACACCTTCAGAGGCTCATGGGGAATGAGACTCCAAGATCAGGCAACTAAGTAATGATCACAGGTGGTTTAAATAGGGAGGGTTGCCTGATCATCCAATTAAGTAAAAGCAACAGGTACTGAAGGTTTCATAAGGGCTGCACATGCGCAGACCCTCAGGATGGCAGACGGCCACGGTTCCTGAACACAGGAGAAATGGCACTCACAGTCCGGTGAGTGACACCAATTGTTAATGGACCTTCATTATCCTCATCATCGACATCGTCAACATTTATTTATATAGCACTAGCAAATTCCGTAGCGCTTTACAATTGGGAACAAACATTAATAAAACAATACTGGGTAATACATACAGACAGAGTGGTAAGAGAACCCTGCTTGCAAGCTTACAATCTTTGGGACAATGGGAGTTTGAAACACAAGGGCATGTGCTACATCATATTGCACACTGGACCAGCTAGAATGCAAATGTAAAAGTATTGAGTGGGCTGTGTGTGCACCAATGTTGGTCAGAGGGTTGTTGTCTTGTGTTAGCTGTGTAGAGGGTGGTAATAGGGGAGATTAAGATGTGGTTGAGGAATATCATAAGCTTGTCTGAAGAGGTGGGTTTTCAGCGAACGCTTGAAGGTTTGGAGACTAGTGGAAAGTCTTACTGGGTGAGGGAGGAAATTCCACAAAGTGGGTGCAGCCTGAAAAAAGTCCTGTAACCGAGAATGGGTGGATGTGATGAGAGTGGAAGAGAGACGCAGATCTTGTGCAGAACAGAGGTGTCGAGTTGGGAGATATTTTGAGACAAGTGAGGAAATGTATGTCGGTCAAATTTTGTTGACGGCCTTGTATGTTAGTAGAAGAATTTTATATTGGATTCGTTGAAATACAGGCAACCAATGTAGAAACTGAGTGTGGCTCAGCATAGGAAGAAAGGTTAGCAAGGAAAATCAATCTAGCCGCTGCATGCATAATAGATTGTAGGGGTTCAAGTCTGACTTTGGGAAGACCAGTAAGGAGGGAATTGCAATAGTCGATGCGGGAGATAATGAGTGCATGAATTAATGTTTTGCAGTGTCTTGTGTGAGATATGTGCATATTATGGAAATGTTTTTTAGATGTATGTAACATGATTTAGATATGGAGTTGATGTGGGGAATAAATGATAGTTGTGAGTCAAGGATTACACCTAAGCAACGAGCTTGCAGGGTGGGATTTATGGTCATGTTATCAACAGAAATAGAAATGTCAGGCAGGAAGCTTCTGTTTTTGGGTGGGAATATTATTAATTCATTTTTTGAAAGATTGAGTTTGAGTTGGCGAGAAGACATCCAAGATGAAATGGCAGAAAGACAGTCAGTAACGTGAGACAACACAGATGGTGAAAGATCAGGAGAGGATAGATAGATTTGTGTAACATCCACATAGAGATGATACTGAAATCCAATGGAGCTTATTAGTTTTCCAAGAGTAGTGGTGTAGATAGAGAATAGCTGAGGACCTAGGACTGAGCCTTGCGGTACTCCAACTGATAAAGGAAGCGTAGCAGAGTTGGATCCAGAGAAATTAACACTGAAAGAGTGATTAGATAGGTAGGATGAGAACCAGGATAGGACAGTGCCTTCAAGAATTAGGGATTGTAGCATTTGTATGAGGAGAGTGTAGTCAACAGTGTCAAATGCAGCAGAGAGATCCAGGAAAATTAGAAGAGAGTATTGGTTTTTAATTTTTGCTGTGAACAAATCATTAACAACCTTGGTCAGCGTAGTCTATGTGGAGTGTTGAGAGCGAATGCTCTCAAACAACCTATTCCACAGAATAGGTTGTTTGCTTTAAGAAAGTGTGTGAGGCGAGTGTAGACAATTCTCTTGAGAAGCTTGGAGGGTCATGGGAGCTGTGAGATGGGGTGGTAATTTGCGAGAGAGTTAGGGTCAGAATTTAGTTTTTTTTAAATTGGAGTAATCACTGCATGCTTGAATAGTGATGGAAAAATACCAGTAGAAAGAGATAGATTACAGATTTTAGTTAGAGGGGGAATGAGCACAGGAGACAGGGATCTACTAATTTGTGAGAGAATGGGATCAAGAGAACAGGAGGTAGAGTAGGAAGATGAGAAGAGAGTAGAGACTGCCTCTTTATTTGTGGGATCAATTGAAGAGAGAGTGTTAGTGGGTGCTAGAAAGGAATTGAGCTGATTGCTTGTCGAGGGGGATGATACCATTTCAAGTCTGATCTTATCTATTTTGTCCTTGAAATAGGAAGCAAGATCCTGGGCACGGATGGTAGTTGAAGGATATGGGGCGGGAGGATTCAGAAGAGATGTAAATGTGTTAAAAAGGCGTTTGGAGTTGAAGCCTGAGCATAGATGTGAGATTGGAAGTATGTTTGTTTTGCAGTGTCCAGGGCATTTCTATAGGAGTGGTAGATACCAGTATATGTGATGAAATCATTAGAGGTACAAGATTTACGCCAGTGGCGTTCTGCTTTACGAGAAGGTTTTTGTAGAGTTCGTGTTACTTTAGTCTGCCACGGTTGCCAACTTGATCAAGGGCAGTTGCTAGGGTTTGGTGAAAATGGGGTACTGCCCGATCAGGGCAGGAGAATGTAGACATTGGGGAGAGAAGGTGTTGGAGAGAGGTGAAAAACTGTTGAAGATCAATAGAGTTAATATTCCTACAGTTGTGAGGAGGCTTGGAGGAGTTAGTCACTAGGGAGGGTAAAGAACTGTGGGTGAGCGAGTAGCTAATAAGGTGATGATCCGAGAGGGGGAAAGATGTGTTAAGGTAATAAGAAACTGAGCATAGTCTAGAGAAAATAAGATCAAGACAGTGGCCATCCTGATGAGTAGCGGATTCAATCCACTGGGAGAGGTCAAGTGTGGAGGTTAGAGAGAGTAGTTTGGAAGCAGCATTGCAGCGTGGAATAGATGGTGGGGATGGTGGGGATGTCAGAGAATAAGAAGTGAGGGAGAAGTGTTTAAGAAATTGTTGGTGTGGTCCAGGGGGGCGATAGATGACAGCAACACGCATAGAGAACGGGTTAAAAATCCTAACAGCATGTACTTCAAAAGATGTGAACGTGAGTGATGGGACATTTGATAGAACTGTGAACGTGCACTGTGGGGAGAGAAGTAGTCCAACCCCCCCTCCTCCTTGTCTGCCTCCTGGTCTGGGGTTGTGGGTGAAATGGAGACCACCATGTGAAAGGGCTGCAGGTGAGGCAGTGTCTGATTGCGTGAGCCATGTTTCTGTTATTGCTAGAAGGTTTAGGTTGTTTGAGAGGAAGAGATCGTGTACAGAGGTAAGTTTGTTACAAAGAGAGCGTGCATTCCAAAGGGCACATTTAAAGGACTTTGGAAGAGAGGGGAGACAGGTGATGCATTTGAGATTTGCTGGATTTCGGTTGTGTTTATATATATGCGTGTGGGAGAAGTGAGGGGGACCTGGATTAGGTGATATATCCCCAGCTAATAGCAGCAGGGAGGAAGAAAGGTAGGAAAGATGATTGTAAGATGTGTGTCTTTTTAGCTTCTGGCGACAGGGTGAGGCTGTTAAAGTTATTGAATTTAAATAGGAAAAGAGTTCATGAGTGTTCACTAGAGGTGAGTGAAGTAATGATGGGGCAATGGGGACAGAGGTGTGTGTTGCAGGATGGGTGAGGGATGATATAGTCCTAAAGATAATGCCATGAAAAGAGAGAAAGAAAAATATTTTGGCAAGCATTAGGATTAGTAAAATTGCAAAAATTAAGGAATAATAAGAATTATCTAATTGCAATGTCCTGTGTAATCAGAGAAGTAGTGCAGAGGGAGGCTGCAGCAAATGTAGTTTATTCCTGGATGTCTGGATAGTATACAGTAATTATGTGGAGAGCCATGTGGGGGACTGGGTGGAAGTGTTGAATGGAGAGAAATAAAGAGCAGGGGACTGAGTAGCTGAGTTTTTGCAGAGTCATGAGAGAGGAGAGTGGTTCAAAATCAGTATCATTTCTTCCTACTTGTGATGGCAGACAAAGTCTTAAGTAGAATTGAAAGCATAATGATGAGATAGGGGACTGAAATAGCTCTAGCATGGGTAGGGAGTGCCTGAGCAAGTAGTACAGCAGGTTGATTAAACGGAGGCAATGTTGCACGTAAAATAAACTGACAAATAAAACAAACGTTCATGAGTTGAGTAGACAATAAGATCAGAGTCCATAACAGTCTTCATGTTGTGAAGCCTGTAGCCAGAGAGAGATGGAAACATCAGCGGTAGAATATGGAGTTTCAAGTGAATACTGACTGTTGTCCTTGTGTTCCTGTAATAATAAGCAGAATGTTCTTCTCCTGTTTCCTCCTGTTTAAGTCCGAATTATGCTGTTTAAATTTTTTGTTTTACACTTGTATCTATACACACTAGCTATGCAGCCATTACTGGCTTACAGCCATTCTACAATGAATATATAAGGTTAACAAACACATGTGATCAGTGTTCTTCAATCAAGCTCTCAATAAACTCCCCCAACAAACCCTAGCAATAAAAGATTTAAACAAACAAACAGTGAAAGGACAGCATGTCATTAGAAATAAAATTGCACTTTATTACTTCAGATCATATTCTTGCTTTGTAAACAGGGGCATTGTCATGCTGAAACAGGAAATTAACTTTTACACACTGTTGCCTCAAAGTTGGAAGCACCCTATTCTCTAGAATTTAAATTTAAACAGTAGCATTAATATTTCCTTTCACTGGAACAAAGGGGCGGTGCACAACAAGAGTACTCTCTGATGTGACAGAAAACGTGTAGAGTAAAATAAAGCAAGATGATAAATGGATAATAACAAGATACAATATTTTTTGAATAGCAGGATTATCTGAACAATAATGCACAGAAGATAAAAAGACAAAATTCCAATATCTGAATGCAATTGTCATTAAACAGTTTTAGTACAATAGATTAATGAATAGTTGAAATGTTGTTAAGACACTTTAAATGACTTCTAGGCAGGGTAATATACTCAATTCTGAATAAGGAGAATGAGGCAGTATATCAATACCATGTCACTTACTCTTAGCTTAAATCATGGGCTAATATGGTAGCCCATGAGTTTAACTGGGACGTTACACCTGTCAAACCATAATGCAGGTGTCCTAAGGCGAGTTCAGGGAGGACAGAAACCTCCCGTGGAGCAGAAGGGCAAAAGAAGGGATTTACTTTTAATTTCAAGTACACACCCTGATGCAAAAAAATGAATACAGGAGACAAGGACAAAATGGAGATGCTAACACTGATGGCAAATGTACATTCTAGACCATAAATGGGCTTAAACTAAAAGTAGATGAGATAGCAATAAACTGTATTACAACTATAATGATAATAATATGAAAAATAGCAACTCTGATGAACAACAATGTAACAATGTAACAAGGTAACTGAATATAACTTGAAATACGGAGATGACAATGGTAATGGGGGTTTTAGTCCCAATGCTAGTATTATAGTAATTGGGAGTTACTCTCCGCAGCAAAAGCCAATATAGATGTGGCAGCAGCAACAATAGCAGTAAAAACCCGGCAAAGAGAAAGAACGAGCAGCAGACAACTGGGACACCTCTGGGCTCTCCCCCCGTATCCTTGGGTTGGACTTTACTCTCTCTGTTCTTTATCATCTATTTATTTATATAGCGCCACTAATTCCGCAGCACTGTACAGAGAACTCATTCCCATCTGTCCTCCCGGAGTTTATAATCTAAATCCCCTAATATACACACATAGACAGAGAGAGACTAAGGGCAATTTAATAGCAGCCAATTAACTCCACACAGATAAAGCCATGGTCGGGAATCGAACTCATGACCCCAGTGTTGTGAGGCAGAAGTGCTAACCACTAAGCCACCATGCTGCCACACCCTACCTGTCAATGAACTCCTAGGACCCAGTTAATAAATATTAATTAATGAAATACCAGCCTTCCAATCTTCCAACAATTATGTACAGATTCCCAACATGTTTCTTGCTCTATAGGACATTTTTTCAGAGGAAATGCAAACTTTTGTGTAATAAGTTTGTCTCTTCTCTTCAGCAGTGAAAAGGATTGACTGCTTTAAAAGTAAAACTACATGAAATGGAACCAAAGGACATAGCTTTCAAAGGATTTATGGTTGGTAATAAAAGGACATATAAAAGGCCTAGTAGTACACAGCAGATAAAAATATAGCTTCCAATTGTACTGATCAAATCACATCACAAGGTTTTCACCCAGAGCATATATCACACTACTCCTGTTGTCTGCGTCTAATTCACTTGATTGATTCTGTCAGTATGATATGAATAAAGAAAGTTGCCTGTAATTTTCTACTGCAAAGTTTATTGTAATGTTCTCATATCAAACTCATACTAGAAAAGAATGAACTGACAAACTGATCCGACTTTCAAGAAAATCTATGGATTGTGTAGGTGTATATTTTTATTGAGCTGATTTATTTTCCTTTACAACATATCATGATCTAATATTTTATTTGCTGTTTTTCATTAGTTACATATTTCTCAAAGCACTTTATATTTGCAGTGCATCTGTTTGTTACAACAGCTCATTAATTTTGATTTCAAATTAGCAGCTTTAAATGGATCCCCCTTATTAGTTACAAGAAACTACAGTATGGGACTTTGTGTCAGCTTGTATTGAGTGAGTTGGTTAGTTAAACATATATTGCAAGAAATATGTGGAACTAATATTCCCTGTTCTTAATACAGAAAAGTAGTTAGAACAGCATATATTGTGTATTTGGTGAGTTCAGAGCATCAGTGTGGGCACACATTTTGTATATGGTGAGCGCAGAGGATGAACCCCCTAATTACTTATAAGAAAGTATAGTATGGGGTATTTGTAAGTTTTGATTATCATAAGACACTAATACAGAATACATGTTTCTGTTTTCTAATTGACAGATATAGGGGCTTATTTAACAATCAGTTTTTCATAACAATCCCCCAAAAACGGCATTTTTAAGTGTAGTTAACAAGGAAACAGGCTGGGATGATGAGGTTAATTATATAGATGATAGGCTCTCTTTGTTAACATTGAAGCAGATATTGTAGATATCTGCTGCTTTGCATTTTTTATCGAAATCCATAGCAGTTAACATAAATGTCTATGGGGACTGCTATTTAACAAGAAATGAAAAGACAATTACACCTACGGTAATGTACGCCAGCTCAGGCTGGTGTACATTACCGTAGGTGTAATTTTTCAATTCTGCTGTATGGGGAGAGCATTGCAGTAGAAGAATCTTCAGATCCCTCACCGCATCTTACCACTCTCCCCTACAGTCACTATCACAAAGGTGGTCACCTTGCGATAGTGACCGTAGAAAAGATAGGAGAGGGATCTTTGCAGGATCAGTAGTGTTTCATGACTGCTGTTCTTGTTGAAGTTTTTTAATAAATGCACACAATCTTTCAATCTTTATCTTTGCGGTAAGGAATGAAAGGGATAGTGTTAAAAATGCTGTCATTCTTAAATATGCTCCTTAGAAACACGTTGAATGTTACAAACTTATTAGGTGTAATAATAAAAATGTGTTACACAATTTGAAAATAAACATATATATTTTCACTGTTGCATTCCATATCAGACTAGAGATGCTCACTGACCCCGTGAACTGGTTTTGGTTTTGGATCTGGATTATCTTCGTGTTTTGGTTTTGGTTTTGGCAAAACTGCCCTCGTGTGTTTTGGTTTTGGTTTCGGATCTGTATTTTTTAGAAAAATTGCTAAAATATGTTAAAATCACCTAATTTTGCTCTTTTTTTGTTCCTACATTATTATTAGGGATGTGCACCGGCGACTTTTGAGGTCTCGTGTTTTGTGTTTTGGATCCGGATTTTCATTATTTTTGGGGTTCGGATTTGTCTCGCAAAACACTTGACGAAAGGTCTCGGTTCGGATTTAAGGTTTTGGATTCGGATTTTTTTTGAAAAAAACATAAAAAGTTTAAAAATCAAGTTTTTGGGCTTATTTTCACTCCTACGCTATTATTAACCTCAATAACATTCAATAACAAGCATTTCCACTGATTTACAGTGTATTCTGAACACCTCACAATATAGTTATTAGTCCAAAACGTTGCAACGAGGTATCTTTCTGAACTGCATAGAGGAGTGGGTCACCACAATATATATAATAAGAAAACCATTAACTTGTATGATTCGCACCAATAAATGTACCTGGACTGCGTAGAGGAGTGGGTCACCACAATATATATTAAAAACCCTGAACTTGTATGATTCGCACCAATAAATGTACCTGGACTGCGTAGAGGAGTGGGTCACCACAATATATATTAAAAACCCTGAACTTGTATGATTCGCACCAATAAATGTACCTGGACTGCGTAGAGGAGTGGGTCACCACAATATATATTAAAAACCCTGAACTTGTATGATTCGCACCAATAAATGTACCTGGACTGCGTAGAGTAGTGGGCACTGGGCACCACAATAAAAAATATATAGAAAACCTTCAACAGGTCAGAATTACACCCAAAAATAGTATCTGGACTGCGTAGAGTAGTGGGCACTGGGCACCACAATAAAAAATATATAGAAAACCTTCAACAGGTCAGAATTACACCCAAAAATAGTATCTGGACTGCGTAGAGTAGTGGGCACTGGGCACCACAATAAAAAATATATAGAAAACCTTCAACAGGTCAGAATTACACCCAAAATAGTATCTGGACTGCATAGAGGACTGGCCACTGGCCACCACAATAAAAAATATATAGAAAACCTTCAACAGGTCAGAATTACACCCAAAAATAGTATCTGGACTGCATAGAGGACTGGCCACTGGCCACCACAATATAATATATAGAAAACCTTCAACAGGTCAGAATTACACCAAAAATAGTATCTGGACTGCGTAGAGTAGTGGGCACTGGGCACCACAATAAAAAATATATAGAAAACCTTCAACAGGTCAGAATTACACCCAAAAATAGTATCTGGACTGCGTAGAGTAGTGGGCACTGGGCACCACAATAAAAAATATTTAGAAAACCTTCAACAGGTCAGAATTACACCCAAAAATAGTGTCTGGACTGCATAGAGGACTGGCCACTGGCCACCACAATATAATATATAGAAAACCTTCAACAGGTCAGAATTACACCCAAAAATAGTATCTGGACTGCATAGAGTAGTGGGCACTGGGCACCACAATAAAAAATATATAGAAAACCTTCAACAGGTCAGAATTACACCCAAAAATAGTATCTGGACTGCGTAGAGTAGTGGGCACTGGGCACCACAATAAAATATATAAAAAACCTTCAACAGGTCTGCATTACACTGCACATACGGCTGCTCCTCCATCCTCTCCATCATATACATGTTGGAGTTTCAGCGTGTGAAAACCTCTTGTTTTTGATAATGTCAGTGCATTTTGAATATTTTTCAATTTGCCCCACACCACTGAATGTACTTTATCTATGATACGCATCTATCTATCTTGACTGCGTAGTGTGGTGGCCCCGGTACACAATTTGGTACCGAGGCCACAATATAATTAAAAAACCCTCCACGGGTCAGAATTCCACCAAAAAAGGGTATGGACTGCGTAGTGTGGTGGCACCGGTACACAATTTAGTACCGAGGCCACAATATAATTAAAAAATTGGGCATCAACTGTCACCGTTGTTTAATATCTGATACACCTAAATATGGACTGCACAGTGGAGTGGCCCCGGTAGTAAATTTGGTGCCGGGGCCACAATACCTCCTCCAACTTCAAAGTGTAGTGTTTATAAAGACAGACAGCGTCGAAGTGTTATTAGTTGACTTTCTTAACCCTAAAATTGTCCCTGTTGCAAATATTCGTGCAATGGACAGTTACTTTTTTATTGAAAGACTCAAGCTTTCAAGTGTAGTGTTTATAAAATATAAACAACAATACAGTAGTTTTAGAGCACGTCAATACCTCTTGTTTTAAATTATGACAGGGCATTTTACTTTTGGTTTAATTTCTTGAATTTGTTTAAATTTGGTTTTACTTTTTGAACATGGCAAACGACTGTTGATTGGTCATATAATGCAAAAAAAAAAGTTCCAACATGAAATTGTCCTTGGGTTCTCACACCCACCCTTATGTTGTTGAAATAGGACATGCACACTTTAACAAACCAATCATTTCAGCGACAGGGCCTACCAAACAACTTTGGCTGAAATGATTGGTTTGTTTGGGCCCCCACACCAAAAAAGCTATTCATCTCTCCCTGTACAGACTAAACAGGCTCTACTGAGGCAAGATGTCGTCCTCATCCTCAACCTCTGATTCCTCTCCCCCTACAGTGTGTACTTCCTCCTCATCACACATTATCAATTCGTCCCCGCTGGACTCCACAACCACAGGTCCCTCTGTAGTATCTGGAGGGCAGTGCTGTACTTCATTGAGGAATTGATTATTCATTTTTATAAACATCATTTTTTCAACGTTATGAGGAAGCAACCTCCTTCGCCGCTCACTGACCAGGTTCCCCGCTGCACTAAAAACTCTTTCCGAGTACACACTGGAGGGGGGACAACTCAGGTAAAATAGAGCCAGTTTGTACAGGGGCTTCCAAACTGCCTTTTTTTTCTGCCAGTAACAATATGGACTGTCTGACCTGTCTACTTGGATGGTGTCAGCAAAGTAATCATCCACAATTTTTTCTATTGTGACAGCATCCAATGCAGCGAGAGTAGACATGTCTGCAATGGTTGGCAGGTCCTTTAGTCCGGACCAGATGTTATCAGCATCCCCGCCAGCGCCTCTTTTGGGAAAACTGAGCTTTTTCCTCGCAGCCATAGATGTGGAAGAAAATGAGGGTGGAGCTGTTGGCATGTCACGGTCCTCTTCAGAGGACAATCTCCTGACCAGCAGGTCTTTGCACCGCTGTAGACTTGTGTCCGCCGGAAACAGAGACACAACATACGCTTTAAACCGAGGATCGAGCACGGTGGCCAGAATGTATTCCTCTGACTTTAAAAGAGTGACCACCCTCGGATCCTGGCAAAGCGTACGAAGGGCTTCATCCACAAGAGCTACATGCTTTGTTGGATCACAATGCTTTACCAGCTCCTCCCTCACTTTCTCCAGCTGCTTCTGCAACAGCCTGATCAGGGGAATGACCTGACTCAAGCTGGCAGTGTCGGAACTGACTTCTCGTGTGGCAAGTTCAAACGGCTGGAGAACCTTGCACAACACGGAAATCAGTCTCCACTGCGCTTGACTGAGGCGCATCCCCACTCCTTTGCCTATGTCGTAGGTGGCTGTGTAGGCCTGAATGGCCTTTTGCTGCTCCTCCATCCTCTGCAGCATATAGAGGGTGGAGTTCCAGCGCGTCACAACCTCTTGTTTGAGGTGATGGCAGGGCAGGTTCATGCTTTTTTGATGTGCCTCTAGTCTGCGGTAGGCACTGGCTGAATGCCGAAAGTGTCCAGCAATTTTGCGCGCCACCGCAAGCATCTCCTGCACACCCCTGTCACTCTTGAGGTAATGCTGCACCAGCAAATTAATGGTGTGGGCACAACATTGGACGTGCTGGAAATTGCCCATATTTAATGCCCGCACAATGTTACTGGCATTGTCTGACACCACAAATCCCCATGAGAGTCTAAGTGGGGTAAGCCACTGGGAGATAATTTCCCTCAGTTTCTCTAATATGTTGTCAGCGTTGTGCCTCTTATTAAAGCCTGTAATACACAATGTTGCCTGCCTTTTCACGAGCAGCCATTTTGTAGTTGCTGCTACTGATGCAGCTGTTGCTGTTGCTGCGGAAGGGGATGCATCTACCCAGTGGGCTGTCACAGTCATATAGTCCTTCGTTTGCCCAGAACCACTTGTCCACATGTCCGTGGTTAAGTGGACAGTGGGTACAAACGCATTTTTTAGAGCACTGAGGACACTTGATCGTACTTCTCTGTACATTTTTGGTATCGCCTGCCTAGTGAAGTGGAATCTCGACGGTATTTGGTACCGGGGACACAATACCTCCATCAACCCTCTAAATCCCACTCCACTGATGGCGGACACCGGGCGCACGTCTAACACCAACATTGCAGTTACAGCCGCAGTTATACGCTTTGCAATAGGGTGACTACTATCGTATTTTGTGGTCATGGCAAACAACTGTTGGACGGTCAATTGTTTTGTGAAAGACTTAGCGGTCTTACGACTTCCCCTCTGGGAAGATGACCGACTAACAGCAGCAACAGCAGCAGTGGCAGTAGTAGGCGTACCGCTGCAGGATTCCTCGGATGAATCCCGTATTGAGGAGGACTCAGTCTGGCTGCTGACTTGGGCTGCAGGACTGAATCTGATGGAGATTGTGGAGGAAGTTGACGAGGAGGGTGTTGCTGGTGTGTATCCAACTGGACCACGGGATTTAGGTGTCCCTGTACCGATGAGGGTCCTAGCCCCAGTTCCTGAACTAACCACTGAACTATGAAGGTTATTCAGGTGACGTATAAGGGAGGATGTTCCTAGGTGGGCAAGATCCTTACCCCTGCTTATTTGAGCTTTACATAAGCTACATATGGCCATACATTGGTTGTCTGGATTTGGATAAAAATAACTCCAGACCGAAGAAGTGCATTTTTTGGTCTTCTGACCAGGCATGACGATGGGCTTTTTCATCCCATGGACATCAGCTGTTTCCCCCCCTGGTGCCTCATTTACAATAACCACATCACCATCCTCATCATCAAGTTCCTCCACAGCGCCAGCTACATCATCAATAGGCTCCTCCCGAGCCACCTCTTCCTGTACAGTGATGGGAAGGTCAGGCTTGACAACCACCAACACCCTTGGACTCGCCTTGAGGATTTGTGATAATTTCTCTTTAGAAGGCAGAGTTGTTTGCTGTTTTGTTCCTGACAGCATAACTCTCTTCAATTTTTTGGAGGGGGGGGGGAGGAGGAGGAGGGATAAGATCCGTGGGTGAAGCTGAACCACTAGTCATGAACACGGGCCAGGGCCTAAGCCGTTCCTTGCCACTCCGTGTCGTAAATGGCATATTGGCAACTTTACGTTTCTCCTCAGATGATTTTAAGTTTCTCTTTTTGCTACTTTTTCTTAACTTGGGCTTTTTGGATTTTACATGCCCGGTACTACGAGATTGGGCATCGGGCTTGGAAGACGACGTTGATGGCATTTCATCGTCTATGTCATGACTAGTGGCAGCAGCTTCAGCATTAGGAGGAAGTGGGTCTTGATCTTTCCCTACTTTATCCTCCAAATTTTTGGTCTCCATTATATATGTAGCACAAGATACTGCAGAATGTGTGAACTTGGTAATATTGCAGTACCAATGGACTTATACTGCTGGATTGGTTTTGCAAATTTGGTTATAATTACTTTTTTTTTTAATTTTTTATTTTAATATTTTTTATAATTTATTTTTTAATTTTTAAAAACTTGGGAATAATGGGGAAATAACTATGCCCTTAGAAGCACAGAGCACAGGACACAGCACCACTGGACTGAACAGGACACAGCACAGGACCCAGCAGCACTACGGAACTCAGCAGGACAGAGCACAGGACACAGCACCACTGGACTGATACTGCAGAATGTGTGAACTTTGTAATATTGCAGTACCACTGGACTTTTACTGCTGAATGTGTGAACTTGGTAATATTGCAGTACCAATGGGCTTATACTGCAGGATTGGTTGTGCAAATTTTGTGGTAATTAAAAAAAAATTTAATTAGTTTTTGGTATTTTTTTAAATAACTTTTTTTTATTTTTTTAAACACAGGGGAATATTGGGGAAATAACTATGCCCTTAGAAGCACAGAGCACAGGACACAGCACCACTGGACTGAACAGGACACAGCACAGGACCCAGCAGCACCACTGACCTCAGAAGGACAGAGCACAGCACACAGCACCACTGGACTGATACTGCAGAACACAGCACAGCACAGCACAGAACTAAACAGCACAGCACAGAACTAAACAGCACAGCACGAGATCTACCAGGACAGAGGACCACCTAACACACCCTCCCTCTACCCTGATCAATGCCCGAGTGAAGATGGCGGCGACTAGCGGGGAATTTATAGGATCCGAGTATCGCGAGATCCGACAACGGGATTATGAGTCAGAGCCTCAGTTTCAGATTTGAATTTGGCGCCAATACCCGGATCTGTCTCGGATCCGACTCGGATCGGCAACGTTCGGGGGGGCTCGGATTTCAGAAATCCGAGTGCGCTCATCTCTAATTATTATTAACCTCAATAACACAAATTTCAAGTCATTTGCTGTCAATTTTGACCACCTCACAGGTCACAATATTATTTTCATACACTTTCAAACAAATACTGCAGCGATCTGGCTTGATGCTAAGCAACAGAGCAATTACTCAAACACACGGCAGTTCCTAGCACATCTAGGACACATTGGCACACAGCAGTGGCAGAAAAGAAAAGCAGTGCAAGATGGAATTGTCCTTGGGACCTCCCACCCACTATTATGTTGGATTTTCAAAAGGACGTGCACACTTTAATAAACCAAGCACTTCAGCCACAAAAGTGCCACTCCTTGTGGCTGAAGTGCTTGGTTAGTTTGGGCCCCCACAAAACAAGGTAACAATGGGCTTAAGGCACCTAAGGTAACAGTGCTGTTAATGAACTCTACTATGGCAAGATGTTGTTGTCACCATCCTCAGCCTCATCCTCACCCTCATCATCTTCACACATTATTAATTCATCACTGCTGCAATCCACCGTTACAGAAGTCTTAGTATTTTGATGTAATTGGCAGGTAAGGCCTTTCTCGTGAAACTTGAAGTTCATTTTTATAAACATCATCTTTTCCACATTCTGAGGAAGTAGCCTCCTATGCCTCTCGCTCACAAGGTTCCCAGTTGTGCTGAAAACTCATTTCGAGTACATACTGGAGGGTGGGCAGCTTAGGCAGTGCAAAGCGAGTTAGTACATGGGTCTCCAAATTTCTTTTTTTACCTTCCCGTATGTAAAGGGACTGTCGGATGTGTCTATTTCTATGCTGTTGTGAAAATAATCCTCCACCATCCTTTGGATGCTGATAGTAGGATCAGGTGGAGCTACAGCAGAGGTGTCACGTTTTTTGGTCAATTCTTTTAGACCGGACCAGATGTCAAAATTTTGTGCTGAGTCATCTGCATCATCCCTGGTTCTCTGGGGAAAGCTAAGTTTTTTCCTAGCAGCAGTTGAGTGAGAAACTGAAGGAGGAGACGCCGTCCTGTCATATAACACTTGAGCTGTCATCTTGCTTACCAGGAGCTCCTTGCATCTCTTCAGATTTAGGTCATTTGGAAACAAAGAGAAGACATAGCTTTTAAACAGAGGATCAAGCACAGTCGCCAAAATGTAGTGATCCGATTTCAAGATTTTGATAACTCTTGGATCCTGGCGAAGCAAATAAATTACTTGATCTACAAGTCCAACATACTTTGCGTAATTTCTTTGTTTCATCTCCTTCTTCAGTTTCTCAAGCTGTTTTTCCAAAAGTCTAATTAAGGGAATCATTTGACTTAAGCTAGCAGTGTCTGAACTCACTTCACAGGTGAATACTTCGAATGGTTTCAGCAACTTGCACAACACGGATTCTCCACTGCACTTGACTAAAATACATCCCCCCTCCTTTCCCAATGTCATGGCATGTGGAATAAGCATTGATGGCTTTTCGCTGTTCCTCCATCCGCAGAAGCATATACAGGGTGGAATTCCACTTTGTCACCACCTCTTCCTGCATTTGGTGGCAGGGCAAATTAAATTGCTGTTGCAGCTGCTGCAATCTCCTACATGCTATTACTGAATGCCGGAAATGTCCAGATATTTTACGGGCCACAGACAGCTTCTCCTGCATGTCCCTGTAATTTTTTTAAAAAAAGCTTTGCACCACCAAGTTTATTGTGTGAGCAAAACAGGAAATGTGATGGAATTCACCCAGCTGCAATGTTCTCACAATATTGGTGGCGTTATCAGAAATGACATATCCTGAGGAGAGTCCAAGCGGCATAAACCATGTTGCAATGACATCCCTTAGTTTTGTAACAGATTGTCAGCTGTATGCCTCTTAGTGAAGCCGGTGATACACAGAGTAGCCTGCCTCTGACAAATGTGACGTACTTGGGTATATGCTGCTGTTGTTCCTGCTGTGAAGGCGAATCACCAACCCAGTGGGCTGTTACAGTCATATATCTTTAGTTTGCCCAGTTCCTCTTGTCCACATATCTGTGGTTAAGTGTACAGTGGGTAGAATGGCATTTTGTTGCCCAATAATTACATTTTTACGAACCTTCTGGTAGAGGTCAGGAATAGCATTTCTACTGAAATGGTGTCATGATGGAGTTTGGTGACGGGGACACAAGACCTCAAGTAACTGTCTGAAACCAGCTGCATTAATAGTAGATATTGGACGCAGATCTAATACTAGCATAGTCGCCATTGCGTCTGTGATCCGCTTTGCGACTGGGTGACAGCTTTCTTACTTGCTTCCTCCTGCAAAGGATTGTGTAACAGTCAATTGTTGTAAACTACTAGAAGTCTTCTTCTTGGTCTGCTTCTGGGATGAAGATTCACCCCAAGCAGCAGCAGCAGCAGCAGCAGCAGTGGGACTAACGCTCAAGAATTCTTCTGAGGAATACAGGATAGTGGAGGAGTCATCTAGCCATAGAAACTTGGATGCAGGACTACCTCTGATCGCTACTGAGGATATTGATGAGGATGGTGTTGTGGGTGTAGATTGCAGGCGTAGGGATGTAGGTGAGAGAAGGGTCCTAGCTGATGTTGGGCTGCTTGTTGTTATCTTTTTAAGATAAGTTTCTGATTTTCCCAACAGCTTGCCATGAAATTGCTTCAAATGGCGTAACATGGATGAGGTTCCTAGATGGTTAAGGTCCCTACCTCGACTGTCTGTGGCTTTACATATGCTACAAATGGCTAGACAACTGTTGTCAGGATTTGGGTAAAAATAATTCCAATTTAGTGGATTTTTTGGTCTTATGTCCAGGTATGACAATGGCCTCATTCGTATCACGTGCCAGAACTGATTCCACTGCTGCAGGTCTTACACAAACAACATCATCCTCATTAGCACCCTCTTTGATGACAAAAAATATCCCCCTCATCCTTTTGCAATTCCAAAGTGACATCCTCAATTTGTGCATCACCGGCTACACTTGGGCTGTTCAGGCACACATCTGCAGAAATGCTGAAAAGGGCCTTTCTTATGGTTACACTATCAGAATGGTCACAATTACACATAGCACTCGTGGATGGACTCTCCTCAGGGATTGTGTAATTTCTGAATCTGAACATACATTTTCCTCTAATGCCTTACTGTTTTCTTCCAGCTCTGCTTTTACACGTAAAAGTATTTGGACACCACATTTGGAGTCCAAATGACAATGTCTTGCTTGGTCATGACTGACCTCGCAAGAAGATGCCTCAGTGACAGTTGCAGAACTCGCACTCATAGAGAAAGGCAAAGGCCTCATTCTTTCCTTGCCACAGCGTGTGTAGAATGGCATGTTGGATTTTTTTTTTTCTGCAGATAACTTTGCCTGGTTTCAGGTCTTTATATCTTGACCAAGGTAAAAGGTGTTTTTTTACATTTTTGTTTCCCTGACTTAAAAATACTATACACTTTTACATAGGCTTTAGCAGATGACATAGAGGATTACTATCATCATGACTGTGCCAACAGCTGCTTGGTGCTCCTGCTCTTCTGTGTATTGCTGTGAATCCATTTTGATAACACCGTACACTTTGACTGAAAATTCAGAAGAAAAGCCTGCAAGGACTAATATTTGTATTTCAGCAATGACAATTAGCAATGAAGCAATGGAGCTCTTCTCTTTGTGTGTAACCTATATAACACCATACACTTTGACTGCAAAGTCAGAAGAAAAGCCTGCCAGGCCTAGTATTTGTATTTCAGCAATGGAGAAATGGAGCTCTTCTCTTTGTGTGTTACCTATATAAAACCGTACAATTTGACTGCAAAGTCAGAAGAAAAGCCTGCCAGGCCTTGTATTTGTATTTCAGCAATGACAATTAGCAATGGAGCTCTTCTCTTTGTGTGTAACCTATATAACACCATACACTTTGACTGCAAAGTCAGAAGAAAAGCCTGCCAGGCATAGTATTTGTATTTTAGCAATGACAATCAGCAATGGAGAAATGGAGCTCTTCTCTTTCTGTGTAACCTATATAACACCGTACAATTTGATGGCAAAGTCAGAAGAAAAGCCTGCCAGGCCAGGTATTTGTATTTCAGCAATGATAATTAGCAATGGAGCAATGGAGCTCTTCTCTTTGTGGTTAACCTATATAACACCATACAATTTGACTGCAAAGTCAGAATAAAAGCCTGCCAGGCCTAGTATTTGTATTTCAGCAATGACAATCAGCAATGGAGAAATGGAGCTCTTCTCTTTGTGTGTTACCTATATAAAACCATACAATTTGACTGCAAAGTCAGAAGAAAAGCCTGCCAGGCCTTGTATTTGTATTTCAGCAATGACAATTAGCAATGGAGCAATGGAGCTCTTCTCTTTGTGTGTAACCTATATAACACCGTACAATTTGACTGCAAAGTCAGAAGAAATGCCTGTAAGGCTTAATATTTGTATTTCAGCAATCACAATTAGCAGTGGAGCAATGGAGCTCTCCTCTTTGTGTGTAACCTATATAACACTGTACATTATGGGACTGCAGATTTAGAAGACCAAGCCTGCCCTATAATTTTATTTCAGCAATGGCAATTGGCAATGGAGCAATAGAGCTCTCCTCTTTGTTTGTTACCTATATAACACTGAACATTATGGGACTGCAGATATAGAAGACCAAGTCTGCCCTAATAATTGTATTTCAGCAATGACAATTAGCAATGGAGCAATGGAGCTCTCTTCTTTGTGTGGTACCTATATAACACTGTACATTATGGGACTGCAGATTTAGAGGACCAATCCTGCCCTTTTAATTCTATTTCAGCAATGAAAATTAGCAATGGAGCAATGGAGCTCTCCTGTTTGTGTGTTACTATTATAACACAGTACAATGTGACTGCAGATTTACACCAAGCCTGCCAGTCCTAGGATTTGTATTTCGGCAATGACAATTAGCGATGGAGCAATGGAGCTCTCCTGAATTTCACTGTAGACTTTGTTGAACACTGCTACCCCCTCCTCTTTCTATTTTATGTAGCTGGCCATCTGCTCTATAGACTGTGCTACCCCTTTTGTGTCCCTCTGTAAAATGGCGCTAGATCACCATGGAGGGCGGTACTTATAGATTTCAAAACTCGTGAAAAACCGACAATGTAATGACGGCTTTTTGCTTCGTTTTCAATTCCGAAAAAATTGTGAAAGTACCAAGCCGCTTCGGTGTGTTCGGTTGTGTTCGTTTCTCGGGGAACCGAGCCTGATCATCTCTATATAACACTTAGTTAAACATGTTTACCAAAAAAATAATGCACTACTAAAAAGATTTAATAAATATAGGCAACATACCATCAAAAAAACAGATGAGGCACCTTAAAAGGCTTCTGTGGTCTTCTGTCAACAATCATCTTTACAAAAGTAAACTCTTCAATAATGTTGATGGACAATTGGATACACATAGCGATGCCTCTTTCTCTAGCACCACTAAATACTTCATTAGAGAGGATGGGAGTGAGGAAGCCTAGGGCTGGGTACACACTACAGAAATGTTCTCCCGATGTGTTATCTATAATCATTTTACCAATGACTGATAAAAAAAAAAGTCCTGATCAGTATGCTGATTCATGTGTACACACAATACTTGTTTTGCAAGATTTACCCTCAGATCTGTACTCTCTTCATTTGTCATAACCATCAACTGAAAAGATCATATATCTGTAAACTCTATGGATATCCTGATCATGAGTGCATACACACTGCAGGATTGGAACGACATTGTTCCATCATTGAACAAGATTTTTAGTCTGGTTTGAAAATCAAATGAAACGATAGAGTATGCTTTGAAAGAATAATCGTTCATTGTTGCAGTGTACACACTAAAGCTATATTGAACTGTCATTTATTGGGTGATTGGTCCGATAACTGGCTGAAAACCCTGCAGTGTGTAACTTTTGCTGCTGTTTACAGTTGTTTAGGTCATACTGTCCTGCCTGCTGAAGTCAATTTTATTGTACTCTAGACACTTCTGTACCCACAAACTGATATTCAAATAATGTATCTAAAGTGGTCCAGTTTATTAAGCACAGCATACAACTACAAAATACTGCCATTTTCACTGCCGAAATGATCCCTTATGGTGACCCTCGTTTTTAGT
The DNA here is from genome assembly GCF_038048845.1 of Mixophyes fleayi. Taxonomy (NCBI): domain Eukaryota; kingdom Metazoa; phylum Chordata; class Amphibia; order Anura; family Limnodynastidae; genus Mixophyes; species Mixophyes fleayi. The sequence continues at coordinate 254,098,603 of NC_134405.1, read as the reverse complement.
TTACATGCCTGTATCATGTGCTGGGTTAACGGTAAACTTTGATTGCCCATCCACTATTTCATAGAATTTAGCTGATTAAATGAAAATTAGTAATGCAAAAATTGTCACGAGAACATTAAACATGAAATACATGTGTGATTATATACAGTAGTATAATGAAAAAGCCTAGTATATTACAGACTAATTTCATGTCACGTTGTTACAACTTATAGAGAGGATTTCTGAAATAATAGCATTATTGTGAGGTCATATTGTCTCTTGTTCTGCTCTTTAGCTGTACACCAACATCAACATTAAAAACTATTTGAAAAAAAGCCTTTAATAGAACATTGCTACATCTCCTTATGTGCCTCAATCTGCAACGATTCTGGAGGAAAAATGGCTCTTTATCAAGCATATGCACTGCAGTATTATCTTTTCTCATGTACTCTTATTTAATTGCACTAATTGCTCTTCTCTGTATTTTCATTCATTTACATGCTAGAACAAATTTTTTTATCTCATGAGCATATTGTGTCACCTGTCCCCTTTTATTCATTCTCATATAATCTTGTATAACTGTAACAAATATTTCACAATTGTTACTTTACACGATATATATATCCCCTCTAATCAATTTAGACAGTAACATTGGGCTGTTATTTTGCAATTCATTTGTAATCATGCCCTTTAATGAGTATGTAGCTTGTATTTTGGCCAATATCAGTATATACAAAACTGTTAGTGTGAGAGTTTGCAAAATAAAAATTATATATCCATATAAGTAATCATTATGTTATAGCTTTAAAAGAAACGAACGCGTTAAAACTATTACCGTTTATACGGTAATATTGCACGTAATTACCGCTCATACGGTAATTTACTCGCTCAATTTCAGCTCGCTGCTCAGGGAGCTGCGAGCTGAAATTGAGCGAGTAATTACCGTATAAACGGTAATAGTTTTAACGCGCTCGTTCCAGTGGCACCCGGAGAAACAATTGAATACCCCCCTTAGAATGAGAAAAGACAAAGATTGAAGCTTTGAAAAATGTTGCAAAAGATGTTCTCAGAGAACATGCACAAGCCAAGGACACACAGCCGAATGTTTTTATGAAAAGTAACATTAAGACTGGTGGGAACATGCCTGAGAAGATAAAAACATAAGAAAGATTTGTTTAAAACGTACATATTGCAGAATACGCATAATGTATCATTAGTTTATTGTATTCATAATTTGCTGTTTTCTAATTGGTTGTTACGCTTCTATACCCCTAAAAACTGTTATGTATAATTATATGATTTATTTCTGTAAAAAAGCAGTTTCAGTTTGGAAACCAGACACTTGTGTGGTCTCTTATTCTGTGCTCTGATCGATCGTTACTATAGATATTTGACAAACTGCTGACTGACTTCAATGACAGGTGGTTATTCTGTCAACATAGGTAAAGAACCCCAACATTAGCATGGATACAAATAGAGCAAATGCACATAAATTGGATGGCTGACAGGGAGAGGTGCACCTATGTAAAGGAGGCTTGGCCAGATCTCCTAAGATAACATGCAAAATGTTAACTAAAACCAGTTCTTCCTTAATAGCAACCAATAATTTTCTCAGACATTACATTTATTATATTAGACATGATTCAAACAACAACCAGCATAGTCAGTATGTAAGTAACACAGGCCTTCCAGGCTAGTATAAACCTAAGATAAGCCTAAAAAATCAGTTATATTCAACCAGACATAACATTTTATGAAACGCTGTATATAACGACATGTCAAATACAATTATGGGGATTAATTTTTATGGGATGCAAAGGCCTATCCCCGTTTTCTCCCATAGATAAGGATTTTCACCTTATGCATCAAGGTGTCACTGACGGTCATGTAGTGCTATTGCTGGTGATAGCCACTGCAGAAGGTAAGATTAGCCAGATCTTACTGTTGAAAGCTTCCTGATGCTAGACATGGTGAAGCCTATTATACGAGGATCACAACAGTACAAGTACCACCACGATCCTTCTTCTGTTAGCCCCATCTCAAGATGGCCATAACAGAAAATAATGAATGAAAAAATAATTCATTATTCGAATAAATCTTTTTTTAATTATGTAATAGTTTTCAAATAAACATTTTTTTTTTTACATATTTTTTACTGTTTATTTATTTAGGTAAAGTGAGTACCCAAATTTGAGCTTTAAGCTCCACTGCTCATACATGAGCCTAATAGCATGCGCACACATTTGCAGATCCCCTGAGACTGGCCGGATGAAGCATTAAGATGGATCTTCTCCCTTAGGGACCGTAACACTGAGGCAGATGAGTGCTGCTCAGCTGCATTGGTGAGATTTTAATTAAACAATATAGGGGATATTGAAATGACGAGATAAAAATCAGGCCTATTGCCATATGTTAATAAGTAGACCCCTATATCATTGATAATTATGTGCATTTTTTTAATGCTATGCTATCAGTATTATAGTTAAAGCAGATACTTTTCCCCAGCACTATAGGAGAAGGGGGAAATCAATTAGTTGCAATGTTCCTCAGAACATCGAGCACGCTCGATTTTTACAGAAATCTCTGCTTCTTTTTCCTCACACCTCTATGAGCAAGAGCAGAGATTTTACCATAGTAGTGGTAAAAATGTGCAGCCACACTGTTCTGAGGTACATTGTGGCTAATTGAATTCCTCCCTAAGTGTCAATAGATACATAGACTGATCAGCCACAACATTAAAATCACTGACAAGTGACATGAATAATAGGGATTATCACGTTACAATGGCACCTGTCAAGGGGTGGAATATATTAGGCAGCAGGTAAGCAGTCAGTTCTTGAAGTTGATGTTTTGTATGCATGAAAAATGGGCAAGTGTAAGGATCTAAGCGGCTTTGACAAGGGCCAAATTGTGATGGCAAGATGACTGGTTCAGAGCATCTCCAAAATGGCAAGTCTTGTGGGGTGTTCCTGGCAATTAGTGGTTAGTACCTATCAAAAGTGGTCCAAGGAAGGACAACTGGTGAACTGGTGACAGGGTTATGGGGGTCCAAGGCTCATTGATGTGCGTTGGGTGCGAAGGCCACCTGTCTGGTCTAATACACAAAGGAGCTACTGTAGCACAAGTTTTTGAAAAATTAATGCTGGCTATAATAGAAAGATGGAGGTTAAGGGAACTGTTGCATCAATTTTTGTAAATGTTTAACTAAAGGACTCTTTACCCTATACATTCTTAGACAATGCTCTTATATAATTAGCGTGGGGTGCTACTACTAAACTGGAATAAATATAAAAAGAAAGAGAGAAAAAATAGTTTTCTTTTTGCAGTGCACATATAATCCTTTTTATTTTGTATTACTGGTAGATTGTTAGTCTCATCATGATTTAAAACAACTTTATTTGATGTTTACTTAAAACTTAATTTATTTATTAAAATCAGCAAAATAATAGTGATTTGTGTTTATTTGAATAAAATGAAACATGATAATAATATTGCTGAATACACTGATATTTGTATTGTTTCATGCCAGTGCGTATTATTTATTTAAGGTGCTATCTGCTTTGTGGATCATCAAATTGTAGATTTTCTTCTAAAGAGTTGTTAACCTTAATGATTTACTAGAAAAAAAACATGAAATTGTTCAGACTTATATGTAGGATTAGGATGATTGATAGGAACTTCGAGTCCTTTCAATTTTTAGATAGTGCATCCTATGTTATCTACTACTATCAACTTCAAATTTCATCGACCTCTTATTCTTTGATGTTATAATCTAACCCTTTAAATGCAACAGGAAAGAGCCCTAAAATCTGGACTGTTGGGGGGTATGGTAATTACCAGATAAAGAAATTCAAAGCGAACCTGTTTCTATAAAAATATGTGAAAATTGTCACATATAGGCAAAAACAATAAAAACTGGAATACAATTAACTGGCAGATTAAAGCACTATAATCAGTTAGCTCACTAGTGGAAGATGATCAACTGATTCACATTAGGAAAGAAATCATACCAAAAGGTATCTAGAAAGCACATTAGAAGCTGCATGAATGATCACATTTAAATAGTAGACTATAGTACAGTATGACAAAGCAATAGCATCAGGAACTAGAAGAACATGTCAATTTAATTCCAAAAATTTCACAGCAGTTGAGAAGAATCAGCAGTGACATATACCATAGCCATACACCATTTTTCATCTATTCAGCCTTCCTGAATCATATTTTAATTAATGGCGTTAAAGTTAGACCAAAACCAGAACTCACTTTTCAGATTGTCAAATATGACAGGTTTTCCAGCAATTCCATCACATGAAGGATTTATGAGCAGGAAGAGATAGTGTTAAAAATCTTCAGAAAAGCTCATACATCTGATTAAATTAAAGCAGCTAAATAGAGTGTGCTTTTGCTGTAAGTAACCAGACCATTCAATGCTGCACTATCTTTGTACCCAGAGATCCAGATTATTTAAATAGGCTGCTGAAAAAACACATAATTTCTTATTCAGCTATAGTCCTTTGCAATACACTTATGAAATCCAGCTACTACAAATATGTTGCTACTAAAGCAAGTCAGAGCAAAGCAAGTGATTAATAGGATGTGTATTAGTACAGAAACCTCAGCTACAGTCAAGTATTTTGTGAATTTCATAGATGACAACTTCAAATACATAAACATATGTGTAATTAAACACAAATGTCAGTGTATAGAAAACTCTCAGGGAGCATATAGCAGCATCATTTAATGAATGTCAATGCAAGCATGCAATGTTACGAACTAATAATGTAGGAGAACATATAACTAGAGAAGCTCAAGAATATTATAAGGAGCATGGTGTGTAATACCAAACTGATATCTTATTAACAAATGCATCTTATACTCTATATACTCTTATACTCTATACTCTATATAGTTTCAGAAGAAAGAACCCCACTCTGACTAATAGGACTAATCACAACAAGCTATTCATAAAATTGGTTACATTAAAATCAAAAACAGCTTTAATTGTAAGAAACCCATAGTTAGTTATCAGATAATATTTGGTGGCAAGCACAACCCAAGAGACAGATCGACAGAATGTGTTTGTAATAGAGGAAAAAGGAAAGCTTACAGAACTCTTAATCTTGCATACATTTTTGTCCATGTTCAAAACTTACATCTACTTCACCCTTGGCCCATCACTTCAAGGATTTCATGTGGAATTTCAGTACAGTAAGAGAGTGGAGACACAGGTCAACCACCGCCCTAAGATATGTGTCTGATATTAACTTACAACCCATTTAGGACGCCTATATTTATGCATTCTGTGATGAGACTTGACGAGGCACACTGCTAAGATAACATCTGACACCGGCCCATCAATGTGCAGGGATTACATGGTCACCCCAAGACTAGTTCTCAAATTGCGCCTGGTGGACAAGGATAGAACTTATTGTGTACACATGTGGGAATAAGAAGGAAGTGACAGGAAGTGAGGGAAAGCTGGAAGTTGTGACACATAACAAAGGAGTGGAAGAGTTTAATTTCAGGAGTGACTGTGTGTTATCCAAGATCTGGAGGTGGGGAAAGACAAGTATTACCCATTGTCTCCACAGGACTGGTCCAGACATTGTGGAAGGCCAGCTCATGGGACACAACAGGGGAGCCATTGTGGAAGGGCGGGTCATATCCACTCCCACTCCAACCCCCTTGGCCAGCACCCACCAATGTTTAAGAAGGAGAGACCCAGGTATTTGCTCAGGGATGGGAAAATGACAATGGATATAAGGAGCCACTCCAGAGGGGGAGGGGATATTTATTCCGAGGATTGATTTCTGGAAGGTGTGGGGCTGACTGGTGTTGAGTTTCTGCTCTCTAACAGCAAACCCAGTGATCATCACTGTCCTATTTCCTGGGGAAGCAGGCTGTTGCTCCAACTTGGGACCTGTCATCACCTCCCTCGGAAGATATTCGCCAGGTTTTGGGTAAATTGGTGCAACCACAGGAGTGAGAACACTGATATCCAGAGCCCCATCGCACTGGTGAAGAGTTGGCCAAGCAGCTGTTAACAGCAAGATGCCAAGACTACCTAGACCTTCTGTTAACAGACTCTTTTTGCCTGTGGAACTTTTGATTGACTAAGTTGGTTTATGAACCTTGTTGGAACTCCTATTAACACTGGTCATCTGCTGACCTATTGTTTAAAGTGTGCAATTTAATATTCTGTTGTTTTACTGTACTAAAAGTAAAGATACCATTGTATCTTTAATTCTCTTCCTTGCTTGTGTGATTTCTGAATTTAAGCAGGGCCTGGTAACCTAGTGAACTTTGATTCTAAAAACCCAGCACCCTCACACATCCTATATATCTGGTACATGTTTCTGGATATATCTATATATTTGATTTAAATTGCAAGTTAATATGTGCAACTCAAAATACAGCCACTATAACAAAAGTGTTTGATGTACACAAAAGTTACAATTTTATATTTAACTATAAACCAGAAGCCTTGTGGGCGACCTTCAGAAGGGGATTTATGGGCTTAAGCAAGGAGCCAGGGTCTGGAACAAGAAGATCAATCAAGTAATTTGAAAAGTAATTTGAAAAGAGGATTTACCAGGACAAAGCAGATCCCTGTCCTAACAGTAAGAACAATAGATGTATATATAAATTGTAAGGAGTCACAAACAGACTTGAGGGAATGTATAACCTAATATTATTTATCTTACCATAAAACAAAAATAAAAATTTTGTTAAATTTGTCAAACATATGCTAGGTCTTTCTTTCCATGAACCTCTTCTGTATCTCTAACATGTTGTACTTTTTGGGGACGCCTCACAGAGGGTGAAGTGTCTGTCGGTCGTCTTTACCCTGGGTCTCTGACTGGGAGAGAGCAGCCTTTAGGCGGCCACAGGATCCAGCATCGTGGCCTCGGAGGGGCAGACGGAGCTGACACAGATCTCCATGAGAGAACAGTGTCAGCATCTACAAGATTACAGGCACAGGAAAAATGTAGAGTTTATGGAAATGTGCACTACCTCAAGAAATATTAGCGTGTAGACATGGCCTCTTCACTTTTGTTAAATCTCCTTGACTGAAACCACCATTTTCTGCCCCCCATCGCTGCAGTAGTTTGTGAAAATATTCTAACGTTACCTACAGTCATGGTCAAAAGTTTTGAGAATTATATATTATTTTCCACAAAGTCTGCTGAGTTTTTATGATGGCAATTTGCATATACTCCAGAATGTCATGAAGAGTGATCAGCTGAATTGAAATTAATTTCAAAGTCTCTCTTTGCCATGACAATGAACTTTAAACCATAAAAAACATTTTCACTGCAATTCATTTTAATTTTTATTTTTTTCATGTATCATGTTGTGTCAAGGATTACTGTTTTCTGTATATGTCAAGTACTGCACTGCAGACCCTTTGTGGTGCCTTATAAATAAAAGATAATAATAATAATAATAAATATAAATGCACAGGCTCGGTTCCCCGAGAACCGAACACACCCGAAATTAGCGTGCCCTTGGAATTGAAAGCGAGGCAGAACGTCATTGTTACGTCGTCGGATCTCGCAAGTTTTGAATTCTATAAGTAGCGCCCTCCACGGAGATCAAGCGCCATTTCACAGAGGGACACAGAAGGGGTAGCACGGTTCTTGGCAGTCTCTAGTGCAGTTGGGCAGCATCATAGGTAGAAAAGAAAGAGGTGGGTAGCAGTGTTCTACAAAGTCTCCAGTGACATTCAGGAGAGCTTCATTGCTCCATTGCTGAAATAGAAATAATAGGGCTGGCAGTCTTGGTCTAATGCTGCAGTCAAATTGTACTGTGTTATATAGGTAACACACAATTAGGAGAGCTCCACTTCTCCATTGCTAAGTGTCATTGCTGAAATAGAAATAATAAGGCTGGCAGTCTTGGTCTAAATCTGCAGTCAAAATATACTGTGCTATATAGGTAACACACAAAGAGGAGAGCTCCATTGCTCCATTGCTAATTGTCATTGCTGGAATATAAATAATAGGGCTGGCAGTGTTCTTCGAAATCTGCAGTTACATTTTACTGTGCCATAGCTCACTCACAAACAAGAGAGGTGGCAGGGTTCAGTGCTGAAACAGAAATTGTAATATTATGGCTGTCAGTGTTCTTAAAAGTCTCCAGTGACATTCTACTGTGCCATAGCTCATACAGAAACAGGAGGGATTACATTGTTCTTGTCACTCTCCAGTCCCAGTCATGATGATACTAATCCCACTACCTCATGTGCTAAAGCCTATGTTCAAGTGCATAGTGGTTTCAAGTCAGGGAAACAAAAATGTAATTAAAAAGCTTGTACCTTTTTAAAGAAAAAACACCTCTCTAATTAAGGTGAAAGTTTACTGTAGAAAAACATAAAATTGCCAAGATGCCATTATACCCAAAATATTACTAAGCATACCAGCATCAGCTAGTTACTTTCTCTCAGCTAGAACTCGGCATCTGCAATCTACACTGTCATCATATTCACCCTCATCAGTGTGTACATCATCCTCAAACAATACTAATTCATCCTTGCAGGAATCCACCATCACAAAAGTCTGTGGACTTTGATGTAATTGCCGGTAATGGCCTTCCTCATGGAATTTGTAGTTCATTTTACTGAAGAACTATCACGATTTTTGGGCAATTCTTTTACACCAGATGAAATGTCAAAATGTTGTGTAGACTCATTTGCATCACCACTGGGTGTCTTGGGAAAGCTAAGCTTTTCCTAGCAGCAATTTCCAGAGAAACTAATGGAGTAGACGTCATTGTGTCATGTACCACTTGAGCTGTCAGCTTGCTGACCAGGAGCTCATTGTATCTCTTGAGATCTGGGTCAGTTGGAAAGAAAAAAGAAGACATAGCTCTTAAACCTAGGATCAAGCACAGTTGCCAAAATGTAATGATCCAATTTCAAGATCTTGATAACTCTTGGATCCTGACGAATTATGTACTTAATCTACAAGTCCAACATAATTAGAATAGCTTTGTTTAATTTCCTCCTTCAATTTCTCTTGCTGCTTTTCAAAAAGTCTAATTAGGGGAATCACTTGACTCAAGCTTACAGTGTCTGCACTCTAATCACAGGTGACTACTTCGAATGGTTTCAGCACCTTGCACAACACGGGAAGTATTCTCCATTGCGTTGGACTAAAGTACATTTCCCCTAAATTCTATTCTTCTTGCAGCTGCTGCATTCTCCTACATGCTGTTGCAGAATCCCGAAAATAACCCTAAATATTTCAGGGCACAGACAGCATCTCCTGCATATCATTGTCATTTTTTTAAAAGTTCTGTACCACCAAGTTGATTGTTTGAGCAAAATAGGGAATGTGATGGAATTCTGCCCGCTGTAATGCTTTAACAATAATGGTGGCGTTATCAGAAATCACATATCCTCAGGAGAGTCCAAGCAGGATAAGCTATGTTGCAATGACATCCCTTCGTTTTTCAAACAGGTTGTCAGCGGTATTACCTCTGACCTGCGCCTTGTCTTGTCTCTGATAACCACCTCTCACTCCCGCCTTCAAGACTTCTCCCGTGCTGCTCCCCACTTATTGAATTCCCTACCACGCTCAATCAGACTTTCCCACAGCCTTCAAATATTTAGATGCTCTTTGAAAACCTATCTCTTTTTAGAGGTGACGTTATCCTCGATAACACTATTCACACTAATGCACCCTCACAACTATCCCAATCTCCATTCTGAACCACACTTGTTTCAGCTGTGCCCTCTTCCCTTTAGAATGTAAGCTCTCTAATGAGCAGGGTCCTCCATACCCTTTGTTTTCATGTCCCCATTCATTTTGTCTGCCTTGCTTCTTTTTGTTTTACGTATGTCTTGTTTTGTATGTATATCCATGTCTTCCCTACTGTACGGCGCTGTGGATCACTGTGGTGTCTTACAAATCTACGATAATAATAATAATTATAATAATAATAATAATAGTAGTAATAATATGCCTCTTAGTAAAGTAGATGATACACAGTGTAGCCTGCCTCTGAAAAATGTGGTGACGTTGTAATGTACATGCTGCTGCTGTCCCTGCTGATCAATCCAATGGGCTGTCACAATGATATAATCTTTAGTTTGTCTAGTTCTGCTTGTCCACATATCTGTGGTTAAGTGTACAGTGGGTAGAATGGCATTTTGTAGCCCACTATTACATTTTTACGAATCTTCTGGTAGAGGTGAGGAATAGCTTTTCTAGTAAAATGGTGTCGTGATGGAATTTGGTAACGAGGACAGAAGACCTCAAGTAACTGTCTAAAACCAGCTGCATTAATAGTGGATATTGGACGCAGATCTAATACTAGCAAAGTTGCCATGGCGTCTGTGATCCGCTTTACGACTGGGTTACAGCTTTCATACTTGCTTCCTCTTGCAAAGTATTGTTTAACAGGCAGTTGTTGTAAACTACTAGTATTCTTCTTCTTGATCTGCTTCTGGGTTGAAGATCCACTCCCAGCAGCAGGAGCAGCAATGGGCCTAATGCTCAAGGATTCTTCTATGGATCCTGGATAGGGGAGGAGTCATCACACCTTAGAAACTTGGATGTAGGACTAACTCCGATCACTTGTTAAGATATTGATGATGAAGGTGTTGGGGGTGTAGATTGCAGGTGCTTGGATCTAGCTGAGAGAAGGGAGGTAGCTGATGCTGGACTGCTTGTTGTTATTTTTTAGCACAAGTTTCTGATTTTCACAAAAGCTTTCCATGAACTCGTTTCAAATGGCGTAATATGGATGAGGATCCTAGATAGTTAAGGTCCCTACCTCTACTGACTGTGGCTTTACAAAAGCTACAAATGGCTAGACAACTGTTGTCAGGATTTGGGTAAAAATAATTCCACACATAAGATGTGGATTTTTTGGTCTTATGTCCAGGCATGACAATGGCCTTCTTCTTATAATGTGCAAGAACTGCTTCCACTGGTGCAGGACTTACACAAACAACATCATCCTCATCAACATCCTCATTAGCGCCTTCGCCGGCTACACAAATATCACCCTCATCCTTTTGCAATTCCAAAGTGACATCCTCAATTTGTGTATCACTGGCTACACTTGGGTTGTTCAGGCACACATCTGCAAAAATGCTGAAAGTGGCCTTCTTTATGGATACACTATCAGAATGGTCAGGATTACACATAGCACTCGTCGATAGACTCTTTTCAGGGATTTGTGTCATTTCTGAATCTGAACATACATTTTCCTCTAATGCCTTACTGATTTCTTCCAGCTCGGCTTTCACACATAAAAGTATTTGGAGTCCGAATGACAAGGTCTTGCTTGGTCACGACTGACCTTACAAGAAGATGCCTCAATGACAGTTGCAGAACTAACACTCATAGAGAAAGGCAAAGGCCTCATTCTTTCCTTGCCATTTGCCTTTCCTTGCATGTGTAGAAAGGCATGTTGGCAATTTTTTTTTTCCTGCAGATATCTTTGCCTGGATTATAGGTTTTTTTTGCTTGACCAAGGTGAAAGGAGTTTTTTTACATTTTGGTTTCCCTGACTTACAAACACTATGCACTTTAAAATAGGCTTTACCAGATGACGTAGAGGGTTTACTATCATCATGACTGGTGCCAGCAGCTGCTTGGTGCTCCTGCTCTTCTGTGTACTGCTGTGAATCCATTTTGGTAACACCGTTGACGTTTTGCCTCGATTTCGATTCCGAACAGGCGGGAGAGTACCGAGGCTGCTCGGCTCGGTACTCAGATAGGCAAAGTTCAGGCAAATTCGGATCTCGGGTAACCGAGCCCGCCCATCTCTAGTCGTCACCTGGGAGTAATTTAGCAGAGATGATCTGCAGCGTTGCCACTTAGTAGTGGTTTTAGATGCACTGTTCAGTAGCGTTGCCACTTGGAACTGGTTAGCCGAGTGGATCTGCACCGATGAATCACGGAGAAGCAGGAACACTGGGATGAAAAGCACAGGAGCTGTTTCCATAACAGTAGTCAAGAACTGACTGAAAGAACCAGCACAGAGTTCAGGTTAGAAGGCAAGATATAGTGCAGTTCCAATTAGGCAGCCAATAGAGGGCAGTAGGGGGGAAAGAAAAAAGGCTGACAGTTCTGTGCATGCGCAGAGCGGGAGAGAGAGACAGCGCTGGAGGACATAGCAGCTTTGAATCAGGTATGGGCTTTAGCGGGGAAGGAGTAGGGGAGCAGAGAGTGCACACGCCGGCTCCCGGGGGGACACAGCGGGAGTCCGGCATGTGACAATCATCCTCATCAACATCCTAATTAGCACCCTCTTTGGTTACACAAATATCCCCCTCAACATGGTGCAATTCCAAAGTGGCATCCTCAATTGGTGTATCACCGGCTACACGTGGACTGCTCAGGCACACATCTGCAGAAATACTGAAAGGGGCCTTCTTTATGGTTACACTATCAGAATGGTCATGATTACACATACCACTCGTGGATGGACTCTCCTCAGATATTGTGTCATTCCTGAATCTGAACATACATTTTCCTCTAATGCCTTACTGTTTTCTTCCAGCTCAACTTTTACACTTTTGGAGTCCGAATGACAACGTCTTGCTTGGTCATGACTGACCTCACAAGAAGATGCCTCAGTGACAGTTGCAGAACTCTCACTCATAGAGAAAGGCAAAGGCCTCATTCTTTTCTTGCCACTGTGTGTGTAGAATGGCATGTTGACAATTTTTTTTTCTGCAGATAACTTTGCCTGGTTACAGGTCTTTTTTTCTTGACCAAGGTTAGGGTTTTTTTTTTACATTTTTGTTTCCCTGACTTAAAAACACTATGCACTTTTTTACATAGGCTTTACCAGATGACATAGAGGATTACTATCATCATGACTGTGCCAGCAGCTGTTTGGTGCTCCTGCTCTTCTGTGTACTGCTGTGAATCCATTTTGATAACACTGTACAATTTGACTGTGAATTCAGAAAAAAAGCCTACAAGGCCTAATATTTGTATTTCAGCAATGATAATTAGCAATGCAGCAATGGAGCTCTTCTCTTTGTGTGTAACCTATATAACACCGTACAATTTGACTGCAAATTCAGAAGAAAAGCCTGCAAGGACTAGTATTTGTATTTCAGCAATGACAATTAGCAATGGAGCAATGGAGCTCTCCTCTTTGTGTGTTTCCTATATAACACAGTGCAATGTGACTGCAAATTCAGAAGACCAAGCCTGCCAGCCCTAGTATTTGTATTTCAGCAATGACATTTAGCAATGGAGCGCTCCTCTTTGTGTGTAATTTATATAACACTGTACAATTTGACTGCAGATTTACACCAAGCCTGCCAGCCCTAGTATTTGTATTTCAGCAATGACAATTAGCAATGTGGCAATGGAGCTTTCCTCTTTGTGTCTAACATATATTACACCGTACAATTTGACTACAGATTTACACCAAGCCTGTCAGCCCTATTATTTTTATTTCAGCAATGACACTTAGCAATGTGGCAATGGAGCTCTCATCTTTGCGTGTAACGTATATAACACCGTACAATTTGTCTTCAGAATTGCACCAAGCCTGCCAGCCATAGTATTTGTATTTCAGCAATGACAATTAGCAATGGATCTCTCCTCTTTGTGTGTTACCTATATAACACAGTACAATGTGAGTGCAGATTTACACAAAGCCTGCCAGCACTAGTATTTGTATTTCAGTAATGACTATTAGCAATGGAGCTCTCCTCTTTGTGTGTTACCTATATAACACAGTACAATGTCATTGCAGATTTACACCAAGTCTGCCATCCCCAGTATTTGTATTTCAGCAATGACATTTAGCAATAGAGGAATGGAGTTCTCCACTTTGAGTATTACCTATATAACACTGTACATTATGGGACTGCAGATTTAGAAGCAATGGAGCAATGGAGCTCTCCTGAATGTCACTGCAGACTATGAAGAACACTGCTACCCCCTCCTCTTTCTCTTCTACCTATGTTGCTGTCCAACTGCTCTACAGACTGTGCTACCCTGTTCTGTGTCCCTCTGTGAAATGGCACTAGATCGCCTTCGAGGTTGTTACTTATACAATCCAAAACTTGCGAGATCCGAGATCCGACGATGCAATGATGACGTTTTGCCTCATTTTCAATTCCGAAAAAGTGTGAAAGTACAGAGCTACTCGGCTCAGTACTCAGATCTGCTAAGTTCAGATATGTTCAGTTCTCTGGGAATTCAGCCTGCGCATCTCTAATTTAAAGTATTCAGGGACCTGATTGTCTAACTTCCTTTGAGCATTTGAGTGTTTTTATTTCTTAAACTCTAACATGTGTTAAAAATAGTTAGGTAAGCAAACCATAGTTTAAGTAAGAACATAAATGGAAACAAGTAGGATTAGACACGTTCACCACTTATTTTTAGATATGCCTCAGTAATGCCAAGTAAAGCATACAGGATTTGTTTCAAGAAGGTATAGTAATAAATATTTCAAAATGAAATGTATAAGCCAATCGAATGAGACTAATTTAATTGGGCTGTTGGAGGAATATCCAGTAAATGACAAGCAGATTACATATTTCAACCCAGACAGATTGTTTTTGTAGCAAGCACAATTACATATATACCAAACTAGATGCATCATTTTATCCTGTCCGCATAAACAATTTAAGAAAAAAGTTATTAAACTGCCTGACAGTTTGTTAAACAATGTCCCCAGAGGTTACTAATGTTTGTCCTCTCTTAAACAAGCACTGAAATAGCTTCCCTGAAGTGACAGATGAAAACATGTACTGTAAATAATTGCTCTAACTGAAGTCATCATATCCTGGGGTTTCATTTTTATGTGCTTCTTTATTCTTTTATGTTGTATTATAGGGAATATGAACGTATTCAGTATATCAAGTAAAAATAAATTGCTGTCTGAAGAACCAAAGTACAACCCTTGTATACTTGTTGCCTTCATAGAGTGGAGATCTGTAAAACAATATTCATGGTGTTACAGACTACTAATTTACTAGAAACTAGTGACATCCCAACATCAGGATTTACAAACCCGGTGTGGACAATCCAGCACGATGGTGGCGGCAGCTATGTAATAGTGTGTGGCGGGTGTTTATGGCACACATTGGGTCCTTAGATTCAACTAAAGCAATGTGAAAATGCCACTGGATATCTGATAATCATTGCTGATGAAATAAACTCTTCATGATGGCAGTGTAGCCACCCCAGTAGAGTTTAAAGAAAATACTTAATGGAGTGATTCAAGGTAAACTCAGGTTAATGCATTGGTCTTACCAGTCACTTCAAATCCAACTGAGCATCTTTTAGATGAGATGGAACAAACTTTTCAGATCCACCTGCAGATAATTTGCAACACTATGGTAAGGTTACCAGATATCCCCAGAAAAGATTCTGGAGCAATGTCCCTACTGCTATAGATAGCTGTCTGTGTGTGTATCTTCATAATATATAGCTGAAATGGGGCTATCTACGTGTGATGTATGGCTGGCTATTGTTGTATTTCTGTGCTATATATGACTGTAAGTCTGTGTATCTCAGTGCAATATTTGACTGGTAGTGATCATGATAGAGCTATTGTTGACATGATAGATCTGTAATATTTGTGACATTGTGTGGCTGTACTGCATTTGCTAGACATTGATTTGCAGACCACGGGACCATGTCCAATTGCTGGTAAACAAAATACTGATTCTGAAAATTATTATTATTATTATTATTACCATTTATTTATATAGAGCCACTAATTCTGCAGCGTTGTACAGAGAACTCACTCACATCAGTCCTTGCCACATTGGGGCTTACAGTCTAAATTCCCTAACACACACACACACTAGGGTCAATTTGTTAGCAGCCAATTAACCTACTAGTATGTTTTTGGAGCATGGGGGGAAACCGGAGCACCCGGAGGAAACCCACACAAACACGCGGAGAACATACAAACTCCTCACAGATAAGGCCATGGTCGGGAATTGAACTCATGACCCAAGTGCTGTAAGGGAGAAGTGCTAACCACTGAGCCACCGTGCTGCCTAAAAATAAACTTTAGGCAATGAGATAGGTGAGTGACTAATCCAGATTTTTGTGTGCTCGATATTAGATGTTTATTAAACATTTTTGTTCAATATCACTGGAACAATAGAGGAGAAAAACAACAAATTGAATAGTAAGGTTTACATAGGATGGCTGAGGGTAGGGGACAGAATAGTCGTCTATAAAGCACTCTGTTATACAACAGATTGTTGCAAGGTAAATAATTGCCAATCATATCATAGAATAATAAAAAGCTACAGAGGCTCTAATTATCAGAGCACAAACTGTTCAGTTGAAGTTGATGTGTTACCCAGTGTACAAACTCCAACCGATGTTCTGGGTTATCCTCAGTCAGGTGTTGCAACATCTGAATCTTGTAGGGGTGCTACTTATGTGTAGACAAAATTCTCAAAATGGCCGTACACCCCACATTCACAAGACAGACGACGAGTGCTACATTGTGGAGTCTTTGAAAATGATGGAAGCACAGCAGTTGTTGTTGCTTCATCTGTAGCAGTTTTTGCTTGTCCACTCTTTCGTTTACCTGCACCTGATCCGGTTTGTTTAAATTTGGCAAGGAGTTTGGCAACTGCACTGTTGCAAATGGATGGCCTATTTGGGTGACGTTGGTTGAAATAATTTTCTATAGCATATTTGCTTTGTTCTCCTGATCTCAAGGCAATCTCAATACATTCTGTATGTGTTAGTGCCATTGTCATTAATGTCCCTACCTGCAAAAGAAATCTTGAGAATGAATAAAGTTAAACAAAAAACACCATTGTTTTTCTTCTAAAATTTTGCATCTGTTTTATGTGTCACATGACAACCTTCCCATTTAAAGAATTAGAGTTGCATGCAAGAGGGCTGACTTCAAGAGGGCCGCTAAACTGGACACATACCCTAAAGAGTTTTCCATCACACCTAGATCATACATGTGTAGACACTGGGTTAATATTTCCTTACTTATTTCAGTTTTGAAAGGGTGCTTCTACACTTATGGAGCACTTTGTATATCCACGTATACATATACCCACATATATACACCAAATGGACAAAAGTATTTGGCCACACCTGTTTATTATGAATTGAGGTGTTTCAATCAGACCCGTTGCCAGAGGCGTCTAAAATCAAGCACCTAGCTATGTAGTCTCCATTTGCAAACATTTGTGATACAAAATGGGTCATTCTGAAGAGCTCAGTGACTTCAAGTGTGGTACTGTGATAGGATGCCACCTTTGCAATACGACAGTTTGTTTAATTTCATCCCTGCTGGACATTCCACGGTCAACTGTATTATTAGAAAGTGAAAGCATTTAGAAACAACAGCAACTCAGTCACAAAGTAGAAGACCATGTAAAATCACAGAGCGGGGTCAACAACTGCTAAGGCGCATGGAGCATAAAAGTCGCCAATGATCTGCTGTTTCCATAGCTGAATCACTCCGAACTTCCACTGGCATTAATGTAAGCACAAAAACTGTGCGGCAGGAGCTTAATCGAATGGGTTTCTATGGCCAAGCAGCTGCATGAAAGTCTCACATCACCAAGACCAATGCCAAGCATCAGATGGAGTGGTGTAAAGCACACTGACACTGGTCTTTGGAGCAGTGCAAATGTTTTCTGTGAAGTGACAAATCATGCTTCTCTGTCAGTCAGATGCGCAATTCTGGGTTTTGCGGATGTCGAGAGAACATTACCTGCCTGACTGCATTATGCCAACTGTGAAGTTTGGTGGAAGGGGGATAAAGGCATGGGGCTGCTTTACAGAGTTTGGGCTAGGTCCCTTAACTCCAGTGAAGGGCAATCTTAATGCTTCAGCTTACCAAGTCATTTTGGACAATGCTATGCTTCTAACTTTGTGGCATCCGTTTGGGGAAGCCTCTTTTCTATTCCAATATGACTGTGCCCCAGTGCACAAAGCAAGGACTACAAAGACATGGTTTGATGTTCAATTTGGGCTCCACTGCGGGGCCTGAAGGAGCTTGCTGTGCTTGTGAGGTTCTAGAGGCTTTATCTTGTGCAGACAACCGATGCAAACGTCCTTCAACCATCTGTGACAGTGTTTGGATCAGTTCCACCAGGACTTGGGCTGGAGAAAGATTTGTTCCGTTGTCATCCATGGATAGTTCCCTCCAAGTAACTTCACTAGCTGGTTATAAAGTTACGGCTACCAGCTATTATCATAAGCTTGCAGAACTAGCAGCAGAGGTCTTCACCTATAGAAGCCGCTTTTTCCCATAGAGCTGGATATGCTCACAGGTACCCAGTTGCCCCCAGGTCTTAAACTCAATGTAGTTCAAGCTAATGAGTAATGCCGCAGTGTGAAAATAGGATGAGATGTCAGCAGGTAACAAAGTCAGGAACAAGTCAGGGTCCAAGGGCAGGAGAAATCAGCGAAGTCGGGTTCAGGCAAAAGATCATGGCCAACAGAAAATAAGGGTATCTAAGTCACAAGCAAAAGATCAGGGTCACAAGCAAATAATCAGAAGTCCAGGAACAAGCCAAAGGAAATACACGTAAAATCATTTCAGGAATAAGAACAGCAGGAGAGGAGCAGGAAAGTAGCCAGGAACTGACACTATAACCGGTAGGGAGGCTAAGCCCTCTCTGCCTTAAATACATGAGAAAACCAATCAGAATGGGAGGTATGAATCAGCCCCAGAAGGCTGACAATAAAAATAATTATCCCCCAGCGCACGCACTGGACTGCCCCACCTGCTGGGGCGTGGCGATACAGGGCTGAGCATCCCGACCGTTGCACTAGCAATGGCCGGGACAAAAACTGGAAGTGACGTCCCGGTCGTCACGGAGATGGCCAGAACGCAGTGATCGGGAACAGCGAGTCGCAGCGTTGCATAGCTCGTAACACATGGTTGCACTGGGTGGGGAAATAGAGGTGATATCAGAGGTAAAGTAATTAGAAGCAGGTCTAGTAGGCTTGAATAAAGAAATAAGTTTTAAGGGCATGCTTGAAGCCTTAGAGAGTAGATATCATTCCACAGGTGCAGAGAAACCCAGGTGAAGTCCTGGGGGTAAATTTACCAAGCTGCAGGTTTAAAAAAGTGGAGATGTTGCTTATAACAACCAATCAGGTTCTAGCTATCATTTATTTAGTGCATTCTACAAAATGACAGCTAGAATCTGATTGGTTGCTATAGTCAACATCTGCACTTTTTCAGACCTGCAGCTTGATAAATTTACCCCCTGGAGAGGTGAGAGTGGGAGGAGGTAATCTGTGTGATAGTGAGGCAGTGGTCATTAGCGCAGCAGAGGGGACAGGAAAGAATGTGTAGAGATGAGGTTGAAGATATAATGGGTGGAGATTGGCTGAGGGCTTTGTAGGTGAGAGTAAGCAGGGTAAATTTGATTCTGTAGCCCATGCGGAGCCAGTGTAGCAAATGGCAGAGAGAGACCTCAAAAACAGAGTCGCAGTAGAGAAAAATAAGGTGGGCAGAGGGCATTGAGGATAGACTGAAGAGGGGAAAAGCATGAGTTGGCTAGGCCAGATAGGAGGAGTTTACAGTTGTCAAGGTGAGTAAATAAGGGAGTAAAGTAAATAAGAGTTTTGGTAGCTTCCATGATGAGGAAGAGCCAGATATATTTTGTAGATGGAAGTGGCAGAATTTGAAGAGGCACTGAATGTAATGTTTGAAGGTGAGGGAGACCTCTAGGCAGCGGACTTGAGGGACAGAAAATAGGACATTGTTGTCAACAGAAAGAGACAGGGGGGTGTAAGGGAGCCCTGGAAGTGGGGGGACGATGACAATGATTTTAGTTTTAGAAATATTAAGTTTAAGAAAGCACTGGGACATCCAAGATAAGATAGCAGCAGACATGGGAGATGAGGCAAGGGGAGAGGTCAGGAGAGGATAGATTTGGATGTCATCAGCATAAAGGTGGCACTGGAAGCCAAAGAAGCTCATTAGGTGACCAAGGGAGGAAGTGTAAAGAGAGAAGAGCAGGGGACAAGAAAAGATCCTTGTAGAACTCTGACAGGTAAGGGAAGAGGGAGGGAGGTATAGTGAAGTGTGGAGACCAACAAGGATCAGGTAGGAAGGTAAGTGCACAAAGCAAGGACTACAAAGACATGGTTTGATGTTCAATTTGGGCTCCACTGCGGGGCCTGAAGGAGCTTGCTGTGCTTGTGAGGTTCTAGAGGCTTTATCTTGTGCAGACAACCGATGCAAACGTCCTTCAACCATCTGTGACAGTGTTTGGATCAGTTCCACCAGGACTTGGGCTGGAGAAAGATTTGTTCCGTTGTCATCCATGGATAGTTCCCTCCAAGTAACTTCACTAGCCGGTTATAAAGTTACGGCTACCAGCTATTATCATAAGCTTGCAGAACTAGCAGCAGAGGTCTTCACCTATAGCAGCCGCCTTTTCCCATAGAGCTGGATATGCTCACAGGTACCCAGTTGCCCCCAGGTCTTAAACTCAACGTAGTTCAAGCTAATGAGTAATGCCGCAGTGTGAAAATAGGATGAGATGTCAGCAGGTAACAAAGTCAGGAACAAGTCAGGGTCCAAGGGCAGGAGAAATCAGCGAAGTCGGGTTCAGGCAAAAGATCATGGCCAACAGAAAATAAGGGTATCTAAGTCACAAGCAAAAGATCAGGGTCACAAGCAAATAATCAGAAGTCCAGGAACAAGCCAAAGGAAATACACGTAAAATCATTTCACCAATAAGAACAGCAGGAGAGGAGCAGGAAAGTAGCCAGGAACTGACACTATAACCGGCAGGGAGGCTAAGCCCTCTCTGCCTTAAATACATGAGAAAACCAATCAGAATGGGAGGTATGAATCAGCCCCAGAAGGCTGACAATAAAAATAATTATCCCCCAGCGCACGCACTGGACTGCCCCACCTGCTGGGGCGTGGCGATACAGGGCTGAGCATCCCGACCGTTGCACTAGCAATGGCCGGGACAAAAACTGGAAGTGACGTCCCGGTCGTCACGGAGATGGCCAGGACGCAGTGAACGGGAACAGCGAGTCGCAGTGTTGCATAGCTCGTAACACATGGTTGCACTGGGTGGGGAAATAGAGGTGATATCAGAGGTAAAGTAATTAGAAGCAGGTCTAGTAGGCTTGAATAAAGAAATAAGTTTTAAGGGCATGCTTGAAGCCTTAGAGAGTAGATATCATTCCACAGGTGCAGAGAAACCCAGGTGAAGTCCTGGGGGTAAATTTACCAAGCTGCAGGTTTAAAAAAGTGGAGATGTTGCTTATAACAACCAATCAGGTTCTAGCTATCATTTATTTAGTGCATTCTACAAAATGACAGCTAGAATCTGATTGGTTGCTATAGTCAACATCTGCACTTTTTCAGACCTGCAGCTTGATAAATTTACCCCCTGGAGAGGTGAGAGTGGGAGGAGGTAATCTGTGTGATAGTGAGGCAGTGGTCATTAGCGCAGCAGAGAGGACAGGAAAGAATGTGTAGAGATGAGGTTGAAGATATAATGGGTGGAGATTGGCTGAGGGCTTTGTAGGTGAGAGTAAGCAGGTTAAATTTGATTCTGTAGCCCATGCGGAGCCAGTGTAGCAAATGGCAGAGAGAGACCTCAAAAACAGAGTCGCAGTAGAGAAAAATAAGGTGGGCAGAGGGCATTGAGGATAGACTGAAGAGGGGAAAAGCATGAGTTGGCTAGGCCAGATAGGAGGAGTTTACAGTTGTCAAGGTGAGTAAATAAGGGAGTAAAGTAAATAAGAGTTTTGGTAGCTTCCATGATGAGGAAGAGCCAGATATATTTTGTAGATGGAAGTGGCAGAATTTGAAGAGGCACTGAATGTAATGTTTGAAGGTGAGGGAGACCTCTAGGCAGCGGACTTGAGGGACAGAAAATAGGACATTGTTGTCAACAGAAAGAGACAGGGGGGTGTAAGGGAGCCCTGGAAGTGGGGGGAAGATGACAATGATTTTAGTTTTAGAAATGTTAAGTTTAAGAAAGCACTGGGACATCCAAGATAAGATAGCAGCAGACATGGGAGATGAGGCAAGGGGAGAGGTCAGGAGAGGATAGATTTGGATGTCATCAGCATAAAGGTGGCACTGGAAGCCAAAGAAGCTCATTAGGTGACCAAGGGAGGAAGTGTAAAGAGAGAAGAGCAGGGGACAAGAAAAGATCCTTGTAGAACTCTGACAGGTAAGGGAAGAGGGAGGGAGGTATAGTGAAGTGTGGAGACCAACAAGGATCAGGTAGGAAGGTAAGTGCACAAAGCAAGGACTACAAAGACATGGTTTGATGTTCAATTTGGGCTCCACTGCGGGGCCTGAAGGAGCTTGCTGTGCTTGTGAGGTTCTAGAGGCTTTATCTTGTGCAGACAACCAATGCAAACGTCCTTCAACCATCTGTGACAGTGTTTGGATCAGTTCCACCAGGACTTGGGCTGGAGAAAGATTTGTTCCGTTGTCATCCATGGATAGTTCCCTCCAAGTAACTTCACTAGCCGGTTATAAAGTTACGGCTACCAGCTATTATCATAAGCTTGCAGAACTAGCAGCAGAGGTCTTCACCTATAGCAGCCGCCTTTTCCCATAGAGCTGGATATGCTCACAGGTACCCAGTTGCCCCCAGGTCTTAAACTCAACGTAGTTCAAGCTAATGAGTAATGCCGCAGTGTGAAAATAGGATGAGATGTCAGCAGGTAACAAAGTCAGGAACAAGTCAGGGTCCAAGGGCAGGAGAAATCAGCGAAGTCGGGTTCAGGCAAAAGATCATGGCCAACAGAAAATAAGGGTATCTAAGTCACAAGCAAAAGATCAGGGTCACAAGCAAATAATCAGAAGTCCAGGAACAAGCCAAAGGAAATACACGTAAAATCATTTCACCAATAAGAACAGCAGGAGAGGAGCAGGAAAGTAGCCAGGAACTGACACTATAACCGGCAGGGAGGCTAAGCCCTCTCTGCCTTAAATACATGAGAAAACCAATCAGAATGGGAGGTATGAATCAGCCCCAGAAGGCTGACAATAAAAATAATTATCCCCCAGCGCACGCACTGGACTGCCCCACCTGCTGGGGCGTGGCGATACAGGGCTGAGCATCCCGACCGTTGCACTAGCAATGGCCGGGACAAAAACTGGAAGTGACGTCCCGGTTGTCACGGAGATGGCCAGGACGCAGTGATCGGGAACAGCGAGTCGCAGTGTTGCATAGCTCGTAACACATGGTTGCACTGGGTGGGGAAATAGAGGTGATATCAGAGGTAAAGTAATTAGAAGCAGGTCTAGTAGGCTTGAATAAAGAAATAAGTTTTAAGGGCATGCTTGAAGCCTTAGAGAGTAGATATCATTCCACAGGTGCAGAGAAACCCAGGTGAAGTCCTGGGGGTAAATTTACCAAGCTGCAGGTTTAAAAAAGTGGAGATGTTGCTTACAACAACCAATCAGGTTCTAGCTATCATTTATTTAGTACATTCTACAAAATGACAGCTAGAATCTGATTGGTTGCTATAGTCAACATCTGCACTTTTTCAGACCTGCAGCTTGATAAATTTACCCCCTGGAGAGGTGAGAGTGGGAGGAGGTAATCTGTGTGATAGTGAGGCAGTGGTCATTAGCGCAGCAGAGGGGACAGGAAAGAATGTGTAGAGATGAGGTTGAAGATATAATGGGTGGAGATTGGCTGAGGGCTTTGTAGGTGAGAGTAAGCAGGTTAAATTTGATTCTGTAGCCCATGCGGAGCCAGTGTAGCAAATGGCAGAGAGAGACCTCAAAAATAGAGTCGCAGTAGAGAAAAATAAGGTGGGCAGAGGGCATTGAGGATAGACTGAAGAGGGGAAAAGCATGAGTTGGCTAGGCCAGATAGGAGGAGTTTACAGTTGTCAAGGTGAGTAAATAAGGGAGTAAAGTAAATAAGAGTTTTGGTAGCTTCCATGATGAGGAAGAGCCAGATATATTTTGTAGATGGAAGTGGCAGAATTTGAAGAGGCACTGAATGTAATGTTTGAAGGTGAGGGAGACCTCTAGGCAGCGGACTTGAGGGACAGAAAATAGGACATTGTTGTCAACAGAAAGAGACAGGGGGGTGTAAGGGAGCCCTGGAAGTGGGGGGACGATGACAATGATTTTAGTTTTAGAAATATTAAGTTTAAGAAAGCACTGGGACATCCAAGATAAGATAGCAGTAGACATGGGAGATGAGGCAAGGGGAGAGGTCAGGAGAGGATAGATTTGGATGTCATCAGCATAAAGGTGGCACTGGAAGCCAAAGAAGCTCATTAGGTGACCAAGGGAGGAAGTGTAAAGAGAGAAGAGCAGGGGACAAGAAAAGATCCTTGTAGAACTCTGACAGGTAAGGGAAGAGGGAGGGAGGTATAGTGAAGTGTGGAGACCAACAAGGATCAGGTAGAAAGGTAAGAGGAAATCTGGTAGAGGACAGTGTTACAGAGGCCTAAAGATTGTATATGGACAGAAGGGAGGAAATGTCATAACATGTGGACTCAATTTTAGAGGGGGTTATAAATTCAAGAGCAAAGAGGGGAGGGAGCTGGGGGGAAGGGGAGAGGAGAGAGTTGAAGGTGGCAGAGAAGCAATGAGGGTTGGGGCATCGGGAGGAAATGAGAGCATTAATGTAGGTATGTTTAGATAGTGACAGGGCAGAACTGTAAGAGGAAGCAGGTAAGCTTAGAGTCCCATGGTTCAGGTACGGCCATTGGAGAGTGCTAGTGACAGCTATGGCGTCAAAGGCAAGGGCAGTGGGAGGTGTGTAATTGTTGAAGCAGACAACATGATCATGATAAGAAATGGTGGTGATAGGGGATGGGGAGAGGAGTGAGAACAAGAAGGAGGAGAATGTTTAACTTTAGGCGATGGTGAGATAGGGAGATGTTAAAGGAAAGGAGATAATAGTGAAAGAGAAGGAAAAGTGAATTGTTGATGTCAGAGACAGTACAGAGGTGGAATAAAATGAAGATCATTAATTTTATTCTGCTTTTATTTTTTATGCTTAAGTTGTTTTAACATAGAATTTTAAATTTATGATGTCATCATGTAAACACATGGTCTACCATTAGGTGTAATGTGGCAAATATGATCTGGGTTTTAACAGTGCCAGATCATCACTTACAGATAGGAAACACTAATTATCACTTCACAGGTGTTTCTTGGCTGTCAATGGGGGCCATTATGAAGCATGTATGCATAAATGTTCCCCATGTGTCTAATTCAGTGGCGGAACTATCATTGGTGCACAAGGTGCCCTGCACCAGGGCCCAGAGAGATAAAATAATGAGGCCGACAACATGGCCGATACAGAGGGTTTTAGCCCCCGGTTACCTCATCCCTCCTCCCGGCCTCCCTACACTGAGACCCACAGCTTACTAGTTTTGCATCTTGTCTAATTAGTCACTGAATATCCAGGAGGCTGAGATAGGTGTCTTCTGGCAGCTTAGAACTGTAAGAGAGAGAGAGAGCACTATGTGATCTAGAATGTTGATGATCGCCTATGTGTGGGACAGGCCCTAATGTAAATCCTTCATCAATGTCATTGAAAGGGTATCCATCTTTACAGCAAAGTAAGAGCTCCCTCTAAGAGAAATCAGCAGAGCAGCTCTTAGTTAGCATAGGATGTAGAGCTGATGGAATTCAGTATATATTAGTCATATATCATGAAAGACATGAACATATTCATCTTACATGGAAATGATAAGCATTTAAGTTTTTGCTTTTGATTCTGCTGTAAGGCTTTCTCTGCCCCACTCTCTTTTTATGTAGTCACAGTTCTCCTTGGGGAGCGATTATAAACCTATTTATACCTTTACATAAAAGCATCAGGTGCAGGTATTCATCTTTAGCTGACAGCTGAAAAACCTGCATTGGAATGAATGTTAGGGCTTGTACACACGTTATTTTTAACTTCATTAACAATTTATTTTGTCTGAGTTACATTTACATGTATTCACGTTGGGGTAAATGCATGTACAAAGCATTATGAATTGCAGGTGTCTATAAGGATGTAACAATGTATCAATTCTTATTGAAAACTTATGTGTAAAATTCCTGAATGTGTATTTAGAGAATCAATGTTAAGGTGAATTGTCAAAGCAAATTCATAGCAAATCTGGCATTGCCCTAGAATTTTTAAAGCGTGTAAAATGTAATGTGAACATAACGTTTAAATGTGCGTGAAACAAGGCAATTATTATTGCCCAGGTACTAGAACACTTTAGCATTTATCTACAGTGCTTCTTTTCAACCTTATCTTTCGCCATTGTTATAGTATATAATGTGCTAATGATTAATTGCAGATCCTGTGACTGAGACTTCAGGTTCAATTGGCCGAATATTAGCACAATGTCTGGCTGTGCACATTGATGGCCATTGCAGTAAGGAATCTCTATGAATTTCGAGTGAAAATGAGCAGAGATTCCATCCTCAACATCGGTGCAGCGTATATCTGTGGACTGTGACGGAGAGACATCACGCTGAATTGAGTGCATATACTGTATGAGCCTGAAGTAGAATTGAACTTGCACCAGTTTGCGTAGCGTAAATTGCACAAAATCACACTGCACATGCCTATAAAGAAACTGGACACATGTACACCAAAGCAGACTTGTATGTATTTGGCGCTTGCACCCCCTAACATCCTGAGTGCCAAAACGGGGGAGGGAGGAGGTGTGCAAGTGCAGATCGAGTACAGTAAGAATGTGATTGTGCAAATGCGACTCACACTGAGCTACAGAAACACACATACACACCAGTTAGGAGGCGTATCTTTTGCACCTGCTAGAGGTCTAGAGGCCAGGTGCAAATTCACACTGATGATGATGGTGACTTGGCAACAACCAGGTGTATGTTGAGATATGTATGACTGTGCATATGGGTGACAATCCACTATGTTTGTATGCTCTTTTAATTGACGCCCATTTTGCAGCCAACTCTGCATAAGCCCTATACAATATATTTATATATGCCCTGTGAAAACCTATTCAGCTCCAAGATATAGAGTTATCAAAATGAAAAGCTTGTGATGGAGTATAGATCAGTGTTGGCTAACCTGTGACACTCCAGGTGTTGTGAAACTACAAGTCCCAGCATACCCTTCCAACAATAAGCTGCTATATATTGGCAAGGCATGCTGGGAATTGTAGTTTCACAACACCTGGCGTGTCACAGGTTAGCCAACACTGGTATAGATGGAAGTTTATCAGGTCCTTGATCTTGTATACTCCTCTGTTCACCTGTAAAAAAGAGAAACTGATTAAAAGACAGTCTGGCACATTGTAATGGACATTAAATCAGATTACATGCAACCAAGGATATTATGGAATCAGAGGCCCTAGTACTTAATTAGGACACCTGGCTAAGTTTGTCTGACGTAACAGGTCTCCCAGACTCAAAGTCGTGTTGTTCAAAAAACCTACCATACATGGGGGCAGGGTGGTTCCCTACCTCAAGGCCTACTATTGGACAGACCACCTTAGTAGTGTGGCATCTTCCTTTGCTCACCCCACTTCCCAT
The DNA here is from genome assembly GCF_038048845.1 of Mixophyes fleayi. Taxonomy (NCBI): domain Eukaryota; kingdom Metazoa; phylum Chordata; class Amphibia; order Anura; family Limnodynastidae; genus Mixophyes; species Mixophyes fleayi. Next base: position 254,071,162 of record NC_134405.1, on the reverse strand, counting down.
TCTTGGGCAGCCATTGAGGCTGATTATCTCAATTTTCCTGCATTGTCCTACATCTGGGGTCTACTGCAGATTTCCAGAGCTGCCCTGATTTGGTGATTTCCCACCTTGTCATTCACGGCTCGGAAATAGGAGACCTGTAAGACCCACCTCCCCTGTTCCCCTCTCTATCTTAATCCTGTTTTCCCCACTGGTATGTTTAGATCCTTTTGACAGCTATGGGTGGCCTTGTGTATCCGATTTTCTGGGGACCTGGTGGACCAGGGGAAACCTGTGGCCTATGATGTCCTCTGCTCTAGATTACCTAACTTCCGCCTGACTTTTTTCCAATATCTGCAGATTAGACTTTTTCCTCTGTTCTTTCCTGGTAGGCAGCCTCCTTCTGACCTCTTCTACTCTTAAACAATTTGCTGGTCCCTGGGAACAAACACAAGAAGGAATGGGAAAGAGACCTGTGCCCAACTTCCATCTTGACCTTAATTAAGGAAAATGTCTACAAGGTCTATAAAAAGTGGTAAGTCACACCTGACAGGCTTGCTAAAATATATCCGACTGCCTCCCCTGTCTGTTGGCAAGGCTGCTGTCATAGTGGTACCTTCATACACATCTTGTGGTCTTACCCGGTCATCTCCTCCTTCTGGGACAAAGTTGGCAACCTTTTGTGCAGTACTTCAGTAAGACAGCAATGCCTATAACTACATGGAGTAAAATGTGTGCGAGACCACAAATGTTAGTCAAATTTACGTTCTGAACTAAGGAAATGAAAAAGCAGAGGACTGTCCATGGAAAACTTGGACATCTGGGAGTCCTATGTTTAAATCAGCTTTGTGGGAAAGTTAGTAGTTTTAAAGAATCCAGCCTGTCTATGACAATACCAATATTTGGCTGAATAGCAGCGTAAATTCAGTGTAGTTAGATTAATTCAGGGCTGCTCTTTTTAACCAGCGAGTAATGATGACCCTGCCAGTGAACACAATTAGCTTTTGGTATGCCACCAATATACTAAGTTTGCAAAAGGGTCTGCAAAGTTTTCTTTTTGTATTATCATTTTAAAGAAAATATAAAATACCTTAAATGTAAGCATGAATAAGCAAGTGTCAATGGTATGTCTTTCAGATTGCATTAGCCAAAGCTCATAATGGAGAACAATATACTAACATGAAAAATATGGGAACATCTACATTATAGTTGGAAAAATATGGTAACATCTACATTATAAAAAACGAATCTAAACTAAACTAAAAAGAGCAAAAGGAAACAGAACACATGATAAAAGGTCAATGACAATTAACCTTGCCTTTGAAAAGGACAAACCTAGGATTGCAACTTTTGTATTGTCAATAAAGTCAATGTGAAACCGCACTGCTTGCCATCATATTATAACCACTATCCTCAATCGACTTTGTGAACCTGCCAGGGCCATTAATCTAAATCCACTCCAGGTAGGGAAAGTGAAAACAAATAGTAATCTTGTTTGTTCTACAATGATGGAAACATTTTAAAAAAATTGCAACTTCAGAAAAAAATAAGGAAAAAACACACAATTCAATTTACATTTTAGATTTAATAAAAATGATTTCTTGCGTTAAACAGTTTTCTCCAGCATGTAAAATGTGTATAAATGGTGATCTTTCCATGATTAATAAACACACATGTACTGTAAAATAAAATGGTAACTTCAGGAACTACATCTAATTCATCCTTGTTTGAGCAAACATGAGATACTGTACTGTTTTTAACACTTCCAGTAATACACACAATCAAAATACAGCTCTACAGTGTTTTTTCTACCAGTTAAAAACACTACACCTGAGAAAACATTGTGGTGTAAAAGGTGTGAAAAAGTAAAATGATTATCAATGACTGTATTCATTTTCTTCACCAGTTTCCCTTAGATTACTGGTCACTTTACAAGAACAGAACTTTAAGCAATTACATTAGCATCAGCCTGAGCTGATAGTACTCATCTATAGGAATTCATTCAGTACTACTGTAGCAACAAAAATATCTGCCTGTGGGAACGCACAATTAGTACATACTGTGAATGTAATCAGTATCCACAAGGCACTATTTAGATAGAATAAAGCTGCCTAATAATAAAGACTGTTTAAAATAGCAAATACATTCGGAGGATGCATGAAAAAGACACATTAAATAATAATGTTGCCATAACTAAATGTGTGGTTGAAAAGTGGCAAACATGTTGAATTTATTTTCTTATGATTCGCTTACTTTAAATAGGGCTAACTTAACACTATAATAACTGCTAACTCATAGCATATAAAAAGACATTCACAGGAAGTTATTATGTCCGTATAGTCTAGTGTATTCTCATTAAGATAGGATTGTCACCGACTGCAAATAAATAATCAACGTGCTCCATTCGTTTTTGACCACGAGAGGGCGCCATAAAATCATATTCTTTACACAGGACGTCAGATAATCTAACAATGGAATCGAGACCATAACCAGGCTGAGCGAAACAACAGCACTCTCAAAGTGAAGAAGACAAGACAGCATTGTTTTAACAGGAAGGCTACTTTCATCCACTACATGATGAGGTCGGAGTCATCTTGAGGATCAGCTGAATTCTTCCAGATATGTGTAAGTGATACATGCTGAATTAAATATCCTACTGAAGCTTAGCTTTCATTCTGTTTTTGTATATATATATATATATATATATATATATATATATATATATATATATATATATGTATTTATTCTTTGCACTTAATTTTATTAAATAGCATAATTCAATAATATATGTACAGTGACTGTAAAATGTGAAAAACACATTTTCCAAAGGTGATTTATTAATTTGAAATTGATGTGTATGTGTTTAGTTTTTTATTGTATTTTTAATTTTAGTATGAAAGTTTATGTTATGCTGTGTGGTTACAGGGCATTGTTGCTTTCTATATCATCTCTTAATTGTATGATATTTTAGGTTGTTGCTGTTTTTATTTTTTCATTTCTCATCTTCCACTGAACTGTATCACTTCTTCTCTTGTGATAGTACCATGTATATGTTCTAAGAAGGAACTGATTCACCAAAGATCTTGGACATTGAATGTGTGTGACATTCACCCCTGCGTTGGCTCAGGTAGACTTCAGGAACATAAGGCCATGGTATTTTAGAGAAGTGGACCAAGCTAAAAGAAGACAACTCTGCTCTTGTAGTCTTCTGGTCCTCTCTGGATTAGATTGATGCTGTTTGCTAATGTAAACATGCTGTGTGATGAAAATCCATCAGAAAAGGCGAAATCTGGGGGACAGCAGCCAGGGATCTTCTGTTTGGACCCATCTTTTATTTACACAAGAAAAACCTTCAGGGATCCAAACATTTAGATACAAAACATGATCCCAAGATAGAAGTTCTGGGTACCATCCTAAACTACTTGGAAGCTACTTGTGGTGATACTTCATAACAGCTGATTTTGGAAATATTTACGTGGTTGTGGAAGATCATCAACTCTTATTGAAGAACACTTAGCGTTTGGAGCTGTGACGTACAGTGGCTTCTTGATCAGACCACACCTGAAGCATATGGTCAATTTCTTCTTTACAGAGGACATACAACCTATTTTTCACTTTGCTTTAAAAACAGATTTTAAATGCGGAAGTCTATATAGTCTTTTACTGTTCAAGTGGGAATACGACCAGATGCATTATAATTTCGATTAACTTTCAATGGGTCAATTGCGTAAAGGAATTTTGTCAGCGGTTGTCACGTAGATAACATCAGCTTTGGGAACAAACTACTTAAATGATTTTAAGAAGTAAAAACTTGTTTAAAGAAGAAGTAGGTAGCAAATTAAGGAATGGTTTAAAATCAAACCTCTGTATGACAAGCAAGAAGAATGTAAACGTACAGTCAAACTCTGAAGAGGGTCAAGTGTGCGAAATTATAATCGATGAAACAGATACCTCGACAAGGCAAGATCTTCTGATGGCACTTTAATGAGGGATCCATGTTTAGGTATTCCAGGTACAGTATTGTCAGCTCTGATATATGATGTGTACAAGAACATCTGCTATAATGGTCAAAGTCAATAATTAAACGATGCAAAGTGTGACTTTAAAACCATCTGCAGCATCTAAAGCAGCATAAAATAAATAAATAAAAGATGCAGTGACATTAATTCTGTGTGATACATTTAGGGCTGCTTTGTCCAGTCTACAGTGCCCTAGTTATGCAGACCATAATAATGAAGCTTAAGATGTGGTCTTTTAATGGTTTAAAACAAATCAAGTTCTCCAGGAGCTTATAATAAGCATATTCAGAGGCTTAATTAGAGTTACCAATATACAAACCTACTGAGCTGCAAATATATGATTGTTAATATGCAAGATATATATATATATATATATATATATATATATATATATATATATATTATTGTGAGAAAAGGGACTTTTTCAGTATGTGTATAAATATAGGGCCAATTAAGTTATCATATCATATACACTGTGAAAGATTATTGTTAACAGTTAGAGCCCTGCTGATTTTTGTAGAGAAATTGTTAAAGCAACTACTTTAGGGCATATGCTAGATCAAGTCCCAGTAAATAATATTGATTCACTGTGTTTTTATTATGTTAAGATACTAACATGTCTATGAAGGAAGCGACCAGACCTCATTTGTAGAGAAAAGTATTTTGAACCACTGTAGTGGAATCAATTCAACCATCCATCACAATATTACAAATATTTCAATAACCAATTCTTGGTGGAATTAAAACATCTTAGAACAGTAAAAAGTATGACGTTTCAGAAGAAAATATAAAAATCAATATGTAATTATTTTGCTACACAGTCTACAATCAGCAAATTCCAACTGTCATCATTTCATTGTAGGACCTGGTTTTCTACCCTTGAAACATTTGAATTATATAATACATGTCACTACGGAGAATTAATCTTACAGTATTGAACGATCCTGAAATACATGAATATCCCAGATGATTACAGATTTAATTTACATTTGTAAAGAACACCACAAGGCAGTGAAAGGGACGCTGAGCAGACTGAAAATGGCCATGTGCTAAATCATTTTTATGATTTAGAAAAAAGAATACATCTTGCAGTATTTGTACTGTGTGTGCTTGAATAATTCAAATATTACATAACTAAAAGCTCTAGTCACAGCCTTAGTATTTAAAAAAAACGTCACCAAGCATTAACTGTGTACAAAACAGCTACAAACCAATGTATAAACTCTTAAGAAAGAAAATGTAACTAAAAATGTAATAAATAAGAGCATTATCATAAGATAAATAGACTCACTTTATGTAAACAGAGGCTTAACTAGTTAAAAAATGCTATAATTAATATGGGATATTCACATACACATCCCGACAACTGGATGGTAGATCAGCGATCAGGGGGTAAATGTATTAAACTGCGGTTTCTGCAAGTCGTCATTATTCGGCTACTTTGCAGGGCAAATTTAAAATGTCAATATCTTTAAAGGTAAAACTTTCCTTTAATGATATTGCCGTTTTAAATTTGCCCTGCAAAGTCGCAGAATATCGGCAACTTGAAAAGACCAGTTTAATACATTTACCCCAGATCTCTATCCAATTTAGCCACATACATAGTTGGTTACGTTTTGCAGATCAAGTCATTCAGAGATCAGGTACAGTGGCTGGATCACAAACGGCCCTAGCTTAGATTATAGTCATTGGCTGATGAGATAACACAATATGGCAGAAAAGAAACTCCGACATTGCCTTTGACATAACGCATAAAATGACACCTAGACAATTTGGTTGAAAGCTTTAATCTAATTAGAGCTACATACGTTACAAAATAAAAGTTAAGTATAACAGAGAACTATTACCAGTTGTAGTGCTGAACTTCTGTAAAATAGGAGAGATCGTAGATAACTGAGAAGATGTACTATAATAATGTGCAGCATAATCAATATACAGTTAAAATTTACAGTAGACATTTCAATAACTGTATTCAGTATCCAGTACCCACTACAGAATTCCATTTAACCTCAGTGGCTGACCTTTGTTCACTAGCCTAGAAAACAGAATGCCAAAGCAACACTGAAAGCAAAGTGAAAAAAATAAACTTAGTTAATCAATAACTTATTTTAAAATGTATCTAGGCACAGACACCATAGGTAAGGAAAAACTAAAGCAAGATTGTATATATTAATACTGAGTGACTTTCCCAAGTTCATCTTAAATAACATGACACTTTTAATTATTAATACATATAATGATTTTTAAGCTGCTGGCAACACACTTGAGAAATTCACTGCTTCTGTAATGTCTCTGTGAAGACAAGAATACACCAACTGGATTTTAAGGCAGGGAGCAATAGATTGTGTGCCCTTCTGCCACACAAACATTCATTTCCATTGGAAAATAAACATATGCCTAAATAAATAAATATTCATTCATTCATTCAAGCATTTGCCGCTACAAAATACCATTGGTTTGAAATTACAGCCTTTTGTTGACAATACCTGACAGCCTAAATAGGATAATTAAACTATCTTAGTCACAGAGGTTTTATAAATGATAGGGCTGCTCAACTGCTATTAAAATAAATGGCGGTCTTTTGTTAGTAACATACAGCAATTGCAGTGTACTTGTTGCACCTATACCATTTGTTAGCACTTAGCACTGGATTCACACTTTATTTCCATTTAGAAACACGAGGAACAATAACAATAATATGGACAACTTCGAGTTCAGGATTCCATTATCCATATGTTTGTAGGTTTCTGGATGATTTAAATGATCTCTCACTAATCTCTAATCTAAACAAACATGTCCTTTAAGCTTTAGGGTTTCTAATTACAGTCAGCTTTGTCTTAGGTTTATGTTAGTCTTGTATATATAGCTTCTACGGGCAGTATTAGGCTAGGGTTACTCTTGTAGTGGTACCAGTGATTTTTTCGTGTGTCATTTTTAGAGTTTCTCTAGTGACATGTTAGTACTATGCATTTTTATCACCTATAGTGACCTTTATACAGTAGATACTGTAAAAAACCCACATATGGTCTTGTCTTGTCTCCCACATCATTCTGGTTCACCTTGATGTCCATGCTATTGCTGACAGATGCTCTGATTTTTATGCAGGTGCGCCTGCTTGCATAATAGCCAAACTAAAACCAGAACCACCTGTGGCATGTCACAATGGCTTCAGACACACACAAAATAGGTGATTGCACCTTTTGAATGGAGAACCCCTTTAAATTAATTATCCAGTCATTATTAAATGCAGTGTTTAAATTTGATTACTTTTTAATCACAAACAGGTGGGCCCCAACTTATCAATAACTGAGTTACAGTCAAAACTGAGTCATATTTTTACCTGGCTATATTGATAGGCAAGCTTCTCCAATGCAGACCTAGGACTATAAGAAACACAGTTGGATAAGATATCAAATGTAATGATCTTTAGTGGTAGGGCTATGACAGTAAAAATTAGGTTTCATAACTAGGGAGAATGCTCACCAAGTGGACCATTCTATAGTGTTCATTTTATTAACCACTTAACCTAAAATGCAAGTTGCTTTACAGAGAGACCGACTACTTGCACAGGTATATACGCAAAGTTTTAAAAAATTAGATCTCTGAACGTTGCTTGTAGTATTATATTCTGGTAAGCAGATGAAATCAAATTATCAGTTGTTACAGGTAGCACAGTTCCTATAGAAATCTATCTATGATCGGCTCTGTTCACTGATTGAAACTGCTGGAAAGGGCCAGCAAAAACTGTTGTAGAGGATACATAGCTTTTATTGAGCCTTATGTATTTGTTAGTATGTGGTAGCATTTTGTGGTTCCTAGGCTCCTGTACACTTGAAACTGAAAGTAAAGGCACAAGTTCATATTAGTTGTGAACATGCCCAAAATAAACTACATTAAATTGAATTGATCTCAGAGTTCTTTCTTATGTAATAGAATAAAATGGTCAAACATATAATATAAAATCACATACCCGAGACACCACCTGTTATGCTAATAATACAACTGTCTTGTTAACTAAATTAATTAATGATTTTTTTTTTATTTGCAATATTAAAAACTTTTGTAGATATCAGAATAATAGCTAGTGTATACTACTGTTAAAAGAGATTGCCCACCTTGAAAACACCTCTCTTACCATCATCATTTATATAGCGCTACCAGTTCTGTACAGAGTATATTTGTCATTCACACCATTCAAGCATAGGGAGAACATACCAACTCCACACAGATAAGGTCCTGATTGGAAATCAAAGTTAGGACCCCAACTGTCATGGGGAAGCCACTAAGGTATTACTTCCCTGACCAGTATTACCTTTAACTGTTTTCAAGTTCATCTAAGCTTCAAAGAAATGTGCAAAAATGTGTCCCATATTGTCTATGCCATTTTGTAATGTCATGTGCCTATTTCTGTGCAAAAGCACTCACATGAATCAAGATGGTTTTGTCTACAAGGGGTGCTTTACTTTCACTGGGACAGCTTGTGCACCGACCAGATCACATTTGTTGGGTATAAGTGCATTTATATGTACACAGTTACCCATGAAATACAAAGTATTCAAACACACAAAAGCGATGCATGTAATAAAGACCCAATGTCACCTGACTCTCTTGATTCATTTAAGACATAAATGAAGCCAGAATGAGCAAATAAAAAAATAAAAATAATGAAGGGAACTGAAAGGGGTGGTCCTAAAGTGGTAATAAGCTGGAGGCTTAAGTGAGGTTTTTATTTTTACCATGCACATTCCAGCTGGACGGAGCAATTCCCAGAAATAGTATTTGGCTGTAAGGTTTCTGGACAGAACGCTGCACCTGATTGGATGTATCAGATCATCGGGTGAGAGCACTGTCTTTAGGACTGCCTTTAATTTCACCAGCGAATTACAATGAGATTCTTTAGTGATGTTACTGATTTCTATAGTTTTCACAGCACTTTGAGTTCAGTGGGAGAAAAACAACAATATATGAAAATATTTTAAGTCAAAAACAATGAGACTTATTCCCTTGGCAGAGCCAGATAAGAAGTTTAATCCTAGTTTTCTGGCACAAATTATATGTTATCTGGATATTTTTGTCAATGTCCCTCTTGGGGATCATCAATCAAAGAGTCTAAGCTTTAAACAGAATATTTCCACAATCTGTGTCTTTAAGCGCCAGTAAAAATATTTCACTTACTATAAAAACCCTCCAGCCTACATGATCTATTTATATTATTATTTGTGTTAGTAAGTACAAATGCCCAGAGATCTTTTAGTTTAAGGGAAATGGGTAAAAGTTCTTTGTACAGTATGAATGACTGCAGTATGTTGTCTCCAACCTTCCTCCGCAGGTAGGGGCTGCAACCATGATTCTTGACTGATTGAACATCATTGATAATGTAAGCAGGAATTTTTAGGGAAAGTAGTATTAATAATTACAATTTAATTAGTGTTTAATTTATTATTGTTAAATTAGGAGTGGGTGGTTAATGGTACTCTCAGTAAAGGGTGTGCATAGGTATCTGATTGATATGTGGGGCAAGTTGGGGGCTTGAATGACTTTTAGTGAAGTCTTATGTGAATTGTGGCGTACATGTAGAATCAAGGAGCATGTAGGGCATTTGGGGGTTAAGGTAGCGTTGTATGGTATGTTCAAGGCATGAGTGGCATGTCGGAGGTATTGGTGGAATGTGGAAAAATTTAGAGACAAGTGAATGGCTGCTGTAGGTGCTGGAGGTCATTTTGGGGAAAGTTTATATTAATGAGATTAAGGGTAATGTGCAGCCCTTTTGAAGGTTAGATGGACACACATGCAGCCCTTGAAGAACATCATGTTGCCTGTCACTGCCTTATAATGTGGGTTATGCAGCTGGGCTATTTAACACACCACAGACTTGGGAAAAACTGCTGCATGCAGTTCACCCTACATGGGAGTGCTGCTTTAATATATCATTATTTTCCACCAGAAGAAAGCAGCAATGCTCATTAGAAGATTGTAAAACTAATCAAATTGTCAATTGACGGAATTGAATTTTCAATAAACCTGTATGGAGTTCCTTTCTGTTGACATTTGTGTGTTTGCTACAGGACATCTCTGTGCTCTGTGTAATTTTATTTATTTAGTAGAATGTAAGACTGATGGGTGTTGACAGGCTGTTGACTAGGATGAAAGTTGATTATTGAGTATGGTTCAAACCTTTTTGTTATATCAGCAATCGGCCTAATCTAGTAGTCTTGGCATAAATGATACCAATACTGCTTTCTAAACTAACTTAATATCAGTGCAATATCTGTATGATAGAAGCCATAATATTGTCACCAGTTCTGACAGCTCCATATAGGTCAACTCTGGATGTCAACTAAAGAGAGGGGGTATTTTATGATGAGCTATGCATGCACAGCATTATTAAATAGGGTGTCATTGCCCCTTTTCTTTTGCATGGTTTTGTGTCTTTGGGCTAGATTTACTAAGCTGAGGGTTTGAAAAAGTGGGGATGTTGCCTATAGCAACCAATCAGATTCTAGCTTTCATTTATATAGTACTTTCTACAAAATGACAGCTAGAATCTGATTGGTTGCTATAGACAACAACCCCACTTTTTCAAACACGCAGCTTAGTAAATCTAGCCCTTTGTTTGGAGGCAGATGCACAGAGAGGTATATTTGCAAAAAGTGGCTGCCAATTGAGGTATCTTGATGGAATACATGCCTGTCACACAATCAGGGGTATCTGTACAATAATTACAGCAATACTTCCCTCAGCCCATCCACATTACACCAACACAACACTCAGCCCCTCCACATTGCATCTGTACACCCTCAGGCTTTCCACATTACACCAATACTACCCTCTGTTCCACCACCTTACATAAATACCACCTTTAGCCCCTCCACATTACACAAATGCCACAACAATACCCTTCAGCCCCTCCACATTACACCAATACCACCCTTGCTGTTACACCACACAACACTCAGCCCCTTCACATTACAGCAATACCCCCCTCAGTCTCTCTACATTGCACCAATACAAGCCTCAGCCCTTCCACATTACACAAACACAACACATTACCTGCACCATCCTCAGGTCCTCCATCATTACACCGATACTACCCTCAGCCCCTCCACATTACACCAATACTATGTCAGCTCCTCAATATAACACCAATACAATTCTCAGCCCCTTCACATACCACCAATACCACCATCAGCCCCTCCACATTACACCAAAACCACCCTCAGCCCCTCACGGTGCACCAATACCAAGCCAGCTCTCCACATTACATCAAAATCAACCCCACCACTCTCCCTACACATTGCATGAATAAAAATAAGATGGCTGGTTGCTGGGGACTGGTCAGCTACCAGGAAGCAGACTAATACTGGGGCCAACCATTGAAAAGTATGGCTGGCCCAAAGCAGATTAAAAATTAAGCGGCCTCACATTACACTGATATTATCCCACTCCTCTCCCCACACAGTACACCAAAACTACCCCTACCTCTCTTCCTACACATTACACCAAAACCATCCCCACCCTCTCCCCACACATTACTCCAGTAATAATCAGGTGTCTGGTGATACATATTTGCATAATTTTAAAGACTACTTTAAAAAATACAGGCATGAATAAAGCATACTATTTTGCATAGACACTCTCACTTAAAATTTGTTGATCCATACAGAGCCCATGACTACTTCTTTAATCAGTGAAACCCTGCACACACTTTTCAAAAATTAAAAGTGACATTTCTCCAAACTAAAAGAAGTTTGGTTGTTCTGAGCAGGCTTCCAATAGACATCCTTGAATTGAGTCATTGACATTAAGATCTTCAATCTGGAGAAAACAAATATTTTTTTTATCTTTACATATTGCAGCGATAAAAAACGTGTTTTCTCCACAATTTAATAATCTAACTTCCCCGGGACAGTACCAGCAACAATTGGCTGTCCTGCCGAGTTGTATATCCTGCTGCAAAAGCTATCGCTGTCCTGACTAACCCAATGTCCTGTATCTGTTAACACTGCCAGGAATCAGCACCCTGGACAGGTCACACTAGGTCTGATTTCAGAATGCTTGTGTTTAGTATCTGGATGCAGCCCTCTGGTACTGTATGGGTTAATTAACCTGGCAGTGTAAGGGTTGACTGTTCCCTTCCTTGAGCTCAGTCAGAGTGGTTAAGTAGCTGTGTTCTTGGACACTGGCATTGGAGGTGTATTTAGTGCTCTGGTAGTGGAAGAATAGAAGTCCTATGTAAAGGGTTCCGGCAGTGATCGTGTTAAGTTCTTCTATCTGAGTTCTGTGGCAACAAAGCGGATAAGTCTGTATGGCTCTGGCATTCAAAACACTCTTTCATGAGCAAAGCAAATTAATTACTATCGGGGGAAAGTAATGCAGAAAGACATGTCTGTATGAGATTGCAAGGGGAGGAGGAGTAGCTGATAGCTTGCCAAGGTGAAAGAAGATAGAGGTGAGTTGCCTCTTCTCTGTTTCTCCTCCGGTGGTGGTCTGAGCAGTAGAATTTTATGTAGAACGCTATGCTCTTTACCACAGATAGAGTGAACTGCCAGAGATAAAAAAAAATCATAGCATTGCGACTTGAAAATTTTTCCATTTTTACTGTCCCCAAAGAGTTCTAGGGGTTTCGGCGATAGTCAGTAAAAATGGGGTTAATCCTTTGATCAGTTTCATGAAGTGAAAAATAAATCTGTCTGCATCGAAAAAGTGCAGTTTTTGCTGGAGTTTATGTTTATCACACAATAATAAATAGACTCATGATATTATGGGAGTATTTTACAAACCACATTTTCAGCATGGTTGTGGTAATTGAGGAAAGTAGTTCAAAAGGAAAAAAAGAAACACCGTTTCCTGAAGATTCCCTTGAGAAATCAAATGCCTGAAACTTCAATGAAGCATATGACCAACTCTACTTCTCTATCTTTATATGAAACTGAACATTAAATGGGAAGCAACACATCCTAAATAAGGCAAGGTTTTTAACACTCAATTAGCTAGGAAATTAAGCATATTATACACACTGCGCCTCAGTTAGAGTTAAATGTAAATTCAGCTGAAGATTGGTTCCTGGGGAATCCATGTTGCAATGCAAGGGGTGCAAATGCAATTTCTTGGCACGCAGGGAACATTTTTGCAGTGTAGCACACACATACTGGACAGCTGTAATTTAGAGTTGTGCTAGGATGTGCCCACTCTGTAAATCTGTCTGCTCCCTTTGTAATTTTCCCCATCTACACTGGGCAACATGGCTTTGTCATGATGGATTTCCTATAGGCTTTATTTGCTTAGCTCACAGCTGTAAATTACACCTAACCAAGTCATAAGCACAAAAAAAGCTTTTGAACATTTGTTTTGATAACGAAAAAAGGAATTCGCTGTTTGATTTGATTTAAATAAAAAACCCTCCCTCTATACAGCAGATATAATCTTCCATCTCGCATGCGAAAGAAAGTAGCAAAACATTAATCCTAAATATATACATACACAAAATCATATAATTTACACCCAATCAATGAAGAAATCACCTATCAGCTTCAGAGTTTAATCGCAATCATCCAATCGGAAGTGGTTAGCTAGTGCGGTCGACTAGCATCATCATCATAATCAGCGTATTTTTGCACTAGCCCCCAGGCACCCACAAGTGCCACGGGCATAGGTGTCTCTGTTGCGATCTGCCTCAGCTCACAATTTCGTGAACACACAATTTTTGTACTCAGTCTGCGTTTGCATGCCTCTTCACTCCCCTATTCCACCTAAAGAGGCACTAGTACCAAATCTGTATACCAACACATTTGCTTATTTTAAGCTAAGTATATGGACGTATGCCAAACTCAGCATGAGCCCCAAAGTATCCTCGCTATCCTGTCCCTTCTCACACTGTCAGTCTTCTCCATATTAATACAGTGATTGCAGGATGAGTGCAGGTGAATGCTGTCCCCTGGCACCTCTTCCTGCAATTAAGTACTGTCCAGCTCATCTGGTGTGCGCAGTGGCAAAGGTGAGGTGGAGATTTACATAGCAAGGGCTGCTTCTTTCTTCATAATGTAGACGTGAAAATCCCTTTAACAGGAATGAATACATATTTTAATCTTAAACAGAATCCATAAATACATTTCTAACGCACATAGGATTTTATTTACCAAACACTGAAAAGCTCTATCTCCAGGAAAAACTGTGTTTTTTTAGATAGGGCTTTTAATTATTTTGCCCAATCTATCAAGGGTTTAACACAGGCAATTACACTGCTATCACCGGACATAACCCCCTGCTTTCTCCCAGCGAGAAGGATCGCTTCAGGACATATATCACAGCACTCCTTCTTCTGCTCTAGCCACTTCAGAAAGGTGATAGCAGGAGAAAATCAATGAAAAAATGCTTTATTATTAAATTAAGCAATTTTTAATTGACAATTCTTTACAAATATTTTTTTTTTTGTTTGCAATATTTTTATTAGCAATTTTTAAAGATTTTATTTTTGTTACTTAGTAGAACTGAAAGCCCAGGTCTGGACTTTGAGTTCCACTGCACACGTGAGAACCAGCTAGCCAGGTCATGCATGCTTACTTCCGCTGACAATGGCGCAGTAAAGCGGTAAGTTAAGCTGGCCGGTATCAATGAGGCAGCTGAGTATTGCTCATAAATTGTGTTGATAACCAATTCTTTTAGTGCTGTTATAAGTGTTGAAAGAAAATAATAATTATTTAAACATATTGGTACTGTATAAGAATAGAATGGGTGGTATTCATACATATCGGGGGTCTATCTCTAAAATAAAAGGAACTGTATCATATCACAACTAATTATCTGTGAAATTCGATTCTAAATGTTCTTACAGGCAGGTTTATTATAATGTGCTGGGGCACTGCATGATCCCTTGAGAATCACTCTCGATGAAATTACAGGCGCAATTTACACTTTGCAAATATGCCCCACTCTGTCACTATATGTAATTTGATGTTACTTACGGTATTGCAGTCTCCATGGAACTCATTCAAAACTCATTCAAACGGCATTAAATGAGCCTTAAGTACAGTGTACATGTCCAGTAGGTCACAACTTTGTATCAGAGGTGATATGGCACAATACACAGCAGCTCTTAAGAGTGATATATTTATAATGGCTGCATGTGCATGGGTTTTCATTCCTTGGTGATGCCTGCAAGCTCTGATGTTAGGGGATGACGGTATAACATCAAAATGGTCCAAGGTTTCGTAGTTGCAAGATTTATTAAACATACAGTACATACTATGCATGAAAGAAAAAAAACTAGCACAGCTAAGACTAATAAACTGCTATTATATAAATGAAAATAATTATTTTCTTGGAATTTTTCCCTAAACTTGTTTTGCACAGATTAACTGTGTGACTTTTGATTTATTCAAAATTGACCTAACTCCACGAGACATGACAAAAGCTAGTATTACACTTGACCTATGGGAGCATGGATTAACAGCAAAGTAATTATCAGCATCTGGTGGGGGCAGAGATTTTTGTGACAAGAATTAAATCATCCAGTACCTGTCACGATAAACCTGCCCCTGCATCGAGAGCTGTTAAGTGATTAGTCATGACTAATAAGAGGGTAGGAACAGAAAGCTCACAGTGCTTTGAGACTATAATCTGCTAAATAAGGTACACAAAACACTGGTTATGTAACACTTATAGTGGAATATATTTTCCTTTTCATATAATATATTGATCCATTTTAGGATATCTTATTCATGCTCTCTGAGGTAAATATCTACTGTCTGTAATCTTAAAAGGGTTTCCACTTATGTTTTTTTTAAATTGTACCTATCCCCAGCCCTTCCTGCAGTCCTGTGCTGACCTCTTTTGGTTTCTGCACAGATTCCAGGATATTAACCCCTGTAAGTACAACATCTTACTGCCAGGACCCCTAGAGCTGTGCGTGGTTACAAGCTAACTATAGTGTTCTTTACAAAATAAATGCTGTCCTTATAATGTATATTTAATTCCCTTTGTGGCTCTTTTATCAGGTATTTTAAGATAACATGACTCACCTTTTATGAATACAACAGAGATAAACTGCTGTATACATACTAAATCCATTTGTTGTTTGTTTATATGAGAAATAAAACTGATTGTTATGTATCCCTTTTACATTTTCATGTAGTTGCTTTTAGTTTCTACATCCTGAAACTTTAAGTTCAGAAAATGTTGCAAAACTGATATTTTAACTTTCAGTTTATGAGTCTACTAATCTACTCTATAACATGGATTGCCCTAGATTTCTAGAAGAGTTCTTAATTATACAACCGTTGCCGGTTAAGAAACTTTTAATGAGGGAAGAAGCACATTGAAGGGTAGGTTGTGAGGACAAATCATTATTATGATACTCGTCATATTGACATTTTGTCCTAAATATTGTACCACTTAAAAGACAGCAACAGAACATGATGTTATTTATGTGATACTAGCAGGGTCATCCAGGGTTGCGCAGGTCCGACTTGTAATGTGTAACAGTTTTCATATATTAGCAAATTATTTGGTAAATAGACCGAAAAGGCTATTTATAAAATAAGATTCCCACTGTAATCCCACATGCACCCTGTGCCCTCCTTCCTCCTGGGCACAAAATAAGTTGCAGGGCTTCAATCCAATGACATGAAAGGTTGTAATAATGTATAGCTGTTCATGACTTGGCTATTTCTAAAGTACTGTATAATAAATTAATGCGCTCAAATTGCCTAGAACATATCTATAATGTAAATGGTAACTATTGGTAGAATTAGATAGTTGACATGAAATAGTGCAGAATGGTAAAAAACAGTGAATTTAATTAGCATAAATAAACAATTCCAGAAAAAAAGGGGAATGAATATTTTCAACAATAATTGGATTTTGATACATGAGTACATACATTGCAAGTCGTGGACATGTAGTGTCTATGCCCTATTGTCCCTTTGGGTAAAGTATCTCCATGCATACTACGGTCATACCACCCTGGTGATGCCCAATCTCCGTCGACCTTGGAAGCCAAGCAGGTTGGAGTTGGCTTAGTACCGGGATGGGAGACCTCCCGGGAATATCCAGTACAGTAGTAGACATGTAGTAGATCTATCCCAATAGAGTGACAATTAGTGGCAGGACACGCCACCTCTCGCTTACCATGATGTAGTGTTTCCTTAAACCAGTATGTAGGAAATCTTTTACAATTTATACTTACCTTGAAAGGATGCCTCTTTATGTGTTTTAATGATGGCCAATATTGCCATTCATTTTATTTTGATATTCTTAACCTCATGTATATAAACATAGAAACTTATTAGAATCAGTTCATTCATTTATTTAAATTATCCTAACAGTTATTACTGTCATCATTTAGGCTAGCTAGTCATAGAGGTTTTTAAGCATCAGTCATGTATGTATCAGCCCTACATTTACAATAATTATTAGTATCATTCTGACTTGTTATCAGTCCAATTAAACATCTTAGTTTATGCAGAAATAAATGGAGTTTTACTATATGTTAGAACTAAACTGCAGGATTGAAAAAGTGGGGATGTTGCCTATAGCAAGCAATCAGATTCTGGCTGTCATTTATTTAGTACCTTCTACAAAATGACAGCTAGAATCTGATTGGTTGCTATAGGCAACATCTCCACTTTTACAATCCTGCAGTTTAGTAAATACACCCTCGTGAGTCCTATGCCAGTAACTCTAAGTAGATATTTGAAATCTGCATGCTCACTTCACTACTAAGAAGAGCTCCTGACTCTTTTATTTATACTTAACAATTTTCTAGACATTGCCAGCAAAACTTTAATAATGCTTGATATAAGTATTTTGGCACAATGTAAGATTACCGTATAATTTTCATTGCCCCAGTGGATAAAATGAAACCTTCACTATGATGCACATGCACTTCTCCCTCAGATTTATCAGATTATGATCAGTCGATCAGTGAAATTGAATAGATTCTACAGCGGAAGAACATTCTCAATTTAGCTGATGTAAACTGAAATATATATAAAAATAAATGAAGCTTCCATTTTGACAGAGTATGAATTAGTTATGTAAATAGCCATGGGGGTATATTTTCATTTTGTAGAATGTACAAATTAAATGATAACTCAAATCTGATAGTTGTTATAGGCAACATCTCCATCTCTTCTTCAAACCTGCAGTTTAGTAAATATATCCTATGGTGTTGTAGTGTATACATAGCCCTCCTTGAGATCGCAGTATAGTAAATAAAACAGGAGATGGTAAGACAGATACCACACACACTTTGAGGAAGGGTTGAATACTATATTAACCATTAATAGAATAGAAAAAGACTATCAAGGCTTAATGTGGGATATTTTTTTTCCTGTATCTGGATCAGGGATAAAGAAAGGTTCAACTTCAACTTCAATTTGTTTTTAATAGTGCATTTCTATGTTTTATTATTGGGTGGGGTGGCTTCTAAACCATGTTCTGACAATTTCCCACTGCATATATGATAAGCAATATCAGAAAAAAAGCATAATTCACAAATTCCCTCACTAGAGCCAGTGTTGAAATCAGATATAGTAGATCTTCTGAGA
The DNA here is from genome assembly GCF_038048845.1 of Mixophyes fleayi. Taxonomy (NCBI): domain Eukaryota; kingdom Metazoa; phylum Chordata; class Amphibia; order Anura; family Limnodynastidae; genus Mixophyes; species Mixophyes fleayi. The sequence continues at coordinate 254,052,621 of NC_134405.1, read as the reverse complement.
GTTTCAGCTTTAGAATCATAACGTCATAATTTGATCATTTAAACCCACAATGTTAAAATAAAGTCAGTGTTCACGTTTGCCCACAGGTCAGTCAGCACTAAAGGGGATAATTTGTTCTCTGGTCCACAGGCGGTCCTTCCAAGTGCACCTGTTATAATTTGTCTACAGAGCAGTGAGTCTAATTTATATGTATAGATATATACACTGTACTCAATTGAAGATTTGATGATTGAAGTTACTAATATGTTATAACTGTAATATTAATAAAGTGTTAATGATGTGTATAAAATAGACCACAAAATGAAGTTTTGTAGAATCATCTGTTTGCCAAACAAACAAAACAAAAATAATTACATTCAACAGAAGCAAGAAGGCAAGATTTTCACTAAATAAGGGGAGCCAAGATACATAGGGAAACAACCAACGAAAATACTATGTAAAAAAATATTCTCACGCTTTGATCATTGTTATATTCATGCATTTACAAATATACCCTTTAGACGTGAGTGCTGAAATAACATTTCTTGTCACGTTGTTTTAATGGCAATAAAAGCTACATTATAGCACTTAAGAATTTTCCTAGGAATGAAAATTGGAACTTTAGAATAGTGTAGGAAGGACGGTTATGAAAAGAGAAAAATAGTTATCTGCAAAAATAATAAAATATACTTTCTCCTCTCAACAGCCTGGTGAAAAGATCTTTCTGTAAAGTGACCAAAATAATAATAAGCAAGATAAACTGACCACATTGAAGCACTGATCTGCATAGCAAGATGTTTTGTGGCTGCTGAACTTGAAGATTCATTCAAAACAAAAGAAAACGAAACAGCGAATAGAAAGAGGCAGTCGAAATGATGCCAAGTGCACAAGATCAATAACCTTTTTTCCACTGCTGTGAGAAGTGCTTATTCCTTGGGATGCTGCACATGTCGATAATATAGCAGAATGTCAGTGATATAGGCTTTGTAGTATTTCAATGTCTTGCTGCTAGTGCAAGTATTGACTTAGCAATGGCTATTTATAGGCGTTGGCTTGTTGGTATGTCTTGTTATAAGTGACAGATGGTTGCATCAGGAATATTTTTCCAAATACTTTGGGAAAATTAAATCATGAGACAAGATGGGAACTTGACATAAGACTGCTATAGTAATTGACCAGTTCTAGCAATATCTCAGATTTCTAATATGATTTTCTTTTATAAGACAATATGACTTTAAATATCACCAGTATGGATGGAGAAATGTTATTTGCAGAAAAGGATTCATCCTTCCGCATCCTAACAGGCTGTTTCCTTTCTGTTCTAATACTTTCAACTCTTTTAGGAAACACTTTGGTCTGTGCAGCTGTCATCAGATTTCGCCATCTGAGGTCAAAGGTCACAAACTTTTTTGTGATCTCCTTAGCCGTGTCTGACCTTCTGGTTGCAATGTTGGTCATGCCTTGGAAAGCTATTGCAGAGATTGCTGGCTTCTGGCCCTTTGGTTCATTCTGTAATATATGGGTTGCATTTGATATAATGTGCTCAACAGCATCCATCTTGAACCTTTGTGTCATCAGCGTTGATAGGTACTGGGCCATTTCCAGCCCATTTAGATATGAAAGGAAAATGACCCCGAAAGTAGCCTTCATAATGATAAGTGTAGCATGGACCTTATCAGTCCTGATATCTTTCATTCCGGTGCAGCTTAATTGGCATAAAGCAAAAACAACCAGTTTTTTTGACCTAAACACTACCTTGCAAGGCAGCACAATGGACAATTGTGACTCCAGCCTAAACAGGACATACGCAATTTCTTCATCACTGATTAGTTTCTATATACCAGTGGCCATTATGATTGTAACCTATACACGGATATACAGGATAGCCGCTAAACAAATACGGCGTATCTCAGCTCTGGAAAGGGCAGCTGTGCATGCCAAGAACTGCCAAAACAGCACAGGCAATGGAAGTAGCATTGATTGCCAGCAACCTGAAAGCTCTTTGAAGACCTCATTTAAGAGAGAAACAAAAGTTCTGAAGACATTGTCGGTGATTATGGGGGTTTTTGTATGCTGCTGGTTGCCCTTTTTCATATTGAACTGTATGGTGCCATTTTGTGATCCGAGTGTTTCGATAAGTGATGCAGAACCGTTCTGCATCAGTTCCACCACATTTGACATTTTTGTGTGGTTTGGGTGGGCAAATTCTTCATTGAATCCCATCATATATGCTTTCAATGCTGATTTCCGCAAGGCTTTCTCAACGCTACTGGGCTGCTACAGACTCTGCCCTTCATCTAACAATGCTATTGAAACAGTCAGCATAAACAATAATGGGGCAGCGGTCTATTCATGTCAGCAGGAACCCAAAGGTTCAATTCCAAATGAGTGTAATTTAGTTTACCTGATCCCACATGCTATTATCTGCCCCGAAGAGGAGGTCTTGAAAAAAGAAGAGGAAAGCGGTTTCTCTAAAAGTTTGGACAAAATATCTCCTGCATTCTCTGGGATATTAGATTATGATGCAGAAGTCTCACTAGAAAAGATAAATCCTATCACACAAAATGGGCAGTCAAAAACCTAAAAAGACAGAAACAATGGTGTGGGCTAGATGGTTATTACACCATAAATGATGGCTTCTACTTGGACACCACTTCAGAACCTTGTTAGACAAGGTGTATGACTTTCAAATGGATTTCTAAAAAATAACTCCAATGTATTTTGTATAGTGTTTATTTTTGTGATGTTAACAGGGAAATAAGCTTATATATACAAGGCCATTTCACATGATGGTTCATACAGTGTATACTGTATTATGAGAATGTGTTTTTGTTTATTGTGCAGATGTTTGACAAAAAACAGAAGTCTTTCACTGAAAATGGACAAGAGTCATTAGAGTGTGCAAAAGTTTTGGCATGTAATGTAGGCAAAGTTGAACAGCTAGGAAAGAACATTAAACACTGGGGAAGGGACAGTAGACCAATCTACAGCAAATATGTTATGATTAATTTTGAAGGCAGAGCTACATAGGCAAAGTTCACTTGCAAAGGATTGCATATGAATTTGAATTCCTATCATATGTAGCAAGGTCCAGTTTTAATGACATTCACTGTTGCACTGACCAAAATTTTGTCCAGACACAACTTGTATCTAGCATTATGTTTCCGAGTTTTTGGATCCACACAGATCTATTGCTATAGGTTCATTATTTTATTTTATGGTTTTTAAGAAAATACATTAGCATAATTATTTTTATGTTTTTATGTGCTTGCAACCAAATTTATGTAATATGTTTTGCTATATGCACATGTAGTGATTTTACAGAAAGTTTATTGCATTTAAATCATTTAATATTTGATATTTATTTACTGTTATTTTGACCTTAGTGATACTGTACAACTTGGGAACACTTTGCCTTCAGGAATAAAGCAAACATTGGTATTGATTAATGTATACAGCTAAATACAGTGGAGGCTGCCATTTAGTACCAGTATTCCTGTGAAGGCAGCCAATCAGATCCAGGGGAGGGCTGGCAAACTTCAGCCTGGGGGGGCAAGACTCGACTCAGCAGCCTATTTTAAAGGAAAAAAAATGCAGGTGACCCAGCCCATGGTAGCATTATGTCACCGGCCCGGGGAACAGATGCCCCCCTGCCACCCAGCCCAGCCTGCCCCTCATCAGATCATTAGGAAACAGTGCCTTGTAAATATTAATGAGGCCATAAGTAATAGTCGTTACGTTTCTCAGTGATGTCGCTGGTTCCTAGTGAATTGACTGCATTCTCATGGGTATTTGTCCAAACTTTTTATACACTACAGGTGCTCTTCAGGCTCTTTGTTTCTATTGATAATGGTTATGTTGTAAGGAAACAAATTGCCCTGCCTATTTTCAAATGTACACAAAATACATGAGATGCTAACAGTAGAAAAAAAACATTATATTTTTGTTAGGAGATAAGTTTTTTCACTAAACTTTAAATAAATTACTGCCAAACTGTTGGACACTTCTCTGACTCTCGCCCTAAATACGTCAAGGAACATAAAAGGTACAATTAATAACTAGGTTGTGACAAGTTTACCATGATGGATTGTGTAAAGTATTACGTAAATGCCTTTATAATTTCCTGTTTGCGGAATAACGGAGCCTTATTTTAAGAGTGGATATTTTTTTAATGATCACAGAAAGATTATTGTAAGCATATACTAATATTATTTATTATGTTAAAGTAATATTTTTGAGAGATAAAATTAAACTCTATATAAAGATTTACATTTATTTAGCTTATTTTAAACTATTCAGTTTGTTACAGTTGTCTAATGTTTCAATTTTGCATACAGTATAGTACATTTGATATTTAATAGGTAAGAAATCATTTGTTCAATTACTCCATCTGTACTTCTTTGACCTGCACTAGACTTCATCTAAGTATATACAGTAGCTTTATCAATGGTGTCTCATTACTGGAAATCAATGGTACAAATTTAGTTGTGGTGTAATTCTTTCTAATCCCATTAGAAATCTGTGTGCAGCACGGTTAGGAATTTACAATGCTGAAACAGCAGTTATTTACCTTTATCTACATCTCAGCTTTGTCAGCTGATTACAGTAATATTCCTGTAGATTTTACTTATTGGCGAGTTGTGTAAACATTTGCTCACTCCATGAGTCTTTACACATTAATAATATCACACATCTGTGAGATAGAAAACCACAGATTTGTTTAAAATAAACCTCTCAACCTTATACAAAACAACATGAGTAAATCTGTTTGGGGGTCTATTTATCAAATTGAAGGCAGGCGATAGCAAAGATTTTCTATCGCTGCTATATCTTGTCTCTCATTAATTCATCAATAACATTTGACGGGACAGCTGAGCTCCCTGGCTATACAGGCTGGTGAGTGATAAGACTTCTCTTACTGCAGTGCATGGTCTCACAGCAATAGCCAGTGCTAGAAAATTATCAATTTAGCAGGATCTTGATAAACAGACTCCAATGTGTACTACCTTTCCAGGTCATTGCTGAAGTTCAATGTATGTTGCATTTCCAATTTTTTTTTTTTACAAACGCACATAAACTGCACATGCTAAAGCCCTCCTGACTCATTGTGAGGCAATGATTCCTGGGCTAAATCAATATGACTTGACTGATGAATTTGGTTTATGTCACTAGTTTCAAGTGATTTGAGAAAATGCATCTCTAATATTGGTTTAGCCCATATAATGTGTGATTTCTCTGTACGTAGACAAAACATAAATTTTTGTCTCATAAACTCCAGTAATCATTATTGCTGTATGTTTTATGGTATGCAATAATACACTAAGACAAAAGGTACTATATTCATAGGTAATGTAAAGGGGCATCTACATCCCTTATTGGAAGGGAGCTTCAGTATCTAAGAGATATTTTTTATATTACTGGTCATGCAAGTATTATTAGTTTCTTATTATTGATGACTTATGTGTTGAAAACCATAGGTGTCATTTCATATAACACTGACAAAACAATATGACTGCTCCAAGATTTATTTTTTTATATTTACAGATAAATTTGTTTCCCTGACTTTATAGGATTGTCCAAATATTGATAATATATAAAATGTAAAATGAACCAGTGTTTGCCCCAAATAATGACTGCACATCTTTTGCTACTAAAATGTTGTCTGCAAAAGAGCCAGTTTCTCTTTTCTGCAAGGGATATATGCTATCTGTTGACACTCAACCGTGTAAGTTGTGATTACAAGAAAATGTTTTCATGCTAACTTGGACATTGGATAGCGCTGCGAATAATATCTTATCTTAGCTCAGCAGAGCAAGCGGAAGCCTGATATTTATAAAATGCTCCTTCTTGTATTTACATGAATGCATATACATTTGGATTCATGTTCAGAATAGTGTGCCATCAAAGTTTTTTTGAATATGTAAAGAAGGGGAAAGAAAGAACATTATTTGTATAGTAAATTTGTAAAACGTAAAAGTTAACAGAATTAGATTTTCATTTCAGTGAACGAAAAAAAACAAAAAATACATTTACGTCATGAAAACAATAGCACATTTTTTGTTCTCTGCTATGGTTTTATTAGTCTGTTCTCAGTGTATGTACTGCAGATTCATCCAGTTCAGCAATTTATGTTTTTATGCTTTATTTTGAGTTGATGATTTTTTTTAAGCTATCAGTACACTCACTTAATAAAAACCTGTTTATGCTGCTATTTATATATGCATTTCTTCCTTTGTGTAAAAAAATCCCAGTGCTAACATGGTTCATCTGCCTCGAGAGACTCTTATTGGGTCAGCTAATAGAGGAAAAGCAACACATTTGTTCTGCAGTGAAGTTAACATTAAAAAAAATATTATTTTTTACTCCCAAGTGACATGGTTGTCTTCACTTGTTTCATTATTCACATAGCTTTAGAGATAAAATATAACATAATTATAGAATAATGCCTGTAATTGTATTGACTAAACATATAATTCTATGGATAAGTGATCAATTGTGTGGCAAATGTCCAGATCTGATTTTTGCCTATTCAGGGCCCTGATAACAGTTTACAATTGTGAGAGCAGGTGGATCAAGATTGATTTGTCTTAAAAGAACAAGTCAAAAAGAAAACACCCCCACTAAACATCACTCAATACCATCTCCACAATGAGCAAGTTGCTATGTTCTTACAGACAAGTGCTATGGGTATTGGGCTAGTAGCATGTTCACTAGCTGACAATAGCAGGCCAACCATTTCTGAGGCTGCAAAGCCAAAGATGAGGGAAGAATGTACATAGAGTAGAATGAAGAGTTGAAAGTGGCACACTACTTTTATTATCATATTGTGATGTATTAATAATGATTGGTAGTCTGCAGTGTTGGCTCTGTCAGCATCATCATAGTTTTGAAACGTCTTAAAGTTTTATTTCCATATATACATAATATACCCAGGGCTGCCAAGAGGAATTCAGGGCCCGGGTACAACAAATTAATGGGGCCCCTCTCATAGTCGAGTAAGCCCTAAAAATTGTAAAATTTCGAGGGTGTGGTCATACATTCAGGGGCGTGGTAATGCGCTGTTGGGGCGTGACTAGCCTAATGGCGGCGCAGATTTTTTTGGGGGTGTGGTCATACATTTAGGGCGTGGCAATGCGCCGTTGGGGCGTGGCTAGCACATCAAAATCACTAGGTCCTGAATTCACCAGAGCGTCACATATGTCCCAGCACTCCTGACTTTTAAGACATCTAGCACCACAGTGTAGTATACAAAGAATGCAGTGTGTACACAAAGAGTTCAGTCTTGGCCTGCACCTTACATTGGGCATGACACTCACCAAAAATTGCCATTGTCCCTACTAGAATCACAACATTTCACACACTCTGCTGCTCTCTCCTACCTGTTCTTCTCACTTTCACCACCTGTGACTGCTGCTTTCTTTAGTTGCGGCTTGTCCGGATCCTGAAATGTTGGAGGACCTATTTGGGGAAAAAAATGGCTACATTTAGAAAATTACAGCCAGCCCCGGCGTTAAATCAATAGCACCCACGATTAATAATTAGGCCTTCCTCCAGCCCCAACATTAAAATAATAGTATTCACATTTAATAAATAAACCTATTTCCCTTCCTGCAAACACCTACCAATACCTATTTCCCGCAACCATCACTGCCATTAATAAATTCATAGTCATATTTAATAAATAGACCTCATTCTCCCTAAACTCACCCCCATATTCAATAGCCCCCAAACCACCCCATCTTAAATTAATAGTCCCCACTATTAAATGTGCCTCTCCCCTTTTTTTTAACTCTGTGCTTCTCTCCCCTTTTTTATTTATTCTGTTTCTCTCCCCTTTTTATTTTAACTCTGTGCTTCTCTCCCCTTTTTTATTTATACTGTTTCTTTCCCCTTTTTTATTTATTGTTTCTCTCCCCTTTTTTATTTATTGTTTCTTTCCCCTTTTTTATTTATTGTTTCTCTCCCCTTTTTTATTTATTGTTTCTCTCCCCTTTTTTATTTATTGTTTCTCTCCCCTTTTTTATTTATTCTCAGCCTCTCTCCCCCGTTTTTTTACTCCCCCTTCTTTATAGCACTGTCCCTTTCCTCCCCTTGCCTCTCCGTTTCTTTCCTTACCCCCTGTCAGCTTCTTTTCTTTTTCTCTTCTCTTCTGTCTTCTCTTCTTTCTTCTTGTTTTGTCTTGTCCGGCGCTTCTCACTGACTGACGAGCGTGACTTGATGACGTCACGCCCGACAGTGTGAATACAGAAGAGGAAAGGAGGGACGCGGCGCCGCGGTCACGTGAGTATTTTTTTTGTTTTTGTTTTATTGTTCCAGCTCCCCCCACCAACAAACCCCCCCCCCCGCCGCAAAAAAAAAAAAATACATAAAAAAACCCGCAAAATAAAAAAAAGAGAAAAATTTAAAATTAGAACTGAGGGCCCGGCCCTGGCCCCCTGGCAAGCCCGGGTCCGGATAAAATGTACCCGCTCCCCTCCCCTCTCGGCGGCCCTGAATATACCAACTAAGGTTTACCATGCCTCAAATGTAGAAAATAGTTAGTGCATTGTCCATTGCATTTAGAGGATCTCTAAACTCCTTTTTATTTGAAGTATAAAGGTTATATTTAATCTGTGAAGAGCCAAAATGTTTTTGTAAACTTTTGTAAACTTTTTGTTATTTAAGAAAAGGTTAACACCAGAGAAAATCAGAGTGTTCTGTAGCCTAAACCTAACTACCAGAGCTTACTGCTGTCCCCACAGACCTCTATGGGGACAAAAACACTAGTCAATTTATTAAGCTGTGAAAAGCAAAGCTTTTTGCAGCAAAGTAAAACCATCTCAGCATGGTGTTACTTGTCTTTTACAATGGGATCCAGTTGAAGTCTCTCCAGCTTTTCTGGATTCCTTACTTACATGCATAGCATTTGTGCAGGCTATGGGGAGGAGGGGATCTTCGAGCAGCCCCAGCATGGTAAATTGCAGTAATATTTTATTCTCTGTTGCTGCGATTTGCAGCAATGCATACTGATAATTGCAACAACGTTTTGATACATAGACCCTAAGTATACAAAGGCTAAAACAAAACAAGGCGCTGGGTTTGTCACCTTGCCTACTTTATGTCTTATTTTCAGTTATTTTGCCTCTTACCATACCTCCAATGACGTCACACTCATCCATTGCCAGTAGGTCCTGCCTTCTAGATGTTGTATTGTGAACTGATTATCATACATAAGAAGACTGACAGGAGGGTTCTATGAGGAGAAAAGGAGATTATGACACACAGATAAAAATAATGACAATACTGAGTTCTGCAAATAAACTCAGTAGCTACTTTATGGAAAAAGTTCTATAATAAGCATAATATTATAAATTAATCTCTAAATATCTACATTAGATTCAAAGGGCAAATGAAATGACATAGGTAGTGGTAGTTGTTGCATATAGTACAGAGAGTCAAGGTCGGTTCTAGACAACGTGGAGTCCAGGTGAAAAAGTGCCTATGGCGCCCCCCTTTCCCCCAATAGACCCCCACTTAACACGCCACTGTCTCAGGATAGTGCTCTTAGAGTTCTAGGTGTTACTTAATCCATGAACATGTGCAGAGATAGAGAATGATTTATGTAGCTAAGCCCCCTGGCCCTTTGGAAGAGCAGGCCATTCTCCACATCCTGCCCACTTCCTAGTAAAGTGGACGAGATTAGAGTCTCCATGATGCAATCTGACATGAATAACATCAGTTTGGCCCCTCCCCCATGGTGAAGTGACACAATTACGGCATTATGTCACAGGCAGGACCAAAATGACACAAATCTACAATGCTCTGCCCCCCAACCTCTACAGTTAGCAAGTTTGTTTTAGAAATGTTATGTATTGCATTATATAGGATAATATTACAGTATAATACATACAGCTCCAGCACATACTTTGAAATGGCTCCTCTATTACACTTTCTTATACTTAATTTTTAACATTGTGATTTCCCAATAGGGCTTAAATTACACATGTCACAAAATATTACAGTATATTAATGCACTGTTCATTGCATCACACACGCTATAGAGACAAATTACTTCCTATCAAAGTATTAGACTAGACCAATGAGAAAATATGTTGTCTTCAAAGTCAGGCTGTCCCACTTGAGTACATGTGAAATCCCTAGTGGACCCCACTTCCTGCAGGCCCGTTCCCTACACTAAGGGACAGGGCCCAGACATGTGTACCCACAGCTCTGTGCCCTTGTTCTGTCTCATTCTCTGCTTTGCTCTAAAGCACAGAATAAGTATGAATGGGAGCAGCTGGCTCCTGCATCATGTGACCTCCTCTGCACACTGCAAGGATGTCAGGCACCTAGAGCCGGCGCAAAGTTGTTTGGCGCCTTAGACAGAGCTTCAGCCTACCGCCCCCCCTACCCCCAATTCCCACTTCCTAGACCCTCATACATTTGACATTTGTAAAATAAAAAAAGTAACTATTGCTTCCTCCTGGCTTGCTGATAAAGCTTCAGTCCAGATGCACTGATGTCCAGATCTACTGATATCTGATGCAGAATGCTGTCCAGGACTCACTGCTGCCCAGGATGAAATGCAGGATATCTAGAGGGGATGCTCCAAATGTTGGATTTCAGAACAAAACAAAAACACTCACCTGTTACTCACTGACATGTCCCTCGCTGCCCACAAGCTTTTCTCACACATAGCACTTATACCCATCAGCTCTTCTCACACATGCCCATTCCATTACACCAGATTTTCTCACATGCTTCCTGCCCAATAACTTTTCTTTCATATGCAACCCTGCTCTAGGTGCCAGCTTTTTTAACACATGTCCCTTTGCCCACCAGCTTTTCTTAAACATGCCCCTCTGCCAAACAGCTTTTTTCTCACATGCCCTCTTGTCCACAAAATTGTAATAAATAAACAGCTTTCTACTTTATGTGTGTCATTTAGATTAGGTTTGTTTATGTGTTAATGTATTCTGCAGATTTAAATTAATGATACTAATAGCAACAAGGTAGAGCCAAAGAGTGTACAAATACTGGTAAAGGTAAAGGTTGCTCAAACCTTAAGTTCCTTTAAATTAATAGTATGCATGTAAGGAATTACTCTGATATTTGCACCTCCAACCACTAGAGGTCTCTGTGTTCGCAAACATGCCATTAGATTTGCCCTTATCCGAGATGGCCAGAATGGCATCAATAAGAATCCATCTTGGATCCTGTTTCCTGTTTGGGCCTATAATAGGCATTTACTGGATCAGACATGTGCTTGAATATTCTGCTTGCTCAGATCCTGCTATTTGCTACACTTCCTTACATCTGTGATTACGTGCTTGTATACCAACCCAACAAACGTCTGACTACCTGCTTGTGTACCGACCCGACAAAACGTATGACTATCTGCTTGTGTTCCAACCCGGCAAACGTCTTGCTGGATACTGCTGGAAGTCTACGCAGCTAATGGGCTTCAAATAATACCACCAGTATCATTACAATGTAACTTGATGGGATTACATTTTCACATCCTCTCCGCTTCTTGCTTCTTCTTTTCCTTTTTCTGAGCATCTTGGCTCCTCTAAACCGATGCTTGAGGGATCTTTACAGGTAGGGACAGCGGCATGGGGAAATAGCAGGTGGGTGGCAGTCACAATGATCACACAACCCTGGCCACCTAACTAACAATGTCTCATTCAGAGACATTGTTTGTATGGGTACCTGACCGCAGTGCCACCTCCCAGAGCCCGGAACTCTAAGCAGCTGTCCAAAGCTTCCTAATGGTGGCACTGGCCCTACAGGCTCCCGATCCAAGCAGAAGAGGGGGAGAAGAATGTACAATGTGTTTTGCACCACATCTGCCTCCTTCCTCTGCTGCCTCCGACTGTGCAGGTAAGTGTTTTTAGATATGTAGGACAGGTTTGAGTTGCATGTGGGACAGGTGTGAGTGACATGTTGGGGAGGTGTGATTGGCATGTGGGAGAAGTCTGAGTGTATGTGATGAGATCTAAGGGGCATAAAAGTGGATTGTGGGAAGGTCTCAGTGACATGTGGAGAAGACTAAGTGGCATGTGAGGAGGTCTGAGTGGTATGAGAGGCACATGTTGGTAGATCTGAGTAGGATGTGGACATAGGATGTATGAGTATCCTGTGGTGAGATGTGAGTAGCATGTGGTAGGTCTGAGTGGCATCTGGAGCAGTATGAGTGGCATATGGGGTAATTTCAGACTACAGGGGGGATCTGAGGACTTCTGGAGTTCTGAAGGCATATGGGTACTTTAGGTGGCAAGTGGGGGTCTGAGGGCATGTGGAATTGTATTGGAGCAAGTGGCTGAGTGACATTTTGAGTAATTTTTGAGCATGTGGGTATATTTTGAGATGAGTGATGCGACCCTTGATATAGTTAAGTCCATAAATATTGGGACATCGACACCATTCTCATATTTTGGGCTCTATACACCACCACAATGGATTTGAAATTAAACAAACAAGATGTGCTTTAACTGCAGATTTCAGCTTTAATTTGAAGGAATTTACATCCAAATCAGGTGAACAGTGTAGGAATTACAACGGTTTCTATATGTGCCTCACACTTATTAAGGGACCAAAAGTAATGGGACAAACTAAACAATCCTACATCAAACTTTCACTTTTTAATACTTTGTTGCAAATCCTTTGCAGTCAATTACAGCCTGAAGTCTGGAAGGCATAGACATCACCAGATGCTGGATTTCATCCCTGGTGTTGCTCTGCCAGGCCTCTACTGCAAATGTCTTCAGTTCCAACTTGTTCTTTGGGCATTTTTTCTTCAGTTTTGTCTTCATCAAGTGAAATGCTTGCTCAATCGGATTCATGTCAGGTGATTGACTTGGCCATTGCATAACATTCCACTTGTTAGCCTTAAAAAACTCTTTGGTTGCTTTTGCAGTATGCTTCGGGTCATTGTCCATCTGCACTGTGAAGCGCCGTCCAATGAAATCTGAAGCATTTGACTGAATATGAGCAGATAATATTGCCCGAAACACTTCAGAAATCATCATGCTGCTTTTGTCAGCAGTCACATCATCAATAAATACAAGGGACCCAGTTCCATTGGCAGCCATACATGCCCACGCCATGACACTACCACCACCATGCTTCACTGATGAGGTGGTATGTTTTGGATCATGAGCAGTTCCTTTCCTTCTCCATACTCTTCTCTTTCCATCACTCTGGTACAAGTTGATCTTTGTCTCATCTGTCCATAAGATGTTGTTCCAAAACTGTAATGGCTTTTTTAGATGTTGTTTGCCAAACTCTAATCTGGTCGTCCTGTTTTTGTGGCTCACAAATGGTTTACATCTTGTGGTGAACCCTCTATATTCACTTTTGTGAAGTCTTTTCTTGATTGTTGACTTTGACACATATACACCTACCTCCTGGAGAGTGTTTTTGATTTGATCAACTGTTGTGAAGGGATTTTTCTTCACCAGGGAAAAAATTCTTCTGTCATCCAGCACAGTTGTTTTCCGTGGTTTTCCGGGTCTTTTGGTGTTGCTGAGCTCTCCGGTGCGTTCTTTCTTTTTAAGAATGTTCCAAACAGTTCATTTGGCCCCACCTAATGTTTTTGCTATCTCTTTGATGGGTTTATTTTGATTTTTCAGCCTAATGATGGCTTGCTTCACTGATAGTGACAGCTCTTTGGATCTCATATTGAGAGTCGACAGCAACAGATTCCAAATGCAAATGTCACATCTAGAATCAACTACAGACCTTTTACCTGCTTAATTGATGATGAAATAACGAGGGAATAGCCCACACATGTCCATGAAATAGGTTTTGAGTTGATTGTCTCATTACATTTGGTCCCTTAAAAAGTGGGAGGAACATATAGAAACCATTGTAATTCCTACACCGTTCACCTGATTTGGATGTAAATGCCCTCAAATTAAAGCTAAAAGTCTGCAGTTAAAGCACATCTTGTTAGTTTCATTTCAAATCCATTGTGGTGGTGTATAGAGCCCAAAATATAAGAATTGTGTCGATGTCCCAATATTTATGGACTTGACTGTATATATATTGGGTTGCCCATCCAGCAGTATCTTCATTTGCAGGTGCAAATTATACCTGGATGTGGCTATTGTTTTATTTCTGCATATATCTAGAGCTGTACTGTGAACATCAGGTTGATAATCCTCTGTTCTTATCAAAAAGTACAGACTGAACCAGAAATATGATTGCAGCATTGCTCTATTAAGGATTGATTTATCTTTTTTGGGACCATTACGATTGAGAAGGTACTTTAGTATATGTGTGCACCAAGTTCATAAACATGCACCAAATGCACTGAAGATACCTGATTGTTATTGGTGTCTAAATGCTTTCATAGACTTTATTACATCACATGTACTCAAGTTACGTGCTGGATCTAAATTTTATTGAATTAGCTATAGAGAACTGTTCACAACATTTCCACCACATAAATATGTTTTGGCTAATTTTTATTTCTTATTCTCCAAAGGTTAAGATTGAACAGGTTCAACCAGTACCACATGTGGTTTACTCTAAATTACAACTGTACCCTCTCCCTCAATTAGCGTTTATAGTCATTCATATAAAAAACCAAACATTTATTTGTAAATGGACATGACAACATATATGACGAATATAAGAACAAAACACAAAATACCTGATGTTGTAAAAATCAACAGAGACATAACTATCTGTAACATTGTCAGACATTTCAACATGCATGTGTTTAAAGAGAAGATGGAGAAAAAAGAGGAGAAAAAAAGAAAGTGGAGAAGAGATGAGATGAGATGGAATGGTGGATGAAGGAATGGCATGAGAGGAAGAGAACTTCAGCATTAAGTAAAGTGAGAATGAAATTAAAGAAGGACAGCCATTGACTCCAAACTTTATTGAAGGATTTAGAGGAATTTATAATAATTACGGTCATAAATTCCATCTGTTGCACATGCCAGATTCTGAAAACAATAATTTTGTGTGTGGGAGGAGCATGCTGTTTCCAGTCGGCTGCAAGTTGACAGGTAGCAGCTGATATGATATGCTGGGCAAGTTTGTTATGATATCCAGTGGCCGATGTAAGTCCATGGGGTAGAAGGAAGTGTTTTGGGTCTAGGGGGAATACAGATGGTACAAAGCCCGGGGGAAAGTCAGATGAATTAAACAGTGGAATAACTGGAGATGGCTAAGGAGATAAACCACACATCCGGGAGACAGAATCCCAAATCACCAAAGAATAGGAGACAGAGGGATGAGCCAGAACTCGGTTTAGGTGGCGAGCCTATGAGAGCAAGAGGAGGGAAGCGAGTGAGAGTCATTCCAGACATTTGACCTCATGGAAGACCCAAACTCTATAGGTTGCAGAGTTATACCATAAGACACATTGAGCAAGCTGGGCAGAGAGGTAGAAACATTTGAAATTTTGAATGCCCAGATCCCCACCCAAAGAGGACCTCTGTAAAACCCGTTGCAGGACCTGTGGGCACCTACATGCTCATATGTATTTAGAGGTGCAGTGCTTAAAGAACTTGAAAATCTAGGGGGTATTTGAATGGAAAGATTCTGGGAGAGGTACAATAGTCTAGGAAGAATATTCATCTTGGTAGCAGTAACACGACCTATCCAGGAAAAAAAAGTGATTAGACCAAGAAGCGAGATCAGACTTAATTTGGGACATAATGTGGGAGAAGTTAACTTGGAAAAGTTGGTGGTAATATTTAATTATGTAGACTCCTAGGTACTTCATTTTTTGTAGTCGCCAGTTAAAAGGAAGGTTTTATTCCATAGAGGATTTTTCTACTTGGGGAATGTAAAAATCTAAGACTTCCATTTTATCTAGATTAACTAATTAGCCAGAGAAATGACAATATAAGTTAAGATCAGTCAAAAGGGGAGGAAGAGCTGTTGGATTGGCTATGGTCACCAGGACATAGTCTGCGTATAGAGCCAATTTATGCTCTGTGGTGCCAACACTAATACCGGAAATCTGCTTATTAGCACATACCATGGCAGCCATTGGTTCTACAATTAGGGTAAAATTAGGGAGAGGGGGCATCCTTGACGTGCCGTTAGTGATTCCAAAAGGCTTCGAGCTAAGACCAGTAAAATTAATGGTAGCTGACAGGGAGTGGTATAAGGCTGAAATGCTCCTCAGAAACTTGCCTGAGAAGCCCATCAACCCAAGCACCCCACACATGAACATGGCCGTTCATGATCAAACGCATTTCCCTCGTCTAGTGCCATAACTAAGGAAGGGATTTTACTGTCAAGAACGGAATCTATCAAGTCTATAGTCCTCCTGATGTTATCTGGTGCCTGCTTCCCTGGAACAAACCTCACCTGATCTGGGTGAATTAATGATGGGAGAAGGGGATTCAGTCTAGTAGCCAATATCTTGGCATAAAGTAATTGGCCTATAAATAGAACATTGCATAAGGTATTTCCCCGAGTTTCAGAAGCACTGTGATGTTATCAAATTATCCTTTGAAAGGATGCCCCTTCTAACACTTTATTAAAGAAAGCAGTCAAACGAGAAGCAAGATACCCCACAAATTTTTCTGCATTTTACTGATGTTGGGCTATATGCGCCGCAATATGTTGCTCAAGCTTTTTAGCTGCCGAGGCAGCACTAATGAGGTGACCACATATGGTGGGTTTATAAACTTCCCATACGACACTTGGCACAATTTCCGTATATGCGTTCTCCTGAATATAATCAGAGATCTCTCTTTTGATGCCAGAGAAGGTAGTCTAATTTAATAACAGTGAATCATTCAGGCGCCATCTGCATGGACAAAGATTTTTCTGCAGTAAATCCAAGAAAATATACTCCAAATGTTCAGTCCAGCAAAATGAAGTGATACCCCCTTGTACGGTCAAAGCAGTTAGGGAGTGGTATACATGAATCATATCAATACGAGAATATATGTGGAGAAGAGCTGAAAAATGTGTATAATCTCTTGCAGTTGAATTTTTAAAGTGCTATGTGTCCTATAAGTTGTGCTGTTTCGGTAAAGCAGACAAAGTCAGTGAGTCTCTGAAGGGTGCAGCACCCATTTTTGGGGGGAGCTGGAGGTTTTTTCTAAGACCATATCCAGAATAACAGTAAAGCCACCTCCAAAGGTCCTTGGTCCTTAAAGCACGCATTCAGAGCGCAGCAAGCATTTGTTGAAATTGCACGTAACTCGGCTCTGCATGAACGGATCTCAAGATATGTGTGATTATGACTGCAAGTGTACATACAACACCTATGTGGAATATAAAATCTCAAAAGAAGGCGTAGAAAAAATAATATATTCAATTAATGTTACATGTCAATATTATAGTCATTTATAGTCAAGATTGCCAGGATCTAGGACCAGCTAAATAGAACTGTAAAGGTTAATACAAAGAACATTACTTAATAAATCACTGTCCAGAAAAAAGGAGTTGTTCATTATTTTTTTTTAAAAAAAAAATATTTTTTTTTTCTTGAAAAACTTTTATTAGGGTGTGCTTCCTTCTTGCCCCAGGCACAACAATTCTTGTTACGGTTCTGCATCTCACCACTGCAATGTGGGATGTCTGTGAAGTATGTGTTGGTGGCAAAGAGTAATAAGAAAGTGGTGCAGGCTGAATAGGCATCACATTCACCCTACATGTCCAGCCTCATAAATAAATAATTTAATAATAATAATTAGAAATTCCGTAGCAATCAAAGCAAATCATTGAAGGCATGTTAACATGGAGACACAGTATCCACAAAGTTCCACACTTTTCACGTGCCAATCATCACACATCCCTCCTTACCGTCTGTACTCACTTTTCACACTTTTTATTTTCTTTACTTATGGTGTTTAACAAATGATGATGTCCAATCTGATTATGATGTTTGATAAATGATGTCCTAAAATGTACATATAAGAATAAATAGCATTAGTTCTGAACTGCACTGAATGATTAAATAATTATTTGGACCAGAGGAGGGCTGGCAAACTTTAGTCCTGGGGAAGCATGACTCAAGTCAGCAGCCTATTAGGAACATTTTAAAGAAAAAAAAAGGGAGGTAGCCCAGGGACCCAGCCTAAGGTAGCCCACTATGTGACTGGTACATGCCCCTGCCCATGCCCCCCAGCCCAGCCTGCCCCTGATTGGGACTCGTCTGCCAATCATCCACAAGAGTTTTTCAACACTGGCTGGTTATGGGGAATATTTTAAATGATTTCATTTAATAATTTAGCACTTTAGCACCTTCTCCAGCTTCCTCTTTCTACTTCCATTTCTTCCCCCTTCACCTCTTACCTTACTCCTTCTCTTCTGCTGAAGTTTACAATGAAGTCCTGGTGGCTGAGAATCAGAAGCCACTTGGGCGAATGGAGGCACAACTGTGTCCAACGCCACATAACCGATCCTGAGGGTGGCAGGTAAGCACAACCTTCTGATTCTACACTGGTTATTTATATTATTATATTATCCTTAATGGTGGTCAATTATCTTAGACTTTATATTTAAAAAACAGTAATAGTCTGGTATATTCCTGACAGCTTTTTATTTAAATGTCTTAGAGTGAGCTCCCTCAATGGCCAAAGCCTTCATATAAATGTTTTTAATAGTGCAGTCATTTTTATCTATATGTTCTCTCTACCCAAATACAGCAGTTAAGTTGCATCATGGCATTATATATTGCTGCTAAAGTGACCAGCAATGTCTATCCTGCCTATTATCACAAATATTGGTGCATCGTCAATTTCCTTTAAGACGTCCATCCTGAGTGCAGGCCGCAGGAAATCCCCTGGTTATATATATGACAACAACAAGTTAACCCGTGCATGATACTCATGCATTCTAGTCAAATCAAGATACTTAAGGTCTTAAAAAGGTTCTTGTCATGCATTTGGACCTAGCCCAGGCGTCCTCAGGGGAAGAGCGTTAGTTCCCGACGCAAGCGGCCTTTTTAATGTGTGTTCATGAGGTAAAATTACCTCACGAAAATGAGTTTGACCCCTCAACTCGTAAATTTAGCCTTTACTACCCCTCCCACGGGGGGAAGGGGGGATGATGGAAGTTAACTGACTTGACTATTCTGATTTTTTTGTCAAATAATGTCAGTATACCAAATTTCAGGTCAATTGGATGAGCCCTTTCTGAGAAAATAGTTTTTTCCACACACACACTAACGCACGCCTCTGCACATGTGTGTTCATGAGGTAAAATTACCTCACGAAAATGAGTTTGAGCCCTACCAAATTTCAGCCCTTTTTGAATTTTTTTTTCCCCACACACACTAAGAATTTAGTATGTCAGTGTATAACTCTGCCCAGCAGGTGGCGCTGCAACTTGGTTTTTCTTTTCCACACACACACAGACAGACAGACGCCACTAAGCATTTATATATTAGATACTACCCCTAAAAGCTCTCTTGCAACGGGAGTATGTAGTGAGCCAATACCTCAGCATTGATTGTGATTTTTTTTGTTTGCCAAGGCCAGATTTCCTGGATATATAACAGATGAAAAGGATGCCATGGCTGCCAGGCTGGATCTAGGTGAGCAAAAAAGAGGGATGTATAGCTGTGTTTTTTTTCTTCAAATAAATTTATTTTTAAAACTGTGTGTGTGGTTTACTTACATTTTCATGGTAAGTAATCCACACACTACAGGTCCCCAAGAGCCAGCATGCCCTGGCAGCCATGGGTATGCTGGCACTTGTAGTACTACAAGTTCCAGCTTGCCCAAACAGTTAATGGCATCCTGGGCACGCTGAGACCTGTAGTGCACCATGGACAAAATGTGTGTTTTTAAAATCTGTTTTTCAACAATTACCCCACACCCACTGAACCCTAGTGCTTTTCAGCATGAGGCTGGTTATATCTAGAGAGTGGAAGTGCATTTTTTGTTGGCCTGAACTCTCTAGGGAATCCAGTCTTGGAGGTGGTGTGTTCCCCCAGGGCCATCTTAACAACATTATGGGCCCCCGGGCAAAGCAGTGCACCGGGGTCCCTTTATATATATATATATGTATGTATGTATATATATATATATATATATATATATATATATATAGATGTATAGAGATACAGATATAGATATACAGAGATAGAGATAGATGTACTTGCTCAGTGACCCTTGAAGGGTTTTTTTTGCAGGTTTTTTCTTTTGCAGGCTTATTTGTTGTAATTAAGAGCCCTGCCTATGGGGCCCCCGGGCACCTGCCCATCGTGCCCAATGGAAAAGATGGCCCTGTGTTCCCCATAGTGTGCGGATAGACCGGACCAGAATGTAAACTGTCAGTAATAATGGCCAGTGTGTAGCAAACTCAGTGATAGGCACACAGCTCTGCTTGAAAAACGAGAAATGTGTGCACCTAACAGTAGTGCACGCAGCATTGCCCATGTATATTATGAGGATAGGAAGAGTTGGAGAGCAGCCAAGCACTGTCTAAAATTATAGCCACGCCCCCATGCATGCTGGTCATGCCCACTGTCGACGTGGTGTGGAAACCCCCCTCTACAAATCCTGCGTTTGCCCCTGGAAGAGAAGGCGCTATAAAAAAGAGTACCATTTTGTAAACTGTTATGCTCTCCTGTGCTGGAGAAAGAGGCGGTGTAATAACGTTTGCTTCATGTAATGAACTGAGCTGGCCTGGCGTCCAACTTTATTTATACTGCACCACACTGCCGCACTAGTGTCCACTCCAGGGCCGGACTGAGACTTAAAATCAGCCCTGGCATTTAAAGCACACAGGCCCACGTGTTGTGGGCTCCATGCACTATATTGTTGCACACTGATGCTGGTGCAGTGTGCGTTGCTGGTGCTGTACAACATGATGTAGTATGAGTGTGTGTGTGTGTGAGGGGGGGTATTTATTTCTCCTAATATCCCTCAACATTATATTGTTAGCACCCATATTACATCAATAAATACCATGACAATACATTATTAGTACCCAAATTACAGCAATAAATACCTCCCCCCCCCACACTAATACCCACCCACATTACAGCAACCAGCATCATCCCCCACATTACAGCAACCAGCATCATCCCCACATTACAGCAACCGGCATCATCCCCACATTACAGCAATACCCTATCATACTTATTAGGAATACTAAGCCCCAAACACACTACAACAATGCCACCACCACGCCACCTCATACTACAGCAATATTACCAATTATACAGGCGCCACTGTAGGAATCCAATGTTTTGCTTTTTTCAAATCTTCCACAAAATAGCAACAACAGAATACTTACACACATATAGTTAACAAGTACCCTTTTCCCTCAATTAAATAGTAATGGCAGAATTTTCATGAATCATTCCACATGAAATAAAACTCTAACAAATATATCAGAAAAACATAACTATTGAATGATCATTTGAGCCCACATGGCCGCATTAAAAGTATTTCCATCTACAGAAAAATGTCAGAGAAAAATATTTTTTATACTACAGTAACTGGATATGCGTCTTTTCTATTCATTTTAAATAACACAGTATATAAATGAAGGGGGATAGAGGAGGTGGGTGAGAGATAATTGGATGTGATCCATCAGTTTGATTAGATAGGAAACATTTAGATTATTTACCTGGAGACATCTACCCCCTTGACTCACAGGCAGGGCTGACAAGAGGAATTTTGAGCCCCAGTATAGCAACTTCTTTGGGCCCCCATAATATTCAACAATGAGAGACTTGCCTTTGGCAGAAGTTCACATTATGCCACAACGTAGTGCGCCCAGTTCATATTATGCCACACTGTACTGCTCTCAGTTCATATTATACCACACTGTAGTGCCCCCAGGTCATATTATACCACATAATATTACCCTCAATTCATATTTGGCCATGCAGTAGTGCCCACAAATCATACACCATACAGTAGTGCCCCCAAATCATATTATGCCACAATAGTGCCCCCAAATAACATTATGTCATACAGTAGTACCCCAAAATAACATTATGCCATACAATAGTGCCCAGACAAAAAACTCAATCACAAATAAAAATTGGTACAGCATATCAGATACTGATATGACAGGTAGCAGCTGATATGATATGCTGGGCAAGTTTGTTATGATATCCAGTGGCCGATGTAAGTCCATGGGGTAGAAGGAAGTGTTTTGGGTCTAGGGGGAATACAGATGGTACAAAGCCCGGGGGAAAGTCAGATGAATTAAACAGTGGAATAACTGGAGATGGCTAAGGAGATAAACCACACATCCGGGAGACAGAATCCCAAATCACCAAAGAATAGGAGACAGAGGGATGAGCCAGAACTCGGTTTAGGTGGCGAGCCTATGAGAGCAAGAGGAGGGAAGCGAGTGAGAGTCATTCCAGACATTTGACCTCATGGAAGACCCAAACTCTATAGGTTGCAGAGTTATACCATAAGACACATTGAGCAAGCTGGGCAGAGAGGTAGAAACATTTGAAATTTTGAATGCCCAGATCCCCACCCAAAGAGGACCTCTGTAAAACCCGTTGCAGGACCTGTGGGCACCTACATGCTCATATGTATTTAGAGGTGCAGTGCTTAAAGAACTTGAAAATCTAGGGGGTATTTGAATGGAAAGATTCTGGGAGAGGTACAATAGTCTAGGAAGAATATTCATCTTGGTAGCAGTAACACGACCTATCCAGGAAAAAAAAGTGATTAGACCAAGAAGCGAGATCAGACTTAATTTGGGACATAATGTGGGAGAAGTTAACTTGGAAAAGTTGGTGGTAATATTTAATTATGTAGACTCCTAGGTACTTCATTTTTTGTAGTCGCCAGTTAAAAGGAAGGTTTTATTCCATAGAGGATTTTTCTACTTGGGGAATGTAAAAATCTAAGACTTCCATTTTATCTAGATTAACTAATTAGCCAGAGAAATGACAATATAAGTTAAGATCAGTCAAAAGGGGAGGAAGAGCTGTTGGATTGGCTATGGTCACCAGGACATAGTCTGCGTATAGAGCCAATTTATGCTCTGTGGTGCCAACACTAATACCGGAAATCTGCTTATTAGCACATACCATGGCAGCCATTGGTTCTACAATTAGGGTAAAATTAGGGAGAGGGGGCATCCTTGACGTGCCGTTAGTGATTCCAAAAGGCTTCGAGCTAAGACCAGTAAAATTAATGGTAGCTGACAGGGAGTGGTATAAGGCTGAAATGCTCCTCAGAAACTTGCCTGAGAAGCCCATCAACCCAAGCACCCCACACATGAACATGGCCGTTCATGATCAAACGCATTTCCCTCGTCTAGTGCCATAACTAAGGAAGGGATTTTACTGTCAAGAACGGAATCTATCAAGTCTATAGTCCTCCTGATGTTATCTGGTGCCTGCTTCCCTGGAACAAACCTCACCTGATCTGGGTGAATTAATGATGGGAGAAGGGGATTCAGTCTAGTAGCCAATATCTTGGCATAAAGTAATTGGCCTATAAATAGAACATTGCATAAGGTATTTCCCCGAGTTTCAGAAGCACTGTGATGTTATCAAATTATCCTTTGAAAGGATGCCCCTTCTAACACTTTATTAAAGAAAGCAGTCAAACGAGAAGCAAGATACCCCACAAATTTTTCTGCATTTTACTGATGTTGGGCTATATGCGCCGCAATATGTTGCTCAAGCTTTTTAGCTGCCGAGGCAGCACTAATGAGGTGACCACATATGGTGGGTTTATAAACTTCCCATACGACACTTGGCACAATTTCCGTATATGCGTTCTCCTGAATATAATCAGAGATCTCTCTTTTGATGCCAGAGAAGGTAGTCTAATTTAATAACAGTGAATCATTCAGGCGCCATCTGCATGGACAAAGATTTTTCTGCAGTAAATCCAAGAAAATATACTCCAAATGTTCAGTCCAGCAAAATGAAGTGATACCCCCTTGTACGGTCAAAGCAGTTAGGGAGTGGTATACATGAATCATATCAATACGAGAATATATGTGGAGAAGAGCTGAAAAATGTGTATAATCTCTTGCAGTTGAATTTTTAAAGTGCTATGTGTCCTATAAGTTGTGCTGTTTCGGTAAAGCAGACAAAGTCAGTGAGTCTCTGAAGGGTGCAGCACCCATTTTTGGGGGGAGCTGGAGGTTTTTTCTAAGACCATATCCAGAATAACAGTAAAGCCACCTCCAAAGGTCCTTGGTCCTTAAAGCACGCATTCAGAGCGCAGCAAGCATTTGTTGAAATTGCACGTAACTCGGCTCTGCATGAACGGATCTCAAGATATGTGTGATTATGACTGCAAGTGTACATACAACACCTATGTGGAATATAAAATCTCAAAAGAAGGCGTAGAAAAAATAATATATTCAATTAATGTTACATGTCAATATTATAGTCATTTATAGTCAAGATTGCCAGGATCTAGGACCAGCTAAATAGAACTGTAAAGGTTAATACAAAGAACATTACTTAATAAATCACTGTCCAGAAAAAAGGAGTTGTTCATTATTTTTTTTTAAAAAAAAAATATTTTTTTTTTCTTGAAAAACTTTTATTAGGGTGTGCTTCCTTCTTGCCCCAGGCACAACAATTCTTGTTACGGTTCTGCATCTCACCACTGCAATGTGGGATGTCTGTGAAGTATGTGTTGGTGGCAAAGAGTAATAAGAAAGTGGTGCAGGCTGAATAGGCATCACATTCACCCTACATGTCCAGCCTCATAAATAAATAATTTAATAATAATAATTAGAAATTCCGTAGCAATCAAAGCAAATCATTGAAGGCATGTTAACATGGAGACACAGTATCCACAAAGTTCCACACTTTTCACGTGCCAATCATCACACATCCCTCCTTACCGTCTGTACTCACTTTTCACACTTTTTATTTTCTTTACTTATGGTGTTTAACAAATGATGATGTCCAATCTGATTATGATGTTTGATAAATGATGTCCTAAAATGTACATATAAGAATAAATAGCATTAGTTCTGAACTGCACTGAATGATTAAATAATTATTTGGACCAGAGGAGGGCTGGCAAACTTTAGTCCTGGGGAAGCATGACTCAAGTCAGCAGCCTATTAGGAACATTTTAAAGAAAAAAAAAGGGAGGTAGCCCAGGGACCCAGCCTAAGGTAGCCCACTATGTGACTGGTACATGCCCCTGCCCATGCCCCCCAGCCCAGCCTGCCCCTGATTGGGACTCGTCTGCCAATCATCCACAAGAGTTTTTCAACACTGGCTGGTTATGGGGAATATTTTAAATGATTTCATTTAATAATTTAGCACTTTAGCACCTTCTCCAGCTTCCTCTTTCTACTTCCATTTCTTCCCCCTTCACCTCTTACCTTACTCCTTCTCTTCTGCTGAAGTTTACAATGAAGTCCTGGTGGCTGAGAATCAGAAGCCACTTGGGCGAATGGAGGCACAACTGTGTCCAACGCCACATAACCGATCCTGAGGGTGGCAGGTAAGCACAACCTTCTGATTCTACACTGGTTATTTATATTATTATATTATCCTTAATGGTGGTCAATTATCTTAGACTTTATATTTAAAAAACAGTAATAGTCTGGTATATTCCTGACAGCTTTTTATTTAAATGTCTTAGAGTGAGCTCCCTCAATGGCCAAAGCCTTCATATAAATGTTTTTAATAGTGCAGTCATTTTTATCTATATGTTCTCTCTACCCAAATACAGCAGTTAAGTTGCATCATGGCATTATATATTGCTGCTAAAGTGACCAGCAATGTCTATCCTGCCTATTATCACAAATATTGGTGCATCGTCAATTTCCTTTAAGACGTCCATCCTGAGTGCAGGCCGCAGGAAATCCCCTGGTTATATATATGACAACAACAAGTTAACCCGTGCATGATACTCATGCATTCTAGTCAAATCAAGATACTTAAGGTCTTAAAAAGGTTCTTGTCATGCATTTGGACCTAGCCCAGGCGTCCTCAGGGGAAGAGCGTTAGTTCCCGACGCAAGCGGCCTTTTTAATGTGTGTTCATGAGGTAAAATTACCTCACGAAAATGAGTTTGACCCCTCAACTCGTAAATTTAGCCTTTACTACCCCTCCCACGGGGGGAAGGGGGGATGATGGAAGTTAACTGACTTGACTATTCTGATTTTTTTGTCAAATAATGTCAGTATACCAAATTTCAGGTCAATTGGATGAGCCCTTTCTGAGAAAATAGTTTTTTCCACACACACACTAACGCACGCCTCTGCACATGTGTGTTCATGAGGTAAAATTACCTCACGAAAATGAGTTTGAGCCCTACCAAATTTCAGCCCTTTTTGAATTTTTTTTTCCCCACACACACTAAGAATTTAGTATGTCAGTGTATAACTCTGCCCAGCAGGTGGCGCTGCAACTTGGTTTTTCTTTTCCACACACACACAGACAGACAGACGCCACTAAGCATTTATATATTAGATACTACCCCTAAAAGCTCTCTTGCAACGGGAGTATGTAGTGAGCCAATACCTCAGCATTGATTGTGATTTTTTTTGTTTGCCAAGGCCAGATTTCCTGGATATATAACAGATGAAAAGGATGCCATGGCTGCCAGGCTGGATCTAGGTGAGCAAAAAAGAGGGATGTATAGCTGTGTTTTTTTTCTTCAAATAAATTTATTTTTAAAACTGTGTGTGTGGTTTACTTACATTTTCATGGTAAGTAATCCACACACTACAGGTCCCCAAGAGCCAGCATGCCCTGGCAGCCATGGGTATGCTGGCACTTGTAGTACTACAAGTTCCAGCTTGCCCAAACAGTTAATGGCATCCTGGGCACGCTGAGACCTGTAGTGCACCATGGACAAAATGTGTGTTTTTAAAATCTGTTTTTCAACAATTACCCCACACCCACTGAACCCTAGTGCTTTTCAGCATGAGGCTGGTTATATCTAGAGAGTGGAAGTGCATTTTTTGTTGGCCTGAACTCTCTAGGGAATCCAGTCTTGGAGGTGGTGTGTTCCCCCAGGGCCATCTTAACAACATTATGGGCCCCCGGGCAAAGCAGTGCACCGGGGTCCCTTTATATATATATATATGTATGTATGTATATATATATATATATATATATATATATATATATATATAGATGTATAGAGATACAGATATAGATATACAGAGATAGAGATAGATGTACTTGCTCAGTGACCCTTGAAGGGTTTTTTTTGCAGGTTTTTTCTTTTGCAGGCTTATTTGTTGTAATTAAGAGCCCTGCCTATGGGGCCCCCGGGCACCTGCCCATCGTGCCCAATGGAAAAGATGGCCCTGTGTTCCCCATAGTGTGCGGATAGACCGGACCAGAATGTAAACTGTCAGTAATAATGGCCAGTGTGTAGCAAACTCAGTGATAGGCACACAGCTCTGCTTGAAAAACGAGAAATGTGTGCACCTAACAGTAGTGCACGCAGCATTGCCCATGTATATTATGAGGATAGGAAGAGTTGGAGAGCAGCCAAGCACTGTCTAAAATTATAGCCACGCCCCCATGCATGCTGGTCATGCCCACTGTCGACGTGGTGTGGAAACCCCCCTCTACAAATCCTGCGTTTGCCCCTGGAAGAGAAGGCGCTATAAAAAAGAGTACCATTTTGTAAACTGTTATGCTCTCCTGTGCTGGAGAAAGAGGCGGTGTAATAACGTTTGCTTCATGTAATGAACTGAGCTGGCCTGGCGTCCAACTTTATTTATACTGCACCACACTGCCGCACTAGTGTCCACTCCAGGGCCGGACTGAGACTTAAAATCAGCCCTGGCATTTAAAGCACACAGGCCCACGTGTTGTGGGCTCCATGCACTATATTGTTGCACACTGATGCTGGTGCAGTGTGCGTTGCTGGTGCTGTACAACATGATGTAGTATGAGTGTGTGTGTGTGTGAGGGGGGGTATTTATTTCTCCTAATATCCCTCAACATTATATTGTTAGCACCCATATTACATCAATAAATACCATGACAATACATTATTAGTACCCAAATTACAGCAATAAATACCTCCCCCCCCCACACTAATACCCACCCACATTACAGCAACCAGCATCATCCCCCACATTACAGCAACCAGCATCATCCCCACATTACAGCAACCGGCATCATCCCCACATTACAGCAATACCCTATCATACTTATTAGGAATACTAAGCCCCAAACACACTACAACAATGCCACCACCACGCCACCTCATACTACAGCAATATTACCAATTATACAGGCGCCACTGTAGGAATCCAATGTTTTGCTTTTTTCAAATCTTCCACAAAATAGCAACAACAGAATACTTACACACATATAGTTAACAAGTACCCTTTTCCCTCAATTAAATAGTAATGGCAGAATTTTCATGAATCATTCCACATGAAATAAAACTCTAACAAATATATCAGAAAAACATAACTATTGAATGATCATTTGAGCCCACATGGCCGCATTAAAAGTATTTCCATCTACAGAAAAATGTCAGAGAAAAATATTTTTTATACTACAGTAACTGGATATGCGTCTTTTCTATTCATTTTAAATAACACAGTATATAAATGAAGGGGGATAGAGGAGGTGGGTGAGAGATAATTGGATGTGATCCATCAGTTTGATTAGATAGGAAACATTTAGATTATTTACCTGGAGACATCTACCCCCTTGACTCACAGGCAGGGCTGACAAGAGGAATTTTGAGCCCCAGTATAGCAACTTCTTTGGGCCCCCATAATATTCAACAATGAGAGACTTGCCTTTGGCAGAAGTTCACATTATGCCACAACGTAGTGCGCCCAGTTCATATTATGCCACACTGTACTGCTCTCAGTTCATATTATACCACACTGTAGTGCCCCCAGGTCATATTATACCACATAATATTACCCTCAATTCATATTTGGCCATGCAGTAGTGCCCACAAATCATACACCATACAGTAGTGCCCCCAAATCATATTATGCCACAATAGTGCCCCCAAATAACATTATGTCATACAGTAGTACCCCAAAATAACATTATGCCATACAATAGTGCCCAGACAAAAAACTCAATCACAAATAAAAATTGGTACAG
Source organism: Mixophyes fleayi (assembly GCF_038048845.1). Lineage (NCBI taxonomy): Eukaryota > Metazoa > Chordata > Amphibia > Anura > Limnodynastidae > Mixophyes > Mixophyes fleayi. The sequence continues at coordinate 254,023,670 of NC_134405.1, read as the reverse complement.
CATATCAGATACTGAGAGTGAGAGTCCCAGGAGCAACTTAATACACCATTTACAATGCAAACAAAAATAGATGTATTGACATAATCACAGATAACATTTATGACAAACAGTGCTTTTTCCTCTTAATTAAAAGTCTCTGTACAGATAAATATGCAAGAACAGCGCAATAGTGAGCAATGCATAGTGTTTTAAATGTCATTGGATACAGTAGTGCCCCCAGTTCAACGAAGGATGTTTAAAAACACATTGCATACGAGAAAATATATGAACTTACCTGATTATGGCATCCTGTGTTTTGTTCTCCTACTGGGCGCGCTGGGCAAGAAGGGTCTGCAGCTGTCAGCTCACATAGCCAGTCGGGAGCACGGGCCGAGGGCAGTGGTCAAAGTGGAAATTTAGAAGTGGGGGTATGGAAAACATAAGTGAATGGAGTATGGCTTGATTTTTTATTTTCTTTTAACACTTGTCCCCTCTGTGCATTCCCATTCTTCATTAATACTTGTGTTTTATGATGGCTGCTTCCTTGACATTCCCATTCTTAAGATGTCTCTCCCTTTACACATTCTTCTACCTATGCCACTGCACCATCTTCTCCTTTGTCCCTCTCACTTTCCCCCTGGCTCTCACCCTTCTTTCTGCACCCCCTTCCCCCCTGGCTCTCACCCCTCTTCCAGCACCCCCTTCCCCCCTGGCTCTCTCACCCCTCTTCCAGCACCCCCTTCCCTCCTGGCTGTCACTCCTCTTCCAGCACCCCCTTCCCCCTGGCTCTCTTACCCGTCTTCCAGCACCCCCTTCCCCCCTGGCTCTCTTACCCCTCTTCCAGCACCCCCTTCCCCTGGCTCTCTTACCACTCTTCCAGAACCCCTTTCCCCCTGGCTCTCACCCTCTTCCAGCACCCACTACCCCCCTGGCTCTCTTACCCCTCTTACAGCACCCCCTTCCCTCCTGGCTCTCACTCCTCTTCCAGCACCCTCTTCCCTCCTGGCTCTCACTCCTCTTCCAGCACCCTCTTCCCTCCTGGCTGTCCCTCCTCTTCCAGCACCCCCTTGCCTCCTGGCTCTCTCACCCCCTTCCAGCACCCCCTTCCCCCCTGGCTCTCTTACCCCTCTTCCAGCACCCCCTTCCCTCCTGGCTCTCACTCCTCTTCCTGCACCCCCTTCCCCTATGGCTCTCCCACACTCTTGAAAACCCTGCCCCCCCCCCCGCGAATATCGCGGCATAACCCCCCCCAGCGACCCCTGTGGAAAAATCACGGCACCCCGGCCCCCCCGTGAAAATCGCGGCACAACCCCCCCTGGGACCCCTGTGCAAAAATCGTAGCACCCATCCCGCGAAAATCGTGGCACCCCCCGTGTCCCATGTGCAAAAATCACGGCACCCACCCTCCCGCGAAAATTGCGCGCCCCCCCGCAACCCCTGTGTAAAAATTGTGGCACCCCCCCTCCCGCGATCCAGGGCCATCTTAAAAACATTATGGCAAAGCAGTGCACCGGGCCCCTATATATATATATATATATATATATATATATATATATATATATATATATATATATATGTATATAGATACAGATATAGATACATAGAGGTGGAGATAGATAGATGTACTTGCTCAGTGACCCTTGAAGGTTTTTTTTGCAGGTTTTTTTTTTCAGGATTATTTATTCTAATTACGAGCCCTGTCTAGGTGGCCCCCTTGTCCATGGGGCCCCTGGGCACCTGCCCATCGTGCCCAATGGAAAAGATGGCCCTTCCGCGATCCCCTCCCTATTCAGAAAAAAAATACAAACTGTGTCCACAGTGCACAGGATAAAGGGGAGGGAGCAGAGGAGCCCTCGTCCGTCGCGCAACAGAGGTGGCTGGCTCCTGCCCACGAACCAGCCACCTCTGCCCAGGAATCCAAGAAGTGTCGGCCGGCCCATCTAGCCATCGGCCCTTCTGGCATTTGCCAGAAGTGTCCGATGGCCAGTCCGGCCCTGGTCCACTCCACATGTGAACTGTGTTAAACACTCGTGTATTTGGGGTTAGTGGGGTCCTTAGTCCTTAGCCATACCTGCTGGTTAGTCAGAGCAGAAAGGATCACATGTAATTGCATCAAAGGCCACCAGGGGCACTGTTCACATGTGCACAGTATATTTGCAGGTATTAGTCTGTCACATAAATTTGTTTGCTATTTTGCTTAGCACTGGGATAAGGGGTGTGCATTAAATAGGTTTTCTATACAAAATCTTTTTTTGTGTTATTGTGTTATGTTTTTCTATTGCTTATTCTAGTCATACCCATAGTAATGCTTGTCCTCCACTGAAGCTGATTGAAGTACAGATGTCTCCATCTTTAACTATTTCTTGGCACATCATAACTTAGATAGACTGGTGTTGAATGTGCTAGAAAATTTTACACATCTTCCAATAAGGTACCATAATATATTTATATTTATATAATATGTATACCAAATATTCTTTGTCTCAAATGCAGCAACTAATAGTGTGGTATACAGGCCACCTAGGGGATGCGCTATGTATTTCTGCTTGTTGGATGGGTGACAGCATGGTTTGAGAATATTTTAATCTCTGTCTTCTGCAAACAGAAGGATTCATGTCATAATTTGAGTATTATTAAAGCACAACTACATATGTAGTGGTTGACTCAATGTGGACACGGACTGTTCTAGAGACACATTGTGTTGAATATCTCCCTGAATATCTCCCTCAATGAGTCAATGCCCCCACACATTATACTAGCACTGTGACACCAGTGACTAAACCTGCAGTGTGTCCCTCTTAATTATTCAAGCCCTGTTGCCATATTCTTTATACAAGCCCACATTGATAATACACGCCCACATTGATTATGCCAGCCCATGATGCAAACCCTAGGCCAGCACTGATTGTGGAACTCTTGGCCACACATTAAATATGCCCTTATTATGCTCTTTTTAAATATGCCAATTAAATGCCTTAAGTGAATATACCAATACCATGCCCCATTCAATATGAAAGTCCTGTTTTCACATTGCATATGCAGGGAAGTGATGATGGTGGGAAGTTTGGCCATAGCATGATGCATGCATATGCATAAGGGTGACAGCTACATAAAGTCTGCTGCCTCACCTGCTTATGTTTTTTCAAAGCCCTGGGAAATAAACGGTACAATTTTGAAATGCCCCATGTTTATACAAAGGGATCACCTGGCGTTCTCTGTACTGTGGCTTCACATTGCTACTGCACATGTGCGCACCAAAAATTCCGTTACTTTATGACAAATCCCCTGTTTGAGGATTAATGAAACTAAACGTCATGCTATTATTGCCAGCAATGCACTTACCTGTATGGGTTAACATTTCCTCGAGTTTGAAACTGTAGGTTATACCTTCTGATCTTATTAAAGGTATCAGCGGTGTTAATGTGGATGTTAAGCCACAACGCTTATGTAACTTAAACAGGATCCTGTTTATTAAAGGTAGGAACAACAGATCAATATATACAGCTGCTCACAGTTGGTATACTTTGACGTACAGCAGGCAATAATAGTAATATGCAGTCTTGTATATATAAATGCAGGTTCACTCTAATACATATATGCAGTTGCAGGTCTCTTTACATATGCTGCATGTCCGTGCAGTACTTGTGGGCATAGACTCTTCTAATATACTAGTGAATCCTCCAGTCACTTGTTAAATCACTTTGAGGGCTCTATATACACAGATACTGGTGGTCACGTAGCTACTAAAGCTGCGACTGTCCCGTGCCAGATCTGACTGGAAGTAAAGGCGCAAAGCCGAACTTCCGGTTATCCGGTGTCGGCAGCTGTGCAGTAGTGCAATCTGGACGCTGAAGTCCTTTCCCAATTCCTGTTCTCCTCCTAGACCATCAGGGATTACAGGGATACCATGGCAATGCAGAAGTGAAAGCGCTCCACATACTAACAGAAACATGCAATAGGATCCCAAGGGGTGGGGCAACCATGTCTTTATAAGTTAGTGTAGACAGGAAGTAATTTTCTTCCCTGCAGGATTTCCCACCTGCCCTCCCTTCTGCTGCATTTTATATCTGCCTTATGGTTGTTGCTCCTAACCACGTGCTTTTTCTCCTAATTCATTGGAGGCACAGTTGGTGGGAAAGCAGTGCAAGAAGCGGTTTATTACATGGCACAAGATTATGTTCAGCCACAATATTCTCCTCCCTTTGATCTTGTCTCTCACAGGGTCACTTGTGGAAGTGCCTGGGGTATTATTTGTGAAAGCGTGCCCTTTTGAGGTCAGGAGGGACTGAATCTAAACTAAACTAATTCTTCTAGCACACAAAGGGCCTCATCTTCGGATGTAAGTCCTGTTGCGTGCATGCTCAAAAATGGACTTTATGCCAGTGGGCACAATTTGTGTCCAAATGCAATTGACACTTCCAACTGCCTATGACTTGAAGGGCGGAATCTTGACAGAAGTGGATGCATGTAGGCAATATACATTAACGGCATGTCGATTCAAGCTTCCCTCTTCTCTTTGGTACATGTTTTTTAGCTGTATCATTTGAACCAGCTACAGGGCAGGTGGAATTACCAACTGATGATGGTGACTACGTGTATGCATACCAGAGCATGTGTTTGCACATAAGAGAAACTATTAAAATGCATTTTATGCACAGTATGCATTAAGAACATCCTGATTTATGTATTTTATTGAAAAATAAAATTACAAATATAAAACAAAAACATTTTTTTGAACATATATTTGAACATATATTTTTATTAATCACTGTAAAAAAAAATGTTTTGGTTCATGATGGGATTTTATATTGCACATATGCATGTGTGTATCCTGCAATGTGTTCTGTCTGTCTGCATTCGGCAAGTAACGTATAGCCAGAGCATACTTATATCCATATTCAAATGGAAATGTTTCGTAAAATCCGCTTGTACTTAAATACGGGCGTACATGCATGTAAGTGATGTCCGATTTTTAAAAACGCAAGTTGCGTTTTTAAAAATAGGGCCCAAAGTTTTTAGTGATGACATACCGTATATACTCGAGTATAAGTCGACCCGAATATAAGCCGAGGCACCTAATTTTAAAACCAAAAACTGGGAAAACTTATTGACTCAAGTATAAGCCTAGGGTGGGAAATGCAGCAGCTACTGGTAATTTTTTTAGATTTATTCACTATTATGTTTTTTATTTACATCTGTATATGCATTTTTATTTTACAGATTTTTATATCATGTGTGTTTTCAATTGATTAGCTACTGAATGATTCATATATTTTTAATCTGACTGGTTCTTTGGACATATGCACCTTTCTTTAATAAAAATTAATCCGTGGTATATTGCTATTTGTACAGATATACTGTTTGGCTTAAGTCGGAGGATAGGTGAACACTTTGAAATACACAGGGCTGATGCAAAACCCAGGCCTTTTGTGGCGCACACTGAATGTGCTTTGAAAATGAACTCAGCTGACTTTTAATGGATGGTAAAAATATGAATTGTGCTCTTGTTTTGTGCTCCTTCTACAGTGCAGTTGTAATATTGAAATTTCTCCAGGCTGTTATGGAGGTAGAAGCACCAGGTTTAGGCCCCAGTGGCAGGTTTAGGTGAAGATTCATTCACATAAAACATTGTTTCCGCAAGTTCTCCTTTAAACAATACTAAAACTAAAGAAAAAAAAGATGTTCAATGTTGCTATATTAACATATTATACATAGAGAATATTTCTTGGTACACAGAAGAAATTATTGAACTATTATTCCTTAAAGTTGATACTAAGCTAAATATTTTTGGCATGCTATCTGTCCCCTATCTTGCAGAAAGCAGGCATGAAAACAACCAGATTCGGGTGCATATCTAGTAAAAGCAGGACTGATTTTGAACGTGGTCTTGTAGGTGTGACACCCAGCATCAATTTAAAAAAAAAAAAATACACAGACCATTTAAAGTAAGATATCCTGAATAATAATGCATTAGGAGAACCAGCTAATGCCATATCTGAAATTCACCCCCAAAGAATAGGGAAATGATCACGTTATGTTAATATTGGAGAGGGAGGGAGGGAGAGAGAACGAACTTACCTGGTCTCCGTTCCCTCAGCTCTTAAGTTCCACTGCGGAACTTAAGAGCTGAGGGAACGGAGACCAGGTAACTTCACCCGTGTATAAGCCGAGGTTTTTTCAGCATAAAAAAATATGCTGAAAAACTCGGCTTATACACGAGTATATACGGTAACTAAGTCCAATCTCTAAAGTTATTCTCCAGAGTTTACATTTACAGTTTATGTTTTACATGGTGGAACAAACTGTTTTATGGCATGAATCACCCAGGTGAGTTGCAATGGTTAACTGCAAATCACCTGGTGTGCATTTTACCTTATTTTATTTGATAATTTAGATGTTTTAGAATATTTCCTAATTTTAAACTCTTTTTCTAGTTCCCTTCAAAATGTATAATATGGGTTTCACTCTAAATATATCTTTGTCATTTGGGTTTTAATTTTTTTATATGTATTCCATATTTAAGAGATTTTTGCATTAGATGTCTTTGTAATTTTGGGAATAATTTTCTTTTCAAGACATCCCTAATATGTAATACATATTTACAGATGCAGGGCATCTTTGTGAGTCTCCCTTTTTACCCTTACAATTTATATACAGATTCCCATCATACAGATTTGGTGTGCAGATTAGAATGCTCTGTGCTGATTTCCAAGCCTCATACAGTCTTTTTTGGTCTGTTCAAGACACTGGAACAATATGCAGTGATCTGGAAGGAAATTCCTCGTACTGCACAACCAATGAGCCATGCTATGCTGTATTTTATTATGTTAAATGAACAAAGTGCTCAGATTTCTTTTTAATACTTTAAGCGTGGCTTCACCCATTCCTTTCCATAAAGACAGCAGCAACTACAGCTTTATGCATTATGACAAGGGAAGCCCTATGTATCTGGTAATCTAATTAAAATCTGTGTAATTTAGTGACCGATACACTCTTTGTGACTATTATAAAATACCTGGTGGCCGTTTGTAAATTACACATGCATTAATAGCAAATATACTTTGTGACCTAATTGCAAAAACCTCTATAAGGATACACTTGAAATTTAATTGAGGTTCCCATCTGGTCATGTGTGTCAGCAATCATTACATGGCAAATACTGCTTTAATGAGCATAGCTATCTCTATGGAAACTACACAATCTGGACATACTAACATTTGTTTCATGCACTGGGAAGACCTAAATGCTGCTTGGAGCAGTTTTGGTATGGGCAGCACAAGAATCATGTTAGTGGGCAGACAGAGTGCGGTTCAGATATTACAAAACCTGATGTAAGGTGTGCATACCCTTAGGATCAATACACACCTATGAGCTTTGATACATTTTCAGTAATGCATTTAAACATATTTAGTGTACTGAGTAGAAAAAAAAGTTATACAAAATATTGTTTTTAAAATTAGGTTTCATGAGTTTGCCACATAAATAGGCCATGTAAACTGCATAATATATATAGAGGTTGCACCAAATCTTTACTCAAATTGAGTTTCACGATGCCCAGGGGCTGGCTGGGAAATTTTAGCCCGGGGTGCAAGACTCGACTCAGCAGCCTATTAGAAACATTTTAAAGGAAAAAAAAATGCAGGTAGCCTAGTGACCCAGCCCAAGTAGCCTAGTATAGGCGGACCTCTTTAACCCTTAGCGCAGCCAGCTCCTGATGACGACACAGGCTGGTTCACAGTTGAATAGAATTAGGCAAGGATGGTAAATGTATTCTGCTGTGTGGTATGATTAGGGTAGGACTGGGAACACTTACTGCCAAATTTCTCTAATTACAAGAGAGTCCCTATATACGAACGCAATTAAATAGTGTCAGCGTTGCATTCAAGCTTACACTTACCTGAAAGGGTTCACCTTGTTTCAGGCCCGACCAATGAATGAAAGATGGTATTGTCTTGGTTTCCTTTTAGGGTGTCTCATTTCCTGGTTGCCACATTCTGCTTTGCAAGATCCCTGGAAGAACACGCAGTTGGAAGATAAGCTTTGGTTTTATTTCCTTATAAGTGTCTTTCCCTATTTTCTTTAATCTTCATCCTATTCCTTTCCTTTAATTATGTGTTTGGTCCTATGTTCCCTGTATTTCCCTGGTACTGTTAGTTTTGTTGGTTTTTGTTCCACTCCTGCTCCCCATTCCCCCCCCCCTTTTTTTCTGCCCCCATTCCCCCCCCCCTTTTTTGCCACGGTCCAAGCCCCTGTTCAGTAGGTAGCCATGCCCTGACCAAAGCGCACTCTATCGCGCCCGGCCAGGCTGGGTTCCCCTCTCCCTCCGGTCGCTGCCGCCATCTTGGAATGGTGCAGGCGACCTCCGGCATAGTGGCGCTGCGGGGATATTCCCAGTGCCTCCCGCCAGCTTGCAATATCTGGGGGGAACAGCGTACTTACCAGCGGCGGTCGGAGAGGCCGCCTCACATCCAGCGTGTGCGGCTCAGTGGTTCGCAGTGAACGCCGGAGACCGCACGCATGCGCAGATCTCGCACCCCTGAGCGGGGAGTGATCCCTGGCTCTGGAGTGCATAATTGTGCAGGGAGGGAACACAGTCTAGCTGCGAGAGGCAATTTATGCCCCAGTAGATGTAGAAGGGCAGTTAACCCCTTAGGATCCACCCCCCCTCCGAAGTATAGTGGGAGCAGCAGGGGGCTAACTCCGGTGTATGTCAAAGGGGCTCAACATGCAATTTCACGCACTTCTGCTCTACCTGCAGATGTTACCATCCCACATTGGAGTGCAACAGATGCAAGTCAGGCGGGGGTAGGGGACGCGAGGCTATAACAGCAGCTCTTGGTCAAAGCCAAGTCCCCAATTAAATTAGAGGAACTAGATAGGTGGCTTAAACTGTATAACGACACAGATTCTGCAAAAGTGATTAGAGATGGTTTCAAATTTGGTTTTAAAATCCCTGTTTTAAGTTTAAATCACCTGATTCCCCGTAATCTTAAATTGGCCTTCACATATCCAGAGACTCTGGATGATAAAATAGTTAAAGAGGTCCGGCTAGGGCGAATGTTGGGTCCATTTACCTGCCTACCTATTCTCAATTTGGTTGTGTCACCAATAGGAGTGGTTCTCAAAAAAGCGGAGGGTAAGTTTAGGCTTATTCAGCATCTGTGACACCCAGCAGGCGAGTGGGTTAAGGATGCTATCAATCCGGCAGTTAGCACTGTACAGTACCAATCTTCGGAATATGCCCTTTCCTTGGTGCAGGAGTATGGTATAGGGGCCCTTATGGCTAAAATCGACATTGAGTCAACTTTTCGCTTGTTACCTCTCCATCCTTTATCGTTCCAGTTTATGGGTTTTAGTCGCCGAGGCAGGTACTACGTGGATCGTTGCTTGCCCATCGGCTGCTCAATATCATGTGCCTTGTTTGACAAGTTAAGGAGCTTCCTCCACTGGTGCATTCAAGCTGGAACGGGTCATTGGGGAATAGCTCACTATCTGGATGATTTTTTGATAATAGACCCGGGTAATTCCCCTATATGCTTAAATACGTTGAAATCGGCACTGGTCCTATTTACAGTCGTGGGTGTTCCTATTGCACACGGCAAGACGGAAGGTCCCACACAATGCTTATAGTTTCTGGGCATAGAGATTCGGCAGCAAGTTGTTGCAGGCTCCTGGAAGAGAAGCTAAAAAAGTTGACAGAGGCCATTTCAGCGACACTGGGGGCCTTTTTGATTTTCCATGCAGGGTTATTCCTATGAGTAGAGTGTTTGCCAGGAAGCTGCAAAGAGCCACAGAGGGTAGGAATAGGCCTCACGCAACTGAGCGCCTGTCACTAGAGATAAAGGATGATCTTCAGATATGGATGAGATTTTTAAGAGATTTTAATGGAAAGAGAATATGGCCCACACCGCCAATCGATAATGTTACACTTGACTTGTTCACTGATGCTTCAGGCGCTCATGGCTTTGGCGCCTATTTAAGTGGGCAGTTGTGTGCCGAGCCGTGGACGGAATTCTGGCACAAGAGCGGGTTAGTTAAAAACCTACTGGTCCTTGAGCTATTTCCCATTATAGTGGCCATTGATTTCTTAAGACACGTGTTTTTTTGGTGCGATAATTTGTGGGTAGTCCAGTCAATAAACAGAGTGCGTCTTCTCCTCAGGCTATAGCTCTGTGATGCCACCTCATCCTGCCCTGCCTAGAGCATGAGATCACATTTAGCGTCCGCCATGTCCCGGGGATCAATAATGATATAGCTGATGCCCTGTCTCGGTTTCAGTGGCATAGATTCAAACTATTAGCCCCACAGGCCAACAGTGTAGGCATTCCCTGTCCCTCTTGTGTTTGGCAGATCATCACACTGGCATAAAGGGGCTGGTGGAACGTGGGCTAGCTCAATCAACTTTACGAGCGTACCGAGCAGCTTGGCACCAGTGGTCCCAATTCAGCAGCACCAGGGACACGTCAGATGCAGGTCAGAGGGACTCGGTCATAGAATTTATGTGGCAGAAATTCAACGAAGGTGCCTCCAAAGCGAGTATGTCAGCTGCCCTGGCTGGTATTTCCTTCATGGCTCATCTTAATGGTAGGGTTGATGTTATCAAGGGGTTTATTATTTTGAAGGCTCTTAAGGGCTGGGCAAGGGAGAGACCCACCACAGCAGATCCAAGGCATCCTATTACTTTGCAAATGTTACCACCACTCATGCAGGCCCTTTCGGCAGTCGCTAGGGACAATTATGTGGTACTATTGTTTTGCACTGCATTTACTTTGGTGTTTTTTGGTGCTTTTAGTGTTTCAGAGTTAGCCGCTCAAACTAAAATGCAGAGCTCCTCAGGCTTGCTGACAAAAAAAATCTGGTTTAAAGGGGGGGGGGGACCACTTGAATAGCAAAATAGATAGATCCAAAACGGATCAGGCCGGTAGAGGGTGTTGGTTACAGATTCAGTGCTAAGGAAATATGTCCGGTTATTCTTTCCTCGCAATTTTCGCTAGTCAGGCCTGTCAATCTAGTTTTCTTAGTCCACAAGAGCAGTTCACAGTTAACGAGGTATCAATTTAATGCCATTTTGAAACAGTCAGTTACATTTTTAGGTTTAGACCCGTTACGTCCGCAGCCTTAGCAGGATCATCTATGGAGGCCAGAAAGGTGTTGGGTAGATGTAAATCGTCTGCCTACAAAACTTACATTAGGCTTAATTTTTAAGTGCTTTTTGGTTTGTGTACTAATCTGCCTTCTTTTGTTTGTTTTTGGTTTCACCTCGCTGTTCTCGAGCTAGCTAAAACCTCACCTTTCCTGTTACACCCAATCTCTTTCCCCTCCCACTACCCCTCCTTTGTGGAATCCCTCCTTCCCATCCTGGTTACCCAAGGGTCCTCAACTCGTCGTGTTAACGGAGGGCATGAAGGGATTTTTTCTGTTTTTTTCCCTGGATCAAGGCTTTATTAGTGTTGAGCCTCCAGGGTTTGATTCAGGTTTTTACTTTCGTTTGGGTGGCCTAATCTTCCCCCGAAATCCTACCACACCCCCACCCCTTTTTCCTCAGTTCTAGCTTTTCTCCATGCTTGACATACTGGTCGCTTCTGTCAATCTATATGTGCACTATGGTGCGTTGTGTGTGATGCCTATGGTACTTGTGGCGATGCTTAACACTCTATCTCTCCCTGCAGGTTGTACGGCAGCTGCCAAGAGCATTTGGATCATCGGGCACTCATATATATTCTGATCAGCTAAGCAGGCTAAGTTTAAGTCGAAGATTGAGAGATTGGGTAATGTTCGCATTAGATGGCTAGGTAGACAGGGTCTCTGTTGGCCCGATTCCTGCTATGGTTGAAGCGGCAAGTAGAGCAATGGGGAGCCACTGATATTCTGGTAATTTATTTAGGCGGGAATGATATAGCTAGAGGTAAATCTCTGGAACTAATCATTCAGATTAGAGAAGATCTACAGTATATTAGTACAACATGGCCTGCCACTACCATAGGCTGGTCCACCATGATCCCATGACTGTCCTGGAGGTCTTTAAAATCATTAAAAAAGGTCCTCACAATTGCGGGAAAGCTGAATAGTGCAATCAGCAAGGTTGCTAGGTCCCTGCAGGGTTTTGTTATAGATCACCCTGCTATAACAGTGAATAGGGCGAGTCTTTACAGGAGAGATGGTGTGCACCTCTCGGATGAGGGGTTGGATTTGGTTATGGAGAGGATATGGTTGGAGTTGAGGAGTTTGATGGTTTGGATGGTGGGGGGCTGCTTTGCCCCTAGGGCAGCAGTGTGGGAGGAAGGCACTGTGAACAGCTGCTGATGCATACGGCACTATCGTGATTGGCCACATGTATCTGTCCCCTTCGATGCAACGGTAACTCTTTGCCCTTCAGTGGGGAGAGTCCATCTCCGGCTTAATGAGGGAGGGCAGGTGAGTTTAGAGGGGGTGCAGGTGCTCTGACGCCAGATTAGGGCCGGCCAAGCAGTTAAGGGCTATGTTACTTTTAGGTGGATTCAAGGCGGTGCGCCATGTCCACTCTTGGTTTTTGGGTATCAGTCTGACAGTTGTCCCGCAGTGCTCTTTCTCCGCCACCAAAGTTAATTAATAAACTGTGACCTTTTGCCACTTTACTTATGTCTCTGTGTCTTTATTATATATAAGTTAGTTAAGTAGGTAAAGGTCTTGTGAAGGTGATAAAGGACGTACACAGTGAACTATTTAATATTCTGCAGAACAGTTTTGCAGATGTTGCTCATTACTACTACACACCAAGATAGATGGCATAGGCAAGCACAGAGGTTACTGCTAGTGCCCGAATCACCTAGATCAGGAACTGTGATTTGGCAATTTACTTCAACTGTCCTTACTCTGACACCATGGTGTAGAGCAGTGTGGTTTGTAAACTTTGGGTACATATCCACCACAAAATTGCCATGATCCCCATCCGTTCAGCTTTTTTTGTTTTTTTCGGCATTTTGTTTTATGCTCTGGCTAGACCTTAATGTTTCACAATCACATGTACACTACACACTCACACCCTTGGTGCCAGGATCCAGTATGTTGGCAAATATGGGTTCGGCAAATGTCCATAGAGCAATATAGCAGCAAAACAGACTGTGGTAGCCACAGGTCAAGAAATAGCCAGAGTCACTGGAGCACAGGAATGAACAAGAACTCTGAAGAGCACACAAATGCTGATAGCAGGCTGTGTCTCAGAGCTGCATACTTGCTAGTTTGACAACAAAGATCTGGCCCAAACTGCAACTAGGACCAGGGAATTTAGGAGCAGTAACAGGTCCAGATCTTTATAGGGTTGAAGGAGGAGATGAAATAAACAAAAATTCGCAAACTAAAATACAAACTTCTACAAAAGCAGTACCTCGGGTGGAAATGAGTTACTGCATCAAAGAGTGCTTACCAAGACTGTGACAGAATTCTGTTTTAGTATGACTCCTGATATAGGCCACAGAAAACATTTTAGTGATGCATACTATATACTGAATAACTGTTACTGTCACTAATTTTCAGGGACTGTTCAGATTTTAAAGAATTGTCCCTGGGAATATTTTCTCTGGAAATGTTCCTATCTTTTGTATAATGGCTTCAACTCTCGCCTTGTTCTGTGTGCTTTATAAAATAATACTTACTAAATACCAGTATTTAGGATACAAAAAAGCTCAGTAAACTATTATAATAGGATTGTAATGTACCTAGAAATTGCCATAAGTGACATGTGTAGATGTCCAGCAGCAACTATTCCTGGAAATATGTTTAGTATTTTGACAAATAAGACAATGTGAATAAAACAAATCTGACTACCCGCTTGTGTATTGACCCGGCAAACATCTGACTACCCACTTGTGCACTGACCTGTCAAACGTCTGACTACCCTCTTGTGTACCGAACCGGCAAACGTCTTACTACTTGCTAGATATCTACTCAGCTATAGGGCTTCAGATAATTCCACCAGTATTGTTACGGGATACTCAAGCTTAAAAATGGATCCCACTGAAGTTATACCTATTAAGCGGCACATGTCAAATTCTTGAAGAACAGTTTTTTGGCTCTGGAATCACAGGTAAAGCAAGAAATTCAAGTTGTCTCACAAAGGCTCGTGATGCACATAGTGGTTTCCAGGAATTTCTAATGAGACTGTCTCAACATGAGGAATGTATCGCAGAGTTGGAGAACAGGTCACCACAAGTGTGTCTAACATCTCCATGCTGTTTTCCCTCTCCCACCAGCTCGGTTTGGAGTCAACCCTCAAAAGTTTTGCAGATTTCTTAATCAGTGCCAGTTGCATTTCCAACTGTATGAGTCCTATTTCCAGTCTGATAAATCAAAGGTCCAGTGTATGCTTTTGCTACTTAAGGACATCGCCCTTGCATGGGCTTCTCCCTATATCGAGACTTCTAACCAAATATTAGAGAAATTTGATGACTTCCTCAAAGTAATAAAACAAACCTTTGATCCAAACCGGAAAGATACTGCCGAAAAAACATTATTGAAATTACATCAGGGGAGATGCTCAGTTGTGGAATATACTGCAGATTTTCGAAGATGGGTCCTTGACACTACTTGGAATTCTGAGGCGCAGCTGTTTGTCTACCGTAAAGGACTTTCTGAGACCATTCAAGATGAATTAGCCCAGTGTTGGCTAACCTGTGACACTCCAGGTGTTGTGAAACAAGTCCCAGCATATCTTTCCAGCAATTAGCTGTTATATATTTGCAAAGCATGCTGGGACTTGTAGTTTTACCAAACGTGGAGTGTCACAGGTTAGCCAACACTGAATTAGCCCGAGCAGAGGCACCAACTGAACTTTTCATCAAACATTGCATTCGCATTGATGTACGATGGATTGAGAGACGACAAGAAAGGAGGACCTTAGCCTGGATGTACCCCAGTTATTGTGAACACACAACTTCAAACTATTATGGGAATTCTGAGATCAAATCCAATAAGGAATGTGAGTCTGAACCTATGCAAGTAGACACACTTCACAAACGTAGTTTCAATGAGAGAAGGGAACAATGACTTCAAGAAAACTTGTGCCTTTATTTGGCAAACCAGGACATTATGTCTCAAATTTTCCTAGAAGACCTCAGAAGACAGTGGCTACCATAGCAGAGGCAGACTCTTCAGATCAGGAGTCTGTGATTTCCGATATTCCTCGGCATTTAAATGCAATCATTCCTTGTCTCTCTTCCTAAGCATCAACTGAGAAGAATAAGCGGAATAATAACTCGCATTTCTCAATTCCTATTCAATTTCAGATAGGTACACACTAGATTTCCAGTACAGCAATGGTGGACTTTGGAGCAAATGGCAATTTTATGGACATTATGTTTGCTAAGAGAAACACAATTGAGTTCAGAGAAAACAGATACCTGTGTTAATGGAGACCATGGATGGCTCATCTTTGACCTCCGGTCCAGTTACTCATGAGACTCACCATGGCACTCTGACTTTCTTATTGATCTCTTCTCCCCAGTTCCCTATTATTTTTGGAATTCCTCGGTTGGCTGCAAATAATCCATCCATTAATTAGGAATCAAAGACCATTTTATTTTCACAAGAAACTCATGCTCCCGAGACTAAGTCTGAACTGTTACCTGAGGCTGCCATACCCTTTGGGCACATTTATCCATTAGCCGAACCTGAGTTAAAGGTTATATAGATGAAAGTTAAGAAAAGGACTTTATTCATCCCTCCACGTCTCCAGCAGGTGCACCTATATTTTTTGTGAAAAGAAGGATGGTTCATTACGACCATGTATTGATTATAGAGCGTTGAATAAAGTGAAAATCAAAAACAGTTACCCGCTCCCACTTATTTCAGAATTACTGGAGAGGCTTCGCTCAGCAATGATTTTTACCAAATTAGATCCACGAGGAACATATAATTTAATTTGCATACGATCTGGTGATGAATGGAAGACTGCCTTTTGAAGTAAATATGGACATTTTGAACATTTGGTGATGCCCTTTGGACTGTGCAATGCCCTTGCTACATTCCGACATTTCATGAATGACATTTTTAAAGATTTAATTGACCAATTTGTTATGTTTCTCGACGACATACTAATCATCAACAACCGGTTCGAATTGTACTGGAACATCTTCGCAGACACCATTTGTACATTAACTTGGAAAAGTGTGAAATCCACCAAACACAGGTTCAGTTCTTGGGCTATGTCAAGGATATAGTAGATTGGCCAGCCCCAAGAAATGTCAAAGATGTACAAAGGTTCATAGAATTTGTCAATTTCTATAGACGTTTCATTAAAGACTTCTCCAAGATTGTGACACCAATCACTCAACTAACGGATCATCTTTACTTTGGTCTCCAGAAGCTGAAAGGGTTTCTCTTTGCTCAAAACAAAGTTTAAGCAAAGAGAAACCCTGATGCCGTATTAATATATCCCAATCCAGAACTTCCTTTTATCATCAAGGCAGATGCTTCAGATTCAGCAGTAGGGAGAATTTTGTCACAGAGAATCGGAGAGAAGATGCTACTACATCCATGTGTTTTTTTCTCTCGTCAAATGACTGCTTCAGAAAATAATTTTGACATATGGAATAAAGAACTATTAGCTATTGTTGTTGCATTGAATGACTGGAGACATTTGCTTGAAGGTGCTGCACATCAAGTTACCGTGCTTACTGACCACTGGAATATAGAGTTTGTTCGATCTGAAAAAAGACTTCTCGACAAGCTATATGGAGTTTATTCCTAAATCGTTTTGACTATATTATCTCTTATAGACCTGGATCCCGGAATGGGAAAGCTGATGTTTTATCCAAACCATAATTGGAAGACTCAAAACAGGTAGAGACAAAAGAGACACTCCTCTCGAAGTCAAATTTCCTGGGAGCTATTGGCACTGGGGAGCTGTTGTCTGACATCAAGAAGGGTTACAGTACAGATATGATCATTTTAAATCCCCTTAGATTTGCACTTAAGATATTGAGATCACATATGGAAGTATTAACACTGCTTGTATGTACCAGCAGCAGCACGATTAAAAGTACTGCAATTTGTTCATGACTCTAGACTAACAGGCCACAAGGGTGTTTGTAAGACTGAGGAATTATAATCTCATTACTTTTGGTGGTCAAAATATAAGAATTAAATAATTTGTATCATCCTGCACTACTTGTGCCCGACTTAAGACTCCATGCACTGCTCCACCGCAACTTTTACAACCTTTGCAGGTCCCTTCTCGTCCATTGGGTTCAATATCTATGGATTTTATTGTGGATTTGCCATTGTCCAAGGGTATGACTACAATTCTGGTGGTTGTAGATCGACTCACAAAAATGGCTCACTTTGTGCCCTGTCATGGACTTCCTTTTTGCAAAAGAAACAGCAGAATTACTAATCAGGGAAGTTTGTCGTTACACAGCCTGTCCCTTGTTTCTCACAAAATATGGCGTATAACAACATGTACTTTTTATAGTCCTGTTTTTGTTCTTTACCAGGGTACAAATGCAATGTCTAATAACATGTGGATAAGTGGACATTGTAACCATGCCTATATAAGAGAATTCTTCATTTTATGTTACCCTTTGTAAAAATGTGCTTCTTGTTATTGCAGTGATGCTGTTATTCATTGTTCTTAAAAGTGAAACAAGATGGGTTTGTCAAAGTTGAATAATTGGATGAAAGTATATTGATTAATATTGTTTTACCATGCGATTGCATTCAGTACGGCATGTGTCATGACGCAATCGCACGATAAATAATGCATGCATACACTTACACATTCACTTATATATAGTTCATATTTATTAATGTTCCAATCCACATTTATTTATTAGTAAAATGTATTAGATTGTTTTTTCATGCATAGATAATACTGAAGTAATGGTATTTATGGTTCAGGTGTTTTAAAAGGTAAAGAGTTTGGATTCATATTAAAGCTTATTTCACCAACATTAACCCGGTGTGGACAGAGTAGCGATCGCATCTAGAGCTTTTATACTTTTCTGCTTTATTTTTACATCTTTAATGTGTAACAATGGCTTGATGTAAAATCCTGCTATATTTTGCAATTAAATATATTTGTGCGTTGGAACCACAACAATCGCATTGGACAATGTTTTATTGGTAAGTGATAAAATGACTCTAATAGGTTATTGGTAATGATCATCATCATGATCATCACCATTTATTTATATAGCTCCACTAATTCCACACCGCTGTACAGAGAACTCACTCATATCAGTCTCTGCCCCATTGAGGCTTACAGTCTAAATACGTTAACACATACATAGACACACAGACTAGGGTCAATTTGTTAGCAGCCAATTAGCCTACCAGTATGTGTTTGGAGTGTGGGAGGAAGCCGGAGCACCCGGAGGAAACGTATGCAAACACGGGGAGAACATACAAACTACTCACAGATAAGGCCATGGTCGAGAATTTAACTCATGACCCCAGTGCTGTAAGAAGTGCTAACCACTTAACCACCTTGCTGCCCAGGATACAGGTGAGGGGTCTGTAGTTACATTCATACTGTCCCTCCTTTCTATAGAGGAAGCCTTGATCAGCTGAAAGCTAGGTATTGCTGAAAAAGCTTGTAAGGGATTAATTTCAGGAGGGGCTCACTTCTATGCTATATCTAGAGGTGAGGAAGGCCAATTAGTATCCATTGTCCTCTACAGGATAAGTCCAGGCATATTGTCTAGAACCCAGCAGGGGAGCCACTGTGGAAGGACAGCTCATCTCCACTCCCCCTCCAACCCCCTAACCCCTCACCAATGTTTAAGAGGGAGAGAGCCAGGGGTTTGCCAGGGGAGGGCAAGGCACTGTGGAAATTTGACCCTGGATGTAAGGAGCCACTCCAGCCGGGTGTTTTGGTGGGATGTTCATTCACCTTGGAAGGTGCAAGATGGCTGGTGTGGAGTTGAGTTCTCTACCAATTGACTACACATGCAACTGAGAGAGATCCATGGGTTTTAGATTCTGCTATTTAGAGCAGTCAGGTGACTGTACCTATTTATGTTAGTGCGGTAAGTGACTGGTAATGTGGTAAACCTGCCTGGCATTTATTTACTATTTGAATATAATATTCTAATGATTGTTTTATTACAATAAATGTATTGTTCTGCTTTTCTAACTGCATTTGCCTGAGTGACTATAGGAACCCTAGAAGGTACTGGGTAGGCTTCCCTGCCATAGTAACGGTTGGCCAACCAGTGTGAAGCGGGTAGAATTGAGCCAGATAAACCCAGTATCCTCACAGCGATAGAGACAGGGTTAGGGGCAGGAATAGGGACAGGGATAGAGATAGGAACAGAGTTAAGGACAGGGTTAGGGACAGTGCTAGGGACAGTGATAGGGTTAGGGACCGGGATAGGGGCAGGGTTAAAGACAGTAATAGGAGCAGGGTTAGGGATAATACTGTCTACATTTGAATTGTCCACCTAGCAAATACTGTTTACCTTTTTACCAATTGTCCTAGTAGTGCTGTTGATGCCCTTATTGTCAACATTCCTACCCTGTCTATTAGGGTACCCAACTTATTATGTCATTCATTTAACTGTCCAACACATAATCACACCCTTGTGGTTGGGCTCAAGGGCAATGCCATCTTGCACTATTTAACATTGTTCCATTGGACTGTCATCACCTGTTAAATGTCTATTGATGCCGCTGATATTTGTTTAATGAGCTTTGATACTACCACTGCTGACCCCCTCTCATGAATTGCCGCTGAACCTCCCCAATGTACTGCTGAAGATGACCACTGTTATCCAAACTGTGTCTAGCTTTGTGCACCAGTGCACAATTTTTCAGTTTGCATAGCAAGATTATTGAAATGAGATAAATAGGTTTTGCACCAGCTCAGACTTGGCAGAGATTGAGTGTTATTTCATATGTTTATAGGACTAATTTTTCACCCTTCAAGTACACTTCAGCAGAGATATTTGGTGAAAAGTGACATGACAAATCTGTGCCACTCCTCTGTCACTAATGTTAGCCAGCCAGATCGCTGATGAACTTGGCCAAAAATTGCTGAAAATTGGGACACTTGTTAAGGGATCATTTGAAAATAGACTTGAAATGACTGTAGAAGAATATTAATGATATAAATAGTAAAATAGGAGCAAATACAGCTCAAAATGACACTATTTTATCTATTTCTCAAAATTTTTAATCAAATTCAGACCCAAAACCAAAGCCTTTCAATTTTTTGGGGCAAATCGGTAGTAAAGCTGAAACACGACCGTGGTTTAGAACCAAAACCGGTTTTGAAACCAAAACACGAGGGTCAGTGCACATCTCTACTATAAATACTGACATGGAGCAAATAGCTACTGTCTAAATACTGACATGAATAAAATACCTACACAGATAAAATACCAACAGTATGACTGATGACAGTGAAAATACAGACAGCCACAATGCCGGCACTAAAAGGGCAAGGAAAGCTAGTTATATTTATAACCTAGGGCTGCGTCTCTGAATGTGTATGAAAAAGATTCCCCGACGATGGCATCCTTGACCCTAAACCTGACACATGTCGTCAGGGAAGCTTTATCCCACGCTGTCAGAGTTGCAGCCCCAGGTTATAAATAGATCTAGGGGTAAATGAATGAAGCTCCGGGTACTTCAACACCCGCGAGTTGGGCGTCTTCGGCGTTTAAATTTAAAGCCACGCTGCCATGTAAAGTTTCCCTTTACATGGCAGCGTCGCTTTAAATTTAAACGCCGAAGACGCCCAACTCGCGGGTGTTGAAGAACCCAGAGCTTCATAAATTTACCCCCTAGTGTTTCGGGAACCCCTTTTTGTTTTACCAAGCATATTGTGGTTGGATTATTTGGGGATCAAGCTGTTACATGGAAGATTTTTTTATATATTTTTAGGGCTCTTTTTTTTTAATCATCACTCAGTTTGGATTAAAAGTTTACAAGACTGGATCATAAAGAAGAAAGAAGAACAGAGTTGGTAAGTATGTTTAGATAGTTTTATTTTTTTTAAAAATTGTTGTGGTTTTAACGAGGAGTGTAATTTATTTACATGGTGCACTACAGGACACAGTTATAGCTCCCCCAAGTGCCAGTCTGTACTGGCAGACATGGGTATGCCGGTTCTTGTAGTATTACAATCACCAGCATGCCCCGACTATTCATGGCAGCCTGGGCTTGCTTGAACCTGTAGTTCAAAAATAGTGTTTATTTCATTTATTTTATTTTATTTTACACATGTATTACCCCACACCCACCACCCAGGGGTATGGGAAGATAACTAAATATGTCAGCATTAGGCTGTCAGTATTTACACTGTAGGTATTTTATCCATGTCAGTATTTACATTGACATTTACACTGTAAGTAGACTGCCAGTATTTTCTCCATGTAAGTATTTTCTCCATGTTGGTATTTTCTCCATGTCAATATTTAGACTGGTGGGATATTCATGTCAGTATTATTTCTGTCTGAAATTAGTACCCAACCCAGCATATTATGTGACCAATAACAAAACATTTAATGTTTTTGTCTGTACAATTTTTATTGTACATTGATGCATTTGAAATTAATATGACCTCTAGAAATGGTGAAAAGTGAAAAAAGCTTAGCCACCTGAAATCTCCATGTTAAAGTAAAAAATCTGTCCTCAAAGTGAAACAATGAATAATTGCAAAAATGGCCAATAAAAACATGCAAAAAACCCTTGTAATTGTAGTACCTAAATGTGCTCCTCTTCAGTTCTCATCAGAATGAGAATATACAGAAAAAGATTAAGAAAAGCAGCATGATTCAGTGAGAATTTATTAGATTTATCTCATGGGATTTATCACCCCCTCCGCACCCAAAAAAAAGTCTTCCTATATTCTCTGTTTCAAATGAGCATTTCCTGTCTTCAATCACCTAAATGTGCTTGCATAAAGTAATTGATCCCCTATGGCCATTAAACTGTATGGGGAAGTATAATTGCGGGAAGTTTAATTGCCTGAAACTTATGTAAATAGATTAGATTGCAATTTTCAGCCTATTGAAGGAGATCCTTGCACTAGAAAGCGATTAAAACTGCATTTTTTTGCTGCTAAACAAGCAATCTCTGTTAGGAGATTAATGTCTTAGACTCACAAAAACAGACAAAAAAATGCACGTTGCCTAGCTAGTATTGTTTATTTTTTATCCCATTCAATTCACAGATATAATAGCCTACCATTTATCTTATCACAAATACTTGGGCGCAATTTCTTGCAATTCATGTATGAACGTAAGTGACACCAACGACAGCCTATGACTTGGAGGGCAGAATGGGGGAAGGAATGAGCAGATGAACGAAGGCATTGTACAATAAGGGCATGCTGAGGTTGTACCTCAGATGTGGCCGATTCAAATCCTGTGCTTTTCTTTAGTACGTGTTTTTTTAGCCATATTACTAACTACAGAGCAGAAGTAAGTGCTGACTGATAGTGATGACTAACACGGCATAGTCTTAGTTTTAAAAACTACATATATGTGTGCCACTAGCTAGCATAGAACATGTCTATGCCAGTAAGAAAGACCATAAAAACACATGTATGTACAGTAAGCATTAAGAACATCCTGATTTATGTATTTACTGTTAAAATATAGTTTAATTACTATTTATAGAATTAAGAGTTGTTCATTTATTTATAACATATCTTTTTGAGCATGCATTCTAATAGGACTTTATATTGCATATGACATGTAACATTTAGCCCCAGCGTACTTATACCCAGATTCAAATGGAAACATATTTTGAGATACACTTGTGTCTGATTACGGTCAGAACAACGCTCAAGTTCCGTTCTAATTTTTAAAACACGAGTTGCGTGCAGGTTGCGTCCAAAGACAAATTAGACTCATTACGTATCCAGCGCCTATAGCAACCAATCAGATTCTAGCTATCATTTTGTAGAAGATACTAATTAATTGAAAGCTTGAATCTGATTGGTTGCT
This sequence comes from Mixophyes fleayi, assembly GCF_038048845.1. Classification (NCBI taxonomy): domain Eukaryota; kingdom Metazoa; phylum Chordata; class Amphibia; order Anura; family Limnodynastidae; genus Mixophyes; species Mixophyes fleayi. The sequence goes on along the minus strand of NC_134405.1, from coordinate 254,000,763 downwards.
ATAGGCAACATCCCTACTTTTTCAAATCCGCAGCTTAGTAAATCTAGCCCTAAGTCTCCTTTCCCATAGAGAGAGATGTTCTCACAGGTATTCAAATGCTCCCAATACTTAAACTCAACGTAGTAAAAGTTTACCACAGGTACCAGGAGGTGAAGATGTATGGGAGTACAGCACACCACATGGTATACACAGAGTAAGCCTGGGTACATACTACAGTATTTTCAGCTGATTATTGGGTCAATGAGATGATAAACAACTGGTTGGCCCAATGTCACATCAGTGTGAAATCTCGTTCATTGCTGGAAAGACGTCGTTCCAATCCTGCAGTGTGTATGTACTCAGAACCAACTGCTTAACAGACTGACAATAGTTCCTCCAAGAGTGACGCCTTTCTGGGCATTTATATTTAATTTTATGATGTTGTATCAACATCTCCCACTTGGAGCTGTATCAAAACGTCAAGCAAATGGAAATAGTGTTCTTTTAATGGTGAAGCAATAATAAACCTGTTTTATATGCTCCTTATGTCATTTGTGTGTTCCTGTATGCAAGTACGTACAACATGCATTGTTAACAAATGTAAAAGTACATATTCTTTTTAAACTATTTTTTTAGCAACTGATATGACATGTGTCTATCTCTTCAATTCTGTATTATTATGTTAACATTATTTCAGATTTTTTTTCCTATATCACTGTGTATTATTATTTTTTTAAATATGGCAGAGGAGGAATACATATATGTGTGTGTGTGTGTGTGTGTTTATGTGTGTGTGTGTGTGTGTGTGTGTGTGTGTGTGTGTGTGTGTGTGTGTGTGTGTGTTGATATGACTACATTAATAATTGAACCTATTATGCCCACTTACATTTATATGTATTTGATCTTCTAACATAATGGCACAGTATGTGTATTGATATGTCTAGTTTTATATTTCAACTTATTATGCCCATTAATATATCTATGTGTATTTGATTTTCTAAACATATTGCCAAAGTATGTGTTTTGATACAGTGATGGAACTAGCCACACACACACACACAAACTCCCCCATGATAGCCTTTTTCGAATTTTAAAACATTCTTTTTTGTGTCACTGAACATCATTATAAAAGAGAGTTGTGTATACACACCATGGCAGGTGCAAAAATACGACATCTGCTGGCACAGATCCAGATATCTTATGCATATACTCAGCTAAGCATTAGACACCGACCATTGAGTGATTAACCCTCACGCCACCATTGAATTATTAATTCCAGCTTCTACCCACATTACATAAACCCCTCCTCACCCCACACTTACCTTCTTCTATTCGTGTCTACCTGTTTTGCTGCAATCACACGTGGATAACACATATGTCAGGTGGTGCATGCACCACGTGTTACTCAAAGGTGTGCGAAGCACATTTTGTTAGGGTGCGCACCCTGGGAAAACTAGAGAAGGATACTCTATGCCGCAGCTTGACGCTGGAGGGGGGTGTCTGAAACCGCATAGGTATCATATTATGCCGCACAGTAGCGCCCCCCAATTCATACTATGCCAAACAAAAGTTCTGCCAGTTCAAATTCCGCCACGGTAGTGACCCCAGCTAAAATGATATCAGACAGAGGTTCTAAGTTCAATAGCAATATTTGGATATGGAACTCGCGCTCTACTCTTTAGGTAGCAAGAGCGGCTCAACTAAAAAAGGAATCCCTTCCTATGTTAATAAATTGGTAAGAAGTGAGCGCTCAATTGCTCCTTTTGGGGATCAGTGGTCAGTGGTCTGGAGAGCTAAATCTTAAATGAATTGACTTAATGCGTACTAAGTGTATAAATTGCGACCAACATAAATAAATATCTAAATTCTAATACTCAACATATGGATACAATGCTAACAGATAAAAACATGCATTTAATAAAATAACATAACATGTGTGCCGGCCACAGCGTGAGTGACATATGACAATGTTTTAAAACAATCGTTCCACTGACAGGAAGTCCGGCATTTGAATGCCGAACTTCCTGCTTGTTCCACTGAGGCGGGCAGAAGCGCCAAGCTATTCCAGGTATGCTTTTGGCAAATTTTATATATGACACCTACAGGATTATTTCAGTATCTTTTTGATGGCATAGTTAATTTTAACAAAATGGCAATTGGTCTCAGTTTCTAGATTCACTTTTGATTTGACCAAAATATATAGAGCCCAGATAAGCAGAGGTGTGCCGTAAAACATCACAACTGCTGTGGAGCAAGTCACGTAGCTTAGGTTGGTTGGTTAAAATAGCAGCAATAACTGCAATATGCCCTGATATAGTCATGTGTGTGACCCTAAAATGAGCTTGATTTCCCCCATAATCACATAAAAGTCAATCTGCTCATTGTGTACATGTTAGTTCTTTGCTCGGCTAGTACCACGTGGAGAGGTTTTAGGATGCCTGAATGTCTAACTTACTAAACTAAAGCTAACATTTGATTTGATGCCAAAAGCACTAGTTAAAGAGAGGTGAATGTTGTGACTTCCCCAAAAGTTGACTATCCTTTAAAATTTGCTGCACTAACTTACCTAGGTTCAAAGTACTATCCCTAATTTACAGAGACAATTCCAGATCTTGAAAAAGTTTGTCCCTTAAGCAGCAAACATTGGCCAAATTTACAGTACAATTGCTGTTATTCTGCAATGCTAACCACTGTGACGCCCAGTAATGATAGTCTCTCTCTCTCTCTGTAAAGTGCTAGCCACACCCACACATTAGGTTGGCCACACCCACTTGTCAAATGCCACTCCCACTTAGATGGGGGGGCGCCGGTGCCCTGTCTCGCCCAGAGCACCAAAATGTCTAGTTACGGCACTGGTAGTGCCCCAAGTTCATACTATGCCACAGTAATGCCCTCAGTTCAAATTATTCCATACTGTAGTGCCACCAATTCATATTATGGCACACAGTAGTGCACCAAGTTTATATTATGGCCCACGATGGTGCCCCAAGTTCATGCTATGACAAACAATAGAACCCCAATTTCACTCTATGAAAAACAATAGTGCCCAAAGGTTTTTTATGCCACACTAAAGCCACCAATTTCCATTATGTCACACAGTAGTGCCCCTAGTACACATTATGCATGCACACATTATCATGAAAACACATCAACAGCTCTCTTTTCTTATGTGCACATTGACTCACCTCTGGTCAGACAGAGCAGACAGATCACTTACATTTGTTAATTGTACACATTTAATAAAGTTCCAACTCACATCAGTTTATCAGTAAAACTTAAAAGTTTTGTATACAAAGATAAATTTACATTACCGGTATTTATGGTTCAAGTCCTAAGAAATGTGTGGTGTTTGCACCTAGAAATCGCTAGTTATGAATAAAATAAGATTGATACTCTGTAATTCTGTAGGCAGCACATGTTTATATATTGGTTTAAATTGGATTAGGCCAGTTCCTTCAGGCACATGTAGCGTCCCCTGCGGGGAAACAGGACAGGCGCAACACAAAAGAACTTACCTTGTAAACGATGGTCACTTCCAATCCGCCTCCGATATCCCAGCTGCGATTTGATCCCAGCAGATCCGCAGCCGCAACCCTTGTCACCTCCAACCACGTCCCTCTAAGAAAGAGACAAAGATTACGGCCGTGCCTACCAGGTAAGGGCTGTCCGAGAATACGGCAAAGAACGAGGACACGGTCAGTCCAAGCTCACTTGCCGCCTCCTCACTTTGCTCTTGCCAAGGCAGGGGGGACTACAGGCACTTGAGACCAGGACTATTCCCGCCTCAAGTACCTCACACACCTGCCAGTGAGGGCCTAACTGAAAGGGGGAATCGAGCGTGATACTCACCACTTCCGATCCGGTTCTCCTGCACCTCCCCGACACCTGCGGATGACAAGGAACACACAGCCTCCCTCTGCGCTAACGATGAGACTAAAGGTGTGCACCCACAAACGCTAAACTGACTACAACAGCGACCCGACCCTAACAACACTCTAATGGTCGGCAACGCAACAAAGTCAAACAACTATGACTAACTAGGTGTGGTGCACTAACGGAACTGCTCACTAACCACTACGGGGAACACCAGTCTGTGTTCACGGACTATACCGGAGGGCGGTTCCTAACCCCCTCACCCAGGTCGTACCAAGAAGCTGTCTTCTTTCTATGGGGTCACCCACGGATCCTAAGGACCGGCTGCACAAGGCCCGACTGAGGCTCACTGGAACAGCACGCTAACCTGCGTACAGACTGCCACCCGGAACAGCCGATCGAACTTAACTGCCCGACTGCCTGCACCCGGGTATCGAACACGTATCCCACTCCGGAACCGCCAGGTAACCTGCACGGAACTGAGGACTGGGACTCTCAACCTGAACCACGGGATGCCCCCTGGAACTGCGTTGAGCTGTGCTGCACTGCCACTGACTCACTCAGTCACCCCCTCTGGAAACCAGTGCGACCCCAGGCACCTAACGGACGGGAAAACTACGTGTGTTCTTCCCTGACTATGTGTACGCTGGTAACTACACTTGTCCCCCACAGCACAGGTTAGCACAGAAAAACACAGGAACAAGAGCCTACCTTTAATGGGGGCCTGACGTCTTGCCCCTGGACACAATTATGTAGCACACCCCAAAATACCGTAATACAAACAATACTCGCCGCACAGACAGAATAAATACAGTATACAGTACTTTGCACGCTACTCACCAGAGCACACCGCTGTTAGCCAACCAGCCGGTTACTACAGCACCACAGGAGCCTCCGCTCTACTGTACCTCCTAACTCCGTGTGCTCACCTCACACAGGACCGCGCCTACTCTCACGAGGCTCTCACGCCTCTACCACACCACCAGGGCCGTCTGCCCTTCACACCATGTGCCTTGTGCACAGCGGCCTACAGACCCTTGTGCTCTGACTATGGGCCTCAGCCCCCTCTCTAACTCAGGGCTCTGAGCCCGCTAAATAGGGCCTTGTGCCCTGCTACCTAGGGCTCTAGCCCCTGCTTACTGAGGCCTGTGGCCTCCCTAACTAGCTGAGGGCCTTGTGCCCTTTATAGCCTACGGGCTACCAGCCCCTACACAGGCCCTGTGGCCTTCCTATGGCCTCTAGGCCACTAACTACCGAAGGGCCTTGTGCCCTTGCACCTGGGGGCTCTGAGCCTCCCCTCACTACCTACTAACAGGGGCTTGTCCCCTTTATCAACAATATTGTGGCCTACTGGCCCACTAACTCATAGGGGCCTAGTGCCCAAGTCCCTGGGCCTTGTGCCCCTAATACTCTGTCCCCACGGGCCTTGTGCCCGACCGTGGCCATGGGCCTAGTGCCCGAATTTAATGTTGAGTGCACTTACCTGCTCTGCGCAGGATACTCATTTTGCCACGCCGTCTTCTGCCTTCTTTCTCCGGGTCTTCCAGACCCTCCAGCCGGCGGCGCCTCTTCTCCCGTTCGGCGTGGGTCTTCTGGCTGCTCCGAGGCGGGGGCGCTCTCAGCCCTTACAAGGGCTCCCCGCCGGCGATCTCCGCTGCTTCTGTTCTTGACTCGCCGCTCTGGACGTCCCACGACGTCCTTCTCTCTCCGCCGCCGACTCTCTTCTGGTAAAATGGCGTCACCCAGCGACTTATATAGTCACCGGCGTGACGTCATCAGCCGGCGCCAGCGCTGATTGGCTTGCGCCGGCGCCAATCTTTTAAATGGCCGGGCGCGAGCCGCGATTGGCTCGCACATCCGGCCGCTGATTGGCCAGCGGGGAAAGATGAGCCCTGATTGGCTCATCCTTCCTCCGCGGACGGGACCTGCAGTAAAGAAGACATACTTACCACCGCTGGAGCGCTGGACGGGTAAGTCACTTCTTTCTTCCTTCTTCACCCTCTTGCTGGGCACAGGAGCTGAGGAGATCTTCTGTCCCTCCAGGGACACGGCGATCGCGGGCATCTTCGCCCGCTTCTCGGGCACCGGGGGCATCTCCACACACAACATGTTCTCAGCTGTTGGAGTAAGCTACCCCTACCTTTGGAGTGGAGTCCTTTGAACTGACCTATGATCTGCATTGTATTGGACAGACTTAACCCCTAGACCAATGAAGAAAGACCTAAGTTTATCTTTGTATACATTGTGACATCATCACTAGTTTTTGTTAACCCAAACTGTATATAAGCAAGTACCTGGGCCAGTACTAAATCTCTCCCTTCTTGACTGCAGACTACAAGACTGAGGGGTAAATGTATGAACATGCGGGTTCTTCAACACCCGCGTGTTCAGCGTGTTCGGCGATTAAATTTCAAGCGGCGCTGCATTGTAAAGGGAAACTTCCCTTTACAATGCAGCGCCGCTTGAAATTTAATCGCCGAACACGCTGAACACGCGGGTGTTGAAGAACCCGCATGTTCATACATTTACCCCTGAATCTGGACCTGGGCCCAGGGAGCACAGGAGTAATGTATTCGGATATATTTTCCTGGATATTGTCATATCTTCTATGCATCATCATGGCTTGCTATTATCCTGCTATCTTTTGATATTAAATTTCTTTGTGCTTTGGAACCACATTAATTGTATCAGACAATATTTATTAGTAGCGACAAGATGAATATTACACTAAAGTATAACAAACCCATTTTAAGACAGGACACTGTTTGTTTGTGGTTGTTGTGAGTGCTGAGGTTCAGCCTTTTAATTAAATTTATTTAGCATATTGCTGGTATGAGGTCATATATCTGTACAGTGTTTATGGAGTCACAATCTTTTCAGATGCTGTTATGACAGACAAAAATCACAGCCCTGATGCTAAATTGTGTAGAAATTGTTTAAACATGTATATTTTGTGCGCATGAATCTACGTGCTGATCGGATCTTCAGCAGTTGATAAAATCATTATAAATAACCAATTGATCAAAAATTTGTATAGTGTGTACCCATCCTAAACCAGTAACAATGCAAATGGTCAAAGGCAGGTAGTGAGCAAGAATAACCATAGACAAGCCAAAAGGTAGAGCCAGGCATCCAGTAGAGATGGTACAAAAACTAGCCAATGGTAAAGACAAGGGGGGTATATTTACTAAACTGCGGGTTTGAAAAAGTGGAGATGATGTCTGTAGCAATCGATTAGATTCTAGCTATAATTTAGTTAGTACATCTCCACTTTTTCAAACCCGCAGTAAATATACCCCAGGTAGTGAGCAGAGAATATCTAGGAATAAGCAGGAGGTCGGCAACAGGTAATCAAAACAGCAAACATACAGCAAAAAGAGCAGGTACTGAGGTGCAGGCACAACGATATAACTGGCAGGGAGGCTAAGCTCTCCCTGCAATTTAAACTCAGGCCTATTCAGTAAACTCCTCACAAGGCAGCTTCCCCTGCAGATAATAGACAAATTGCAATCATGTGATCGCCTTAATAGAGCCCCGGTGTGCTGGCTGTCTAGCTACTAGCTTTGACTGAAATACAATGAGAGCGACACTCTCAACAGAAAATAGCATTAAAGCTGCCTAGCAACCAGCCAGGATAGACCTACAGAGTGAGCCACAATGAGTAGCAACATGACTCGTAACTGTCAGGCACCGGATCCACTGCCACTCAGTCGGGATCTGGTGCTCCCACCTACTTCTTGCAGATGCTCTCCTCATTGGGTTCCTGTGTCTCGTGCTGGTGGGCGCCATCTTGCTGGTCTGATCTCTGTGCCTTCTCTAGCTGCATTTTATCGCACCTCCTAGTGATCTTGACTCCAAGGGCTTCCCAGCTCACCAGCACCTCTGTGCTTTATCTAGCTGCAGATCATCGTAAATTCTTGAGATCCTGACTCCAGGGGCTCCTGCTCCACAAGCCCTCTGTGCCATTTCTACCTGCAGATCATCGTTCCACCAGAGGCTCTTGCGTCTTTTTCCAATTTATCCTATCAGCATCCGTCCTGCTCCAGTTACCTGGTTCTCCTCTCGGTCTCACTTGTAGCCCTCCTTGAGCACCTCGACGTACAGTTATGAAGCTGCAAAATCCAGACTCCCTTGCTGTGGTCCCTGGCAAATACCTCCCTCTTTGTTACACTATGCGCCTCTAGGAGGGTAGAGTCAACTCGAGCAGACCGAAAGGGTCTTTCCAGCCTCGATTGTGACAGAAACAACACTACCTGATTTTGCTGCTGGTCTCTTAAGCTCAGTTGCTGCTCGTCTGGAACTGAAAAATTGTTGGGGTCCTGTTTGGAATGGAAAAGCGATAGGCCCTATTCACCACCTGGAAAGCTGAGCAATCAGTGAATATTCTAGGCCTACCTCCCCCCAACAAGCCCTGACATTAAATCATTAGTACCCATTTTTAATAATTGGGACTTCTTCCCTCTAGGGATCCTTAAAAAATGGACCAATTTCTCTCAATCTCCAACATTAAATTAATAGCATTTCCATTTAATAAATAGGCCTATAAAATGCTTAGCAGTTGATGTCAAAGTCTACAATTCTCTCTTATCTTATTCACTCATTGATATAAGTAAGGACACAAACATAACTTGTGGCAAATAAAATGAGTTAATTAACAAATACGCTGTATGGTGGGGGTGTCACGGAGCCTGAGTTTGGAATATACCTCAAAGCCCTGCTCTAGATAGACTTACCCCGAGAGAGGTGCGGAGTCTAGCAGTAGAGAGGTATTCACCAGCAAGGGAATATGAACTTAGCTGCTCTCTAGCCACAGGTCGTGGTCCTCTAAGGGGGTTTAGAGCAGGGTGAGATAGAACCGTGGAGTGGAGCAGGACTGCTGGACAATAAATGCATAGGGTCAGGTGAACAGCAGTGAACCGAAGCGTTGAGGTCTTTAGAAAGCGAATAGCTGAGATCAGGACTTACTGTCACTCACCGGACTGTGAGTGCTACTTCTAAAGTAGCTAGGAACTGTGTCCATCCATTATTATGAGGTACTGCGCATGTGCAGTCCCTTTTAACCTTCAGTTCTGTTCCTTTAACTTAATTGGCTGATCAGGCAACACTCCCTATATTAAGCACCTGTGGTCAATATCACGTTGCCTGATCTTGGAGTCTCATTCCTCATGAGTCTCTGAAGGTGTTCCAGTGCCTCCTCGTGTGTTCAGCTAATGCTGATTCCTGTTTGCCGTTTGTGGTTTCCAGACCACTTCTATTCCTCGTGTTCCTAGTGACTTCAGCCGCTGATTCCTATCCGCTGCCTCCGTGTATCTACAGCTACAGATTACTGCAAACTCTCCTGTGTTTCTTCGTGACTCCAGCAGCTGATTCCTATCCGCTGCCTCCGTGTCTCTACAGCTACAGTTTACTGCAAACTCTCCTGTGTTTCTTCGTGACTCCAGCAGCTGATTCCTATCCGCTGCCTCCGTGTATCTACAGCTACAGATTACTGCAAACTCTCCTGTGTTTCATCGTGACTCCAGCAACTGATTCCTATCCGCTGCCTCCGTGTATCTACAGCTACAGATTACTGCAAACTCTCCTGAGTTACATCGCTACTGTTCCCGCTGATTCCTGTTCGCTACTTCAGCGTGTCTACAGAGTCTGCTCGTCTCAGCGCTCCAGTCTGCATTCTACCTGCCGTCAGCTGACCCGCTGCCTACTGCTTCTACAGTGTGTCCATTTGTGTCAACTCGTCTGTTGCATCGAGTCTACGCTCCTCGGCTTCCAGCTTTGCTACATCGCTTCAACTCTCCCGTGGTCTCCTGCTGTTCTATTCAATATACTACTGCTTCCTGAGTATTTGTCATCTTTGCTGTCCTACCTACAGTGTGCTGCACCTACCTGCCGCTTCCATTCTGCAAGGACTTCGCATCTCGTCTGTTCCCGGCCGCTCAGGTATCCCTGCAGCTATCCCTAACAGCCTGCTCATCTGAACCATGGTATGCATACTTCTCATTGACTGTGCTGGTGTATTGCATATCCATCCGGACTGAGTTGTCCTTCTCCGGAGTTTCCATCCTCTGAGACTATTGCTATTATTGACTGTGTTTTCTTTTGCTGGACTATTTGAGTGACTTTGTTTATCTGTGCAGTGCTGTTCATTCATTATTATCTTTGTGTGCAGTTCAACGTGGGATCAAGTTCAGTGTACCCGTGTAGACTCTGCATAGCATTTATCTCCTCGTGTCCTTCCTCACATATATATTCAGTGGTACAACTTGCTAGAGGCAGACCACTGATTCCTGTTTCCCTGTGTCACCAGTTGCATATATCCTCTCACATAAGCAGTGGTACAACTTGCTACTCGCAGACCACTGACTCCCCCGTGACCTTCACCTGGATTCCATTCCTTCACTACAGACAGTGGTACAACTTGCCGTGCGCAGACCACTGACTACCCTCACGTGCCTTGTCCATCCAGATCCTCGTGTTCAGTTACCCATTGTTTACCAGTGCTGCTAGTCATAGACTTTCTGAGCATTCTCTAACCATCTGCTGTTTCCAGTTACATTATCACCCTGCCATCAGAGTATCATATACCAACTCCACTGCTCTGATAAGACCATCAGCGGGTGATACTGGGTAAAGCCTCCTAGTGCCCGTGACACTTACTATGAGGCACAAGATTCCTGCAACAATACCGCAGGTCTTGATCATGGAACAGAAAACACAGCATACCAACAGAGAAGTGGTGAACTGCAGAGAACTGATGCACTTAGATCCCTGGAAAGTGAATAGCTTGAGAATGGGACAAATGATGAGGCACGAGGTTCCTGCAACAATACCGCAGGTCTTCATCGTGGAACAGGAAACAAAGGATACCAACTGAGAAGTGGTGAACTGCAGAGAACTGATGCACTGAGATCCCTGGAAAGCGAATAGCTTGAGGACAACACCAATGATGAGCCACCAGGTTCTTGCAATAATAGCACAGGTCTTGATCGTGGTACAGTTGACACAGGATACTGATGTACAGACGGGAGCCAGAGAGAACAGCATCCTGTCGAAGTCAGCAAATTGGATACTTGTACATCACCAATAATACAGATGACCCCAAGGAAGTTATAGACCAGAAGATGGATGTAATTCTGCAACTTAAATGGGAATTTCGAAGGAATTCTTCATTGTATGAGGTCGGGAAAAAGGTGGCAGGTTGGTTCTCATGGTTTAACCCTGTAAAATGGTTCTCCAGTCTAGGGGAGTGGGTACAGGAAATGGTTGCTAGTGTAGGTAAACTCCTTCTCCTTATACTTAGTGTCATCCTAGTAATTGGCTTATGTGTCAGATGTGTTCCTACTGTGTGGAAGTGTGGAAAGCCTAATAAAACAAGACTGAAATGGTGGTAAGGGATACTGAGATTATTGTCTCTGAAGAAGTATTGCACAATCCTGAATTTGAAACTGTGATTTTCTGATAGTTTATTACACTATCAAAGGGTGGAGCTGTCGAAGTCAGCAAATTGGATAAAGTCATTTCAATTAACATCGAGCAAACTTGGTTGTCTTTGTCTGAAAATATGCGTAGAGCACGCTACGGAGTATAGGGACGTATCCAGCCGCAACACGGGGCAATAACAGTTTTTACACTTTTATACACATTCACACGAACACACACATTTGTAATTAGTACACATAAATTGTAGTTGCAACACATCGTTATTTATGTCAGAATATAGCAGTATTTATGTTTAGTATTATAAGTTATATGCATGTTAGTGAAATATAAGGTTCAGGTTATAAGAAATGTGTCATGTTTGGTATTACTTTAATCCCCTATTCATCAGCAGTTGTCCGGTTCATTCGCCGAAGAGATCGCACATTGCATACTCTAGTTAGTGATGTTAAGGAATAAATGTTTAAAGTGATACCAACTATAAAATGCTAATAGATTAATTGAAACTGGATTCTTGGCAGGAAAGTCGGAGTACAACCCCTGGAGAGATGACCCCCACCTTTTGATATTTTGGTTTGAACTGGCCTATGACCTGCAGCACACTGGACCTTCCTGAAACCTGGACCAATAGAAGCAAGCCACATCATCTGCATTGTTTTACTGTATTCACTGTCTGCATATAAGCAGGGGCTCTGGAGCTAGTGACCAGTCTTCTTTGACCACAGCCTTCAGACCTGAATGACTGTTCACTGGATCCAGGTCGCCTGTGATAAGTAAGGGCTGTACTTGTTTTTCTTTCGCTTGAATTATTCTGCTACTTTTGGATAATAAATTACATTGTGCTTTGGAAAAACAAATCGAGATTCAACAATCGTTATTTGTGCGGACACCGAGGTTATAACCAAAGCTCTCTAGATACCCAGTCCTCTAGGTTCACAGGTCACACAGGTAAGGAGACAGGAAATAAATAATAATCCCTTTTATTAAACAAAGTGCACACACTTAGTAAAATACAACAGTGCTTCCCAAGGAGAAACTTGTTCCCCCACCAAATATATCAATTTGATTTTAGATAAGGTCCTGACCCTCCTCTTTTTAACCCCTTCCACTACTTTTTGATGTCACAGGGTCCACAGCTGATTCAAACTTCCTGTGAGCTGCCTCCCCCTCCCTCTCTGGACACCATAGCAATAACGGATCTGACCTCCGGGCGGCATTTAATAACAGAGTGGGCCATGGTTGTTCAATTGGCCCACTGAGGACAGACCTTGTTGGCACGATATTCTCAATGTAAGGCCCGGGTCTGTCACATACCTCCCCCTTATTAAATCAAGGGGACAGTTGGAGTCTGGTGGTCGGGCTCCAGATATTCTCCTTGGCACGGTGGGTTCCTCAATAAAGGGTTCTCCTCCTCTCTTTTGGAGAGTCCGTCCGCATTTGAGTGGTCTTTCCCCTTTTTGTGCGAGATAGTAAAGTTATAACCTTGTAATGCTAAACTCCACCGTAATAATCTCCCATTTTCCCCAGCAGATCTTTGTAACCAGTAAAGGGGGTTGTGGTCTGTAATTACTGTGAACTCTTGCCCATAAATGTAGATTTGTAATTTCTTTAGGGCCCACACTATGGCCAGGCATTCTTTTTCAATGGTGGCTGATGAAGAGTACATAAATATTTATGTTTCATTTTATAATAAATAACAGAGTCAGCTACAATTGAATTAGCACACTGACTAGGAACAAATCCTCCTCCCCCATTGGGAAAGCATGGCTTATAAATACTTGTAAAATCAGTCTCCATTTGGTCAGTAATTAACATATGAAAGACTATAGCCAGGTTCTAGACTCCGCCCACAAAGGTTTCTACTGTACACAGAGAAATAATCTCTTTCTTCATACTTGGTGCTCGGACAGAGGGAACATGCTGCCTGCTGCTCCTAGGTGAGCAGGCCTTAGGCCCTAACTAGTATGGAGTTTGATTGGAGTGTGCATGGCATGAAAGGTGAGTGTGAGCGTGTTGTAATGTGTTGTTGAATGGAGAACATGAGAATGAATGATTATATGTTGTAAGTGATATGAAAGTTTAAATGAGAATGAAAGTTTGATTACAGATGGTAAATGATGGACAGAGTTACATAAATGCATACCTTGTTGGTCATGGAAGCATTTGTGTTATACATGGTTCTGTATTGGTTAAGCTTTGGTCATGGAAGCATTTGTGTTATACATGGTTCTTTGTGGTTTTGTGTTGGTTTCAGGAAGTGAGTTTGCTTTATGCAGTTTAATGTACATGCATAGAAAGTGATGGATTAGGAAGTGATCAGATCGTTAAATATAACATTTTGTATTGGTGTTATACATAGTCCGGTGTGGTTTTGTGTTGGTTTCAGGAAGTGAGTTTGCTTTATGCAGTTTAATGTACATGCTGTTAGGAACCCCTCCAGCCGGCACAACACAACCCGGAGTCTACCCTGCCAGTCAGGTGTTCACTGGAGCCCCTGATGGTGGGGACAGACTGGGCTGCAGACTGACAGAGGGTCGTGAAGTGTGTACCGGCTGGGGAGAACCCAGGCAAGCGGAGTGGAATCCAAGCAAAGGTCAGGGGCCGGCATCAGACACCAGTACCAGTATACAAGCTGAGGTCAGGGGTCACGAGCAGACAGGGAGATAGGTATTCAAGCCAGAGGTCAGGGTCACGAGATTCACAAGCAAAGTCCAAATCCAAGCCAAGGGTCATACACGGGTAAACAACAGCAATTCCAGTAGACAGGAACAAGGCAGAGAGCAGGTTCAGCAGACTGGATACAGAAACTATAACCGGCAATGAGGCAGCAGACCTCATTGCCTTAAATACCAATACAGACCAATCAGTAGTTGGATACACTGCTGCAGGCTAATTACTCATACAGAGCAGGGCCAATCAGGGCTTGTCCCTGAAATACACAGATGCAGGCTAATGCCTGTAATATCAGCCCACTAATTAAATCAGCCCACAGGCTGCCTGTCATGCGCATGCACCCGCCTACCGCCGGGACGCAGCGCTATTGTAGAGGCATCCGGCCGTTGCCTTGGTGACGGCTGGGCAGGAAGAGGAAATGACGTCCCGGTCATCAAGGTGACGGCCGGGACGCCAGGGAGAGCCAGAAGCGAGCCGCGGCGGCTGTGAGTACCGCTGCGTCTCGTGACACATGCATAGAAAGTGATGGATTAGGAAGTGATCAGATCGTTAAATGTAACAATTTGTATTGGTGTTATACATAGTCCTGTGTGGTTTTGTGTTGGTTTCAGGAAGTGATCAGATTGTTTTGTTGGCTGTGTTGGTTTATAGGGAAAGTAGTGCGGATGGATGTAGTATGTGGTTGAAATACCATGTGTTAAAATTGGCCAGTGGACATTGTGTGTTAACTGCTGAATAGAGAGCTATTTGTGGTGGACTGGATAATATTGCTTGTAATGAGTAATGGGTCTGTACTGACTTCACATTGTTAGTAAGTGAGGCCTTGTGAGTCAACATGTGTTTGTAACAAAGCATGGCAAGTCAGCCATTTTGGATGGTGACTACATTGTATGAAGAAGTTTCATTATGGACTTTGAGTGAGATGAATGGAGTGAGTGTATCTGTATGGATTCTCCCCTCCCCCTTCACTACACAATGCTTACACACACACACCTTCAGACAATAGTTAGTCAAAACACACACACAATTACATATAAGTATATTACAGGCAATAAGTGTTATATATATGGCACAAAATCTATATTTTGTGTACAATATTGTTACGCTGTTTATTGTTCTATAATATAATACAACACACTTTAAATGAATTTATATCTTGTCGTGGTTATTCTTGAAGCTTGTCGATTTAAGGAAATATAAGAATGATATTTCTTGGGTTAATTTAGAAATACCTTTTGCGAGGAGTTGGTTGACGGTAATAGTCATATATATATAACGGTATTAAATGGTCATACATACATTTGCCAGAATATTATGGAGATTGAAACCCAAAAGGAGGGAAAAACCCTTCTACAGTGGCATAGGCTACCTCTCTATCCACCAGCTTTCGGGATAAATATACCACTGGGTGTTCATGCCCATCCTCCCCCACTTGGCTCAGCACAGCACCGAGTCCACACCCTGAAGCATCTGTCTATACCAGAAATCGCTTCTTGAAGTCTGGGGCTGCTAACACTGGGGACTGGGTCAATGCTGCCTTCAGAGCGTCAAAGGGTCCCTCGCACTCTGAAGTCCATTCTATATGTCTGGAGTATTTTTTCTTTGTCAAGTCAGTCAGGGGCCTGGGTACTATACTGAGACACGAATTTTCTGTAGTACCCTGCGATCCCGAGGAACGCTCGTACTTGCTTTTGGTTAGTGGGTCAGGGCCACTGAACAATGGCTTCTACTTTTGCAGGTTCAGGTCGTATGATTCCCCCACCAACACGGTGCCCCAATTATTGCACTTCTGCCATGCCCATGAAGCATTTGTCTGGGTGAATGGTCAACCCTGCCTGTCTTATTCTCCTCAGGACCTCTGACACTTGCACTAAGTGATCCTCCCACGTCTGGCTGAAGATGGCAATGTCATCTAAGTAAGCCTGGGCAAATTCCTGATACCCCCCCAACAGGTCATCAACCATCCATTGGAATGTGGCTGGAGCATTTTTCATCCCAAAGGGCATTGTCGTACATTCAAACAATCCCAGTGGGGTTATAAAGGCTGACCGCTCCTGAGCCTCGGGGGTGAGGGGAATTTGCCAATAGCACTTACTCAGATCCAAAGTGGACACAAACTTGGCTGCCCCTAGACTGTCTAGTAGCTCATCTATTCGGGCCATGGGATAAGCATCAGTGGTGGTGACCTCATTTAGTTCATGGTAATCCACGCAGTAGCGGGTGGTCTCATCCTTCTTCGGGACCAATACCACCCCTGCAGCCCATGGACTATTTGACTTCTTAATTACTCCTGAAGTCAGAATTTCCTCTATCTCTTTCCGTACTTGGGCCAGTACTGCGGGGATCATGCGGTATGCTACCTGCCTTATGGGCTTCTCCTCCCCCGTGTCTACATGGTGGGTGGCTAGGTGGGTACGCCCAGGCTTACAGGTAAATTGGGCCTGCTCCTTCTCCAGCACCTCCCTCCCCTCATTTCCTGCCTCTGTCCCTCTCCTAGCTGCGTCCCCACTGTCACTGTCTCCACCCCCTTTTCCTCTCTCACCTCCCCTATTATCTCCAGTAGGGGGTCTACCTCTGTGGGACCCATGGGGGGACAACACACCACCATTGCTGCCATCTGCCGTTCCACATAACCTTTTAGTCGATTGATGTGGAAGGTTTTCAGCCAGGTTTCCTCATCATCCAGCGCTACTACATAGATGACCGGCCCTACCTGCCTCACCACTTTGTATGCACCATCCCAGGTGGCTTGAAGTTTATTCCGTCTCATTGGGACTAGCACCATCACCTTCTGTCCTGCGTTCAGCTTCCTATCCTGAGCGTGGGCATCGTACCACTCTTTCTGTCTTTCATGTGCTCCTTTTAAATGGAATTGCACCAGCTGCGCTACTCTCTTCATCCTCTCCCTCATCTTCTCTACATATTTAAGGATAGGCTGCTCATTGGCCTGGAATGATCCTTCCCAGCTCTCTCTAACCAGGTCTAGGGGACCTCGTACCCTCCGGCCATACAAGAGTTCGAAAGGAGAGTATCCGGTGGACTCTTGGGGAACTTCCCTGCATGCAAACAGGAGCTGCTGCAGGGCCCTGTCCTAGTCTCTCCCTTTAGACTGTACATATGCCTTCCGGAGGTGTTTCAGCGTTCCATTAAAACGCTCACATAACCCATTGGTCTGGGGATGGTACGGGGTGGTTCATGAATAAACAGTCAGTATTTAACTTATGTGCAAAACAGAAAACTAATTTTCACCCCTTGCATTGTAACACGGTTTTGTCCAATAGACTTAAATAACAAACTTCTTCATTTAAGTTCCTTAATGAATCAGGCCCCAGGTGTGCGCATGCTCAGTTCAGATCAGCAAGTGAATGCAGGGAGTGAGAACCAAGGGAAACAGGTAAGAACAGTTACCAAAATGCAGGTTAGCTGGTGCAATGTGTGACGGGGGAGAAAACAGTAGGCAGTCGACAAGGCCCAAGAACTCCTGATATCCAGTCTTGGGCCATTTACTTTCTGGACGTCAATAAACCTTGGAAATACTTTCACACTGGCGCACCTTTATCTTTATCCTTAAGTTGGGGTTCACTTGTCCCAGGCATCCCAGAACCTGAGTCTCCTCTGGACTGATGGAACGCAGCCAACAAAAGTACTACTGCCAAAAGAGTCACTCTATGGCTTAGTATTTTAGTGAGTTAATGAATCTAAAATGAGCCTAAAACTAAAGCATTATAAAACAAAACTCTTATTACATGACAATAAAATCATTAAAAGACAGGTAAGAGAACCCTACTTGCAAGCTTACAATCTATGGGACAATAGGAGTTTGAAACCCAAGGGCATGTGCTACATCATAGTGCATATTGGACTAGCTAGAATGCAAAGGTACAAAGTATTGAGTTTGATCAGTTCCACAGCAATGTTGGTCAGAGGGTTGTTGTCTTGTGTTAGCTGTGTAGATGGTGGTAATAAGGTAATTTAGGGAAATTAGGGAAATTTAGGGAAAGATGGTGGTTGAGGAATATCATAAGCTTGCCTGAAGAGGTGGGTTTTCAGAGAACTCTTGAAGGTTTGAAGACTAACAGAAAGTCTTACTGTGCGAGGGAGGGAATTCCACATAGTGGATGCAGCCCGAAAAAAAGTCCTGTAACCGGGAATGGGAGGATGATGTGAGAGTGGAAGAGAGACGCAGATCGTGTGTAGAACGGAGGTGTCGAGTAAGGAGATATTTTGAGACAAGTGAGGAGATGTATGTCGGTGCAATTTTGTATGTTAGTAGAACATTTTTATATTGGATTCGTTGAAATATAATGGAAAAGTTGGGGAAGGGGCAACTGGAAAAACCGCTCCGTACAAGATGGTACCCTACCTCACTAGTAAGTATATTGTATTGTGTGAGGGGGTGCTAAGGTCATATGTATGAGCATATAATCCAAAGAGAAAGGGGAAAAGGTTGATGACCTAAATAAGCACTCCAGGTACATGTAAATAATAAGTTAATAAATAATGTTTTTATTGGTATGCACTACAAATGATACATATAGGTATACCACACAAGTAAAAAAGCAAAATATAAAAAATTAGTGATGAAAAATATAGAATTAAAGATGAATTGACCCTGAGGTGGAGCCGATCAAAATCTGTGTAACACTTCCAAAGGGAAGGTAACTGATAAGGGATCTCTTGTGGGAATATGCACAACAAAGATGAAAAATATATTATTTCTGATAACATGTTAATCCATATATATCAGATGGAGTAGTAAGAATCGTGCACATTCTACATAGTGACAATGTGTCACTTATATGGCACTTAGTATTTATGTTGTATTTATTATAAACTGTAGATGGCAATTCGCTTTTTTACTTGTGTGGTATAACTATATGTATCATTTTTAGTGCATACCAATAAAAACATTATGTATTAACTTATTATTTACATGTACTTGGAGTGCTTATTTAGGTCATGAACCTTTTCCCCTTTCTCTTTGGATTAGTTGAAATATAGGCAACCAATGTAGAGACTGACAGAGTGGCTTAGAAGCGGAAGAACGGTTTGCAAGGAAAATCCATCTGGCCGCTGCGTGAAAAATAGATTGCAGGGGTTCAAGTCTGACTTTGGGAAGACCAGTAAGGAGGGAATTGCAATAGTGGATGCGGGAGATGATGAGTGCATGAAGTAAGGTTTTTGCAGTGTCTTGTGTGAGTTATGTGTGTATTCTGGAAATGTTCTTTAGATCTATGTAACATGATTTAGATATATAGTGTATGTGGGGAATAAATGATAGTTGTGAGTCAAGGATTACACCTAGGCAGCAAGCTTGAGGGGTGGGATTTATGGTCATATTATCAACAGAAATAGAAATGTCAGGCAGGATGCTTCTGTTTTTGGGTGGGAATTTTATTAATTTCGTTTTTGAAAGATTGAGTTTGAGTTGGCGAGAAGAGATCCAAGATGAAATGGCAGAAAGAGTCAGTCAGTAACGCGAGACAACACAGATGGTGGAAGATCAGGAGAGGATGTTACGAGTCGCGGCGGTGCTCAACCGTCGCGACCCTCTCTTCCGCATCCCGGCCGTCGCTATGACGACCGGGACGTCACTTCCGGGACTCGTCGCGGCCGTTGCCTAGGTAACAGTCGGGACGCTGCAGGGCAGAGCGGCATTAGATGCAGTCGGGCGCGCGCGCTAATCATCAGTTGTGCTATGTGGGCAGCCCATAGGGCTAATTGTATCTGCATACCCATTGGCCAGTTTTGCTTTATAAGGCAGGGAGGGCTTAGCCTCCCTGCCGCTTATAGCTCAGTGCTCCTGTGTCTAGCCTGCTCCTGTGTCTCAGTTGTGTATTACCTTTGGAATTCTGAATATCCGTGTATGACCCCTTGCCTGTTTACTGGATTTTGCCCACTCGCCTGTGTCCCTGATCTTTTGGCCTGTACCCCGGATTCTGCTGACCTGCTCATGACCCTGACCTTTTGGCGTGTTTTTGACTATCTCTTTCTGCAAGTGACCTCTGACCTCGGCTCGTTCTCTGGAAATATGGTCTGCCATAACTCTCCATTCCTGAGTTCTCCGCAAGCCAGTACCCATCTCTCGACCCTCCGTTTGTCTGCAGCCAAGTCTGTCCCCACCACTAGGGGCAACAGTGAACACCAGACTTTCGGAGTAGACTCCGGGTTTTGTGGTACTGGCTGTTGGGGTTCCTAACATTATTACCGGCCAGTGAAACTGGGACACGCTTCCCATGGACGAAAGCAGAACAAACCTTTCTCCAGCTCAGGTTTTGGCGTGCCAAATTCAAACATTGTCTCAGATGGTCCAGGGTCTGTCACATAGGTTGTCTGCGCAAGAGAAATCTGCCAGAACCTCACAAGTCCAGCAAGCTCCCGTGTCCGGTATGGTTGAACCCAAATTGAATCTACTGGATCGGTTCTCCGGAGATAGAACCTTATTCTGCAACTTTAAGGAAAGTTGTAAGTTGTATTTTCACCTCAGGCCTCGGTCTTCAGGATTGGAAATCCAAAGGGTCGGCATTATTATATCTCTCCTGCAGGGTGACCCACAATCCTGGTCATTTAGCCTGGCACCCGCAAGTCCTCCTCTTCAAACTGTGGATGCATTCTTTGTTGCCCTAGGAAACCTGTATGATGATCCTGATAGAGTAGCCTCGGCTGAGACAAACCTCAGAGCCCTGAAACAGGGTTGCCGCACGGCTGAGGAATACTGCGCGGAGTTCAGGCGCTGGTCCAGACAGCGAGTGGAATGACCCGGCACTCCGTAGTCAATTCCGTTTGGGCCTTTCTGAACAAATAAAAGATTCTCTGGTACAATATCCAGTACCTGGAGAATCTCATGCAGCTGGTCATCAAAATTGACGTCAGATTCAAAGAAAGGAAGGCCGAGAAGGACACCTCTTTGCCCTCAAGTTCTTTGTTTGTTCCTCCTGCTGCACATTATGAAGCAGTTGAGCCCATGCAGCTGGGTGCGTACCGTCTCACTTCCGAAGAAAAAACCCAGAGACGTACCTTAGGCCTTTGTTTGTATTGTGGCAACAGGGGCCACCTCCTTCGTGCTTGTCCAAACAAAGCAGACAAATCGGGAAAAGAGCAAGCCTAGAGAACATGAAAGAGGTTCATCTAGGCTTACAAATCATATCTTCCAAAAATGCACTCCTGGTTCCGGCGGTTATCTCCTTTGGAGCACAATCTGCTCCTGTCTCTGCCTTCCTAGATAGTGGCGCCGCTGGAAACTTCCTGGATCTAGACCTGGCTCATTCCTTGTGGATACCCATCGTTAAGCTTGAATCACCCATCACTGTCTGTGGTTTGGATGGAGGTCCTCTACCAGGTGGGAAAGTGTGTTCTCAGACGCAACTATTACAACTAACTGTGGGGGCACTACATTCCGAAGCCTTGTCTTTTTTCCTTATCAGGTGCTCTTCCATTCCGGTGATCCTGGGACATCTTTGGCTACAGCTCCACAATCCGGTCATTGATTGGAACAAGGGAGACATTATCCACTGGAGTCCATCTTGTTCTTCGTCCTGTTTGTCTACGCCAGTTCATTTGCTCCAGGTCTCCTTGGATCAGCTGCCGGCACCCTACCATGAGTTTCAAGATGTATTCTCTAAACAGGCAGCTGACACGTTACCTCCTCATCGTGATTATGATTGTGCTATTGACCTTGTCCCTGACTCTAAACTTCCTAAGGGGAGACTGTACTCTCTCTCGATTCTGGAAACTAAGGCCATGGAGGAGTACATTAAAGAAAATCTGAAAAAAGGCTTCATTAGACCTTCCAGATCCCCGGTAGGAGCCGGGTTCTTCTTTGTGTCTAAAATGGACTGCTCTCTTAGACCCTGTATTGATTTTCATGGGTTAAATAAGATAACTATCAGGAATACCTACCCACTTCCACTCATATCGGTCCTGTTTGATTAACTTAAAAGTGCCTCCATATTCACCAAGATTGATCTACGAGGAGCGTATAACCTTATATGCATCAAGAGCGGAGATGAATGGAAGACCGCATTCAATACCCATACAGGCCACTATGAGTACCTGGTCATGCCTTTTGGTCTATGCAATGCACCTGATGTCTTCCAGGATTTAATTAATGATGTGCTACGAGAATTCCTGGGGCGCTTTGTCGTAGTATACCTGGATGATATCCTCATCTGTGGAACAGCACCGTCTCCATGTGAAACAGGTTCTTACTAAACTTCGACAACATCAACTCTTCGCCAAGTTAGAGAAGTGTGAGTTCGAAGTCTGGTTTTTAG
The DNA here is from genome assembly GCF_038048845.1 of Mixophyes fleayi. NCBI lineage: Eukaryota > Metazoa > Chordata > Amphibia > Anura > Limnodynastidae > Mixophyes > Mixophyes fleayi. The sequence goes on along the minus strand of NC_134405.1, from coordinate 253,978,531 downwards.
GATATATTATTTCTCCGGAGGGTTTCTTTATGGATCCCAGCAAGGTCCAAGCAGTCTTAGATTGGGTACGCCCAACCAATCTGAAGGCCCTACAAAGATTCTTGGGCTTTGAGAATTATTACCGCAGATTTATTCATTCCTTCTGTGATATTGTGGCTCCTCTTACGGCCCTAACTCAGAAAGGGGCTGAAGCAACTAATTGGACCCCCGATGCTATTGCCTCTTTTGAAGCCCTGAAGTCTGCCTTTGCCTCCACCCCAGTCTTAAGACATCCCAATCCTGAATTGCCATTTGTCGTCGAAGTGGATGCCTCTGATAGAGGTGCGGGTGCCGTCTTGTCCCAGAAGGATCCCAGGCATCATAAACTGCACCCATGTGGTTATTTCTCACAAAAATTCTTGGCTGCTGAGAGAAATTATGATGTAGGTAACAGGGAACTTTTGGCTATTAAATGGGCATTTGAGGAATGGCAACATTGGCTGGAGGGTGCTGTTCATGTCATCTCTGTGCTCACAGACCACAAAAATTTGCTGTTTATTGAATCGGCCAAACGTCTTAACTCCAGACAGACACGTTGGGCCTTGTTCTTTACCAGCTTCAACTTTACCATTTCGTACAGGCCAGGTTCAAAAAATGTTAAAGCGGATGCACTCTCCCGCAGCTTTGTGTCCTCTCATGCTCCTTCCATTATGCCGCTTCCTATTGTGCCCTCACCCTCCATTCATTCAGGATTGACCCAGAATTTTGGTGCTGTTCTCCAAAGGTTCCAAAGAATCGCTCCTCCTGATACTCCATCAGGTAAATTGTTTGTACCAGTCCACCTCAGGAAGGCTGTACTGTCTGAGGCTCATAACAACAAGGTTGCTGGACATCCAGGAACATTCAGGACCACTGAAAGCCTCCTACGCACAGTTTGGTGGCCCTCCTTGACCACTGAAGTTAAAGAATTTGTTCTCTCATGTAAAGATTGTGCTAAAACCAAGACTACCAGAAATTCTCCATCGGGTCTACTCATGCCGTTACCCATTTCTAGTAAACCTTGGTCGCATCTATCGATGGATTTTATTGTAGATTTACCTTGGTCATCCGGTCACAATACAATCTGGGTGGTGGTTGATCGTTTTAGTAAAATGGCTCACTTTATCGCTTTGGCAGGGCTACCCAACGCTCAAACTCTCGCATCATTATTTATCCACCATATCTTCCGTCTCCACGGTTTGCCCGAAGATATTGTCTCTGATCGTGGCTCTCAATTCATCGCTCAGTTCTGGAGATCCTTCTGCAATCACCTTGGCATCAACATCAGTCTGTCCTCTGCTTACCACCCACAGTCAAATGGACAAACAGAAAGAGTCAACTAGTCATTAGAACAATTTCTGCAATTCTACATTTCCAAGTTCCATAACAATTGGTCGTCTTTACTCCCCTGGGCCGAATTCGCCTACAATAACTCTTGCCATTTTTCCACCCGCACATCTCCTTTCTTTTGCAACTACGACCTTCATCCCAGGTCTAATTATTTTGCTGCAATCAACCCTTCTGCATCTCCTGGGGTATGCCAAACAGCTTTTCATCTCAGAATCATCTGGAAAAAAGTCCATGCTGCCTTGCTTCAGGCCTCTGCCCGGTCCAAATTGTTTGCAGATCGTCATCGCAGGAACTGTTCTCTTAAGGTGGGAGACAAAGTCAGGCTGTCCACCCGGAATATTAGGCTCAAACAACCCTGCAGAAAATTGGGACCTAGGTTCATTTTACCTTTTTCTATTATTAAAAAGTCAATCCTGTTGCCTTCAGGCTGAAGATTCCATCTTCCTTGAGAATGCCTAATACGTTTCACTGTTCCCTCCTGAAACCTGCTGTCTTGTCCTCTAAGTTTGAGACTCCTGAACAACCCAAACCTCGACCAGTTAACTTGCATGGTTCCAAGGAATTTATTGTAGAGAAAATTCTCGACTCCAAGTGGGTTCATGGTCGAATCCATTTTCTTGCACATTGGCGGGGCTACGGCCCAGAAGAACGTTCTTGGGTTCCCCAGAAACGCCTACATGCCAACAAACTTCACAAGGAATTCTTTAAACGGTTCTATGGAAAACCGGGATGTCGGGGTTCCTTGACCCCTCCTCAAGGGGGGGTACTGTTACGAGTCACGGCGGTGCTCAGCCGCCGCGACCCTCTCTTCCGCGTCCTGGCCCTCGCTATGACGACCGGGACGTCACTTCCGGGACTCGTCCTGGCTGCAGGGCAGAGCACAGCGTCCCTGCATTAGATGCAGCCGGGCGCGCGTGCTAATCATCAGGTGTGCTATGTGGGCAGCCCATAGGGAAATACGGTCTGCCATTACTCTCCATTCCTGGGTTCTCCGCAAACCAGTACCCATCTCCCGACCCTCCATTTGTTTGCAGCCAAGTCTGTCCCCACCACTAGGGGCAACAGTGAACACCAGACTTTCGGAGTAGACTCCAGGTTTTGTGGTACTGGCTGTTGGGGATCCTAACAGAAGATAGATAGATTTGTGTGTCATCCGCATATTTATATTACTGAAATCCAAAGGAGCTTTTTAGTTTTCCAAGAGAAGTGGTGTAGATAGAGAATAGCAGAGGACCTAGGACTGAGCCTTGTGATACTCCAACTGATAAAGGAAGCGGAGCAGAGTTGGATCCAGAAAAAATAACACTGAAAGAGCGATTAGATAGGTAGGATGAGAACCAGTATAGGACAGTGTCTTCAAGACCTAGGGATTGTAACATTTGTATGAGAAGAGAGTGGTCAACAGTGTCTAATGCAGCAGAGAGATCCAGGAGAATTAGAAGATAGTAATGGCCTTCATTTTTTGCTATGATCAAGTCATTGACAACCTTGGTCAGCGCAGTCTCTGTGGAGTGTTGAGAGAGAAAGCCTGACTGAAGAGAATTCAGTAGGTTGTTTGCTGTAAGACAGTGTGTTAGGCGAGGGAGCTGAGAGATGGGGTGGTAAATTGAGAGAGAGTTTGAGTCAGAATTTTGTTTTTTTAAAATGGGAGTTATCACTGCATGCTTAAATAGTGATGGCAAAATACCAGTAGAAAGAGATAGATTACAGATTTTGGTTAGAGGGGGAATGAGCACAGGAGACAGGGCCCTATTAATTTGTGAGGGAATGGGATCAAGAGAACAGGAGGTAGAGTAAGAAGATGAGAAGAGAGTAGAAACTTCCTCTTCATTTGTGGGATCAAATGAAGAGAAAGTGTGAGAGGGTGCTACAAAGTAATTGAGCTGATTGCTTGTTGAGGGAGATGATACCATTTCAAGTCTGATCGCATCTATTTTGTCCTTGAAATAGGAAGCAAGATCCTGGGCACTGATGGTAATCGGAGGATTTGTGGTGGGAGGATTGAGAAGAGATTTAAATGTGTTAAAAAGGTGTTTGGGGTTAGAAGTCGTTGATACCAGTATATGTGACGAAATCATTAGAGGTACAATACAAAAAGTATCAACCTCCCCATCATTAATTAACTGTAAGGCCCTTCTTGTCACGGTGATCGCTCCGGCACTCTACTTCTGGGTAGCGCTGCCGCGATCATGTGACCTGAGAGGCGTGGAATTCAAATCTCCTTAGGCTTCACTCTGACACTCTACTGTGTCAGAGCAACAAGTGTGCTTAGCGTCTGGCTGCTTCTGATCCCTGTGCCTTCCCTGTGTACTTCTCTTTGTGAAATCCTGCTGATCCTCTGTGTTCCGACCCAGCTTGTCTGATTATCCCTTCATCTGCTGAACCCCTGGCAACACGCTCTGGCTGATGCTCTTTGTACCGACCCGGCTTCTCTAATTACCATTCTTCTGCTGAACCCCTGGCAACACGCTCTGGCTGACCCTCTGTGTACCGACCCGGCTTGTCTGATTAACCCTTCATTTACTGAACCCCTGGCAACACGCACTGGCTGATCTTCTGTGTACCGACCCGGCTACAGTTCCTGACTCCTCTTGTGTTTGCCTCCTCGTGCCTCTCTACTGGACAGCAAGGTACGTCTGGCTTCCATCTCTATGCAGATAATCTGCTAATTACCCAACTTGATGTAGCCTTTTATTGAGTTCTCGGAACCGTTCACCCTCCAGCTACCTCTCTACCACCTAGGGGCCACAAACTGCGGGCCTCCAGCAGCTAAACCATCCCGCCTTGTGACGGTTCTTGGAGAAGACCGGGGGGTCCATTAGACTCCGTGCCCTTGGAAGGCCAGTGCCAATGCCAGCTGGTAGTTGTCTCCTGTGAGACATAACAGTTTGCTCTGACCATTAATATGGATGCATCTGGGAACCCTTCTGCTAGAGATCTGATGGAGCCTATGGCTGCTAGAGTTGAAGAGCAGGAGAAGAACCAAACCCAGTTGTTGCAGTTTCTTCATAGTATATTAAGTCATTTAGATACTCTCCAAAATATCCTTTCGGCCCAGGCAGGCATACCACAGCTTTTTTCTTCTCCCACGCAGGCTGCTCCTCCTCCTAGTAGCACTGTGGCGCCTCCTCCTGCATCTTCGTATTCCTAATCCTCCCAAGTTTGACGGGGATCCCAAGGTGTGCCGTGGATTTTTAAACCAGTGTGCTTTTTAGTTTGAGCTTCAGCACAGGATCTTCCCTACAGAAAAGACTAAGGTGGCCTACATTATATACTTATTATCTGGACCAGCGCTAGCCAGGGCATCTCCTATGTGGAAACATAACGACGCTCTGTTACACAATTGTGGCGCTTTCCTGGAGATTTTACGGCGCATCTTTGACGAACCTGGACGGGTGTCCAGTGCTCCTACTGGTCTTCTATGCCTTCGCCAGAAAACACTTCCCCTTGGACAGCTGAACTCCGTTGGAATGACAAGGCTTTGGTGGGACTGTCCAAACGGATTAAAGACGAATTAGCAGGTTGTGAACTTCCTGCCTTTGGATGCTTTGGTTTCACTCTGGAATCAAATAGATATTAATTTCCGTGAACATACCCAAGAGAAGGAGGTGTCCCTTCGTTCAGGATTTCGCTTGGCCCCATGCTTTCAAAGCCCTATGGTTCATGTAGAAGAGCCTTTGCAATTAGGCAGAACACGTCTCTCTCAGAAAGAGAGAGAGAGATGCTACAAGAACCATCTATGTTTATACTGTGGGGAACCTGGACATCTGCTGAGTACTTGTGCCAAGCGGCCGGGAAACGACAGAGCTTAATCGGTTCCGGAGAGGCCAGGTTAGGTGTTTCCCCTACGTCTCCTGTCGATTCCTGTTTTTCTGTTCAGATCCTTCTACTTTTCAAGGATACTCCACTTTCTCTTCCGGCACTTATTGATTTCGGGGCTGTAGGAAATTTCTTAAGTGCTGCCATTGTCCGTAAATTGGGGGTACCCACCCTTTTCCTGGATCCTCCCATGGTCATCACAGCTATAGACGGCAGTCAAATAATAGGGGATCTATTAGGGAACGTACTGTTAACCTCTCTCTTCAGATTGGAGCATTGCATACAGAAACCATTTCCTTTCTTGTTATTCCCGAAGCCATCAATCCTTTAGTGTTAGGCCTTCCCTGGCTCAAACTTCATTCTCCTACTCTGAATTGGCACAAAGCTGAAGTTCTTGCTTGGGGGACAGCCTGCCACTCCCGTTGCCTTCCGAAGGTAAAGAGGCCTCCACCCAAGGGCGCTTCTTCCTCCCAAGTCTTCCCAGGCATTCCTCCCCAATATCATTCTTTCTCAGACGTGTTCAGTGAGAAAGAGGCTTCGAAATTACCTCCCCACAGACCCTGGGATTATAGTATTGAACTCCTACTGGACAAAGTGCCACCCAGGGGCCGGGTCTACTCATTATCCTCTTGTGTTTGCCTCCTCGTGCCTCTCTACTAGACAGCAAGGTACATTTGGCTTCCACCTCTATGCAGATAATCTGCTAATTACCTATCTTGACGTAGCCTTTTATTGAATTCTCTGAAACGTTTGTAACAGATTCTGGATACTTCTACTACTAATCTTGATTAGCGCTGGCTTACCTGAGGTGCGGAGTCTAACGATCTCCCCGGTGTTCACCAAGAACCACCAAGAACAAGGCGGGGTGGGCTTCGCTGCCAGGAGTCGCAGGTCGCGGTCCTCAGGTTCGCCCCAAGATGTAGTACAGCGGAGTGGAGTGGAGGTAGCGGAGTCAGACAATTCGGTTCGGTACACAGGAATGGAGTCAGGCAGAATCAGGAGGCAACTCGGAGTCAACAAGCCAGGTTCGGTACATGGGTCACAAGAATAGAAGAATGGTCAGCAAGCCGGGTCGGTACACAGGGATAGGAGAGCCAGGGTAGTCAAACAGGCAGAGATCAGCACACAGGAAGACACTGGAGACTGGAAGAAACAGCAATCCACGAAGTACAGGAGCAAGGAACAGGTAAGTGTTGCTCTGACACTCAGCGAGTGTCAGAGTGAGGTTTTTATGCTGACGGGGATTCAAAATCCCCGCCTCTGGGTTGCGGTCATGTGACCGCCGAACCCAGAAGTGCGGCATCCGGACAGAGCGGCGGGGATCAGGTAAGCCCGTTACAGTACCCCCTGCCATAAAGGTGGACTCCGAACACCTAATAGGGTTTCAAAGGAAATTTTTTATGGAAGGATTTAAGTAGACGGGGAGCATGCAGATCAATGGCTCTTACCCATGAGCGCTCCTCAGGGCCATAACCCTTCCAATCCACCAAGAACTGTATAGCACCTTGAACTTTACGAGAATCTAGGATAGTTTTAATCTCGTATTCGACTTGATCCCGATCCACAACAGGAGGAGGAGTTCTGGATGAGGTGGAGAATCTGTTGGTTACCATCGGTTTTAACAAGGAGACATGAAAGACATTGGGTATGCGTAAAGAGGGAGGCAGACTCAATCTAAAGGCTACGGGATTAATAATTTCAGAAATAGCGAATGGCCCAATGAACTTGGGAGCAAATTTTTTACTGGGAACCTTTAAACGAATGTTCTGGGTGGATAGCCATACCCTGTCACCGACTGAAAAACTTGGGGTCATTCTCTTCCTTTTATCGTACAATTTTTTGGAACGAGTGGTTGCTTTCTTTAAATTTATCTTGGTCTGTTCCCAAATAGCGGAGAAGTTACGAAACAGAGAGTCCACTGCAGGACCTTCAGAAGATGAGATTTGAGAGAAGGTGGGTAGTCTAGGATGGCAGCCATAAAGAACAAAAAAGGGGGAGTTAGAGATGGCCTCATGGAAATGGTTGTTATGGGCAAACTCGGCCCAAGGGAGAAGATCCACCCAGTTATCTTGGTTACTTGAGATAAATATTCTTAGAAACTTTTCTAATTCTTGGTTAGTTCTCTCAGTAGACCCATTGGACTGGGGATGTGCGGAAGAGAAGTCAAGCTTAATTCCAGACTTATTGCAAAAAGACCGCCAAAATTTTGATATGAATTGTGATCCCCGATCGGACACAATATGTTGAGAACAGCCATGGAGGCGAAATATTTCTTTAATAAAACTATCGGCTAAGGAGGAGGAAGAAAGAAGGCCTTTAAGAGCAATAAAGTGAGCTGTTTTAGAGAAGCGATCCGTGACCACTAGCACCACAGTACAGGATTTGGAAGGAGGAAGGTCCGTGATAAAATCCATGGAGATCTGTGACCACGGGTAATCAGGAATGGGTAATGGGAGCAACCATCCATAAGGCTTCTTCCTAGAGGTCTTGTGTTGAGCACATTTGGAACAAGCAGAAACAAATCTCTTCACATCGTCCAGCAAAAAAGGCCACCAGTAACTTCGGGACAACAAGTCCCAGGTTTTGCGGATGCCGGCATGCCCAGAGAAGAGAGAGTGATGAGCCCAGTTAAGGAGCCGAGTGCGTAGACGTGGCAAGATGAATGTTTTGCCCGGAGGACAACCCTTGTTCAGGTGTGTAGTTGCCAATACTTGACAGGGATCTACAATGAATTTATTGTCTTCCTAGGATTCCATGTCGGCTGGATCAAAAGAGCGAGATAATGCGTCTGCCTTTGTATTCTTGGATCCAGAGTGAAAAGTGATGTTGAAATCAAAGCGTGAGAAGAATAAGGACCACCTTGCTTGCCGAGGGTTTAGACATCGGGCAGTGCGTAAGTAAAGCAAATTCTTATGGTCGGTATATATGGTGATAGGAAATTGCACCCCTTCTAGTAGATGTCTCCATTCGGAGAGAGCCAGCTTGATGGCCAGGAGCTCTTTGTCGCCAATCCCATAATTCCTCTCAGCAGGTAACAAGCGACGGGAAAAGAATCCGCAGGGATGAAGTTTTCCAGAAGGGCTTCACTGTGACAGTACGGCTCCAGTGCCAACGGAAGAGGCATCTACCTCCAGGACAAATGGACGTGAACAATCCGGCTGCTGAAGAATGGGTGCAGATGTAAAAGAGACTTTAATAATATAAAGGCTTGGATAGCCTCAGTGGACCAAATACTAGCATCAGCAGATTTACGGGTCAATGCCGTGATGGGAGCCACGAGAGTAGAGTACCCTTTGATAAATTGATGATAATAGTTGGAAAATCCTAGGAAGCGTTGGGTGGCCTTAAGACCCGAAGGTTAGGGCCAGTCAAGTATGGCTTTCAATTTCGTGGGATCCATCTGTAGACCGGTGCCAAAAATAATATATCCCAGGAAGGGAATTTGTTTCTGCTCAAAGGTGCATTTTTCTAATTTGCAAAACAGATGATTTTCCCGGATACGAAAGAGGACCTCCAGTACATGACTGCGATGATGAGAAAAGATGAGGATGTCGTCCAAGTAGATGACTACGGATTGATACAAGAGGTCTTGAAAAAGCTCATTCATAAAGCCCTGAAAGATGGCCGGGGCATTGCATAACCCGAAGGGCATGACCAGGTATTCAAAGTGGCCGTCTCGGGTGTTGAATGCCGTTTTCCATTCATCCCCCTCCTTAATGCGTATGAGGTTATACGCTCCTCTGAGATCAAGTTTAGAAAAGATGGTGGCACCCTTAATCCGGTCAAACAATTCGGAAATCAGTGGCAGAGGATACAGATTTTTAACGGTAATGGCATTCAGGCCTCTGTAATCAATGCAAGGGCGGAGACCCCCATCTTTCTTTTTTACGAAGAAGAAGCCAGCCCCAGCTGGGGAGGCGGACTTGCGGATGAAGCCCCTTTTTAGATTTTCTTGGACGTACTCCTCCATAGCCTTAGACTCCGGGAGGGAAAGGGGGTAAACTCGGCCCCTGGGAATGGGTTTACCAGGTATCAGATCAATGCCACAATAACAGATTCTGTGAGGAGGAAGTCTAGTGGCCTCTTGTTGACAAAAAACATCAGAAAAGGTTTAGTATGGTTCAGGCAAAAGAGTCACAGGAAATTCTTGGGAACGTCTGGGACTATTCGGAGGAACCACTCTCTGAAGGCAGTGAGAGAAGCAGGACTGTCCCCAGGACAATATGTGACCTGATTTCCAGTCTAAGGTGGGGGAGTGGAGCCGAAGCCATGGAAGTCCTAGGATGACTGGGTTGGTAGATTTCTGAATTACTAGAAAATAAATCTTCTCCCGATGAAGCGCTCCTATCTGAAGCAGGAGGGGAATGGTGCATACCAGAATGGACCCCTCAGGAATTCTTCCCCTATCAATGGCCATCAGAGAGATGGGTTGTTCCAAAGCTTGTGTGGGAATAATGAATTGTTTAACTACTGCGGCAGAGATGAAATTTCCTGCGGCTCCAGAATCAAGAAGAGCCGACTGCGGGAAAGTCTTTTGTCCTAACTGAAGGGAAATGGGAATAGACAGGCAATCATTACTACTGGGAACTGACTGACACTGAGAGAAGAGGCCCAATGATACAGCTCCTAAACTTGTTAGGCCCTGTCGTTTCCCGGGCGTTTAGAACAAGAACTCAGAAGATGGCTGCTCTCCCCACAATATAAACACAACTTGTTCCGAAATCTCCTCTCCCTTTCTTCGGCTGACAGGAGGGTCCTCCCCAGTTGCATGGGCTCTTCTGGAGGAAGAACAGGGGTTTGGAAGTTGGGGGCCAAGCGAATCATACTACGCCGAGACTGTTCCTTCTCGGAATTACGTTCCTTGAAACGCAAATCAACCTTTACACAGAGAGAGATAATATCATCCAAAGACGTAGAGAGTTCCTGAGATACCAGCTCGTCTTTGATTCGGACTAAAAGGCCCTGCCAGAATGTAGCTACTAGGGCCTCATCGTTCCAGCGAAGTTCAGAGGCCATAGTTCTGAAGTGGACCGCATACTGTCCCACAGACTGGTTTCCCTAGTGGAGTCGTAATAAGCCGGAAGCGGCATTAGACACCCTTCCTGGCTCATCAAATATTTTCTTGAAAGTGGACAAAAAGACGCTAAAGTTATGTAGAATGGGATCATCCCTCTCCCATAAGGGGGAAGCCCATGCTAAGGCTTGACCTGACAATAAAGAAATCACATAGGCCACTTTCATTTTTTCGGAAGGGAAGTTCCCTGGTAATAGCTCAAATTGTATGGAGCATTGATTTAAAAATCCTCTGCAATACTTGGGGTCCCCATCGAACTTGGGTGGGTTAGGTATCCGTAACTGCGAGGAAGAAGCTGCGGCTACGGCCTGAGGTTCAGGGGCCACTGCCGGCCCACATGGTCCACCAGCCACTAGGGTGTTCTGGACAACATCCAACCGAGTAGATAGACTATTGATTAATTTTAAAAGTTGCTCTTGGTTAGCTTCTTGCTTATCCATCCTTCCCACTAAATGCTCCAACAGATCTTTAGCTGCGGCATCCATGGTCAGAGCAAACTAACAGATTCTGGATACTTCTACTACTAATCTTGATTAGCGCTGGCTTACCTGAGGTGCAGAGTCTAACGATCTCCCCGGTGTTTACCAAGAACCGCCGCAAAGTGGGGTGGGCTTCGCTGCCAGGAGTCGCAGGTCGCGGTCCTCAGGTTCGCCCCAAGATGTAGTACAGCGGAGTGGAGCGGAGGTAGCGGAGTCAGACAAGCCGGTTCGGTACACAGGAATGGAGTCAGGCAGAATCAGGAGGCAACTCGGAGTCAACAAGCCAGGTTCGGTACACGGGTCACAAGAACAGAAGAATGGTCAGCAAGCCGGGTCGGTGTCACGGGCACTAGGAGTCTTTGCCCAGGATATCACCAGATGATGTTCTTACCAGAGTAATATAGCTGGTACTATGGTCCTCTGGTAGCAGGGTGACAACGGAACAGGAGAATCAGCAGATGGTGAGAGAATGCTCAAGGAAAAAGGAAAGTCTATGACTAGCAGCAACTGGTAAGGACTTAGATGTATGAACACGAGGAACCAGATGGACAAGTAAACGTGAGGAGAGTCAGTGGTCTGCGTACAGCAAGTTGTACCACTGCAATAGTGAGGAGGAATGTCCAGGAGTAGCGAGGAGGTAGTGAAAGTCAGTGGTCTGCGTATAGCAAGTTGTACCACTGTCTATAGTGAAAGAATGGATTCCAGGTGCAAGTAGGTAACGGGGAAGTCAGTGGTCTGCGTACAGCAAGTTGTACCACTGCTTATGTGAGAGGATACTTGAAGCTGGTGTCAATGGGAAACAGGAGTCAGTGGTCTGCGTACAGCAAGTTGTACCACTGCTATATATATGTGAGGAGGGGCACGAGGAGATGAATGGAATGCAGAGGATACACGGGGACACGGAACTTGATCCCACGATGATAACCACAATACAATAATAACTGACAAGCGCTGCTTGAAGTATAAAAAGTCACTATAGAGATCCAGGTAATAAGAAACAAAGTCAATAGTAACAATAGCTTCAGTAGATGGAAGACTCCGGAGATGAACACAACACAGTCCAGACGGATATGCAATATAATAGCAAAGTCAATGGAAAGTATGCATACCGCGGTTCAGGAGAGCAGGCTGTCAAGGAGACGTGCAGGGATACCTGAACAGCTGAACACCGGCAGGAGGAGAGACCACTGGAGGATGGAAGCGGTAATCAGGTTGGTGCAGCGCACGGAAGGTAACCGGTAATCAACGGAGCAATACCCAGGAAGCAGTAGTAAGTAAAACTGGAAACATGATGAACACGGGAGAGTTGAGGCTGTCTGGTATCCGGCAGTAGTAGCGGAGGTAGCGGAGGGAAGGCACGCTGAACACAGGAGAGTAGAGGCGATCTGGAATCCGGCAGTAATAGCGAAGGCAGCGGAGGGGAGACACACTGAACACAGGAGAGTAGAGACGGTCTGGAATCCGGCAGCAGTAGCAGATAGGAATCAGTGGAGAGCTGACATGATGAACACAGGAGAGTTGAGACGGTCTGGAACCCGGCAGTAGTAACGGAGGCAGCGGGGAGCAGACACGCTGAACACAGGAGAATTGAGGCGGACTGGAATCCGGCAGCAGTAGCAGATAGGAATCAGCTGAGTGCAGACACGATGAACACAGGAGAGTTGAAGTGGTCTGGAAACCACAATCGTAGTAGACAGGAATCAGCTGAAGCTGAATACACGAGGAAACACAGGAACACCTTCAGAGGCTCATGGGGAATGAGACTCCAAGATCAGGCAACTAGGTAATGTCAGGCGCCGCTCGGCGGCCGCCCGCCCGTCCATACAAGAACGTCTGGTTGCCTAGCAACCAGACGCGTCATTTCCCCTTCCTCCCGGCCGGCCAGCCCAGACCCAGAAGCGTCTCCGTTGCTAGGCAACGGGACGCTACAGATATAGAGCGCTACGGCGCTGCCCTATGACTAGCGCTACGGCGCTACAGCTATTACAGCACCACTAGTGCTGAGGGCATTGGTTAGCAGCCCTATTTAAGTGCCTCTGACCTCACCTCCTGTGCCAGAGTTTCAGGTCCTTTCCTGTCCTCCAGCGTTCCAGTGTTCCTGTGTCTATCTGTTTCCTGACCCTTGCCTTCCTCCAGTTTATTGCCGTTTGCCTGTGACCATTGTGACCCGGATTGCCTTGACTACCCCTTTGGATCTCCCTTTGTACCTCGCTGTCAGAACGTTATCGACCCAGCTTGACTCACACCCCGTTTGTATTCTCCTTGTGTACCTGCATTACCCGCATCATTGCTGAACCCGCCTGTCTGATATCCCTCTCGTGCTTCGCTATCCGACTCGTGGAAGGACCGCGACCTGCGTGTTTCCTGCAGCCAAGTCCATACCTCCTTGCGGGGGTCCCTGGTGAACACCAGGGGCACGTTAGACTCCGCGCCTTCCTCCGAGTAGTGCCAACGATAGCAGGTACGCTATACTAGTCGTGACAGTAAACTCTGGCGATGACTACCGAAGGAACGGGGGAACCCTCAGCCCGGACCTTCTCATTCATTTGGCTCAGCGAGTAGAACAGCAAGAAGCAGCCCAAGCACATCTCCTACAATGTGTTCAAGGTATCGCTACACGCTTCGATGCCTTACAAGGCTCCCTGCCTGCTGCTCCTGCCATTACCACCGCCCCAGGGGCGTCCGCCAGTGTGGTTACGGTATCCACTGCAACTTCTGGCATGCGGATCCCCACACCTGAAAAATACGATGGAGATCCCAAGAAATGCAGGGGTTTCTTGAACCAGTGCTCCATCCAGTTTGAGTGCAATGCAGGAGCATTTCCTTCAGAGCGAACGAAGGTGGCGTTTATGATCTCCCTCCTGAGTGGTCAAGCACTAGCCTGGGCTTCGCCTTTGTGGGAAAATGGAGACCCTCTTCTTAATAACACCGGCTCCTTTATTGAAGCTTTCAGGAGAGTCTTCGATGACCCTGGGAGAGTAGCCTCTGCGGCCACCAGCTTGCTGAACCTGCGTCAAGGCAACTTATCTGTTGGGCAATATGCCATCCAGTTCCGGACCTTAGCGTCAGAACTGAAATGGAACAACGAGGCGTTGGTCGCAACTTTTTGGCAAGGTCTAATCGACCGTATTAAGTACGAACTAATTTCTCGGGATCTCCCCTCTGATCTTGATACCCTAATTGCGCTATGCATTAAAGTAGACCTACGTTATCAAGAACGCACCCAGGAACGTCCTATCCCTAAGCGAGTGGTTCCTCGTCTGGCTCCTCAATTTCAAAACCCAGTTTTGCCTATGGATGAACCCATGCAAGTAGGACGGTCTCGTTTATCCCCAGAAGAAAGAGAGAGGCGCTTCAGGCAGCGTCTCTGCCTTTACTGTGGCGATTCCGGACATGTTCTCAAGGTCTGTCCTAAGAAACCGGGAAACCCGTCCTCCTAAACGGTAGCAGGGAGGCCGGTTTAGGAGTATCCACATTTATCAAGGAGATCTTCAGACTTCATGGCTGCCCTAAGGAAATTATCTCTGACAGGGGAGTGCAATTCATCTCCCGGTTCTGGAGGGCTTTCTGTAAAAAACTGGGTACGGAGTTAAAATTCTCATCGGGATATCACCCCCAGACCAATGGTCAGACCGAGCGGATCAACCAGGATTTAGAGACTTTTCTCCGTTGCTTTACCGCTGATAATCAAAGCAGATGGTCGCAATTTCTTCCCTGGGCAGAATTCTCACACAATCACCATGTCCATGAATCTACCGGGTTTTCTCCATTCTTTATTGTGACCGGGATGCATCCTATTATCCCAGATCCATTTCCCAATTCTTCCTCCTCTGTTCCAGCGGTGGACTCACTTTATCGAGAATTCTCTATCATTTGGGCCACAACCAAAGCAGCTCTACAAAAGGCATCACAGCACCATAAGATCTTTGCAGATCGCCACCGTAGGGCTACTCCCCTATTGAAGGTAGGGGATCAAGTATGGCTTTCCACTAAAGACTTAAAACTCAAAGTACCATCTATGAAAATGGCTCCACGTTTTATTGGTCCTTACATCATCTCACAAGTTATTAATCCAGTGTGTGTTAAACTAAAGCTACCGGCTTCTTTACGATGTCATAATACTTTTCACGTGTCCCTACTCCGGCCATTGGTGCTTAACAGGTTCTTTGTACCTCCATCTCGACCTCCTCCGGTTCAAACCTCCTCTGGAACAGAGTTTGAGATCAGCCGGATCCTGGATGTCCGCATTCGCTACGGGCAACAACAGTTCCTTGTGCACTGGAAGGGATTTGGCCCGGAAGAAAGATCTTGGGTGGATAAACCGGACCTTCACGCTCCTCAATTACTCAAGAGATTCCTCCAAACAAGGGGAGAAGGAGGAGGGCATACTGTCAGGCGCCGCTCGGCGGCCGCCCGCCCGTCCATACAAGAACGTCTGGTTGCCTAGCAACCAGACGCGTCATTTCCCCTTCCTCCCAGCCGGCCAGCCCAGACCCAGAAGCGTCTCCGTTGCTAGGCAACGGGACGCTGCAGATATAGAGCGCTACGGCGCTGCCCTATGACTAGCGCTACGGCGCTACAGCTATTACAGCACCACTAGTGCTGAGGGCATTGGTTAGCAGCCCTATTTAAGTGCCTCTGACCTCACCTCCTGTGCCAGAGTTTCAGGTCCTTTCCTGTCCTCCAGCGTTCCAGTGTTCCTGTGTCTATCTGTTTCCTGACCCTTGCCTTCCTCCAGTTTATTGCCGTTTGCCTGTGACCATTGTGACCCGGATTGCCTTGACTACCCCTTTGGATCTCCCTTTGTACCTCGCTGTCAGAACGTTATCGACCCGGCTTGACTCACACCCCGTTTGTATTCTCCTTGTGTACCTGCATTATCCGCATCATTGCTGAACCCGCCTGTCTGATATCCCTCTCGTGCTTCGCTATCCGACTCGTTGAAGGACCGCGACCTGCGTGTTTCCTGCAGCCAAGTCCATACCTCCTTGCGGGGGTCCCTGGTGAACACCAGGGGCACGTTAGACTCCGCGCCTTCCTCCGAGTAGTGCCAACGATAGCAGGTACGCTATACTAGTCGTGACAGGTAATGATCACAGGTGGTTTAAATAGGGAGGGTTGCCTGATCATCCAATCAATTAAAAGCAACAGTTACTGAAGGTTTCATAAGGGCTGCACATGCGCAGACCCTCAGGATGGCGGACGGCCACGGTTCCTGAACACAGTAGAAATGGCACTCACAGTCCGGTGAGTGACAGTCGGTACACAGGGATAGGAGAGCCAGGGTAGTCAAACAGGCAGAGATCAGCACACAGAAAGACACTGGAGACTGGAAGAAACAGCAATCCACGAAGTACAGGAGCCAGGAACAGGTAAGTGTTGCTCTGACACTCAGCGAGTGTCAGAGTGAGGTTTTTATGCTGACAGGGATTCAAAATCCCCGCCTCTGGGTTGCGGTCATGTGACCGCCGATCCCGGAAGTGCGGCATCTGGACGGAGCGACGGGGATCAAGTAAGTCCGTTACACTGTTCACCCTCCAGCTACCTCTCTACCATACACGACCTGCGGGCCTCCGGCAGCTAAAACCATCCCGCCTAGCGGTCCATTAGACTCCGCGCCCTGGAAAGGCCAGTGCAATACCGGCTGGTAGTTGTCTCCTGTGAGACATAACATTAGCCTATCAAAATCATTAATTCCTTCAGCATCATCATAACAACCCCATTCAACATCATTAACCCCTCTATAAGCATTAACTCCTTCATTACCTTTATTAATTTAACCCCACATAATCAATGAATTACATTCCTATTCATTACCCTCTTATTGCCTCTCTTAGTAAGCAAAAGAACCCCTTCATCTTAGTTATCTTCATTAAGCTAATTAAACCCTGAACTCTTATAATCAAACTAACCCAATTAGTCTTAACAGTAACTCCATTGAATTATACCCAGTCCTTATTCCACATCCACTTCCTTGTTGCTGATCTGTTTGGAGCCTTGACAAAAACACTACATCGGGTTGCTGCTACACCCCACAGCATTATGGGGGAAGAAGGGGATCCCTACACAGAGTGAGAAGAGATAGCATTAATGAGGAGATAGGGGCAGAGCATTACAGCATGGCCTCTTCATTGATAATAAGACAAGGGGAGAGATTAAGGCAGTCGTGAACCTACCATGAAGATTCTTGTGATTCTTACTAACATCACCGCCATTTGAAAAATAAAAATATAATTTTCTTTTAAAAATCAAACAGGAAAAAAATAAAGCAAACAGAATCCAGGCAGCTTCATGCTACTGGAAAAAGTTCCTCTAAGGCCTATGGCTAATCTGCCCCTTTGTACACATTTGAATTCACTATACACTATACACACACACGCTCACGCACATACATACTGATACAGACAACGATACTATAGTTGCCAGTTCTCCCTAATTTACAGGTACAGGTAGAGGCCCAGGTTTTAGAGTTTTTTCCCTTCAAATCCCCCCCCCCCACAAATGTTTCAATATGGATCAGCTGGGTATTAAAATTTAAGGTGAGGTTATTCTGTAATTTGAGTGCAATGTTCATTTCCTATTCTCGTTATCAGATCTTAATACATTTTAAGTTTAGTAAATATGTCATGATGGGTTAGACTGTGCCATGTGTGACATGTTTAGTTACTCTTGCCTTGGTGCAAAGTGTCCCTGCAAATTTATTTAAAATGTTGACAAATATGTTACAAATTGACACTGTGGCATCTCCTTTTTTACTAAATCTGATGTATTCCCAGACTGACATTCTGCTGATGCTGTCACTGTAGCAGGAAGCTTTCAGCAGAACTGTGTTATTGTTCCATTGCAAACAGGTTAGGATCATTGAGTTATAAATGGCATGGTTTGAAATCCGAATGTTTAACTTATAAGAATGCAAAGTACAGGAATGTACAATAAAATGTGGTACGGCATCTTGCATATTAAGTAAGTAACATTAAAACATGTTTAGGGTCATTTATAAAATTACTTGACATAGCAGGTTTAGAGGGACAGGTTTTTAAAAAGGCCACAGAACCCCACAGCACCGGGTGACATTAAACATATTATGATAAAAATATGTAATTTGTTTTTTAAATATGCTTTATAGTGGCTCATTTTGATAAAGCTAAAGCTGACATGATCACATATGGATGGTAGAATTTTACATCTTCTATCACATAAGCTATATGTGTGGCAGAGTAAGGTACTCAAGCTGCTTATTTGTACATCTGCTCACAATACATTATTGTCATCGGTGTACATTGATCAGTTGCATATAAGCTGCTTATATCGTCATGAAATACTGTTTTAGCCTTTCCTGCTTCCTAGCGTCTGAGTGAATGACAAGTGTGGGGGTGTCTAGCAAAAGATAGTATATGATTAAAATAAGCAAGATGTATGCTTTATTATGGCATAGTTTCTAGGCCAATGTTATAATATGCAATATACTGTATATTAAACAGAACCTCATATGCTGGACACTGATATTACATTAAGATCGAGAGTGTTTTGCCAGTGGATCGTTGGCTATCTGCCTTGAACACTTAATGGTAGCAACATGGAATTCCACTGGCTCATGTTGCTGTTTTTAAGATGAAAACTGGGCCACTCGTTTCCCCTAGGTGAAGCCAGTAGTAATTTTCTGTTACATCCAGCTGGTTATAATGGCATACAAATGTTGTTTTCCCTATGAGAAAAGAGCAATACAGTAACTTGCATCACATTTGTTTTAAAGGTACAGGAATATTAAGCAAGTTATATTATAGTTAACTAAATTTGCCACATCACAATGCCACCATTTAAGTAGGAGTTATTTTTATTATTATAAATAGAACTTTGCTTATACTAATGGTTACATTAAGCAAAATGACCATTGTTATTGGATTTTGGGAGTCATTACTTTGTGAATTCATTCAAAAGTTTGTCTTAAAAGGACAAAAAGCAATGCAGGGTCACATGGTTACAGAAATGAAATATAAGCTCTTTCACCAGGCCATTTGTCAGTTCCCTGCAGACAAGCATTGCTGACCCTATTCACACACATCCAATAACTGCCATGATGGGACAGACAGATATTGGGACTAAGACGTGGTTGGCGGAGACCCTTTTTAGGGGGTTTACCTTGGACATCTGCGCTTGACTTGTGTGTTCTGGGGGTTGTTGCTGCCGTTACGGGTGATCCGAGCGTTCTGTTTCCCGTGAGAGTTGCTTGTTGTTTCGTTGTTTCTGCCGTGGCGCAACCTGGGGTGCCTATAGCGGGGAGAAGAAGGTGTGGGAGAGGGAGGGAGGAGAAAAAGAGGGGTTATGGGGGGTAGCAGTAGAAGCGGTATAGACAATATACTTTGGTGCAAGTGAATATAGCAGATGATTATATCTCGTTTTGCAGTTTTCAATGTTGTAGCCCTTTTGCTTTGCATCTATAGCTCTTATGCGGTGTATATTGTGCGTGGATTTTTAACCGCTGACTGCTAGTCAGGAGTTTATAGCCCTGGGATATTATGGTGGTATTGGATGTTTATAGCTCTGAGTTTATAGCTCTAAGTTTATAGCCTTGTAATTTGGGTATTTACAGAGGATCACTCCTGTTTATAGCTCAGAGAGTATCTGGTATTGGTGCTACCAAATAGCACTATTTGGGAGGCCCCTGTCATAGGGTATATTATAGGAGGTTATCCTGGGGGCTCAGAGTTGAGACTTGGTTGTTTCAAGGTGATACTTTTGAGAGTAAGTTGTTGTATAGGTTCAGGGCATAAGGGGATGATATACTAGAATCCTCTAATATATGTGTGTTGGATTAATAATGGCAATGAAGAGTGTGTGTTGCTGGGCGATGTGATGTGCGTATCTAGTTTAGATATACTGTGTTGTGGGTGGGATGTGGAGGTATCAGTATCTGCTCTTCATAGGCTGCTCTTATAAGAGGAGTTTGTATTGGTGCCTAAATAGGCTGGTGCTGGAGTGGAGCAGATGAATTGCCCTTTTCTATCTTCCAAGGAATCAGGGAGGAGATGCGGTAGCCTGGCCGAGCGGTGTTCTTGTTCGGCAGTTGGAATGCATATGCGTTCCAAATGCCACACTTATGGTGCAGTGAGTGGAAAGCACAGGCGCCAGTGCGTTCCACTGCTAGATGTTGTCAGCCGCTGTATCTCCTGCCTTCTCTCAGCGGTTGTGGTTCGGTGAGAAAGAGTTCTTATAGGGTGGTTAACAGCTTGCAGAATCTTTTGGTCCTCTACTTTGAGTTCTGCCTTCTATTACCAACGCGTTTCGTCCGTGGACTTCGTCAGGGATATGGTGGCTTTGTAAGTCTACTGATCCTTTTATTCCAGAGTTCTGGTGATCCATCCAATCGGGAAGCTGGAGGGGAGGGGAATAGGGAATGGGCAGGAGATGGGGTGGGATTGGAATCATTTTATTTATATTTGTATAGTTTTTGATAGTGGATATTATTAGGGATATTATTCTGGATTGATGTTGATAGTGCGTGGTGCTTATGAGGGAATTTGTTTTTTGCGAGGAGACACTGGTGGGGCATAAATTGACTATGTTTGGGATGTTTTACGTGTGCTATTGAGGGTGATGATACAGAATGGTTTTATTAGGGCAATCACCGCGGATAGGGTGAGTGTCAGTGGGGGATGGGGGGGTTTAATATGCTGCGAGATTGGAGATGGTTATAAGGATTGTGTTCATGGCGCTATTCCTTGGATGGGTGGGTACGAAGTATGTCTATATTGGAAACTTTTTGGGAGTAGGTGCTGAGAGATCGTGTGATTGTCCTGGGGTGGGGTGGCTGAGGTTCAGAGGAAAAATTTATGCTGCATCTTAACCTATGGGGGGGTGACAAAAAGGGATGGGCTGGCTAGTCAATGGTGACAGTGCGTGGTGTGTACGGGGGGATTTATTTTTAGCGAGGGGACATTGGTGGGGCTTGGTGCATAAATTTAATATATTGGGGATGTTTTGCATAATGCTCTTGAGGATAATGCACAGCTCGCTTTAATATGGAGATATGCCGCAGATAGGGTGCTTGACAATGGGGGATATGGGGCGGGGGTTTGATGTGCTGCGATTTTTGGGATGGTGATATGGATATGGATAGTGGTAGTGACCACTGATAGTGGTCATGGCGTAGTTCCTTGGATGGGTGGGTACAGATGTGTCCATCTTAGAAACTGATATTGTGATTAATGCTAAGAAATATGATGATTCTCCTGGGGAGGGGGGGGCTGCTGTTATGAGGATTTAATTCTATGGCTGTGAATGTAAGTCCTGTGGGGTCTTGATTATGTTTCGACCTGAAACACTGTGGTTCTGTACTCCTTTTCTTATGTTTTCTTATATGTTCCTGGATTCTTGTCTTCAGGTCCCTAATTGTTCTTCCTATGTATTGTAGTCCGCTGGGGCATTCAAGGAGATAGATGATTCCTGTGGAATCGCAGGTCATTTTCTCTTCAATTTATGTGCGCTTCCGTTTGAATTGGGGCTGAAGTTGCTGGTTGGTTTGGTGGAGCTGTGTTTGGTTGTTCTGCATGCCATGCATCTGTTGCAATGGTAGAATCCCCTTTTACCTTCTTTTATCCAGGTTTCCTTGTTCTTTTTTTCGTTTTTGGGGATGAAGCTGGCCGTTACCATGTTTTTCAGGTTCCTTGCATTCCTGTTTACTATTCATGGTTTTGGTGGTATATATTCTCCTTATTGTTCGTCCTGGAGTAGGATGTGCCAGTGTTTTCTTAGGATGTTTTCCAATTTCCTGTGATGGCTGTGTTACGAGCCGCGGCGGTGCCCAGCCGCCGCGACTCACTCACCCGCGTCCCGGCCGTCGCCATGGCGACCGGGACGTCATTTCCGGCCATAACCCGACCGTTGCCGGGGCAACCAGCAGAAGCTTCAGAGCTGCGTCCCGGCAATAGGAGGAAGCCGGGCGCAGCGTTCTATAGCCTGTGGGCTAATTAATATGGGCAGATTATAGGAGGCAATTACAGGCATTAGCCTGCAACTGTGCAGGCCAGGGGCAAGCCCTGATTGGCTCTATTAGTGACTGCTCTATTACCTGCAGGAGTGTGTTCAACCTGTGATTGGTTCAGCTGGGTATTTAAGGCAATGAGGTCTGCTGCCTCATTGCTGGTTATAGCTTCTGTGATCCAGTCTGCTGACCTGCTTTGTTCCTGTTCCTGTGTCCTGATATCTACGTTTGACTCCCCGTGTATGACCCCTGGCTTTGTATTGGACTTCGCTCGTGTTTCCTGTGACCATGATCCTCGGCTTGTTTACCCGTTCTGCTACTTTGCCTGTGACCTCTGACCTCAGCTTGTTCATCGATGCTGATACCTGCTGCCGGCCTTTGACCTCTGCGTGGACCTGACTCTTCATGCCTGGGTTCTCCCCAGCCGGTACACACTTCACGACCCTCTGTCAGTCTGCAGCCCAGTCTGTCCCCACCATCAGGGGCTCCAGTGAACACCTGACTGGCAGAGTAGACTCCGGGTTGTGTTGTGCCGGCTGGAGGGGTTCCTAACATTATAACCGGCCCACTCACGGAGACAAGGTCAGAATGGATGCAAGTGGATCCACACCGTCTCCGGCACAAACCCTAGCAGGCCATGTTGAGTCCTTGTATCAGAGGATGCAGGGATTGGCTGAGCGTATGTCTGTTCAAGAAGAAGCCACAAAAGCTTCACAACCTACTCTAGATCCCATCTGTGAGCCCAAAATGAATTTACCGGATCGGTTCTCCGGAAATAGAACCCTGTTTCGGAATTTCAGGGAGAGCTGCAAGCTCTATTTTCGGATGAGACCCCGCTCCTCCGGTTCAGAGCAGTTGGGATTACTATTTCCCTTCTACAAGGTGACCCCCAGTCCTGGGCGTTTTCTTTGCCACAGACCAGTCCTGCCACGCAGTCCGTAGACTCGTTCTTTGAGGCATTGGGTCTACTGTATGATGACCCGGATCGAGTGGCCTCCGCGGAAGCTCATCTACGGTCTTTGAATCAAGGCCGACGGTCGGCAGAAGAATATTGCGCTGAGTTCCGTAGATGGTCACCTGATAGTGGATGGAACGACCCTGCCTTACGTAGTCAGTTCCGTGTCGGCCTATCCGAACAGATTAAAGATTCTTTGGTGCAATACCCGTCTCCTAGCTCTCTGGAGGATCTGATGCACCTCTCCATTAAAATTGACAGGAGATATAAGGAGCGGAAAACTGAAAAGGAAACAGCATCACCTCCATCCACCTTCATTCCTATCTCCCAGGTTGGTGAGGAACCAATGCAATTGGGAGCATATCGTCTTTCCTCTGAAGAAAGAGACAGGAGACGGTCACAAGGCTTATGTTTGTATTGTGGCACAAGGGGCCATTTCTCCCGTTCTTGCCCAAACAAGTCGGGACGAGCATGCCTTGGGAACGAGGAGAAAGTTCACTTAGGTCTGCAGATCGTTTCCCCGAAAAATGCACTATTGGTCCCTGCACAGCTCACGTTCAGTGCTCGTTCTACGAAACTATCAGCCTTCATTGACAGTGGAGCTGCTGGCAACTTCCTTGACATCGAGTTTGCCCGCTCTGCTGGGATTCCGCGGATTAAACTCCAATCTGCCATTACGGTATGTGGCTTAGATGGTAGTCCGTTGCCAGGCGGCAAGATTACTTGGGAGACCCCACCACTACAGTTGAACATTGGCGCTCTCCATTCGGAATCCATAGTCTTACGTCTTATCGAATGTCCGTCGGTTCCTTTAATTCTGGGCCATCCTTGGCTATCCTGCCATAACCCCGTCATGGATTGGACAAAAGGAGAAATTGTCCAGTGGAGCCCCCATTGTACACAGTCTTGCTTGACACTAACTCTACGTATTATTCAGTCTATTCCGGAGCAGCTCCCTTCTCAGTATCATGACTACTGGGATGTTTTCTCCAAAAAGGCTGCTGACACACTACCACCGCACCGAAATTTCGACTGTGCCATTGAGCTCATTCCGGGCTCTTAATTACCCAAGGGACGCTTGTATCCTCTCTCCGGTCCAGAGACCAAATCCATGCAGGAGTATATTGACGAAAACTTGGAGAAGGGCTTCATCAGGCCATCCAAGTCCCCAGTAGGAGCAGGGTGTTTCTTTGTACCCAAGTAGGACGGTGGACTCAGACCCTGTATCGACTATCGAGGGCTGAACCTTATTACGGTTAAGAACACCTACCCCCTTCCCCTCATCTCCGTTCTTTTTGATCAATTAAGAGGAGCCACTATCTTCACAAAAATTGATCTTCGTGGAGCCTATAATCTCATACGTATTAGAGCAGGTGATGAGTGGAAGACGGCGTTCAACACGCTCTCGGGCCATTACGAATACCTGGTCATGCCATTTGGCCTGAGTAATGCTCCTGCCGTATTTCAGGATTTGATTAATGAGGTGTTACGTGAGTTCCTGGGACACTTTGTTGTTGTTTACCTTGATGACATCCTCATATATTCAAAATCGTTGTCTGCGCACCAGGGTCATGTCAGACAAATCCTACAGAAATTACGGGAACATCACCTCTACGCGAAACTCGAGAAATGCGAGTTCGAGGTCCAGAAGGTATCCTTCCTCGATTATCTAATCTCCTCAGAAGGTTTCTCCATGGACCCAACCAAGGTCCAAGCAATTCTGGATTGGATTCAACCGAATAACCTCAAGGCGGTCCAGAGATTCCTGGGATTCGCCAATTACTACAGGAGGTTTATTGGCGGCTTTGCTGATATCGTGGCTCCTATTGTCACCTTGACCCGCAAAGGAGGTGATCCAACTGTTTGGTCACAACAGGCAATAAATGCATTCAAAACCCTGAAGAAAGCTTTTGTGTCTGCTCAGGTTCTCAGACATCCGGATCCTAGGGTACCGTTTGTTCTTGAGGTAGATGCTTCTGACGTCGGTGCTGGGGCTGTCTTGTCACAAAAAGACCCCCAGACCCACCGCTTACATCCATGTGCCTTTTTTTCCCGTCAGTTCTCATCAGCGGAAACCAACTATGACGTGGGAAACCGAGAATTGCTGGCAATTAAATGGGCCTTTGAGGAATGGCGACACTGGTTGGAAGGCGCTGCACACCAGATCTCCGTTATAACGGATCATAAGAACTTACAGTATATACAGTCAGCCAAACGTCTGAACCCCCGACAGGCTCGGTGGTCGCTGTTCTTCACTCGGTTCAACTTTATTATCACCTATCGTCCTGGTTCCAAAAATATTCAAGCGGACGCCCTGTCTAGAAGTTTCCTGGCACATCATGCTCCGGTCACCTGCTCAGAGCCTATTGTTCCTGTGTCTATGATTCATGCCGGATTAACCCAAGATTTGAGCTGTACCTTACAAAGGTTCCAGAGGTTGGCTCCTGATAACACTCCGGTAGGATGTTTGTTTGTCCCAGTTCATCTAAGGAAGACAGTCCTTGCTGAGGCACACAACAGTCGGACTGCTGGGCATCCTGGAGTCTACAAAACACTGGAAATCCTTTCCCGTACTGTATGGTGGCCGTCTCTGTCTGCTGATGTCAAGAGTCACGTCAGGTCCTGTGAAGTTTGTGCCAGGAACAAAGTTCCCAGGACTCGCCCAGTAGGTCAGTTAGTTCCGTTGGCCGCCCCTGCTAAACCTTGGACACATCTGTCCATGGACTTTATAGTCGATCTGCCACCCTCTGCGGGACACAATACCATTTGGGTCGTGGTAGACCGGTTCAGCAAGATGGCGCATTTCATTCCACTCACTAGGCTTCCTACTGCTCGAGATTTGGCAGTCTTGTTCATTCAACACATTTTCCGCCTCCATGGACTCCCTACAGACATCGTCTCCAATCGGGGTTCCCAGTTCATAGCGCAGTTCTGGAGATCATTCTGTACCCTCCTGGGAATCAAGGTCAGTTTATCATCTGCATACCACCCTCAGTCAAATGGGCAGACTGAAAGGGTTAACCAGTCCTTGGAGAAGTTCTTGCGATGCTACATATCGGAGTTCCATGACAACTGGTCCTCCTTGTTGCCCTGGGCAGAATTTGCCTGTAACAACTCCTGTCACTCATCCACCAAAACCTCTCCGTTCTTTTGCAATTATGGTTTCCACCCCAGATCTAACTCTTTGTATTCACTCCAGTCCGTTGGTATCCAGGAGATCCGTTCCACTGCCAGGGATCTCAGAGTTGTCTGGAAGAAAGTACATTCATCGTTAAAACAAACCTCACTTGTTGCAAAAAAAAAAATCGGACCGACACCGTATCCCCTGCTCCCTTAAGGTTGGCCAGAAAGTCTGGCTGTCTACAAAAAATATCAGGCTCAGACAACCTTGCAAGAAATTGGGCCCTAAGTTCATCGGGCCGTTTCTTATCATCAAGCAGGTGAACTCCGTCGCATTTAGGTTAAAAATTCCAGGCTCGTTAAGAATTCCAAACACCTTTCATTGTTCCCTATTGAAGCCAGTGCTTTATCCTGGTCAAGCCCAGTCTTCAAGTGTGCCTGGGAGAGGTTCCAGTGGGCCACAAAAATTCGTGATTCAAAAGGTCCTTGATTCTAAAAAAGTTCAAGGACAGGTGCATTTCCTTGTACAATGGAGGAATCGCGGATTGGAAGAGCGATCTTGGGTTCCGCAGAGACAACTCCATGCCCCAAAGAAACTGAAGGAGTTCTTCAAAAAATTCCCTAGAAAACCGGGATGTCGGGGTCCCTCGACCCCTCCTCAAGCGGGGGGTACTGTTACGAGCCGCGGCGGTGCCCAGCCGCCGCGACTCACTCACCCGCGTCCCGGCCATTGCCATGGCGACCGGGACGTCATTTCCGGCCATAACCCGGCCGTTGCCGGGGCAACCAGCAGAAGCTTCAGAGCTGCGTCCCGGCAATAGGAGGAAGCCGGGCGCAGCGTTCTATAGCCTGTGGGCTAATTAATATGGGCAGATTATAGGAGGCAATTACAGGCATTAGCCTGCAACTGTGCAGGCCAGGGGCAAGCCCTGATTGGCTCTATTAGTGACTGCTCTATTACCTGCAGGAGTGTGTTCAACCTGTGATTGGTTCAGCTGGGTATTTAAGGCAATGAGGTCTGCTGCCTCATTGCCGGTTATAGCTTCTGTGCTCCAGTCTGCTGACCTGCTTTGTTCCTGTTCCTGTGTCCTGATATCTACGTTTGACTCCCCGTGTATGACCCCTGGCTTTGTATTGGACTTCGCTCGTGTTTCCTGTGACCCTGATCCTCGGCTTGTTTACCCGTTCTGCTACTTTGCCTGTGACCTCTGACCTCAGCTTGTTCATCGATGCTGATACCTGCTACCGGCCTTTGACCTCTGCGTGGACCTGACTCTTCATGCCTGGGTTCTCCCCAGCCGGTACACACTTCACGACCCTCTGTCAGTCTGCAGCCCAGTCTGTCCCCACCATCAGGGGCTCCAGTGAACACCTGACTGGCAGAGTAGACTCCGGGTTGTGTTGTGCCGGCTGGAGGGGTTCCTAACAGGCTGTGGTAGTTCCTGATGAAAAGGGGTGTGTTTTCTTTTTTCATTTCTTTGGGTTTGTAGAAGAGAAGTTCTTCTCTTTCCAGGTTTTCTGTTTTTTCCAGTTCTTTGTTTAGGTGTTCTTGGTCATAATTTCTTTTTATAAATTTCTGTTTCATTTTTTCAGCCTGTTCTTTGAAGGTGCTCATGCAGGAGCAATTTCTTCTGATTCTTCTGAATTGTCCTCCTGGAAATGTTTTTGAGCCATGTCTTATGGTGGTTGCTATTTGCTGGGATGTAACTGTTGTAGTCAACTGGCTTCATGTAGGTTTTGGTTTGGATACGGTTGTTTTCTATGTAGATTGTGAGGTCCAGGAATTCTACTTGATTCTTGCTTATGTTTGAGGTAAATTTTAGGTTCAGGTTGTTGGTGTTGATATAGTTGAAGAAGGAGGAGAGGTCTTTGTCGTTTCCTTTCCATATGAAGAAGATGTCATCTATATATCTTGATCATGTTGCTATGTTGGTGTGGGGGGGGGTTGTTGTTCCAGATTATGTCGTCTTCCCACTTTGCCATGTAGATGTTCGCGTAGCTTGGTGCGAATTTTGTCCCCATTGCGATTCCAGTTGTCTGTTTGTAGTAGTCACCTTCAAACCAGAAATAGTTGTGGTCAAGGATGAAGGATACAGCTTCTAGGATGAAATCTGTTTGTTTGATTGGTTGAAACGTTAGGGTTTTCTTCTAGATAGTGTTTGCTGTGTTCGCAGCCTTTCTTGTGGTCGATGATGGTGTAGAGGGAGGTCACATCGCAGGTGACTAGGGTGTAGTTCTATTTCCAATTGATTTCGTGTAGAATCTTCAGGATCCGTGTCGTGTCTTTGAGGTGGCTTTTTTGTGCGCTTACCAGAGGTTGTAGGAATTGGTCAATGTACTCTGATAGGTTGCTGGTAAGTGATTCAATCCCAGATGGTTTCTCAATATTTTTGTGGATCTTCGGTAGGTAGTAGAACAATGGGATCCTTGGGTGTGGTTTGAAGATGTAGGCGTGTTCCTTCTTGTTCAATATTCCTTCCTTTAAGCCCTTGTTCAGTAGTTTCTGCAGCTCTTTTTGGTATTTGCTTGTGGGGTCAGATTGCAGTAGGTTGTATGTGGTCTTGTCATTGAGGAGCCTCTTTGCTTCTTCTAGGTAGTCTGTTTTGTTCAGGATGACTATTCCTCCTCCTTTGTCGGCTAGTTTCAGGACAATGTCTATGTTTCTCTTAAGATCTTTGAGAGCTTGTTTTTCCTGTGGGGAAAGGTTAGGAGATCTTACCTTTTTGTCTTTTAGTTGCTGAGGTCTTTTTCAACTAGGGCTTCGAAGGTTTTTATGTACGCCCCTTTCATGTGTTGCGGAAAGAAGTTAGACTTGGTGTTAAGGTTTGTGTGGACGTATGAGGGGTCTTCTTTGGTGTTGTCGTTTAGTTCCTCTTTTCTTTCCTCAACGCATTTTTTGAAGAATTTCTTCAGGCAGAGTTTCCTCGTGAATTTCTTCTCCCTTCTTCTCCCCGCTATAGGCACCCCAGGTTGCGCCATGGCAGAAACAACGAAACAACAAGATATTGGGACTAGATCTGGTTGGAGTGACTATTACCTTTTCTTTTTAGGTTGTCATTAGTGTTCCCATATTCATTCCTCTGTAAACGGGGAGGTTGCTCTGCAGTATGTGGTGTCTTTTTTTCACAAATTGAGAAACTGGCAATAAAAAGAATCAGATTCATCCCATTAGTGACCCTGGCCCCTCCCCCACACATATACTACTATTGTCTATATAAAATATTCAACCATACACAGTACCACTGAACCAGGATTTCACATCCCCGATTGATTATATTCAGCTTCAAATATGTGAGAGATATTGAGATTCGGGTGATGCACCCAAAACACTGAGTAATATATATACCCAGAGTAAAGAACAAGTCATACATGTTGCACTCTGTGAATTTCTTATATCATCAAAGAAAAACTTGTCCTTTATTACAAATTCATTAAAAGAAGAAGAAAAGGATTCCCATTTGGTCCTAAATAATCACTAGTAGCAAAACAATTAAAAACTAACAAGTGCTGGGAAAATAGTGAAAAATAAAAACTGTTAGTTAAAATGGCATATCATAAACCAAACCATGCCTCACTATGCTGTACATTATATTAATAGTATCTTATATTATTACTTTATATTGCTGTGTATTGCTTGCTGTCACATAAAATAATGATATTTCAACCACCTGAATCAGTTCAAGTTGGTGAGAGTTACTGGCGTTTTATAATAAAGATCATCCAATAGTGAAAAACTATACTCTGTATTATATATAGGGATAGAGTTAATTGTCTTAGCATGGATTGAATAGTTCTCACAGTAAACTGTCATCTAAATTATTGGCTCTACATGTTCCCACTATTTATTTCAAATGTAATAAGGTAATTCCCTTAGGGACAGTTATTGTATTGTTTGTTTTTCAGCTTTTTAGCTGTCCAATAATTAGTGATTGTTAGCATGAAAATTATCATGCCTAAAGTACAGCTGCAGCCATTGTCAATGTATAACCAAAAGGCTGTTATACAACATTCTCAGCAGCCATAGGAATTAGACACCTCAAGGGGATTGTATATTTCCCCCATAGCAGTGTGCAGTAAATCTTGACTATCTATTTGACTATTCATCTACACCTAGGAGGAAATATGACATTATACACAATTCAGTTCATATTGTCACGGTTCAAAAATGGATCCCTCGGTTTGCCTAGATTGCACTACTCAAGTAAGGCGCGGAGTCTAACGGGGAGACGGTATTTACCAGGAACCGTCGCAAGGCGGTTTGGCCTTTGCTGTGTCAATCCCGCAGGTCGCGGCCCTTACTAGGAGAACCAGACGAAACTCCTTAGGAGAATATGCAAAGATGGTCAGCAATGGCGATCAACACGAGCAGAAGAGTAGTAGTAGAGGTTACCACAGAAGTGGCGGTGAAGTACTTTGTAGAGTGTTAGTTCTGCAAACAACAGGTTACCACTGAAATGGTGGCAAGTGCACTGTGGAGTGTTAGTGCTGTAATCAGCAGGTTACCACTGGAATGGCGGTGAAATTCTCTGTAGAGTGTTAGCTCTGTGAACAACAGGTTACCACTAGAATGGCGGCAAGTACGCTGTGAGGTATCAGCTCTGTGGTCTGCAGGTTATCCCTGGAATGACGGTGAAATATTCTGTATGGAGTCAGCTCTGCGAACAACAGATTAACACTGGAGTGGCGGTGAAATTTTGTGTAGAGTGTCAGCTCTGCGAACAACGGATTACCACTGGAGTGGTGGTGAAATATTCTGTAGAGAGTCAGCTCTGCGGGACAACAGGAGCCACTGGAATGGCAGCAAGTACACTATGGAGTGTCAGCTCTGTCGTCAGCAGGAGAAAAGAAGTCATGTCTAGCACCTTGGAGGTAACTAAAAGAACATGCACCAAACATCAGGAGGAGGTGCCTTTTGAAGTTTGGAGCCAAAAACATTAGCCAATGGGAATGGAGCAGAGGGAATGAATAGATCAATGAAGATGGCGGCGGCCGGAACAAAGTGAGCAGTAGGAGGGACCAGGTAAGAGCGCCGGGGATCGGATGTGCAGCCCGATCGCCCGGGGTGTGACACATATATTTATGAGGATGTAATCCTATCTGTACATTAGAGAGGATGTAAAATTATGCCTCATATTGTTTATATCGTCTGATAAACAATCTGTACATATGAGGAGGAATGGCTTTGGATACAGTCTTATATATATACATATATACATAAGAGGAAGTTAAATTGTACCAAGACTTGCTTATTTTACTTATCTGACAATTTATTTTGGTTAAGAGGAGTTACATTTTTATATATAATCTTATCTGTATACCTAAGATGAGGTTAGATTACTCAATCGTTGTTTACACTATTCAGATCTTGTTTGTGTATAGAATGCAACAATTGCTGTTGAGCAAAATGAATCACAATTAACCTGATATGGGTATAAACTGATAAGGAGATTCAGTTCATATGAAGATGTGTGTGCATTCGATCCGGGCCGCCAGTTAAATTTTTGCTGCCCCCCTCCATAAATGGGTACGGAAAAGGCTGTCTGCCACCGCGCAGCAACGGTGCTGCTAAAGGGGGCGTAGTCAAAACATCGGGGCATGGCTAACATTGGACGTTGCTGCACCTCTTTGACATATTGTGTATTAAAATGGTGTTGCTCTCACCTACCTGTTATTGCAGCTTTCACAACTTGGCACTGAATTCTTGTATGCATCCTGGAATGTTGGGACCTGTTTGGAAAATGTATAGGTACATGAAATATTGAAAACCGAGCAATAAGTGAACACAGTACATAACACAGATGACGCAGCATACATTATAATAAAACATTACATTTATCATGCCCTCCCCAGCCACATTATGCCACCCCCCCAGCCTCATCACAGCACTGCCCAGGCACATCAGGCCACCCCCAGTCATATCATGCCACCATCCTAGCCACTTCACACCACCCCAGTCACATCACACCATCCTTCCTCATATCACACCACCCCCCCAGCCACATCACACCAACTGTCAGCCACATCACTCCACCCCCCACCCACATCATGCCATATCACACTACACCCCAGGCACATCATGCCACATCCAGCCACCTCCTAGACACATCATGCCCCCCCAGACACATCATGCCATCCCACAGCCACATCATGCCATCCCTCAGCCACAACACGCCATTCTACAGCCACCCCCTAAACACATCACATCATATCACATCACCTCCGCAAACAAATGTCATCACCCCCCCAGACACATCATGTAACACCCCCAGGCATATTATAACCCTTCCACAGACACATTATGAAACCCTTCCCCACCAGCCCAGCATACTTACCTGTACTGTGCTGGTGCAGAGTGGAAACATCCTGCAGAGTGAGCAAGGAAGCTCTTAGTTTTGTGAGATTTCATAATCCTAGAGCTCCTAAGTTTACACTCTATAGGCTATGTGGTGAGCGGGAGCAGCTGACAGCCCCCCCCCCCACAAAGTGTGTGCCGCGGCTCCCAGGGGTGCTGCCACCGGATTACCGGATTACCGTGACCAGGAAGAAAAGAGAAAAAAAACTTAACAATCCGGCGGCACCTGGGACCCAGCATCCTCCTCCCTCCTCGCTTCTTACTGAATGTCGGGCATGACGTCATCATACTCATTGAGAAGCGGCAGGAGAGAGGAGGATGCTGGGTCCCAGGCACCGACGCATTTATAAGAAGACAGAAGAGAAGACAGAAGAAATAGAGGAAAGAAGGTAAGTAAAGAAAGTGGAGGGGTAATGGTGATAAGAAACAGCAAAGGAGTGGTAAAGGAATAAAGGAGGGGACAGATTGAGGATGAAGAGAGGCAAAGTGAGGATGTAGAGGGGCAGAGTGAGGATGAAGAGGGGCAGAGTGAGGATGAAGAGGGGCAGAGTGAGGATGAAGATGGCCAGAGTGTGGATGAAGGAGAGCACAGAATGTGAAGGAGGGCACAGAGTGTTTGGATGAAGGAGGGCACATAGTGTGTGGATGAAGGAGTGCACAGAGTGTGTGGATGAACGGGCACAGTGTGATCTTGAAGGAGCACAGTGTGATGATTTTTGTACGATTTTTTTTTTTTTTATTTTGTTTGATTTTATTCCTTAGTATTAGCTATAAATTATTCTTTGACAGAAATATAATTGAAAAAAAAATCTATAAAAATATTCTTTTCCCTTGGATTTATGTCTATTATTTTTGCAAATAGCTTACTAAGTGTTTCTGTCCTGACCTAAATACTTATTACATTATTTTGACCCAACTACTTATAAAACGGTACTGCTCGGGAATTATTTTGAAGGGGTGTCTTGAAAAAATTATGGAGATTCTAAGGGTGCCGCGAGTTGAAATAGTTTGGGAACCACTGCCCTAACCAATCTCATACACCCCCCCCCACACCAGTCACGCATCCCCCGATGGTAAAAAAAAAGTGTACTAAAAAAATATCTGGCTGCTTCAGGTGAAGGCCAGGCCCTCCAGGCATTCCAGGGACCCGGTAATCTGTACCCCCCTCAGTCCCCCTGCTTACCTATGCAGGAAAGACTGGTGGAATGGACTGTGCTCTGTGATCTGCCACACTGTTTTTCAGGTGGTAAGCAGCAACCCAAACAAGAATTATTTTCATCATTGAGTGCACACACATCCTCTTCCTCATGTAAACTATTTTTACTAATCTCCATATCCGTTTATACCCATATTGGGTTAATCTTTAAATATTTTGCTCAACATCAATTGTTGCATAATATATACACACAAGATCCTTGATTGGTGACATATTGATGTATGTGTTGAATGATTTTCTTCATTTATGATAACAAGGACACTAAGCTATTGTGGAATCGCTACACTTATTAACGAGGTTCCTTATTCTAACTGTGTAGAATGCATTTTATTACATGCATCCTTAAGCTTTTATACTGCAATCCTATAAATTAAAATGATGCCGATTATTGTTCGTAACAGCATATGCAACGAGGAGTAAAATTTAAGAATGTTAGCAAATGACTCTTACAAGCTTTTGAACATAGTTTTGAAATGTGTGGTCACAAAGGTATATTATTGTTTTATTATTTTTTAAAATATCATTCTGGATTTTTATGACTATGCTGTGTTTTGCGTTTTGAGGACCATACACAACATCTCCTAAACTCCATGCTTTTACGCAAATCATTCAATGCGTAAGGAAAGAATAAGTTTTTATTGAATCAAAAGAAATCTTTATTGAAACTACACTCCCATGCTGAATGGTTTCTGTGCTGCCTACGTCTTGCAGCTAAAGATTGACATTGCTTATCTGATAATTTGCTGGAAGGTAAAAATGTTTCCGTTTTTACCGTTTTCCATCACCACTCAAACTTCCCCATCAGAGAAAGTGTTAAACACTAATTCCTTAGTGGCCAGGATAAAATACGCTTTATGCCACAGAATTTTTTGGAGTATATACAGCTTCTGAACTAATTATTGCACATTACACAGGATACCTTTTTCCTCTGATTGAAGGGACTATTCTATACAAATGTTCCAAATGAAATCTCTGGAGGTGTGCGTGTTTCACAGCACAACTATTGTTTCATTCTGTTATCTGAATGAATGTATATATATATATATATATATATATATATATATATATATATATACATACACACACACACACATGTATATACATATCTCTCTCTCTCTCTCTAAATATATATATATATATATGTGTGTGTATATATATATATATATATATATATATATATATACTAGTTAACCCATGCATGATACTCATGCATTCTAGTCAAATCAAGCTACTTAAGGTGTTAAAAAGGTTCTTGTCATGCATTTGGGCCATAGCCCAGGCCTCCTCAGGGGAAGAGCGTTACTTCCCGACGCAAGCGCCCTTTTTTAACGTGGTTTTGTCCACATGTCACCACCTCATCATTTTTCTCCATCACCTCATCCTTCATCTTTATCGCCACATCTATCCAGATGTCTATCCAGACACAGGGATCTCTCTCAGTGGTCCTGAGTATCACTCTCCTCTCGCTCTGTCACCCCCAGCAACCACCAACCACTCCCAACTGTCACCCCCGGCAACCACCAACCACTCCCAACTGTCACTTCTCCTTCAAGAAATATATATATATTTTTTTTAAATCTTTATAAACACTTTTAACAATTAACAAATTAAATTAACAAATTAAATACATCTTAGTATACCAAATTTCAGCCCTTTCTGAGTTTTTTTTTCCACACACACACACACTAAGAATTTAGTAGGTCAGTGTATAACTCGGCCCAGCAGGTGGTGCTGCAGCAAATTTCAGCCCTTTCTGAGTTTTTTTCCCATACACACTAAGAATTTAGTAGGTCAGTGTATAACTTCACCCAGCAGGTGGCGCTGCAGCTTGGTTTTTTTTTTCCACACACAGACACACGCCACTAGGTGTCACGGGCACTAGGAGTTCTGCCCAGGATTCACCAGTTGATAATGCTTACCAGAGGGGCGGGGTTTACACAGCGGTCCTCTGGGCAGTAGGGTGAATAGTAGGAACGTATATAACAGCAGATGGAGAGAGAATGCCAATGGAATAGATGAGAGTCAGTGACTTGCAGCTATACTGGTGGGAGAGTCAGCGACTTTTAGCTGTACTGGTAGGAGAGTAGAGTGGACGTGAACAGGTGAAGGAAGGTAACGGGAGAGTCAGTGGTCTGCGGATAGCAAGTTGTACCACTGCTGTGAAGGGAAGACTTGTCCAGGTGCAGGTAGGTAGCGGGAGCTGTCAGTGGTCTGCGTATAGCAAGTTGTACCACTGCTGTGAAGGGAAGACTTGTCCAGGTGTAGGTAGGTAGCGGGAGAGTCAGTGGTCTGCGCATAGCAAGTTGTACCACTGCTGTGATGAGGTGAGGACTTGTCCAGGTGCGGATAAGTGGAGGAGTGATAAGAGTCTATAACTGTATAAATACAATTGGAGACCAGAGGAGCTAGTTCCAAACAGATATGCAGCATCACAGCTAATAGTCTATAGCGAGTATGTATACCGCTGCTGAGTAGAGAGGCTTGTCCAAAGTGGATATGCAGGATAACAACTGATAGTCAATAACAAGTATGCATATCGCTGCTGAGTAGAGAAGCTTGTTCAAACAGATATGCAGCGCACGGCTAATAGTCTATAGCGGGTATGGATACCGCTGCTGAGTAGAGAAGCTTGTCCAAAGCGGATATGCAGGATAACAGCTGATAGCCAATAACAAGTATGCATACCACTGCTGAGTAGAGAAGCTTGTCCCACGAGGATATGCAGGCACAGCAGGAGATCTGAGAGACTGTAGCGGGTATGGGAACCGCAGGTGAGCAGAGCAGATAATCCAGCAGACAGCTGAAGACACGAGCAGGACACAGGGGTCAGTAGCGGGTATGGGAACCGCCGATGAGCAGAGCAGGTAATCCAGCAGGAAACTGAAGATACGAGCAGGACACAGGAGACACCTTCAGAGACTCACAGGGAATGAGACTCACAGGGAATGAGACTCACAGGGAATGAGACTCAAGATCAGGCAACGATACCATGGCCACAGGTGCCTTAAATAGGGTGAGGTGATTGATCCACCAATTAGGTTAAAAGCAAGGTCACAAGAGTTCATGGATGCTGCGCATGCGCAGTCCATCAAGATGGCGGACGGCCGTGGCTCAGGACAGGCGCCGGCAGGAAGGATAGAGAACCCCACACCAGCACAGAGGCACTCATGGTCCGGTGAGTGACACTAGGATTTTATATAGTAGATATATATATATATATATATATATATATATATATATATATATATATATATATAGGTGATAGGTGACACACCCTTACTCATGTTGATGGGTGTACATGTAAAATCATCATGTGTGTATTCATCCGCAGTGTCTCTCAGTCTTCTTAGTCTAGGTATGTATGAACATGAATGTGATGACCACCAGGAGGGACTTGAGTACCCCCTGTAACCACACACAATAAGATTGTTCTTTTACATCAAAATTTTGAAAATATATATTTTACATAGATATACAATTAGGGAATAAATAATAATTAAAATCACTATAAAATATCACAATGTCTAACACCTTTATATAGATCATAGAATACTAAATTACTTTATAATAGCCTGAAAGTAATACTAAATTACCCTCTTTAATTAGAATAAATATTAACTAATTCATTTATAACACACTTAAAACTTCACAGTTCACAGTATTGATTCTTGCAATATACCACACAGGGCATGCTGTCATTGGTGCAATTATAATACCATTGGTAGCTACTTCTCACTTAGTTATATGTACATTTTATTTTCTTCAGATATGTATTTGAATTCCATATCACTAATGATGCAGATGATATAGTAACATAGTAACATAGTTGATGAGGTTGAAAAAAGACACCAGTCCATCAAGCTCAACCTATTTTGGATCTCCTGCGATCCCTCACTTATATTTGAAATTGATCCAGATTAAGCAACCGCCAATCTGTTTCAATCAGGAAAAATCCCTCCAGACCCAATATTGCAGTCCTATTTTTTCCCTATATCCAGAAATATCCTTCACTTTAATTAACGGTCGTATCCCTGGATACACTTTTCCGCTAAGAATTTGTCTAACCCTTTCTTAAACATATCTATTGAATCTGCCATCACAACCTTTCCTGGCAGTGAATTAAATATCTTGACTGCCCTTACTGTAAAGAACCCCTTACTTTTCTGGTTGTGAAACTTCCTCTTCTCTAACCTTAGGGGGTGACCGCATGTCCTGTAAATAGTCCTTGGGGTAAAAAGTTCCCATGAAAGTTCTCTGTATTGACCCTTAATGTATTTGGACATAGTAATTATATCTCTTCTTAGACGCCTCTTTTCTAATGTAAACATGCCTAAACTGGCTAAACTTTTCTCATAACTTAATTACTCCATACCCTTTATCAAATTTATTGCCCTTATCTGAACCCTTTTTAGTTCCAAAATTATCTTTTTTGTAGAGTGGTACCCAGAACTGCATTCCATATGCAAGATGAGGTCTTACTAACGATTTATACAGTGGCAATATTACACTGTCTTCCCATGCATCTATGCCCCTTTTTATGCATGCCAATACTTCATTTGCCCTTGCAGCTGCTGCTTGACATTGAGCACTATTGCTAAGTCTACTGTCAACGAACACTCCTAAATCCCTTTCCATTATAGATTCCCCTAAATTTATCCCATTTAATTTACAGATTGTACACTTGTTTTTGATCCCTAAATGCATAACCTTACATTTATCTATGTTAAACCTCATATTCCAATTGGTC
Source organism: Mixophyes fleayi (assembly GCF_038048845.1). NCBI lineage: Eukaryota > Metazoa > Chordata > Amphibia > Anura > Limnodynastidae > Mixophyes > Mixophyes fleayi. The sequence continues at coordinate 253,940,420 of NC_134405.1, read as the reverse complement.
GCCCAATCCTCCAGTTTATTTAAGTCCCTACATCTTGCTCTGATTTTATTACCTTACAGAGTTTAGTGTCATCTGCAAAAATGGAAACTTTGCTCTCTAAACCATCACCAAGGTGATTAATAAATATATTAAAAAGGACTGTCCCCAGCACGGAACCTTGAGGTACCCCCACTTAAAAATTTTGACCAATTAGAAAATGTTCCATTTATCACAACTCTCTGTTCCCTAGTCTCTAACCAGTTTTAGACCCAAGTACAAATGTTGTTTCCTAAACCCAGTTCCCTAATTTTGTAAACCAACCTCTTGTGTGGCACTGTATTAAAGGCCTTTGCAAAATATAAGTAGACCATATGTACTGTGCTGCCCTAGTCTAAGTTTCCAGTAACTTCCTTGTTGAAACTAATTAGATTAATTTGACATGACCTAACCCTCACAAATCCATGCTGATTCCCACTAATCTTATTGCGCACCAAGTAATCCTGAATACTATCCTTTAATGTATCTTCCAGTAGTTTCACCACTATTAATGTCAGGCTTACAGGTCTGTAATTCCCTGGTTGGGATCTTGTCCCCTTTTCAAAGGACACCACATCTGCTATTCGCCAATCCCTTGGTACTGAGCCTGATGAGATTGAATTTCATGAACATTAAGAATAGCGGTCTAGCAATTTCTGAGTTTAGCTCCATAAGAATCCTTGGGTGTATGCCATCTGGACCTGGAGCTTTATTTATCTTAAAATTCTTCAGTCGCCTTTGGACTTCTTCCTTTGTCAGCCAAGTATTAATTAATGGTACTGCATTTGTTCCTCTCTAGTAAATACTGAAGAAAAGAAAGTATTTCATACCTCTGCTTTTTCCTTAGTATCATTTATCAATTCACCCATCTCACTTCTTAGGGATCCTATATTATCGTTTTTAATCCTTTTGCCATTTATATACTTAAAAAACTTTTTGGGGTTTGTCTTACTTTCTTTTGCAACTTGCCTTTCATTTTCTAATTTAGCCAATCTAATTTCCTTTTTGCATGTTTTATTACATTCCTTGTACCTACGGAAGGACTCCTCAGACCCATCAGACTTAAACAATTTAAATGCACCTTACCTTTTTATTTAGCCACATTGGTTTAGAATAAATTATTTTACATTTATTTCCCATAGGAATGAACTTATACGTGTATGTTTCCAGCAACATTTTAAAAACAGGCCACTTTTCTTCCTTATTCTTTCTTCAAAAACTGTATCCCAGTCTATGCACTTTATAGACTGCTTTAGCATATTAAAATTTGCCTTTCTAAAGTTTAAAGTCCTAGTTGATCCCTTATACCGTTGCTTCTGGAAACTAATTTCAAATGAGACCAGATTATGATCACTGTTTCCCAAGTATTCTTTTACTTGAATATTTGATATTACGTCTATATTATTTGTTATTACTAGGTCCAGTATAGTCAGGTTCCTAGTTGGTTCCTCTACTATTTGGGACATGTAATGGTCTTTCAGCGTGCTCAGAAACCTATTTTCCCTAGCTGTACCACAAGGTCTCAGTACTCCAATCAATGTCCAGATAATTAAAATTCCCCATAAGTAAAACTTGAACTAGTTGTGTAGCCTTTTAAATTTGCTGTAGAAGTTGTGCTTCCTCACTCATACTAATATCTGGGGGTTTATAGCGTATCCCTATCAGCAACTTCTCTGAACTTTTTCTTCCACTGGATATTTCCACTCACAATGCCTCTATATTATCTCCAATATTCTCATAAATAACTTCCTGAATACTTGGTTTTAACTCTGGCTTAATATAAAGACACACTCCTCCTCCCCTTTTATTTACCTTATCCCTCCTGAAGAGAGTATAGCCTTCCAAGTTAACTACCCAGTCATGTGTATCATCCCACCAAGTCTAATACCTATAATATCATACTACTTATTCATTGCTGCCAGTTCTAACTCCCCCATTTTACCTGTCAGGCTTCTTGTATTTGCAAGCATACACTTAAGTCTATTGCCTCTCTTAAGTATTTCTTTTTGATTTTAAAAAAGACCTCTCCATATCGGCTATGCTTACGTTTCCCCCCTTGACTCTTGTTAAATTCCTCCTTACTATTCTCAATGTCCATCCCATACATACTTGCTTGCCGCCCCCCCCCCCCCAAAGCCTAATTTAAAACCTCCTCCAACCTTCTAACCATCCTCTCCCCTAGCACAGCAGCCCCCTCTTCATTCAGGTGCTATCCATCTCGACAAAAAAGATGGCAACTGACCGAGAAATCAGCCCAGTGCTCTAAGAATCCCTCCTTCCTACACCAATCTTTAAGCCACGCATTAACCTCTCCAATCTCCCGCTGCCTCCCTGGACTAGCGCGTGGCACAGGTAGTTTTTCCGAAAATTCTACCTTGGATGTCCTTGCCTTAAGTTTGTGACCTATGTCCCTGAAATCATACTTTAGGACACCCTATCTTCCTCTATATCGGTCATTGGTGCCAACATGCACCAAAACCGTCGGGTCATTCCCAGCCCTTCCCAACAATCTGTCCACCAATATGCCGAGCCTCAGCACCCAGGAGACAACACAATGTTCGGGCATGCACGGTCCCGGTAACATATTGCCCTATCTACCTTCCTAATAATTGAATCCCCTACCACCACAATCTGCCTGGGTCCCTGAGTAACTTTGGTCCCCTCTATGCTGGAGAGACCGTTCCCCTGGTTGCTAGAGGAAGCAATCTCAACCAACTCTACCAATTCAGAACTGTCCTCCACAGTATCTTCATCCAATCTGGCAAATCTGCTGAATGCTTAGCTCAGAACTGGTCTGCCTCTTCCTTCCTTTGCTACCCCAGTAACTGTTACCCAGCTGCCTACCTGTGCATCCTCCTCTGTCTTTGCTCCACCCTGCTTAGCTAACGCATCAACGTTGAGCTGTAAACTATGCTCCAGGTTGGCAGTCTCTCTCAGTATTGCTCACATTTCACACAGAGGTATAAACCTTGGAACAATTGCTCCAAGTGTGCATACATATGACAAAATATGCATTGAGTGAGATCATCAAGCCTGCTACCACTCATCTTATTATGATTAACTTAACTTCTTATAGCCTACATTGAATTCGAAAGTGCTAACCTTTGCTAGCCATTTACCAGATTAAACCCCGTACTGGATTCAACTCCTTATTGCATCTAACTCCACACTTTAAACAAAAAGCACATGAAATCAAAATGCAGTGGAAATCACAAGCTCCTATATAATAAATTATTATAAAATTCAGTCTCTGAAATCAGAATTTCTAATGAGACATGATGGTATATTGAATGCATCTATATTCCAGTCTTTCAATTAAATATTTATACTGATACAGGTGTTAAATATATATCTCCCTTTCACTTAAGGTTTATGTAATTAATATAAGGAAATGATAGTTTATTCACAAGAACCAGGTTTTGATTACTCCAATACTGCTTTTCTCACTGTTTCTTTTCCCAGAGGGTTGTTTTTTCAAAATGGTGTTTCTCCTCACTGACGCTTTGGCTTCATAAATCATCATCATCATCATCATCATTTATTTATATAGCGCCACTGATTCCGCAGCGCTGTACAGAGAACTCATTCACATCAGTCCCTGCCCCATTGGAGCTTACAGTCTAAGTTCCCTAACACACACACACAGACAGAGAAAGAGAGACTAGGGTCAATTTTGATAGCAGCCAATTAACCTACTAGTATGTTTTTGGAGTGTGGGAGGAAACCGGAGCACCCGGAGGAAACCCACGCAAACATGGGGAGCACATACAAACTCCTCACAGATAAGGCCATGGTCGGGAATTGAACTCATGACCCCAGTGCTGTGAGGCAGAAGTGCTAACCACTTAGCCACCGTGATAATTCTCTATACATATATTTCTATCATCTGATACTTTTTCTCATAAACACTGATCTCCACAAATATAGAACTTTATATAAATACTGTACATCTCCTAATAGATTAATCTTATTAATATATAGCTGTCTTCTCACAGATCTGTCTCAGTTAGTTTTCTCCTCCTCACTAGAGAAGTTCACTGACCCCCGTGTTCTGGTTTTGCAACACAGCAGTGTCAGTAAAGAAAAGTGGTGCAAGATGAAATTGTCCTTCCATCAGTTTCGGCTCATTTAATGTTCCACCCATTCCTTGGATAACTGTGGTAATTCTACAGCTAATACATGGTGAAGAATGCTGACTCCCCCCTGGGATGCATGCTTTTATCAGACCCAGACCAATCCAGGGTGCCAGACAATACACTAAAAAGAGCCATTGTAAAAAAATATAATATAGTTAGGTAACTTTGACGTAAAGTGCAGATTACAAACACTTTGTGCAATACTGATGAAACGGCAGCAAAGTGCAAGGTAAAGTGCAAGGTAATACATATACACGTCTATTTACGTCTATTTAGACATCCATGCTTACATTACTTCTGCAAGCAATGTTGTTCTTTGTTAATAAAACTGTTGTCTTTATACCGTTCAAAAAAATTAAAAAATAAATCCTCCACCATTCTTTGGATGTTGATAGTAGGATCAGGTGGAGTTACAGCAGAGGTGTCACTAATTCTGGTCAATTCTTTTACAGTAGTCAAGATCAGATCTCAAAATGTTGTGCTGAGTCATCTGCATCAGCAATGGGTGTCTAAGATTTTTGCAAAGCACACAACAGTATATAGCACATATAGGTAACATTGGCACAGAGCTGTAGCTGAAAGGAAAAGTGGTGCAAGATGGAATTGCCCTTGGGCCCTCTCACCCACCCTTATGTTGGATCTTAAAAAGGAAATGTACACTTTAGCAAACCAAGCACTTCAGTGACAAGGAGTGCCACTTTTAAGGCTAATGTGCTTGGTTATTTTGGGCCCCCACAATGCAAGCTAACAATGGCTTTAAGGCACCTAAGGTAACAGTGCTGTTAATGAACTCTACTGTGGCAAGATGTTGTTGTCATCATCCTCAGCCTCATCCTCACCCTCATCAGTTTGTACATCATCCTCACACATTAATAATTCATCACCGCTGGAATCCACCATTACAGAAGTCTCAGTATTTTTATGTAATTGGCGGGAAAGGCCTTCCTAGTGGAAATTGAAGTTCATTTTTATGAACATCATCTTTCCACATTTTGAGGAAGTAGCCTCCTACGCCGTTCACTGACAAGGTTCCTGGCTGTGCTGAAAACTCTTTCTGAGTACACACTGGAGGTTGGGCACCTTAGGCAGTGAAAAGAGAGTTGGTACATGGGTCTCCAATTTCCCTTTTTTTCCTTCCAGTATGTAAAGGGACTGTCTGATGTGTCTATTTCTATGCTGTCATGAAAGTAATCCTCCACCATCCTTTGGAAATTGAAAGTAGGAACAGGTGGAGTTACAGCAGAGGTGTCATGTTATTTGATCAATTCTTTTAGACCAGACCAAATGTCAAAATGTTCTGCTGAGTCATCTGCATCATCCCTGGGTCTCTTGGGAAAGCTAAGTTTTTTCCTAGTAGCATTTCCGTGAGAAACTGAAGGAGGAGATGCCGTTCTGTCATGTAACACTTGAGCTGTCATCTTGCTCACCAGGAGCTTCTTCAGCTCTTGGTCAGTTGGAAACAAAGAGAAGATATAGCTCTTAAACTGAGCATCATTTCAAGATTTTGATAACTCTTGGATCCTGGCGAAGCGACTAAAGTTCTTGATCTACAAGTCCGATATACTTAGCGTAATTGCTTTGTTTAATTTCCTCATTCCGTTTCTCATGCTGCTTTTTCAAAAGTCTAATTAAGGGAATCACTTGACTCAAGCTCGTAGTGTCTGAACTCATTTCACAGGTGACTACTTCAAATGGTTTCAGCACCTTGCACAACACGGAAAGCATTCTCCACTGCGCTTGAATAAAATGCATCCCCCTTCCTTTCCCAATGTCATGGCTGTTGGAGTAAGTGTGGACGGCTTTTCCTCCAACCACAGAAGCAAGTACAGGGTGGAATTCCACCTTGCCACCACCTCTTGCTTCCGTTGGTGGCAGGGCAAATTAAATTGCTCTTGTAGCTGTTGCAATCTCCTACATGCTATTGCCGAATGCCGGAAATGTCCAGATATTTTATGGGCCATTTTTTAAAAAGCTCTGCATCGCCAAGTTTATTGTGTGAGCAAAATAGGCATGTGATGAAATTCACCCAGCTGTAATGCTCTCAAAATATTGGTGGCGTTATCAGAAATGACATATCCTGAGGAGAGTCCAAGTGGGATAAGCTATGTTTCAATGACATCACTTCGTTTTTGTAACAGATTGTCAGCTGTATGCCTCTTAGTGAAGCCGGTGATACACAGAGTAGCCTGCCTCTGAAAAATGTGACATACTTGGGTACATGCTGCTGATGCTGGTGAAGGCGAATCACCAACCCAGTGGGCTGTCATGGTCATATAATCTTTAGATTGCCCAGTTCCGCTTGTCCACATATCTGTGGTTAAGTGTACAGTCGGTAGAGTGGCATTTTGTAGCCCAATAATTACAATTTTACGAACCTTCTGTTAGAGGTGAGGAATAGCTTTTCTAGTAAAATGGTGTCATGGTGGAATTTGGTAACAGGGACACAAGGCCTCAAGTAGTTGTCTAAAACCAGCTGCATTAATAGTGGATATTGAAAGTAGATCTAATACTAGCATAGTCGCCATGGCGTCTGTGATCCGCTTTGCAACTGGGTGACAGCTTTCATACTTGCTTCCTCTCGCAAAGGATTGTTTAACAATCAATACTTGTAAACTACTAGTAGTCTTCTTCTTGGTCTACTTCTGGGATGAAGATTCACTCCCAGCAGCAGCAGCAACAGTAGCAGTGGGACTAACGCTCAAAATTTCATCTATGGAATCCAGGATAGTGGAGGAGTCATCTGGTCTTAGCAACTTGGATGCCAGACTAATTCCGATCGCTACTGAGGATATTGATGAGGACGGTGTTGTGGGTTTAAATTGAAGGCGTCGCAATCTAGCTGAGAGAAGGGACCTAGTTGATGATGGACTGCTTGTTATTATTATTTTTTTAGCATAAGTTTCTGATTTTCAGCTTGCCATGAACTCTCTTCAAATGGCCTAACATGGATACGTTTCCTAGATGGTTAAGGTCCCTCTACTGACTGTGGCTTTACAAATGCTACAAATGCCTAGACAACTGTTGTCAGGATTTGGGTAAAAATAATTCCACACATAAGAGGTGGATTTTTTGGTCTTATGCCCAGGCATGACAATGGCCTTCTTCTTATCACATGCTAGAACTGCTTCCACTGGTGCAGGACTTACACAAACAACATCATCCTCATCAACATCCTCATTAGCCCCCTTGTCAGTTACACAAATATCCCCCTCATCCTGTTGCAATTCCAAAGTGGCATCCTCAATTTGTGTATCACCGGCTACACTTGGGCTGTTCATGCACACATCTGCAGAAATGCTGAAAGGGGCCTTCTGTACACTATCAGATGGGTCATGATTACACATAGCACTCGTGAATAGACTCTCCTCAGGGATTTGTGTCATGTCTGAATCAGGACATACATTTTCCTCTAATGCTTTAGTGTTTTCCTCCAGCTCAGCTTTCACACGTAAAAGTATTTGGACACCACTCTTGGAGTCTGAATGACAAAGTCTTGCTTGGTCATGACTGATCTTACAAGAAGAAGCCTTAGTGACAGTTGCAGAACTAGCACTCATAGAGAAAGGCGAAGGCCTCATTCTTTCCTTGCCACTGCGTGTGTAGAATGGCATGTTGGCAATTTTATATTTTTCTGCAGATAACTTTACCTGGATTACAGGCCTTTTTTCTTGACCAAGGTAAAAGGTGTTTTACATTTTAGTTTCCCTGACTTAAAAACACTATGCACTTTAACATAGGCTTTAGCAGTAGCAGATGACGTAGAGGGATTATTATCATCATGACTGGTGCCAGCAGCTGTTTGGTGCTTCTGGTCTTCTGTGTACTGCTGTGAATCTATTTTGATAACACAGTACAATGTGACTGCAGATTAAGAACAACACAACCAGCCCTATTATTTGTATTTCAGCAATGACAATTAGCAATGGAGCAATGTAGCTCTCATCTTTGTTTTTTTACCTATATAACACAGTACAATGTGACTGCAGATCTAGAAGACCAAGCCTGCCAGACCTATTATTTGTATTTCAGCAATGACAATTAGCAATGGAGCAATGGAGCTTTCCTGAATGTCACTGGATACTTTGAAGAACACTGCTACCCCTCCTTTTTCTTTTCTACCTGTGACGCTGCCCAACTGCACTAGAGACTGCCAAGAACTGTGCTAACCCTTCTATGTCCTTCTGTGAAATGGCGCTGGATTGCTGTGAAGGGTGGTACTTATAGAATTCAAAATCTTGCGAGATCCGAGACCGGATGATGTAACATTGTCGTTTTGTGTCGTTTTCAATTCCGAAGGTGCGCAAAAGTACCGAGCTGGCTCAGTACTCGGATCTGCTATGCTCGGGTGTGTTCAGTTCTTGAGGAACCAAGCCTGAGCATCTCTACTCCTCTCATAGGTCTGTCTCCTCTCTCCCTCATCCTGGTGTCCAGTAAACTGTTATTCCTCCTCTCTCCACTGTAATTGATACACTCCCTTGTCAGTTCTGGTCTGTTTGCTCAATATCTTATGTATATGTAGTCCCAGGCAGTACCGGCTTCTATATTTAATTTTAATCTCCGCTTTGCGGAAAATGTTACATGCTTTGAAAGTGTCTTTTCCACAGCTAACAACAAAGTTGACTGTCTGTGTCTGCAGTGAAGAGGAATTACAGAACACTTGCAAGGAACTCCTTTTTTAAAGGCAAGGTGGGAGTGTTGCCTGTCCATCAAACTAAGGCTGTGGGAGGAGTCTCAAGTATAAAAACCTGTTTTGTGCATTTTAACCAACGTCAGCTAGTGGCCGGTGACTAGAGAGGGAAACTGGCACTAGCCAGAGTCAGGTTGCCTGATGTCATCCTGACGAAGGTTTGCTGTGTTATGACTGATGTCTGCTGGGTGTCAATGCTACAATATATATATACTTCAACACATGTGTTTTTTTGGTGAATCCTGTTTTATTAATAAGTGATTGGGTTTGTTTTGTTTAGCAATTTGTTAAATTTAATAAATGATTACTTTTCTATCATTTAGCTGACATTTATAAGAGGAGAAACTGGGAGAAAGAAGCGCTCCTACACTCTCTGTTTTTTTATGTTTTATATAGAAAAATATGATATCTGATTTGTATGCAGCTTTAATTTGAAAACATGGAGCATCTTAAACCTGAAAGTTGTGTTTTAATTGAATACCATTAATCAGCTTAAATTACATACTACACTGTGATTTGGCTAAAATTACTATCAAATCCACTAAAAGGACCCCCAGTACAGTAGGGTTGAATCTACTTCCCTGGAAAAGGCCAGAAGTTGTGAATGGATCACTTAAAAATAACTTATTGCATAAGTATATTTAAATTATTAGTGCAGAGCGCTAATTTATATAGTTACAAATGTACTTATTTTCTATATTGTGTATTAGAAAGGTATTGGGTTTTTTTGGAAATGGAAATGGAAATGTATTTATGTGTTTAGAAAATGTATTTATTTTTGAGCCCAGGGCAGGAAAGTATTTTTTTTTGTTTCAACCTTTCTAGAGGAAACCCCAATTAGGCTAATTAGATCTTTGTCATCTGTCAGTGACCGACACTTGAATACACAGCAAGGAGTCGTTACCTGTATTCTGCCTAGTTAAAGTGAAAGGAAACCCCTGACCAATGATATTTAGGATATCACAGATTAGTGTAAATTTTGTTAAGTATAAATTGCATTTAAAATCCAATTTTAAAGAGCATTTCACAATCTGATGTTAATCTTTGAATGAAATATTTCAGTCTTTGCGGTGCCATCTCGAATCAGGGGGGTAGCTTACCCCCTGGCAGGATTTGTGGCAGAATCTGTATAAAAAGGAGAGCTGTTTGACCATGTAATGTATTATACCATCTGTACTTCAGGAGATCACTAGTCACTTACACTAGTGTATGAACTGTCCCTATAAGGACACTTGAGCTAATAAACATAATTTGCCTCAAGATCCTGCTATGACAATTTCTTCCCTGCTGTAATTCCTGTGACCTGCAGATTAGACCCAAATATAATCTGTTTTCTGGCTGTTCTGAGGTTTGGACCCAGCGTCTAATTCCACTGCTCTGCCTGCTATCCAGCAGCTCTGGACAGTGCGACAGGCCAGAGGGAAACCATCCACAGCATCCCTGAACTACAGGAAGATGTCAGGGGTACCAGCCCGGGTGTCCAATGAGGGGGTACACTAGCAGCGACAGTTACTCTGAAGTACGCGGTTCTGGGTGGCGCTAAAGGAGTTCAGTGGTGGCAGCAGCTTTAGCCCCTCCTGCCATGGTTAGGGGGCGCATTTGGAAGAAAGAAAGGAACAGTGGCAAAGCAAGCCCAAACGGTCCCCAGCAACGTAGCAGACAGGGTGGCATAGGCAGTCCGTTCTGTCACAGAAGTATTGATGCAAGAAAGGGTATTTACTAACAGCTAGGTACTTTGTTGTTAACACACATGACAGGGCAGGATTAACCCATTGATGGCCACTGACATGCTGAGAGTTACCACTAACTCTTGCTAAAAAGGAATACAATCCTGAGAAGTGTTCCTGAGACTCTCTCTTATCAATATATATTAGCCTCACAACAATGTGGCACGTACTTTTGTGTTAGCCCCATATACAGTTGATTTGGTCTCGCCCATGTGAGCCACTTTCAGAATTTTTTCCAGGGCCAATTTAAGTTCCCAATCCACACCTGGCTATGAGGAGATTGGGTTTTTAAAAAAATACAATAGCACTTGACTCCTAGCATCTCATCTGTCTGAGGAGTGCAAGTTTGGTCCATATCTGTTCTTGCCACCCAAGGAAGAGAGCTTTAATTCACCTATTCGCCTTCCTACTCATCAATAACAATCATACAAATTGCCTGTATGGTGTTTCTTTTTTTACATGCAGAGACACAGCACCCTTTGACACAAATCATAACGTGAAGCACTTGCAGAATATGGCAATTTATGGTTCAATGTAATGAGTCTTGACAAAACAAACAGGGCCTTTCCCTCATGAAAGTTGTGTGATGTCTTTTGTCTGGGTCTATTTAGTTTAAGCAAGTGATTTACCTGCTCAACCTCATGGGATGATAGTCAATTAAGAATCCCAGTGATGTTCCTCTTTTTTTTTTTTCAATATTTCACCTCTTTCCCAAGCTCCAGAAATGTTGATTCCACTTATAAAAAAAAGGAATTTACCATTTCTGTCTGCTCAAAGTCTTTCACCTCCTAGGGCAGCAGCCAGGACAATACATTATTTTCTACCACCACTTTCACTTGGTGCCATCAGTGCATCTATCATTACATCGTAGTCCTTCAAATATTGGGCAGCACCATGGTACAGTGGTCAGTATCACTGCTTCAGAGTACTGGGTACATAGGTTTGATTCTGACCAGGACCTTATCTGTGTAGAATTTGCATGAACTTCCTGTGTTTGCAATGGTTACCTCTAGGTGCTGCAGTTTCCTCTCACACTCCAAAGGCATTTATGGCATATTAATTGGCTTCTGATGAAATTAACCCTATTGTAGGTGTCGGTATGGTAGGGAAATTTATTGTACGTTCCACTGGAACAGGATTGATGTGAATGATCACCCAATCTCTGCTGCTGTGTTAATATTAGGGATGAGCGCGCTCGGATTTCTGAAATCCGAGCCCACCCGAACGTTGCGGATCCGAGTCGGATCCGAGACAGATCCGGGTATTGGCGCCAAATTCAAAAGTGAAACTGAGGCTCTGACTCATAATCCCGTTGTCGGATCTCGCGATACTCGGATCCTATAAATTCCCCGCTAGTCGCCGCCATCTTCACTCGGGCATTGATCAGGGTAGAGGGAGGGTGTGTTAGGTGGTCCTCTGTGCTGTTTAGTTCTGTGCTGTTTAGTTCTGTGCTGTTTAGTTCTGTGCTGTGCTGTGCTGTGCTGTGCTGTGCTGTGCTGTGCTGTGCTGTGTTCTGCAGTATCAGTCCAGTGGTGCTGTGTGCTGTGCTCTGTCCTTCTGAGGTCAGTGGTGCTGCTGGGTCCTGTGCTGTGTCCTGTTCAGTCCAGTGGTGCTGTGTCCTGTGCTCTGTGCTTCTAAGGGCATAGTTATTTCCCCAATATTCCCCTGTGTTTAAAAAAATAAAAAAAAGTTTTTTTATAAAATACCAAAAACTACTTTAATATTTTTTAATTACCACAAAATTTTCACAACCAATCCTGCAGTATAAGCCCATTGGTACTGCAATATTACCAAGTTCACACATTCAGCAGTAAAAGTCCAGTGGTACTGCAATATTACAAAGTTTACACATTCTGCAGTATCAGTCCAGTGGTGCTGTGTCCTGTGCTCTGTCCTGCTGAGTTCCGTAGTGCTGCTGGGTCCTGTGCCGTGTCCTGTTCAGTCCAGTGGTGCTGTGTCCTGTGCTCTGTGCTTCTAAGGGCATAGTTATTTCCCCATTATTCCCAAGTTTGTAAAAAATAAAAAAAAAGTAAAAAAAAAAAAAAAATTAAAAAAAAAAAAAAATATATAATAATTATAACCAAATTTGCAAAACCAATCCAGCATTATAAGTCCATTGGTACTGCAATATTACCAAGTTCACACATTCAGCAGTAAAAGTCCAGTGGTACTGCAATATTACAAAGTTTACACATTCTGCAGTATCAGTCCAGTGGTGCTGTGTCCTGTGCTCTGTCCTGCTGAGTTCCGTAGTGCTGCTGGGTCCTGTGCCGTGTCCTGTTCAGTCCAGTGGTGCTGTGTCCTGTGCTCTGTGCTTCTAAGGGCATAGTTATTTCCCCATTATTCCCAAGTTTGTAAAAAATAAAAAAAAAGTAAAAAAAAATAAAAAATTAAAAAAAAAAAAAATATATAATAATTATAACCAAATTTGCAAAACCAATCCAGCATTATAAGTCCATTGGTACTGCAATATTACCAAGTTCACACATTCAGCAGTAAAAGTCCAGTGGTACTGCAATATTACAAAGTTTACACATTCTGCAGTATCAGTCCAGTGGTGCTGTGTCCTGTGCTCTGTCCTGCTGAGTTCCGTAGTGCTGCTGGGTCCTGTGCCGTGTCCTGTTCAGTCCAGTGGTGCTGTGTCCTGTGCTCTGTGCTTCTAAGGGCATAGTTATTTCCCCATTATTCCCAAGTTTGTAAAAAATAAAAAAAAAGTAAAAAAAAATAAAAAATTAAAAAAAAAATAAAATATATAATAATTATAACCAAATTTGCAAAACCAATCCAGCATTATAAGTCCATTGGTACTGCAATATTACCAAGTTCACACATTCTGCAGTATCTTGTGCTACATATAATGGAGACCAAAAATTTGGAGGATAAAGTAGGGAAAGATCAAGACCCACTTCCTCCTAATGCTGAAGCTGCTGCCACTAGTCATGACATAGATGATGAAATGCCATCAACGTCGTCTTCCAAGCCCGATGCCCAATCTCGTAGTACCGGGCATGTAAAATCCAAAAAGCCCAAGTTAAGAAAAAGTAGCAAAAAGAGAAACTTAAAATCATCTGAGGAGAAACGTAAAGTTGCCAATATGCCATTTACGACACGGAGTGGCAAGGAACGGCTTAGGCCCTGGCCCGTGTTCATGACTAGTGGTTCAGCTTCACCCACGGATCTTAGCCCTCCTCCTCCTCCCCCCCCCTACAAAAAATTGAAGAGAGTTATGCTGTCAGCAACAAAACAGCAAACAACTCTGCCTTCTAAAGAGAAATTATCACAAATCCCCAAGGCGAGTCCAAGGGTGTTGGTGGTTGTCAAGCCTGACCTTCCCATCACTGTACGGGAAGAGGTGGCTCGGGAGGAGGCTATTGATGATGTAGCTGGCGCTGTGGAGGAACTTGATGATGAGGATGGTGATGTGGTTATTGTAAATGAGGCACCAGGGGGGGAAACAGCTGATGTCCATGGGATGAAAAAGCCCATCGTCATGCCTGGTCAGAAGACCAAAAAATGCACCTCTTCGGTCTGGAGTTATTTTTATCCAAATCCAGACAACCAATGTATGGCAATATGTAGCTTATGTAAAGCTCAAATAAGCAGGGGTAAGGATCTTGCCCACCTAGGAACATCCTCCCTTATACGTCACCTGAATAACCTTCATAGTTCAGTGGTTAGTTCAGGAACTGGGGCTAGGACCCTCATCGGTACAGGGACACCTAAATCCCGTGGTCCAGTTGGATACACACCAGCAACACCCTCCTCGTCAACTTCCTCCACAATCTCCATCAGATTCAGTCCTGCAGCCCAAGTCACCAGCCAGACTGAGTCCTCCTCAATACGGGATTCATCCGAGGAATCCTGCAGCGGTACGCCTACTACTGCCACTGCTGCTGTTGCTGCTGTTAGTCGGTCATCTTCCCAGAGGGGAAGTCGTAAGACCGCTAAGTCTTTCACCAAACAATTGACCGTCCAACAGTCGTTTGCCATGACCACCAAATACGATAGTAGTCACCCTATTGCAAAGCGTATAACTGCGGCTGTAACTGCAATGTTGGTGTTGGACGTGCGCCCGGTGTCCGCCATCAGTGGAGTGGGATTTAGAGGGTTGATGGAGGTATTGTGTCCCCGGTACCAAATCCCCTCGAGATTCCACTTCACTAGGCAGGCGATACCAAAAATGTACAGAGAAGTACGATCAAGTGTCCTCAGTGCTCTTAAAAATGCGGTTGTACCCACTGTCCACTTAACCACGGACATGTGGACAAGTGGTTCTGGGCAAACGAAGGACTATATGACTGTGACAGCCCACTGGGTAGATGCATCCCCTTCCGCAGCAACAGCAACAGCTGCATCAGTAGCAGCATCTACAAAATGGCTGCTCATGCAAAGGCAGGCAACATTGTGCATTACAGGCTTTAATAAGAGGCACAACGCTGACAACATATTAGAGAAAATGAGGGAAATTATCTCCCAGTGGCTTACCCCACTTAGACTCTCATGGGGATTTGTGGTGTCAGACAATGCCAGTAACATTGTGCGGGCATTAAATATGGGCAATTTCCAGCACGTCCCATGTTTTGCCCACACCATTAATTTGGTGGTGCAGCATTACCTCAAGAGTGACAGGGGTGTGCAGGAGATGCTTGCGGTGGCCCGCAAAATTGCTGGACACTTTCGGCATTCAGCCAGTGCCTACCGCAGACTAGAGGCACATCAAAAAAGCTTGAACCTGCCCTGCCATCACCTCAAACAAGAGGTTGTGACGCGCTGGAACTCCACCCTCTATATGCTGCAGAGGATGGAGGAGCAGCAAAAGGCCATTCAGGCCTACACAGCCACCTACGACATAGGCAAAGGAGTGGGGATGCGCCTGAGTCAAGCGCAGTGGAGACTGATTTCCGTGTTGTGCAAGGTTCTGCAGCCATTTGAACTTGCCACACGAGAAGTCAGTTCCGACACTGCCAGCTTGAGTCAGGTCATTCCCCTGATCAGGCTGTTGCAGAAGCAGCTGGAGAAAGTGAGGGAGGAGCTGGTAAGCCATTGCGATTACACCAAGCATGTAGCTCTTGTGGATGTAGCCCTTCGTACGCTTTGCCAGGATCCGAGGGTGGTCACTCTTTTAAAGTCAGAGGAATACATTCTGGCCACCGTGCTCGATCCTCGGTTTAAAGCGTATGTTGTGTCTCTGTTTCCGGCGGACACAAATCTACAGCGGTGCAAAGACCTGCTGGTCAGGAGATTGTCCTCTGAAGAGGACCGTGACATGCCAACAGCTCCACCCTCATTTTCTTCCACATCTATGGCTGCGAGGAAAAAGCTCAGTTTTCCCAAAAGAGGCACTGGCGGGGATGCTGATAACATCTGGTCCGGACTGAAGGACCTGCCAACCATTGCAGACATGTCTACTCTCGCTGCATTGGATGCTGTCACAATAGAAAAAATTGTGGATGATTACTTTGCTGACACCATCCAAGTAGACATGTCAGACAGTCCATATTGTTACTGGCAGGAAAAAAAGGCAGTTTGGAAGCCCCTGTACAAACTGGCTCTATTTTACCTGAGTTGTCCCCCCTCCAGTGTGTACTCGGAAAGAGTTTTTAGTGCAGCGGGGAACCTGGTCAGTGAGCGGCGAAGGAGGTTGCTTCCTCACAACGTTGAAAAAATGATGTTTATAAAAATGAATAATCAATTCCTCAATGAAGTACAGCACTGCCCTCCAGATACTACAGAGGGACCTGTGGTTGTGGAGTCCAGCGGGGACGAATTGATAATGTGTGATGAGGAGGAAGTACACACTGTAGGGGGAGAGGAATCAGAGGTTGAGGATGAGGACGACATCTTGCCTCAGTAGAGCCTGTTTAGTCTGTACAGGGAGAGATGAATAGCTTTTTTGGTGTGGGGGCCCAAACAAACCAATCATTTCAGTCAAAGTTGTTTGGTAGGCCCTGTCGCTGAAATGATTGGTTTGTTAAAGTGTGCATGTCCTATTTCAACAACAGACCTCTCAACTGCAGCTCATCCCTCCTCTGCGGGGATAATGTCTCCTGTGCTCTGACACGTCACTCTGTGTACTCTCAGCCTCAGGATCTGACACTACAGCTACCATGCCTCTTGTAGCAGCCCTCACTCCAGGGCCTCTTCCATGTGCAGTGTCCCCCTCTCTCTTGGGTTCACTATAGTGGCATGGAGTTCTCCCCCTCATCCAGGGCACACATTCCTTGCCCTGGCTCAGTCACCACGCTCAGACTTCCAGGCAATGCTGGGGGAGCCTGGGAGCTTCCACCCCAGGTCCCCAGCTACAACTCTCCTCTCCTGTGTCTTCTCTCTCTTTCTGACACTTTAAAGATCGTGCCTTTAAATGAAAAAGTCAGTCTTCATTGCACGACTATGTGCAAGTGCAACAGGGACATTTTTTTGGGTTTACAAAGTCAAACAATAACACTACGACCCTGTCTGTCTGGGGTCTGTCAATGACGAATTGTCTGGAGCATGTTTGGAGGAGGTATTGTGGCCCCGGTATCAAATTGGGTACCGGGGCCACCCCACTATGCAGTCCAGATACTTGTTTGGTGGAATTCCGACACGTGGAGGGTTTTTAAATTATATTGTGGCCTCGGTACCAAATTGTGTACCGGGGCCACCACACTACGCAGTCAAGATACTTGTTTGGTGGAATTCAGACCAGTTGAGGGTTTTATTATTATATTGTGTGGACCACTCTATCTATACCACACTACAACTCTATACCACTCTATTTCCTACTTTAATTCTATTTAATTCTATTTCCTACTTTAATTCTATTACTAATTAATTAACATAAAGAGGAACAAAAAAAACCAATTTTACCAAAAGTATAATATGACTTAGACTTACAAACACTACACTTGAAAGATCGTGCCTTTAAATGAAAAAGTAAGTCTTCATTGCACGACTATGTGCAACAGGGACAGTTTTTTTCTTTACAAAGTCAACTAATAACACTTGGACCCTGTCTGTCTTTAACATACTTGATGGGATCTCAATGACGAATTGTCTGTAGCATGTTTGGAGGAGGTATTGTGGCCCCGGTATCAAGTTGGGTACCGGGGCCACCCCACTACGCAGTCCAGATACTTGTTTGGTGGAATTCTGACACGTGGAGGGTGTATTTATTTTATTGTGGCCCCGGTATCAAATTGGGTACCGGGGCCACCCCACTACGCAGTCCAGATACTTGTTTGGTGGAATTCTGACACGTGGAGGGTGTATTTATTTTATTGTGGCCCCGGTATCAAGTTGGGTACCGGGGCCACCCCACTACGCAGTCCAGATACTTGTTTGGTGGAATTCTGACACGTGGAGGGTTTTTTAATTATATTGTGGCCTCGGTACCAAATTGTGTACCGGGGCCACCACACTACGCAGTCAAGATAGATAGATGCGTATCATAGATAAAGTACATTCAGTGGTGTGGGGCAAATTGAAAAATATTCAAAATGCACTGACATTATCAAAAACAAGAGGTTGTCACACGCTAAAACTCCAACATGTATATGATGGAGAGGATGGAGGAGCAGCCGTATGTGTAGTGTAATGCAGACCTGTTGAAGGTTTTTTATATATTTTATTGTGGTGCCCAGTGCCCACTCCTCTACGCAGTCCAGGTACATTTATTGGTGCGATTCATAAAAGTTCAGGGTTTTTAATATATATTGTGGTGATCCACTCCTCTACGCAGTCCAGGTACATTTATTGGTGCGATTCATAAAAGTTCAGGGTTTTTAATATATATTGTGGTGACCCACTCCTCTACGCAGTCCAGGTACATTTATTGGTGCGAATCATACAAGTTGATGGTTTTCTTATTATATATCTTGTGGTGACCCACTCCTCTACGCAGTCCAGGTACATTTATTGGTGCGATTCATAAAAGTTCAGGGTTTTTAATATATTGTGGTGACCCACTCCTCTACGCAGTCCAGGTACATTTATTGGTGCGAATCAAACAAGTTGATGGTTTTCTTATTATATATATTGTGGTGACCCACTCCTCTACGCAGTCCAGGTACATTTATTGGTGCGATTCATAAAAGTTCAGGGTTTTTAAGATATTGTGGTGACCCACTCCTCTACGCAGTCCAGGTACAATTATTGGTGCGATTCATAAAAGTTCAGGGTTTTTAATATATTGTGGTGACCCACTCCTCTACGCAGTCCAGGTACATTTATTGGTGCGAATCAAACAAGTTGATGGTTTTCTTATTATATATATTGTGGTGACCCACTCCTCTACGCAGTCCAGGTACATTTATTGGTGCGATTCATAAAAGTTCAGGGTTTTTAAGATATTGTGGTGACCCACTCCTCTACGCAGTCCAGGTACAATTATTGGTGCGATTCATAAAAGTTCAGGGTTTTTAATATATTGTGGTGACCCACTCCTCTACGCAGTCCAGGTACATTTATTGGTGCGAATCAAACAAGTTGATGGTTTTCTTATTATATATATTGTGGTGACCCACTCCTCTACGCAGTCCAGGTACATTTATTGGTGCGATTCATAAAAGTTCAGGGTTTTTAATATATTGTGGTGACCCACTCCTCTACGCAGTCCAGGTACATTTATTGGTGCGATTCATAAAAGTTCAGGGTTTTTAATATATTGTGGTGACCCACTCCTCTACGCAGTCCAGGTACATTTATTGGTGCGATTCATAAAAGTTCAGGGTTTTTAATATATTGTGGTGACCCACTCCTCTACGCAGTCCAGGTACATTTATTGGTGCGATTCATAAAAGTTCAGGGTTTTTAATATATTGTGGTGACCCACTCCTCTACGCAGTCCAGGTACATTTATTGGTGCGAATCAAACAAGTTGATGGTTTTCTTATTATATATATTGTGGTGACCCACTCCTCTACGCAGTCCAGGTACATTTATTGGTGCGATTCATAAAAGTTCAGGGTTTTTAAGATATTGTGGTGACCCACTCCTCTACGCAGTCCAGGTACAATTATTGGTGCGATTCATAAAAGTTCAGGGTTTTTAATATATTGTGGTGACCCACTCCTCTACGCAGTCCTGGTACATTTATTGGTGCGATTCATAAAAGTTCAGGGTTTTTAATATATTGTGGTGACCCACTCCTCTACGCAGTCCAGGTACATTTATTGGTGCGATTCATAAAAGTTCAGGGTTTTTAATATATTGTGGTGACCCACTCCTCTACGCAGTCCAGGTACAATTATTGGTGCGAATCATAAAAGTTCAGGGTTTTTAAGATATTGTGGTGACCCACTCCTCTACGCAGTCCAGAAAGATACCTTTTTGCAACGTTTTGGACTAATAACTATATTGTTAGGTGTTCAGAATACACTGTAAATTAGTGGAAATGCTTGTTATTGAATGTTATTGAGGTTAATAATAGCCTAGGAGTGAAAATAAGCCCAAAAACTTGATTTTTAAACTTTTTATGTTTTTTTCAAAAAAAATCCGAATCCAATACCTTAAATCCGAACCGAGACCTTTCGTCAAGTGTTTTGCGAGACAAATCCGAACCTCAAAAATAACGAAAATCCGGATCCAAAACACAAAACACGAGACCTCAAAAGTCGCCGGTGCACATCCCTAGTTAATATTCAGCAGCAGCAGAAAGTTTACACTAACACCTGTCAAAGCAATGTTATTGAAGGGTAATCTGGCCAACAGGCTACCTATAGAACGGATGCCCTTTAACTATGAGGAATTATGTGGATTCATGTCACTGCAAAATTCCCAGGCACCATTACTTTTCCAACATAAATCAAAATTAAAACAAAGATTATCTTTTATTTTATTTTGCTTTTTAACAGACATCAAAACTGCTTTTTGTTAGGAATCCCTTATTTTATAGAATTAAAAGTTTTCATCAGGGAGGAGGGATAGTTGAAAGTGTTACTCAGTCATTGTGATACAGTGATTGAAAACACTTGCTATCTGTCATTGTGCCAATATCATCTTTTCTACTCAAAAAATTAATAAGCATAAATGTAGATCTACAATTATCATTATTAGAGACTATGCCCTAGGCATAAATATGTGATAAAATATTACATAATTAATTCACTCTGTCACCACTATAATATGACGAGCGGGAAGGTGACAAAGTTGGATAGTGCTATCATGAATCCAGTGATGAAGCGTACTGACTGCGATGACAGCTTGCCTATGTACATATCATTTGCTAGAGATGTTTCTAGTTTTCTGCCTTATTGGAGCGGCTGATTTTTTTTCCCCACATAATAGAAAAAATAGGAGAATGCTTGGCCAACTGGTCCTCACCCAGGGGTGCAAGTAAGGACGAGGAATCAAGCTCTTGTAAAATATTTGCAATTATATAGTGTAAGTAATGACTCAAAATAAATAATTTGCAAACAATTTATGCAAAGAGTTGTCCAAAAACACTAAGGGATTCTCTGCAAAAAAAAAACCCTATACATTTTTAGATGATTCAATAGTCAATATTTGCAGCGCCTGTAAGAAGAAATTTATTACATAAATTGTTCCTCTGTAACTGTCAAATTAGTTTTGCCAGGACAATCCCCTATGTCTTTTCTTATGTCACTGCAGAAAATTACATATGAACTCTATATCAAGAAGGGGCGCTGCTGATAAGAAAGAACTACATACATTTGACCTCACCGGCAGGTACAGAGGTGGATGTGGAGGACTCTATTAGCTATCTAAATTACAACTATTTATCATATCTGCACTGCTGGAATAGGTATCCCAATATAGTGTTATATATGGTAGACTCAGCAGTAAAAGATTTTACATGTAATGTTCTTTGCTTTAACAGTGGGAACACAATTACTCTTGGGAACAATATTTAAGTAGTAAATGGATCTATAAATACACAGCAGCCACTGAATGTGTTACCGGAGCTGCTACTGTATGTGATAAATGAGAAGACATCTCCATATATAAAGAAATGTTCTATGAGAACAGAAAAGAACATTTATCAACATAGCTACAACAAATCATGTGAGAACCTTGTGCTTATTCATATTCTCAAGTATTCTTATATTGATGTTAATGGATTATTAAAATAATAAATAGAAACCCCTTAATCGGCACTATATCCAACTGGTGCAGAAACTAGCAGCTGCAAATGTACAAATGTATAAATCTCTTCTGATTGCGCGTCATTCGGCAGCGGATCGTAGTGTAGAATAAGACACAAGCCACTTTGCAATCATTTTTAAATTGTTTATCTGAACTTCAAGTGGAAAGAGGGTAGAGGTAAGTCTCTCCAAGTTACCTAAAATATGTGCTTATGGGTGTTAGGGTTAAATTTGTCTGGCATACTGTGGGCACTCAAATCTGCCATACACTTCAGTTACACAGGGGTGTCTCCCTCTGAGAACAGTTTTCTGCTTTCAATTAGTTTTGAGCTGCAGTGCAGATGTGCTTTCCCCTTGGAGCTGATTAATAGGCTTCACTATTTTAGCCCTCATTTGAAATGCACTCCCAGTGATAGTGCTTGACATACATGCTTCTTGGCTCCTGTAGCTCCCTACTCTATTTCAACATTTATTTGTTTCTGATTTCTGGACTGCACCATACGGTTTTTCTGGGTCTGGCTCTGTTCATTTTGGACACCTGAAGCCTGGTTGCTTCATTCAACTTTGTTACTTCCTGGCATTACTTTTGTTGTTGCCTGTATTCTGGTGTGCATCAACTCAAATTCCCAGATGCGGACTGTGGCAACGATTCTTTGCTCTCCAGTAGAGCTTCACAGTTATTAGTGGACTCCAGCCTTGCTACAAGAGATATTATTTGCTACCTCACATTGACTAAGACTGTGAATTCTTGCACCAGAAATATCTTCAGTGTTCCTGTTCATATTGTACATTGAAACAGATTGTCATATTACTGAATTTTTCCCGTCTGCTTTTGATTTCTTCAATAAACTCCATATTGTTTGAACATACCCCATTCTCCTGTGATTTCTGAACATTGACTGAGTATGCAAGCAATCTTGAATCAAATCCTTAAACAGTTTGTCTATGGCTCTGCTTAAGTACTTATGATAGAGAGTGTTGTGGATATTACTGTCTGCTATCACTACATAGTCCTCCTTTAATACATAAAATATCTATTGTAGAATTCAGTAGCACATAGCCTTATATAATTTTACTTAAAACTACTTCTCCTCACTATGCTTCAGTTTGGTCAATATCCAATCAATATCACTCTATGGGGGAGACCTATCAATGGGTGATTTTTCTTTACAGAAGGTAAAATTGCCAAAATTGTCATAAATCATTAATTCATTTCCCAAACTCTCCAATCTATTAAACATTGATTTATTTACATTTGGGGTGAATATAGTTAGCCTAAATATAGTTGAACCATGTTCTACTTGAAATCAGCTTGATTTTGTAAATAGATTTAATATTACAGAAATTCTGTTGAATGTTCAAATTTTTGTTCTAATTCACTGAACCGGTTTAAGAAACTATGTTTGATAGAAGTCTATCATCTCTACTTCTAACATACAAAGCCCTAAGTTTCTCTGAGTTAATAACATGAGTCATGCTATGTGCTACATACAAATAAAATACAACATTGTTTTGTGTGCAATATGGTGAGCCTAAATGAAAATAGTCATTTTATAAGCTTTACAAAGTTCCTGTATGTCCTAATTGGAATATGTTGCTGGTATTTCTTTGAATTCACAAAGGATTTATTGGCAGATAGATTAAGTAATCTAGAGCTGGATGCCCTTTCTCTAGTAGATACCTGGCTATGATTAAGACAAGTCCAAAGTTGACTTTACTTTCAGTTTACTTTAGAAGCAGAGTCCTGCTGCACCTCTTTCCAGCTCAACTACCATGCAGAGGAATGCCTTTGCTAGACCAGCTTATCAAAGACTTATTGGAGATGACCCCTAGCTTTATTATTGGCAGAATCTCCTGATTATTTTAACTAATAAACCAGCCAGTGTCAGCATATAAAAATAAAATGAGGCATGGAATAATAGATCTAAACCACAAAAAATTTATGCTAGTAATTTTAAATACATTTTAATAAATTATATAGAGAGGTTACAGAACTGAAGCTATAAAAGAAAAATTTTCCGCCTCTGCAGAATTTTTATATCTGCAATAATTCTTAATGGTTTCATTATTTACATAGTGATTTCCACCTACGGTACTTGAAATTCAGAATTGTCTAGCAGCTGGCTTAGAGGGACAGACTGGGTAAAGTCTTCAATCAATGTTCAGTAACTTAAAATAATCTTATTTTTTTTCTCCCAGTGGATATAATGTTACACTTTTAGTATTTAAATTTAGTATTCATAAGCTTTTGTTACTCATGGCATTATTGATTAAAGTGAACATTTAGATGTGGCGCTAAGAAAAATGTAATTGGAATGTAAGTGAATGGAATTTGATAGTTTTACAATGAAGGCAGTAGGAGAAGTGGCAGTATGGCATACCAGGGTATACACCCCCACTTAGTCCACTGGATTGGATACCAGGCCATGTTGATTGAATAAAATAAATGCTTTTTTTATAGTCCTTAACATGTCTCTACTCTAACACAAATCGCTTAATTGCAGTAGGTTACTTGGTAATACACATTACACTATTTCATCACATATGGAGTGCAATAATAATCACATTATCTATTTCTACATTCTGTTGAACTCACATGATTGAAGAGCTGACACTTATGCATCGTGTGACTGTCTCTCTCTAGCATGCTGCTACTTTTGAAGTATGGACATTAGCAGGCTTACTCGCCTATGGCTTTGACCCTCTCTTAACATCATTTACACTTGGGGCACAGATAAATGCAGCCTCAGATCCCTTTGGGCGTCTCTCAGAATAAGCACCCATGCTGACAATACTTGGCTCACATACAGGCCATGCCAGCAGCATTGTGTTCTGTCCTCACACTCTGCCTGATCACTCTAAGGGGCATATTCAATTAGGTCCCAGGATCGCGGTAACGCGCTGGAATGGGGCGAAAAGGTCATCCACGGTACTGCAATTAGTCTGATTTTCCTTTGCACCCCATAGGGTGAGAAGGAAAATCCGCATTATTGCGATACAGTATTACCTTTGGTAATGCGCACTCTACACATTACCGTGATCACAGAACTTAATTGAATATGCCCTTAAGCATCTTCCTGCATTATGTATCATTGCTCTGTCAGCTCAGGCACTCCTGAAATTAACAGCATTGATTTTGATCAGTAACATAAACAAACTAAACTCAAGCTGATGATCAAATTTACTTGCAGCCTTCAAAACAGATTGCAGTCTCAAACTTGAATTGAAATACAATCTGACGGAAACTTAAAAGTCCCCTCTTTGGACGTGAGTTACTCTTTTTAATTACAAACTCAAACTCACATTCTTTGAGTATTCTACCTATTGATAGGTGTTGAGCATTGTTTTCTCACGGAGATATATGAAACCCCAGAAATTCTATTTGGTCCGTTTTACCTGAAAATAAAATTAATAGATCACGATATATACCAGTAAAGCATTTGGTCGGAGTCTCTGGTGAACTGCATTTTGTCCTCACCTAGGAATATTACGAAAACCCAGAAAGAATAAAGTATTTGGCGACTTGTACAGAATGTGAACCAAAATGAAGCTTTGGACTTGCAATAGTGCACCTATCTGGATTATCACTTCATGGTGCATGCCTACTTTCTGGTCTTTGCAACTATTTTCTGGTCTCCGCAAACCATAGGCGCACTTAGGTTTGTGGGCAGGCTGGAGAATTTGCATATGCAATTTTTACAACAGTGAACAATTCATTTCATTATATAAAACATTTTCTGTTTTTATCTTAAAATTATACTTGGTTTAGCCTTACTTATAGCTTAGATTAATCACAAATGGCTGTATTCATTATATTTGGCATTTTTGAGTGTTTGAAGCTATTTATTACACTGGGCAAAGTGAGTTCCATTATAAGTTCTGCCCACTCTGAACTGTTACAAAATTCAACTGTTTTTGGAAATAAGAAACTCTCTTGCAAAATGCTAACTCTCTAACCTTTATCTCATTTTAATAATTATTTCACAAAATAAAATATTGCTTTTACATTGACCAACACATTTCAACTAAAGATGAACTTAATTTACCAAACTGTTCTGCTGAATATTTGCATGATTCTACTTTTGGTTGTAAAATTTTGCATGCTTCATTGGTGGAAGTGTTTTTAGTTCTATTCTAATCACACCATAAAGCTGAATAATTTAACCTACATTGTCCCAGAAAATGTACAAATACAATGTAATATGCTATTTCATATAATGCTAAGGAACAAGCAGAACTTTGAACGTAGATTATATAAATGGAACTTCACACCACTGTGAATCAATCACTCTTAATTTGACTTGCATGAAATTTCGCTGCAACTTCGTTTATCTCTAGTTTCAAGAGATACAGCAGTTGATATCACAATTAATTGTCTTGGATTTGTACGCTACAAGTTCAAATACAGAAAAAAATAAATTTTGATTTGTGCCAGTTCGTGCATTTTAACAAATACACTGGTTGTGTTTACAATAATTTGTCATTTCTATTTTTACACCAAACGCTATTGACAAATACAGAAAGCAATTGTGTACTGTGGCTGTCAGTGTGTTGTAATTAGGGTGTAATATAGGGGTCTGCAACCCCCGGCACGCGTGTCAGACGTGGCACATGGACCACTTTTATCTGGCACGTCGGAGTTCCGCAGCTGCCTCACTAATGGAGCCGAAGATGGCAATCTTCAGCTGTTTTAGTGACGCAGCTCCCAGGTTTCGTTGTGGAATGAAAGACATGTGTGCTGACTCCAAAGACAAGTATGACGCACACTATGATTTGCGGGTACAACTATGTGTCATACTAAGACTTGGGGGCACAACTATGTGGCAAACTAAGAATTTGGGGCACGTCTATGTGGCATACCAGAAGTTAAGGGCACAACTATGGGGCATGGAATGAATTTGGGGCACAACTATGTGGCTTAATATAAACTGGGAGCTCTTCTATGAGGTATAATATGAATTGAGGGCACAATTATGCGGCATATGAAGTTGGGGTACAACAATGAGGCATAAAATGAATTGTGGCCACAAGCATGTGGCATAATACAGATTGGCACTACTGTGTCATAATTTGACTTGAGGGTACTACTATGTGGCATAATTTCAACTGGGGCTCTACTTTGTGGCATAACATGAATGTTTATTTGTTGGTCCCATTAGTATTAATATTATGATATTAGCATTATAAATTAAGACATAATTAAATTATATATATATATATATATATATATATATATATATATATATTGTGACACCATCAGGGCTCATTGCCATCTCTTGGGGGATGAGCCACGAACAGCAGCAGTAAACCACACAAATACAGAGGTTTTACGTTAACAGCCACAGCTAGTTTATTCACCAGCTTTCAAACAAAATAAAACGTAAACAAAATCCTAGCCGTCTGGTTACTAGCTAATACATTTTTAGCTACGTCCTCTCTCAGGTGTTGGACCTTGTGTCCAAACACAGAGAGAGAAATATATATATATATATATATTATTAAAGTAATTCTATTGTTTTCAGATAAGCATTGCCCAAGCGATTGTTTTGTGTTTCCAATGCACAAAGTAATTTATTTTAGCAGATGTAATAATTTAACAGTTCAATACATGATTATTATACAGTACAGCCAATACCAAAAAGAGATAAATACATACCGCGCTCGCATGCGCTAACGGCGCTCCCACAGGTACCAGTGGACAGTATTTCACTCTAGAATACTGTGGTCAGAGTAGACTGAGGCTAGTGGGAGCACATCTATGATTATATACATTCAGTCTTACAGAGAGAACAATGCAGATGACGTGGCTTGCTTCTATAGGTCAAGACTTCAGGTGGGTCCATTGTAAACAGGTCATAGGCTAGTTCAAACAACCCCCTCCAAGGCTGAGGGTCAACATTCCAGATGATTCTCCCGCTCAGAAACCAGTTACAACTAGTCCATTAGCATTTTACAGTTGGTATCACTCTAAAGGTTTATTCCCTAATATCAATAACTAGAGTATGAATTGTGCGTTATCTTCGTCGAATAAACCGGACAGCTGCTGATGAATAGAGGATTAAAATGATAACAGACATTACACATTTCCTATAATCTGATTCTTAAATAACACTGAAGTGTACATATAATCATAATATATAAACTAATAATAAACTAAATACTATCTGCTCATAAATCACTGTATAACGGAACCAACATGAATATGAATTATATAAATAACTAAATGTTGTAATGCGAGGGTGTGCGTGCGTATTTTACCGTGCGATCGCAGTATGCCACGTGTAGTGCAATCGCACAATAAAACAATATTAACCAATATACTTTCGTTCATCCAATTATACGACTTCGACAGTTCCACCGTTTGATAGTATAATAAACTACCATCTTAAATATTTTATATGCAGGATCTCAGTACCACGTTTCATTGCTATGTAATGCAAGTCCCCCTTGGTGTATGACCATGCTGTCTGTAGATCTAAATAAGTTATCATAAGAGAGAGTCTTAATCCTCAAAACGATTTCTTCTTTTACTATAGACCGTATACTTCTGGAGCTTGGAGATAACCTTTTGTATGCCCTTCAAGGGTGCAATAAAACATGTAACACATTATTTGGAATGGTACAGAGTACAATAGAACTTGTATGAGTAATACAGCATACTCTACTACAGTTCTTCATGTTTAACAGGTTCATCCGACCAACGCATGTCTTTAAGCTCAGAATACATTTAAACACTTCATGTTCATCAATTACATCATCCTATGTCTATCAATAATGTCATATACAATCTCCTTCAGCTTGAGTTAATATACACACTTCTAATAATGTCATCAGTTCTTTCCATCAACACTTGTGGGCGGGCTATTGTCTGTTCGTTCTTCCCAGTCTCCCAATACTCAGGTTTCTTTGTACGTGAAATAGCGGTTGGCTTGCCAAACATTGGGAGACTCCAGATTAAGGGACCTAGGTGTCGTACTTTTCCCCTAGCGACCTCCCACCTATAATTTGAGTACCTTAGGAATATTTAGTGGAAAGAGAACTAGTCCTGCTTGTTATAATCACTGAGGCACATGAGAGCACCCCCAGCACTTGTTGGTCTACAACTTTACCACCCAAGAATGATAATCATTCTCAAGGATGCCTGCTGTAGTCCGAATATTACTGGACTGGCATCGCTGGATGTACCTCTCTTCAATTATGGGGTCAACACACTTACGGACGTAATGCTACTCAGACAATAGCCCCTCACACTTTCTCCAAGCTCCAAGGTTTCCAGATTTTCCTTTTTCCCCTGAATTGAATAGAGTAATTAGCTGGACCGATTGTGCTACTAACTTATCCTTCATCCCCAATTTCTCAATATCATTACCTGAACCAGCCTCTGTCACCTGTCAATAATTTAAAGAATTGACCGTCCTGAGAAGAGAATGAAATGAGAGAAACACAAAACAGGAAAAACTACAACTTCATGCTGGACAACTGTCTTAGCCTTTGGCTCAGGTGCTACTAACTGCATTCGAGGCCTTCCAGAACAGATTCATGAGTGCACTTGGACCCTTCTCTTGGTGATGACTTCTCTGCAGTGGGTGAAATGGGCACCAGCGTGTCTCTGCTACCTTTGAAGTCGTGATGCTGGTAGCCTACACCTGGTACCTGTCTGTCAAATAACCTGAGCCTAGGAAATTACTGTTCCACAACTTACTCTCCTGGTCCAACATCCTGACAGTTAGTGTAACTTTTCAGGAAACAGTGTTTTGAACGTTCTCGGTTGCCATCTTACTGCTTACCTTCACTCTCAAGGTCTAAACTGTCTCTCAGTTACGAACTCATCCCAAGAGGGGTCAAGAACTTTTCAAAAGTCAACAGGTTAAGAGGCAGCCTAGGAGTGATCTTGATAGCGGGGAAGGACTAGTGGCCAAAGCTATCAGCCACTTCAATCAAGTTCTAACTCTCATTCTATTCAATTCATTCTACCTAGTACCGTTACTTTATGTTCACACTGGTTTGTGGCTAATCAAAAGTATGTTATTTGTTACCACTATTCATACATTATACATTTATTATCAATAACATGAATACCCCTATCACCTATTATAACTCTAGGGCTATCACATTGAATAACAAAAGCTTGACATAGTAATACATTAGACACATTTCAATACACCTTTACCTAGACATATTTTATCAGTAGACCCGTTTATACTTCAGGATCCTGCAAGGTGGTAATTGGATGACATGGATTCGTTTCACCTGGAGAAATTCTTCAGGTAACCCAAATCATCATATATTAACTAATATGTGTATGTGTGCATGTTTGTGTGTGTGTGTTCACATTTTAAAACAATACAACGAAAAACAAAACAAACATAGATTTGTCAGCTGTCACATACAACCCTGCTGTCTATTTGACAGCTATGTTTACCCTGGTGTGACAGCCATGTATAGTCGTGTGTGTGTAAGTGTGGACTTTACTAGCAGCTACTTCAGTTGGTAACTGTGTCACTGTATAAAGTCCTCTATGTAGTGTCCTACTCATGTGCTGGTATTGCTATAAAGGATTTTTCAGTCACCTCAACATCGCCCCCATGACTAGAAAAATGCTGAAGACCAATGTATAGCAATCGATTTTCCCTCTGCCAACTCACATATCATTTTCAGTACTCTATATTTAGCTTCTTGACTAAGTGAGAAGGGCAAAGGGGTCTATTTCTATAACACTTTCTTCAAATATAACAGCATCCATTACATGTCTGTCGAACAGTGAAAAAATATAAAACACGAAAATTCTACATTTTCTAGAGTTTCACATTATGTCGTATCTTGTGGCAAAAATCCTACTCCAATGTTCTACACAGAAATGCATATCTGTATGTTTAACCTCTAGCGATCTCTCCACCTTTTGTGCATAAATATAAAGGCACATTTTATACAGGAGGCAAAAAGCAGATATGCAATATAAAAAGCATGAATCATATTTCCACAACAAAAAACTTTTTGCTTAACATTAGCAGCTTCTATACACATAACACCAAACCCCTAACTGTTTCTGTAACTCATGTCAATCTAGTGTGTATCTCCCTGAGTTCGTCTTATGTTAAAAAAAAAATGTCTTAGCCCCATTAATGAGACTGTGTCTATGTCTTTTCATATCACTATACAAGACAAGAGAGAAAGAGAGAGAAAGATAGAGAGATACTAGCATAGATGTAAAAAAATGAGAAGTAAGAAAGCAATGAGTAATAAGAATACAAAGATTTTGAATACAAGGGTTTGAAAACAAACAGACATGCAAAAGGTAGATTTTACAGCAAACAAGACAGCTGGATTGGACACTATGGGACAATGGCTGTATTCATTCCTCTAATCCCCTTAGCTTTTCACCAAACTATGACCTCTCCCCATACTTGACTAGGGGGTCTTACATCAACCGTGCAATCCAGTGTCGTCCGTCATTTGTTCATTAAGAACTCGGTATCACCATAACTATATACCTTTGCAACGGACTTCCTGACTTATAACAGAGAAATGGAAAAAAAATTAACTCTTGGTAACTCATCTGAGATACATAAAACAATATTTTGGAGCAAAGTATGTACATACTTCATTTTTGGATAATGATTCTCAGCCAAACAAATTATCACGAGTCACTGCAGCCTAAATCAAAGAGTGTTCCAATGATCCATTGTTAATTTGTCTTTCAAGAGTAATTTTTCTATTTCTCTATCCCACCCCATTAAGCACTAAGTCTATATTCCTTTTGTGTACCCTTATCTGTGAGAAGAAAAAACAAGATAGTTATCTTAAAACAGCAAACAAAACAAACATTTTCATTCTTTACCATCGGCCAGCGATCAGGAAAGCAAACATGTGATAACATAAAACAAACAAGCAAAATCACCAAAGTATACTTTTAAATCAGTAACCTGCACGGTAATACTTACCACAGTTTAACATTTACCACGACTGGTTGTAGGACTATAGGTGTGACCTGACTTATAGGGTTGACTATAGTTCTTCCTCAAAACATTTTCTGCTGTGAGGTATGCAGGTGACTGTTGGAAAAACCTCTGAGACTTGTGTACGCTTTCTTTGTGGGTGGCTATGATTGTTTCTCTTTACAGTATCTCCTTATGTGTCCCTCTTTATGGCAGTTGTAACACCTCGATATTCTAGGTTTCTTGTTATGTGGGTTGTCTGCTGGTGGTCGTGTGTGCAGTCCCTCTAGTGCTGGGATACTTACCATCATTACCCTATCACTTAGTGTCTCTTTCTGTTTATTTATACTTCTATCATGTCCACTAGCTGACTCCCTGAGAACATTTACGGTATTCCTCTCCAGTGTGGTAATGAAGTTTGCACCCTTGTTTTCAAATTTTCCCTGAGGCCATCCATTAGAACCGAAACAGCAACCTCCCTGTAGTGTACATTATCTTTTATGTCTGATACCCCAGTGTATTTGGCCATCGCTATCAGAGCCCTGCTGCATTTTCACTATCCTTTTGTTTCATAGTAAAAATTTTACTCCAGTCCACTATTGTAGGAAAGTATATGGCCAACTAAGAAATTATGCGTTTAATATTTTCATGGTTATCACCCTCTGTTTAGGATCTATCCTCCTCCAACATACAATCCTTAATAAACTTTTGTATATCAGTATTGAGAGGAAGACAGGTCTTCAATAATACTCACCAATCATTATTAGTTGGCTCGTACACATTACCATAATATCTAATAAACTTCTGACATTTGGCCAAATCTTTTCTAGGATCAGGGAAATCAGACAAAATTAAAAAACATTTCAGACCTAGTCCATGGATCATGCTTTGCTACATGTTTTAAGGGAACTTCACCATCTCTGTCCACTTTCCTATTGGGAACTGCTGTTGTGCGGACAGGATGCAGACCAACCAAATCACGAAATCCTGAACTAGTTGCTGGAATTGCTGTTGCAGTACAATGAATGTCCCTGTCACTCACCGGACTGTGAGTGCTTCTTCCCGGACTATTAGGAACCGTGGACGTCCTCTATCCTGAGGGACTGCGCATGCGCAGCCCTTTCCAAACCTTCAGTGTATGTTCCTTTAACTTAATTGGCAGATCAGGCAACCTCCCTATATTAAGCACCTGTGGTCAACACCACGTTGCCTGATCTTGGAGTCTCATTCCCCATGAGTCTCTGAAGGTGTTCCTGTGTTTCCTTGTTCATTCAGCCCTGCTGATTCCTGTGGTTTCCAACCACTTCTACCTCTGTGGTTTCCAAACCACTTCTGCTACTGTGGTTCCCATACCACTTCTACCATCTACTATATCATCGTGACTGTGAGCTGATTCCTATCCGCTGCCTCCGTGCACTACAGTCTTCTAATCACTTCAACTCTACCATGTATCATTGGGACTGTTAGCTGATGCCTATCCGCTGCCTCCGTGCATTACAGGCTTCAACCACATCCACTCACCTGTTCATGATTGTGACTGCCAGCTGATTCCTATCCGCTGCCTCCGTGCACTACAGGCTTCAACCTGCAACTCGTCTGTGTTTCATCATCGTGACTGCTAGCTGATTCCTATCCGCTGCCTCCGTGCACTACAGTCTTCAACCTGCAACCCGTCTGTGTTTCATCGTGACTGTTTAGCTGATTCCTATCCGCTGCCTCTGTGCGCTTCAGTCTTCAGTCCTTGTCTACTCTACCGTGTTTCCTTGAGTCTGCTGCCACTATTGCTACCCGCTACTCTCCGTGATCATCTGTTCCAGTTCAACTCTGCTCCGGTGTCCCATCGTTACTGCACCTGCTGGTTGCTATTGGTTACCTCCGTGTTCCCGCAGAGACCCGCTGCTGTTACTTCTCAGCGCTACTCATCCATCTACTGCTGATCCGCTCTCCACGCCTTCCTGTGTTCCCTGCTGGTCTACCTACCTGTGCGCTGCACCTGCTAGACCCCTGCTTCACCCATCCAGGGACTTGTATCCTGCTGGCCTCCTGCCCTTCAGGTATCTCTGCACTCCTGTCTGACTGCCTTCTCCTGAACCACGGTATGCATACTTCCCATTGACTGTGCTGTGTATTGCATACCTTGCTGGACTGTGTTGGTTCTCCTCTGGAGTGTACTATCCGCTGAGTCTATTGCCATCATTGACTGTGTTGGTTCTCCTCTGGAGTGTACTATCTGCTGACTCTACTGCCATCATTGACTGTGTTATCTCATGCCGGATTACTTCAAGAGACTTTCTATATTGGCAGTGTTGTTCAGTCATTTATACATTTATATTGTGCATATTACTGTGGATCAAAGTCAAGGTGCCCGTGTATATATTGTGTTGCAGTCTCTCCCCGTGCACCTCCTCACATTTATATTCAGTAGTACAACTTGCTAGTGGCAGACCACTGACTCCTGTTTACAGTTTCACCTGTTCCAGTATCCTCTCACATAGCAGTGGTACAACTTGCTAACGCAGACCACTGACTCCCCGGATACCTCCACTTGGATTCCATTCCTTCACTCAGACAGCGGTACAACTTGCTATCCGCAGACCGCTGACTCTCATCACCTCCTCGTTTCTGTTGGACATTCCTCCTCACTATAGCAGTGGTACAACTTGCTACCGCAGACCACTGACTACCTTCACGTGTCCTTTGTCCATACAGTTCCTCGTGTATTACTACCTCCATATTGCCAGTGCTGCTAGTCATAGACTTTCCTGAGCATCTCATCATCTGCTATTTCCTGTTCCGTGATCACCCTGCTACCAGAGTACCATATTACCACCTATACTGCTCTGGTAAGCCTATCACCTGGTGATCCCTGGGTAAAGACTCCTAGTGCCCGTGACAGTAAGATCAGGCCATGACAGACCCAGATACGGAACCTACTGCTAAAGAGATGCTGCAGCATCTGGTCAGCCGTGTGGAGCAACAGGATGCTCGCCAACAGCTGTTACTTCAATGTTACCAATCGTTAACCTCCCAAGGAACATCTGGACAGACTGTTACAGCTAGTATTGAAGCTCCTGTGCTTTCCTCCGTTTCCCCAGTGCCATCCCAGGTGTCTACAGCTCCTACGCTTCACCTGCCTACTCCGTCAAAATATGACGGGGACCCCAAAACTTGTAGAGGTTTCCTTAACCAATGTTCAGTCCATTTTGAACTCCAACCTCAAAATTTTTCTACCCATCGTTCCAGAGTGGCCTATCTTATCTCATTGTTTTCTGGACAAGCCCTGGCTTGGGCCTCCCCTCTGTGGGAAAGAAACGATCCAATTCTACAAGATAGTGCCAAATTCATTTCCACGTTCCGAAGTGTGTTCGATGAACCAGGTCGTGTGACCTCCGCTGCTTCCAGCATTCTTCGTTTGCGACAAGGCTCCCATACAGTAGGACAGTATGTCATTCAATTTAGGATCTTAGCCTCTGAACTTCAGTGGAACACTGAAGCATTAGTTGCCGCCTTCTGGCAGGGGCTCTCCGATAAAATTAAAGATGCACTGACTACCCAAGAGCTTCCTTCGTCACTAGAAGATTTGATCTCTCTTTGCCATCGTGTAGACATGAGATTTCGTGAAAGAGAATCTGAGAAAACAACTTCTGCTAAAGCACCTCTTCGTTTAAACCCTCAATTTCGTCCAGTTTCACCTTCTGTGATTCCCATGGAGATAGGACGTTCCAAATTATCTTTAGAAGAGAGGAAACGAAGAGTAAAGAATAGACTCTGTATCTATTGTGCTGATTCCACACATATGCTCAGTTCTTGCCCTAAGAAATCGGGAAATGCCAGGCCCTAACTAGTTCTGGAGAGGTGAAGTTAGGGTCCCTGGAGTCCTCTCCATTGTCTATGAAATCTAAAGTCTGCGCTTTCGATGTTACGATTTCCTTTGCTACCAAATCCTTTGAGTCACAGGCATTGATTGATTCCGGAGCAGCAGGAAATTTCATTTCTAAATCACTAGTGAATCAATGGTCCCTACCAGTGATCACTTTAAAAACACCCATTACTGTGACGGCTATAGATGGATCACGTCTCATCAATGGTCTCATCACCCAGAGTACGTCTCCAGTAACCCTTCAGATTGGTGTACTACACCATGAAGAAATTTCGTTTTTAATTCTTCCTGTTACGACAAGTCCGATTGTCTTAGGCCTTCCATGGCTTCAATGTCACTCTCCCCAGATTGACTGGCGCACCCCTCAAGTTACGTCTTGGGGGCCTGAATGTCATCATCGTTGTCTCTCTCAAGTTATTCCTCTTAAAGTACAGCAATCTTCCATCTCATCGTCCTCCCCGGGACTCCCTCCTCAGTATGCTTCATTTGCCGATGTGTTTGATAAAGCTCAGTCTGAACGTCTTCCTCCTCATCGTTCTTGGGATTGTCCGATCGACCTTCTACCTGGCAAGACTCCTCCCAGGGGTCGGGTCTATCCTCTCTCGTTACCTGAAACTCAAGCCACATCTGAGTACATACAGGAGAATCTCCAGCGTGGGTTCATTCGACCTTCCACCTCTCCCGCTGGAGCTGGGTTCTTCTTCGTCAAAAAGAAGGATGGATCATTACGCCCTTGTATAGATTTTCGTGGACTCAACGCCATTACTATCAAGAATCGGTATCCCATTCCGCTGATCACTGAGCTATTTGATCGCATCAAGGGAGCTCGGATATTTACTAAGTTGGATCTTCGTGGTGCCTACAATTTAGTTAGAATCCGTTCCGGTGACGAATGGAAGACCGCGTTTAACACCAGAGATGGGCATTACGAATATTTAGTAATGCCCTTCGGGCTGTGTAATGCCCCCGCGGTTTTCCAGGGTTTCATCAATGAGATCTTTCGGGACTTATTATATGTATGTGTCGTTGTCTACCTGGACGACATATTGATCTTCTCACAGGACCTGCCTTCTCATCACCAACATGTGGCAGAGGTCCTCTCCAGACTACGGAAAAACTCGTTGTTCTGTAAATTGGAAAAATGTTCATTCGAGTTACCCCAGATTCCATTCTTGGGGTATATAGTTTCCGGAGTTGGCCTGAAGATGGATCCAGACAAAGTAAATGCTGTACTACATTGGCCTCAGCCAACTACTCTTCGTGCCATCCAGCGTTTTTTAGGTTTTGCCAATTACTATAGACGCTTCATTCAAGACTTCTCATCCATTGCATCTCCCATTGTGGCCTTAACTCGGAAAGGGGCTAATACTAAGCAATGGTCATCTGAGGCTCTCCAAGCCTTTCAAATCCTCAAAGAGTCCTTCTCGTCTGCTCCCATTCTGCGACAACCTGATGTGACACTCCCCTTCTTCCTAGAAGTAGATGCCTCTAATGTGGGCTTAGGAGCTATTCTCTCCCAACGCTCGGAGCAACAAAAATTACATCCTTGTGCCTTCTACTCTCGGGGTCTTCTGCCCGCAGAGAAAAACTATACTATCGGGGACAAGGAGTTGCTGGCCATCAAAGCTGCATTAGAGGAATGGAGATACTTGTTGGAAGGAGCTCGCCATCCTGTGACGATCTTCACGGATCATAAGAACTTGTCATATTTGCAATCTGCTCAATGCTTGAACCCTCGTCAAGCAAGATGGTCTCTTTTCTTTTCCCGTTTTGAATTAATTATAACCTTCAAACCAGCTGCTAAGAACAAGAAAGCTGACGCTCTATCTCGAGCTTTTGTGACGTCCTCTGATGTAGAAGAGGTTCCCAACCATGCTATTCTAGACCCCAAATGTATTTCTCTGGCTGCGTCATCCACCAAAATGCTACCATTTGGGAAGACCCTCGTGCCTCCTACTCTGAGGAGGAAAATCCTTTCGTGGTTCCATGCCTCTCGTTTTTCTGGACACGCCGGTGAACATAAGACCTTTGAGATTCTCTCTCGTAGTTACTGGTGGCCTTCAATGAGGAGAGACGTCAAAGAGTTTATTGCTTCCTGTGATTTATGTTCTCAGTTCAAATCCTCCCGCAGAACTCCAGCAGGGTTGCTGCGACCACTACCCATTCCGTCCAAGCCTTGGACCCATATTAGTATGGATTTCGTTACTGATTTGCCACCAAGTAAGAATCACAATACTATTTGGGTAGTGGTAGACAGATTTTCGAAGATGGCTCATTTCGTCCCTCTGTCCGGTTTACCTTCCTCGTCTACTCTGGCTGAACATTTCATTAAAGAAATCTTCCGCATCCATGGATGTCCGTCTGAGATTGTGTCAGATAGAGGAGTACAATTCGTTTCCAGATTCTGGCGGGCCCTTTGTAAAACCTTGGGCATACGATTAGCACTCTCATCGTCTTACCATCCGCAATCTAACGGACAAACGGAACGAGTCAATCAAGATCTTGAGACTTTTATTAGGATGTTCTCTTCAGCCAACCAAGACAACTGGGTAGAATTGCTCCCTTGGGCTGAATTCGCCCATAACAACATGTACCATGAGTCATCATCCAAAACTCCATTCTTTGTGGTCTACGGTCACCATCCGTCTTTTCCGGAATTTCCTGCCCTCCCGCCCACCCAAGTTCCTGCTGTGGAGACTGCTTGTCAGACCTTCAAAAATATCTGGTCTCAGGTCAAAACCTGTTTAAAGAAGACATCTAACAAATATAAGTCTTTCGCAGATAAGAAGAGGCGGGCTATTCCACCACTAAAAATTGGAGATCGTGTCTGGTTATCTACCAAAAATATTCGTTTGAAGGTTCCATCTATGAAATTCGCCCCTCGTTTTATTGGTCCATATAGGATCATTCAAGTTATCAATCCAGTATGTGTTAAACTTCTTCTTCCTAAGAATCTTCGGATTTCCAATGCCTTCCATGTGTCCTTACTCAAACCTCTTATTATCAATCGTTTCTCGACTCCTCCCTCAGCACCGCAGCCAGTTCAAGTTCATCAGGAGGAGGATTTCGAGATTACTGAGGTATTGGATGCAAAAATTTCGCGAGGAGTCCTCCGTTTCCTCGTTCATTGGAAGGGCTTTGGTCCTGAAGAGCGTTCATGGATCAAAGCTGAAGATCTTAATGCTCCTGCCCTTCTGAAGAAGTTTTATTCCAAAAATCCGGACAAGCCCGGTTCCAGGCGTTCTGTGCCCACCTTTAAAAGGGGGGGTACTGTCACTCACCGGACTGTGAGTGCTTCTTCCCGGACTATTAGGAACCGTGGACGTCCTCTATCCTGAGGGACTGCGCATGCGCAGCCCTTTCCAAACCTTCAGTGTATGTTCCTTTAACTTAATTGGCAGATCAGGCAACCTCCCTATATTAAGCACCTGTGGTCAACACCACGTTGCCTGATCTTGGAGTCTCATTCCCCATGAGTCTCTGAAGGTGTTCCTGTGTTTCCTTGTTCATTCAGCCCTGCTGATTCCTGTGGTTTCCAACCACTTCTACCTCTGTGGTTTCCAAACCACTTCTGCTACTGTGGTTCCCATACCACTTCTACCATCTACTATATCATCGTGACTGTGAGCTGATTCCTATCCGCTGCCTCCGTGCACTACAGTCTTCTAATCACTTCAACTCTACCATGTATCATTGGGACTGTTAGCTGATGCCTATCCGCTGCCTCCGTGCATTACAGGCTTCAACCACATCCACTCACCTGTTCATGATTGTGACTGCCAGCTGATTCCTATCCGCTGCCTCCGTGCACTACAGGCTTCAACCTGCAACTCGTCTGTGTTTCATCATCGTGACTGCTAGCTGATTCCTATCCGCTGCCTCCGTGCACTACAGTCTTCAACCTGCAACCCGTCTGTGTTTCATCGTGACTGTTTAGCTGATTCCTATCCGCTGCCTCTGTGCGCTTCAGTCTTCAGTCCTTGTCTACTCTACCGTGTTTCCTTGAGTCTGCTGCCACTATTGCTACCCGCTACTCTCCGTGATCATCTGTTCCAGTTCAACTCTGCTCCGGTGTCCCATCGTTACTGCACCTGCTGGTTGCTATTGGTTACCTCCGTGTTCCCGCAGAGACCCGCTGCTGTTACTTCTCAGCGCTACTCATCCATCTACTGCTGATCCGCTCTCCACGCCTTCCTGTGTTCCCTGCTGGTCTACCTACCTGTGCGCTGCACCTGCTAGACCCCTGCTTCACCCATCCAGGGACTTGTATCCTGCTGGCCTCCTGCCCTTCAGGTATCTCTGCACTCCTGTCTGACTGCCTTCTCCTGAACCACGGTATGCATACTTCCCATTGACTGTGCTGTGTATTGCATACCTTGCTGGACTGTGTTGGTTCTCCTCTGGAGTGTACTATCCGCTGAGTCTATTGCCATCATTGACTGTGTTGGTTCTCCTCTGGAGTGTACTATCTGCTGACTCTACTGCCATCATTGACTGTGTTATCTCATGCCGGATTACTTCAAGAGACTTTCTATATTGGCAGTGTTGTTCAGTCATTTATACATTTATATTGTGCATATTACTGTGGATCAAAGTCAAGGTGCCCGTGTATATATTGTGTTGCAGTCTCTCCCCGTGCACCTCCTCACATTTATATTCAGTAGTACAACTTGCTAGTGGCAGACCACTGACTCCTGTTTACAGTTTCACCTGTTCCAGTATCCTCTCACATAGCAGTGGTACAACTTGCTAACGCAGACCACTGACTCCCCGGATACCTCCACTTGGATTCCATTCCTTCACTCAGACAGCGGTACAACTTGCTATCCGCAGACCGCTGACTCTCATCACCTCCTCGTTTCTGTTGGACATTCCTCCTCACTATAGCAGTGGTACAACTTGCTACCGCAGACCACTGACTACCTTCACGTGTCCTTTGTCCATACAGTTCCTCGTGTATTACTACCTCCATATTGCCAGTGCTGCTAGTCATAGACTTTCCTGAGCATCTCATCATCTGCTATTTCCTGTTCCGTGATCACCCTGCTACCAGAGTACCATATTACCACCTATACTGCTCTGGTAAGCCTATCACCTGGTGATCCCTGGGTAAAGACTCCTAGTGCCCGTGACAGTCCCCCTTTCTATTAATTTCCATATTGTTCTCACCGATTTCAGCAGCTGCCCCTGCTGGGGGGATTGTTCCTTTTCCTTGTCCGTGTGGTGCCCCTTTCACATTACCAGCATGAGCAATGGCCAAAATGACGGTGGGTACATTTCATTCTTCTGAAACATTACTCATAACACGACTTAATACAACATACAAGTTACTGGTTGCAGTTTTGACAGTTTTGGTATTGGCTGTACCTACCAACCCAACTGCATTTGGCGGCGAGGGCGCGCTTGCGCTCAGTTCTCCACGCTTTGCAACGCTCACTTCCGGAATGCTTTTTTCCGGTACGCCTACTTCCGCTGAACACACGCTCCCTTGCCACGGGTACCCTTCTTGTTGCCACAATTTTAAACAGTCACCATGTTCAATTCTCGTCTTTGTTGATTTAATCAACCGTACTTTTTCTTTAACATTATTCAGTACCTCTGAATCAAAACTCCCTATTGTTGGGAAAGGCCTAACACAATCTTTGGTCATCTTGACCCACGTGTCGCAATATGCCGTTGCGTATGCACCATATTTCTTATACATGAGAAATCTTGCTGAATCAATAAGGCCTTCCTTAGGCAGTACATTGGCCATCTCTAGTGTATGTTTATCACTTATTTTGAACAATACCCTTTATGCGGACCACAGATAATACCGCAGTACTCTGTCCCTTCCAGCAAACAATTTCAACCCCTTGCTATAAACAATCTACCGCTAGAGAATTCTAATGGCCGTGGACGTATTTCCTCTAGCCGCGTCCACAATCTACCGCTAGAGAACTCTAATGGCCGTGGACGTATTTCCTCTAGCCGCGTCCACTTGCTTCTTCTCGCACCAAGCGAGGACCCCTAACACGGAAAAATATCACTGTGGGCCCCATGGCTATCAGCTCCTCGATACCCTGGCTCTACCACAAAATCTGTTGAGTTTATTATCACTGGTAGCACAAAACCGATAAAATCAATCAGCCTTTCCAATATAATTCCTCCAAGCTGCACAATTACGGTTGTCCTTACCGTGCGGTTAGATCGCACCGCTTACTAATACTAATTATCAGTAAACCTTGCGATCTATTGGGGGCGCTTGGCGAAAACCTCCTTCGTTTTCACCTCTGGTATACCTGCCCCGTATACCGTCCTTCAGTTGGGCAACCTGCTTTGTCAGACAGCAACTGAGCACAATCAACAATAAAACAGTGTATCTACGTCACAAAATCACACAATATACACCTTTTCTGCGCAGAAAATCAAATTTCCTAACAACAGTAATAATGTTTCAGAGGCCTTAACAAGTGATAATACTATGCATGTATACAACTATCAAAACGATTGTTCAAACACGTGGCAATAATACCGGAAGCACACATACGCAAGGCAGGAAGTACACATACCCTATGCAATGCAATACACTTTAAAACGTAAAACGACAATAAAAAGAAAACATTTTTCTTTCTTGTCCCTAGATTCAAGTAAGCGTTCCTTCAGATTATGCAACAACGGACATTCGGTTTCGCAACACAAAGTGAACAACAGGTTTTAAACACATTGCGTTCTTTCCCGTATGTGACGCGTCAATCCACCCTTTGTTGAGGAACTGAAAACCGTAAGCGTTGCATACCTTCCGATAACGTAACCTCACTCCGAACCCCCAAATTATTAAAGTAATTCTATCGTTTTCAGATAAGCATTGTCCAAGTGATTGTTTTGCGTTTCCAATGCACAAAGTAATTTATTTTAGCAGATGTAATAATTTAACAGTTCAATACATGATTATTATACAGTACAGCCAATACCAAAAAGAGATAAATACATACCGGGCTCGCTGCGCTCCCACAGGTACCAGTGGACAGTATTTCACTCTACAATACTGTGGTCAGAGTAGACTGAGGCTAGTGGGAGCACAGCTATGATTATATACATTCAGTGTTGCAGAGAGAACAATGCAGATGACGTGGCTTGCTTCTATAGGTCCAGAGTTCAGGTGGGTCCATTGTAAACAGGTCATAGGCTAGTTCAAACAACCCCCTCCAAGGCTGAGGGTCAACATTCCAGATGATTCTCCCGCCCAGAAACCAGTTACAACTAGTCCATTAACATTTTATAGTTGGTATCACTCTAAAGGTTTATTCCCTAATATCAATAACTAGAGTATGAATTGTGCATTATCTT
Source organism: Mixophyes fleayi (assembly GCF_038048845.1). Classification (NCBI taxonomy): domain Eukaryota; kingdom Metazoa; phylum Chordata; class Amphibia; order Anura; family Limnodynastidae; genus Mixophyes; species Mixophyes fleayi. Next base: position 253,897,627 of record NC_134405.1, on the reverse strand, counting down.
TGCCGAATGAACCAATATAAAACAATATTAACCAATATACTTCCGTTCATCCAATTATACGACTTTGACAATATATATATATATATATATATATATATATATATTTATATATATATATATATATATATACACACACACACACTAGGGGTGTGCACCGGCCACTTTTGGTGTTTTGGGTTTTGGGTTTTGGATTCTGATTTTTTTTTAAAAAAGCATAAAAAGTTTTTTTTCACTCCTACACTATTATTAACCTCAATAACATTAATTTCCACTACATTACAGTCTATTCTGAACACCTCACACCTCACAATATTGTTTTTTAGTCCAAAAGGTTGCACCGAGGTAGCTGGATGTCTAAGCTAAGCGACACAAGTGGGCGGCACAAACACGTGGCCCATCGTAGGTGGCTGTGTAGGCTTGAATGGCCTTTTGCTGCTCCTCCATCCTCTGCAGCATATAGAGGGTGGAGTTCAAGCGCGTCACTACCTCTTGTTTTAGTTGATGGCAGGGCAGGTTCATGCTTTTTTGATGTAGCAGGAACAGTGAACGTAGTTTAATATCTGATACTAATATTTCTGCACTGCAGGAACAGTGAATGTAGTTTAATATCTGATCCTTATATTTCTGCACTGCAGGAACAGTGAACGTAGTTTAATATCTGATACTAATATTTCTGCACTGCAGGAACAGTGAACGTAGTTTAATATCTGATACTAATATTTCTGCACTGCAGGAACAGTGAACGTAGTTTAATATCTGATACTATATTTCTGGACTGCCTATTGAAGTGTAATCTCGACGGGATTTGGTACCGGGGACACAATACCTCCATCAACCGTCTAAATTCCACTGCACAGATGGTGGACACCGGACGCACGTCTAACACCAACATAGCTGTTACGGCCGCAGTTATCCGCTTTGCCATAGGATGACTACTGTCGTACTTCGTGCTCATGGGAAACGACTGTTTGACGGTCAACTGTTTTGTGAAAGACGTAGCGTTCTTACGACTTCCCCTCTGGGAAGATGACCGACTACCAGCAGCAACAGCAGCAGCGACAGTAGTAGGCGTACTGCTGCAGGATCCTCCGGAAGAATCCCGGATTGAAGAGGACTCAGTCATGCCGGTGACATGGCCTGCAGAACTATTTCAGATGGAGATCGTAGAGGAAATTGACGAGGAGGGTGTTGCTGGTGTGGATACAACAGGACCAAGAGATTTAGGTGTCTCATCTAGGAGTGGCACTGCAGTGGCAGATAGGATGGCAGTTTTAAAAACTAGGCCCCAAAGAGCACATAATGCCAAAAAAAGAGTTGCAAGATAGAATTGTCCTTGGGCCCTCCCACCCACCCTGATGTTGTTGAAATAGGACATGCGCACTTTAACAAACCAATCATTTCCGCGAAAGGACCTACCAAACTGTGGCTGAAATGATTGGTTTGTTTGGACACCGCCAAAACGAGCTGGCAAAGAAAAAAAAGAGGTGCAAGATGTAATTGTCCTTGGGCCCTCCCACCCACCCTTATGTTGTTGAAATAGGACATGCACACTTTAACAAACCAGTTCCTTCGGTAGACATCGCCAGAGTTTACTGTCACGACTAAGTATAGCGTACCTGCTATCGTTGGCACTACTCGAAGGAAGGTGCGGGGTCTAACATACCCCCGCAAGGAGGTATGGACTCAGCTGCAGGGAACACGCAGGTCGCGGTCCTTCCATGAGTCAGATAGCGAAGCACGAGAGAAATGTCAGACAGGCCGGTTCAGCAATGGTGCGGGCAAGGCAGGTACACGGGGAGAATCCAAAGGGGTGGTGAGTCAAGCTGGGTCGGTAGCGTTCTGGCAGCGTGATACAGAAGGGAGATCCAAAGAGTAGTCAAGGCAATCCTGGTCACAAGGGTCACAGGCAAACGGCAGATAATCAGGAGGCAGGCAAAGATCAGGAGACAAGTTATCACAGGTACACTGGAAACGCTGGAGGACAGGTAGACCTGAAACTCTGGCACTGGAAGGGAACACTAGGAAGGCTTATATAGTTCCATTGACCAACGGGAAACCAGCGCTGAGCGCTGTCATGATTAGCGCCTAGCGCGCTTAGCATAGTATCCCGTTGCTAGGCAACGGGAACACTCTGTGGGCAGTAACCGGCGGCCGAGTGGCCTGAAGGGACGCGTCTGGTTGCTAGGCAACCAGATGCAATACAGCGGATACAGGCGGCCGTCCCAGAGATCGCGGGCGGCGCCTGACATATACCTTTCTCTCCCAGCATTCATTGCTGGTTATTGATGTTACACCCTGTGGTCACTTCCTCCTGTTGTGCTTCTGGATTTATGCTGTTGAGATCTATCTCAACATGCATTCTGCTGACCTGTTTCATCTGGGACTTACCTGTGCATTTCCCTGTACTTGCTGCCTGGAATCTTTCCTCACCTCCCATTTACCTTCAACTGCTGTATATCTGGTAATTTCTGCAAGCTCATTATTACATCATCTGTTCATACTCTCCAGCAATAAACATTGTATGTTTTTTCACCTTATCCATGGCTCCTTGGCTGTATTCCTACATTGATTCGTGATAGTATAACCAGCCCACAAAACAGCTTAGGAGTCAGGTGAAAGTTTTTTATTTCTGGGAACATTTTGTTTTGCAATTCATTTTCATATTTATTTTTGGAAAATGTCTGCATTATCAGCCTTTGAATTGCCACAACTACAGGATTTACAGATGGATATAATCCTGCTACGCTCCCAGCTGGCTACATTTTCTACCTTGCTGATGGACCCACTCAGGAGGCTGCCAGACTCGGTCTCTCCTAATGCAGAAGCAGGTGATTTGTCTCCACCAACCTTCTCTGCTGTGGAATCTGTGCAAGCAGCACCTCTTAATTGTGCTCCTACAAATATGCTGTGTACTAAGAACTATGGTCTAACTTATTCCCGTTTCACAGGTGGTCCATGCTCCCATCTTTCCGAAGAGGAGCGGCGGCACAGAATAACAAACAAATTGTGTCTGTATTGTGCCAGCATGAACACTTCTTACAGGACTGTCCTATCCGTAGACCACGTCAGCCTACTGGTCCATCCCCTGTTGTTTCCTCTCTGCATTCCAAATTTGTTTATGCTCCAGCCGCCTGTCCTGAGGTGCCAGCTCCAGCCGCCTGTCCTGAGGTGCCAGCTCCAGCCACCTGTCCTGAGGCGCCAGCTCCAGCCGCCTGTCCTGAGGCGCCAGCTCCAGCCGCCTGTCCTGAGGCGCCAGCAGCCTCTGTCTCCTGTTGTGAAGTCCCACCCTCTGTCTCCTGTTGCGAGGTCCCAGCCTCTGTCTCCTGTTGCGAGGTCCCAGCCTCTGTCTCCTGTTGCGAGGTCTCAGCCTCTGTCTCCTGTTGCGAGGTCCCAGCCTCTGTCTCCAGCTCTGAGGTCCCATCATCTGCTTCCAGCTTGGTGCCTGCTGCCACTGTGTCCGGTCCTGAGCCTGCTGCCACTGTGTCCGGTCCTGAGCCTGCTACCACTGTGTCCGGTCCTGAGCCTGCTGCTGAAGCTTCTGCACCCGAGTCTCCTGTTACCGTGCTCTTCAGTGCCGAGTCTCCAGCCGCTGCCTCCAGTGCCGAGTCTCCAGCCGCTGTCTCTATTCCAGATCTACAGTCCACTCCAGAAACCTTGCCAGTCCATGCAGTTCAGCCCGAGTTGCCAGTCCATGCGGTTCAGCCCGAGTTGACAGTCCATGAGGTCCAGCCCAAGTTGCCAGTCCATGAGGTCCAGCCCGAGTTGCCAGTCCATGCGGTCCAGCCCGAGTTGCCATTCATGCGGTCCAGCCCGAGTTTCCAGTTCATTTGGTTCAGCCCGAGTTGCCACTTGGTGTTGTCTTCTCCAAGGCTTCTCAAAGTGCTGTCTGCCCTCAGGCTTCTCAAAGTGCTGACTGCCCTCAGGCTTCTCAAAGTGCTATCTGCCCTCAGGCTTCTCAAAGTGCTGTCTGCCCTCAGGCTTCTCAAAGTGCTGTCTGCCCCCAGGCTTCTCACAGTGCTGTCCCTGCCAAGCCTGCTGCCCAGTCCGGGCCTGCCGCCCAGTCCGGGCCTGCTGCCAAACCTGCCACCCAAATAGCATACAATAAATGAAACAAACTGCCCGCGCTTATAAGAATAGCTGCCGCTAATGTCACTCAAGGTAGAATCCATCTAATTTCTACAGAAAACATATATAACAAAGAGAGTGTAATATACGGCGCTAGACTTCTGCTTATAAGGATATATGATAACTGCAATAATGTAATAATGTAATCAATCACTGTCCATGAGTCCATAAAACTAATTATTCCAAATATTAGTCCAATAGTTCACTCTAATATATCATCATCAGTTATTTCAATTCTTCTCCACGTATTTGAAATAAATGTCAGTAATAATCAGGATAAAATCCTACAGATGATAGTGTCCTCAAACCAAAAAAAACATATATCATAAATTATCAGAGAATTTTCTCTTTTATTAAATGCACCACTAGTGTTTCACACTTGAAAATATTAGTGAAATCCAGAGAAAGCCCATCCAAGTAATCACACAGTGGGACATGTGAGGAAAAGTAATATGTGGTAATGCACATACAATCTAACAGTAATATGCGCTTACACAAATGTATGGTAAGAATCGCCATAGACTTCTTTTAGAGGCTGTCTGTTTGTATTGTATCAACACTTCACCTGTAGAGATTAACTCTCATACATTCCCCAAAGTAGTATGGATTCAGGAAAGTAGGGAAGATACAAGATAGATATAGTGTTTTATCTTTAATACAAACAAAATAACAACAGCAGTCTACAATATAAATAATCAATATAAAAAGCGGAATAAAAATCCAGTCCTTAAATAGCGTACGTTTATAGGTGCAAGTCCGCCTACCAGAGATCTGGAGTAAAGTCAGCCTGAATGTAATCCACGGGTATGCCGCCTCTCCGCGATGCATATGTCAACTCTGTATAGGGTAAAACTTGCCACCATGTAGCCATCCAACGCGTTTTGACCTTATCCCGAGGTCTTCATCAAGGCTTCTTCTGCTGCCCAGTCTGGGCCTGCCACCAAGCCTGCCGCCCAGTCCGGGCCTGCTGCCAAGCCTGCCGCCCAGTTCGGGCCTGCCGCCAAGCCTGCCACCCAGTTCGGGCCTGCCGCCAAGCCTGCCGCCCAGTCCGGGCCTGCCGCCAAGCCTGCCGCTTAGTCCGGGCCTGCCACCAAGCCTGCCGCTCAGTCCGGGCCTGTCGCCAAGCCTGCCGCCCAGTCCGGGCCTGCCGCCATGCCTGTTGCTCAGTACGTGCCTGCCGCCCAGTCCGGGCCTGCTGCCAAGTCCGAACCATCCGTTGCTGAGGGTGCCAAGTTGGAGCTGTCACCTACCTTTGAGGGGCACCTTTCTCAATTTAGTGCTCTACTGAGGTTTTGTGCTTCTTATTTCCCCTCAGTACCTAGCCTTGTCAGTGACCCAAGGAGGCAAGTTTTGTTTTTGTTAACAAATTTTAGAGGAGATGCCATGGAATGGGCAAACCCTTTGATTGAATTTGATCACCTAATCCTGTCTGACTTACAACTATTTGTTGAGGCTGTGATCAACAAGTTTTCACCAACACCTCCTGCTATGCCCTCTTGCGGGGCCTCTACATTATCAGCAGTACCACCCATCTCACCTGGCTAAGAGATACCTTTGTGCTCCTCCCAGTTGGCGCAGATCCCAGCTCCGAGGAAGTCCCATAAGAGAGGAGGACGTAAAAAGAGAGGTGGTTCTGCAGTGCCTGAACTGGCAGCTGGCATGGTCTCTTTTGCCTTTCCGCCCATGGACGAGGACTTTTCTGCCGGGCCCCCTATTGTGGACTATGATTCCGATGAATTTAGACATTTTTGGTAATCGGGCGTCTGGAATCCGCCCTAGGGGGAGGGGTACTGTCAGGATCTGCCTGTAACTTATGCATTACATGCTGCTTTGCCTGGCAGCTCCTGCCTTTTGTCCTTATTATTATTGGAGCAGTACCTCTGATTACCAGAGGTGCTGCTATTGTGCCTTTCTTGTTTGCTTTAGGGGTTAACCTGTTCACCAATTATCCCATGCACCTGGGTGTGTTCTCATTTCCCCTATATATACCTTTCTCTCCCAGCATTAATTTCTGGTTATTGATGTTACACCCTGTGGTCACTTCCTCCTGTTGTGCTCCTGGATTTATGCTGTTGAGATCTGTCTCAACATACATTCGGCTGACATGTTTCATCTGTGAACCTGGGACTTACCTGTGCATATCCCTGTACTTGCTGCCTGGAATCTTTCCTCAGCTCCCATTTACCTGCAACTGCTGTATATCTGGTAATTTCTGCAAGCTCATTATTACATCATCTGTTCATACTCTCCAGCAATAAACATTGTATGTTTTTTCACCTTATCCATGGCTCCTTGGCTGTATTCCTACATTGATTCGTGACAGATAGTTTGCTTGACCATGCTATATCTGAGGTGTGAATTGTGAATACATTTGTATCCCAAGCCGAGTATGTGCCTGCATGCATATTTGCGTCATAGAGTCTTGAGGGGTTAAGTGTTAATCCTTTGATTGCTGGTGTGTGCCTTGCTAACTGTGTATAACAAGGAGTGCTCATTGTGTGCCACTGTAAGACAGTATATTGGGGTTGTATTGTCCTTATTGAATAGGTGATGGCAAACCAAAGTGGGTGTGGTTGTGTAAGCACTGCTTGGGGGCAATTCAGCTAAATCTATAACCTGTGCGAAATGTGAGAAGAAGATTGAGTGCTGGAATCGTGTGTAACCCCATAAAGTAATCACTTCCAATTCCCAAGTGCGGGTTGTGACTGGTAAAGGCAGTTACGAGAGGTTTCTTGACAAATTAGAGCTGATATATTGTTTGACATTGTGAATATATGATAAGATATTAAATCAGAGAGTAGCTAGAGGGGGCCATTTGTGACACAATGAGAATAGTTTTACAAAGTCAGAGACACTGAGAACAGAAAAGGCAGGATAATAACCAGGCTTAGGTCACTTCAGGCAGCACATATTCAGAGGTCAAATCAAAGAAGAGTTCAGGGCAGGCAGCAAAATATCAGTGGATAAATCAGGGCTTACCCCACAGCAGTTGGTAAAACTCCAGTGGCCAAATCCAGTCAAAGTCCAGGACAGGCAGCGGCAGTAAACTACAATGGTCAATGCAGGTAAAGGTCAGGGCAGGCAGATAAACTATAATGGATAGATATAACTGGTTCTGAGTGTCTGGCGCTCCACTAAGGCTTGCAGCCTCCTGTATGTATGGGAATAGTACCAAAATATCCCCCAAATGATCAAACTTAAAAACAATAGGTTTACATACATAAAGCGCTTCCCTTCTTTGCAGCAAATAGCATTCCACACTCCGTTCAAGATGTTCTAGATGGGATCTGTATAAATACATATAGCTCCACATAGTGTAATACAGTACAAAACTAAAACAATTGTAGGTTCTATGGGAAAATGTGAATTGTCCTCTAGGGTTCCACCATCCAGCACCATGTCATCACCGGCATATCCCCCACAAGGGTGTCTACTCACAAGATGAATCTAGAACATGCGCCTTAAAATGATCTCATAATTAGCCTCTCTGCATATCCCCAAATCAGAGGATTACTGCCGGTCAAAGTCACTCCTTCACTTCTCCCATCACATGAAGTGCCAATATAAAACAAAAAGAAAAGAGATCTTGGGCTTTACCTTTTAATTAAAAACAATAATAGGAAAAACAGGTAGGAACCGTACCGAAATAGAAGCATAAACAAGCAGTACAACATGGGTAGATAACACTTCAGTCCTGCTTGCTGTACTCCCGCCGATCGGCTCCTATCTCCATACCAACACGTTTCAACTTTACAATAAAGTTTTTATCAAGGTGTACTTCTATGGGTCCGTCCATATCCTTTTTATGACTCTTCCGATGCTTTATCCCCACCCCTTCAAAGGCTTAGTAGTGAGTCTTGCATGCTCAAAACAGTGGTCAGAGTTATTCAAAATGAAAAACTTTATTTAGATTGCTGACTTGTGTACACAATGAACTGTTTAGGATCCAGTCTGCAGCTCTTACTCTCCCGCAGATTTTTCTTTCATATATGGATATCTCGAATTTCATACATGTATGAAAAAGACAGCAATAGTCAGAAAAATACTTCATAATCTTGAAAAACCATGTTGGTCATTTACAATAAATATTACAATAAAATTCATCATAAAATAATACTTGGCAGATAAAATACCTGTATACACGTAATTTCAGGTGAGTAGATTAATATATACTCTCTCATGCAAAAAATTGAGAGGGTGTTAAACCCCTGAATTCATACAGCCAGAATATGGTCCCTAATTCAATAACAAGAACCATTTAAGTTCAAATTCCGCATTGAGACCTTTGGGGATAAGTGTCTCCATATCATATATAAATTTAATTTCTAATTTGGCCAGGGAAGTGTTGATGTCTCTATTTTTCCAACTATCCTCTATCTTCTTTAACCCCCAAAAACAATTAACATGGTCACCAGAGCAAGAATGTACACATTTAAAATGATTGGAAAGCGAGTGGGTCTCAAGTCCCTTCTTAATATTGTAAAAATGCTCCCTCAATCTCACTTTAAGTGGTCTAGTTGTTCTTCCTATATAGATCTGATTACATGTACATTCAATTGCATAGATAACATTCTTAGTGTGCCATGTTATAAATTGATCAATGTTATGCTTCTTTCTATTTAATATAACATCCGTGAACTTACTGCTACTACTTTTGCACATCCTGCAAGCGGCAAATAAGCCACATCTGTTAAAACCTTGTGTCTTATTGAATGTCTTAATGTTTCTGGAAGGTCACTCCGTACCAACTTATCTTTGAGATTTGGGGCTTTTTTGTAGATGAACTGGGGTCTATCTGGGATAATATCCCCAATGATCATATCCTTTTTTAAGATCCCCCAATGTTTCACAAAAATCTTTTCTATATGTCTAAAATCGCTATTGTACCCTGTAAGGAAAGCCCACTCTTTATTGGTTTTACGCTCCATCTTATTTCTCTGTCTTTTAACCAAGAGGTCCTCTCTTTTGACCGCTCTTAGTTTCTTTTCTGCCTCGTGAAGCATATCTGCATTGTAACCCTTACTAATAAAGGATGTTTTCATGTCATTAACTTGATCTTCCAGTATCTGTTCTTCAGTACAATTGCGTTTGATTCTTTTCATTTGCCCAAGGGGCACATTTTTTAACCAATTAGTATGATGATTACTGTTTGCATCTATATAACTGATGGTATCTGTTGGCTTATAGAATGTCTTTGTCTGGAGACCATTTCCTTCTATGTAGACTGTAATGTCTAAAAAAATTGACACTACACCTACTCCAGGAAAAAATCAATTCGATCCCAAATAAATTGGAATTTAGATGTTGAAAAAGGAATCTAATTCTCTTTCTGAGCCTCTCCCTACAAAAAATATATCATCTATGTAGCGGACCCAGGACACCAGGCTCGCCCCAAATTCATGACCATGCCAAACACTCTCATCCTCCCACATGGCCATGAAGATGTTAGCATAACTCGGGGCGAACCTGGTGCCCATTGCGGTCCCCACACACTGAAGATAATAGGACCCTTGAAATCTAAAGTAGTTATTATTCAAAACAAACATTATCCCTTCTATTATGAATTCCTGTAATTCCTCACTATTATTCGTTTTAGCCAAACTTTTTTTGGCTGCTTCCACACCGTGATTGTGTGCAATCACGGTGTATAGTGATTTAACATCTGCCGTTACCAGGATCATGTCCGCCTCCCACTTGATCTCAGAGTTTTTAAAAAATGCATCGTGTCTCTGAGATATGACCTTGAGCTTTGAGCTATTGGCTGGAGGTACATATCAAGTACCTCCGAAAGGTTGATAGTTACAGAACCTGTCCCAGAGACAATAGGCCTGCCTGGGGGGTTTATATATATATTGTATATAACATCTTTTAAAAAATCCACATGTGTGCAATTCCCGTACCAGAAGTTCAAATTCAAATAGCCTTGAATATGTGCTCATAGACCTTCACATAGGTATGGTCTGCAACGGACCGCTGAAGTGCAACGTCCTGACTCCAACAGAATCTTCTCCCAAAATACTAGCACCACTTCGAATTGGCTAAAACTCAAAAAAGCCAATATAGTATAATACCATCACAACAAGTGAGAATAGTAAAAATTTTAATACAAAAGAGGCAACATAGCCTCAACTGCGGCTTAAATATAATATGCTCGTACATAAAACAAAAAGTAAAACAGCTTATCTGTCCAGTTTCTCATGCAATGATGAAACAGCATGCAGGGCAAGTCTAGCCAGTATAACCACACTGATGCACCAGTCCGGGACAGCGTGCAAAATGAATACCCAACGCGTTTCGTCCTCTCAATAAAGACTTTCTCATCACTTTTCTTTTTGTTTTATATTGGCACTTCATGTGATGGGAGAAGTGAAGGAGTGACTTTGACCGGCAGCAATCCTCTGATTTGGGGATATGCAGAGAGGCTTATGAGATCATTTTAAGGCGCATGTTCTAGATTCATCTTGTGAGTAGACACCCTTGTGGGGGATATGCCGGTGATGACACGGTGCTGGATGGTGGAACCCTAGAGGACAATTCACATTTTCCCATAGAACCTACAATTGTTTTAGTTTTGTACTGTATTACACTATGTGGAGCTATATGTATTTATACAGATAATATCCCACGCTAGAACATCTTGAACGCAGTGTGGAATGCTATTTGCTGCAAAGAAGGGAAGCGCTTTATGTATGTAAACCTATTGTTTTTAAGATAAACTATAATGGTCAAATCCATGCAGTGTCATGGAAGGCATAGATTAGAACAAGTCTACAAACAAGCTGTGTCATGAACCTCAAGGTACAGAATAGCTACCTAAGCAAATGCAAGATTACTTAGGGACTAGCTCCCAGAGTCTGAGCAAGTTCACAGTACCCACCCGGCTACCCTGAAGCATACCTGGAATTGGAATGACCGGCAGGGAGCAAGATGTGAATGGGGTGAGGTGCGCATATGCCAGTGCGTATGGGATAATAATGACCACAGTCTCAGGCAGCATCCACAGGTATGTTCCCATAGTACAATCCAGGTAAAATAGTCTGATAAAAATAAGCTCTTTTTATAAGACAATAAACATTTCTAGATGTTTACTGGTTTGATTCCTTACCTCCCATCCATTGTGACTGGTCTGATTCTAGTGGGTAATCATTATTTACTGAATCTTGAGTCAATCAGGAATTATTTGCAGATTAATTCACTGACAGTGAATCTCTGAAATGCCTTTGAATTGATTTTCCTCTCTACTCAACATGAATTGTCAATTTGAAGTGTTGTGTTTGTTTTTTCATATGAACATTTCTATCCATTATTAACATTTGTTTCATTTTCATATATTATTATTAATATATATATCCTTGTGGACATTTGACCCTATCTCAATTCCATGTAGCATATGATGTTAGGGAATAACCTTTGGCCTGATTCATCAAGGTACGCAAACGCATACGCATCTGTGTTTCATACTTTGAGTGACGCAAACCGTTATATTTGCGTTGGAGTTTGAGATTTAGTTGACTTTGAGTGCCGTATCTGCTCTGTTTGCGCTGCGTATGTGGTGTTTTACGTAGCTCAAGTCCCGTTTAGCAGATGCGTATGCGTTTGCGTACCTTGATGAATCAGGCCCCTTGTGCTTATATTTTACATTACAGTTTGATCACTTATGTCATTTGATGATTAACAAATATATTTACTATTTGTGATTACATTGCACCTTCCTAATATATTTTGAAGGAGGACTGGTTCCATAAATATTTGATTTCACATTTCTTTATATACTGATACATATTTGCTTTGAGCAATTGGGATTTAAGAATCTTTTCATTATCCAGTCCATCTCCTATCTACTCTGTGTTAGATAAATGTTGTTTGGTTATTGACTGGATGCAGGATTGATGGAAGGTCCTAACCCCCCCTTCTCTCAGTTGCCATTTCTTAGGCGCTGTACCCCCCTGTTTCTTACATTGTGTTGAGCAAGAGGGGCCAGGTGGTAGACAGAGGAGGAGGTTGTAAGTGTCTGTATGGCGCTGACCGCTGCTCCTCCGTATCAGTCATAGAAAGGACAGCACTACAGCACTGCAGCACTACACAATGACATCACAGCACAGCACCATCCATCCAGCCTATCACTGACACGGAGGAGCAACAGACAGTAGCATTGGGTAGAAAGTAAACAGAGTGCACTCAAGTGTATTTCAATAATTATGGGCCAATGAGGAAATGGATATGTTTAATTTAAATCTACCACCCTTTGCCTTCAAAGTAGCATCAATGCATCAACTCTTCAAGATACATTTTCACACAGTTTTTGAAGGAACTCAGCAGGGAGGAAGTTCAAAACATCTTGGAGAACTAACCACAGATCTTCTATGGATGTAGGCTTGCTCAAATCCTTCTTTCTCGCCATGTAACGCAGTGATGTTGAGATCAGGGATTTGTGGGGGCCATATGATCACTTCCAGGGTTCTTTGTTCTTCTTTATGCTGAAGATAGTTCTTAATGACATTGACTGATTGTTTGGGATCCTTGTCCTTCTGCAGAATACATTTGGAGCCAATCAGAGGCCTCCCTGATGGTATTGCATGATGGATACGTACCTGCCTGTATTTCTCAGCATTGAGGACACCATTAGTCCTGATCAAATCCCCCACTCCATTTGCTGAAATGCAGCCCTAAACTTGCAAGGAACTTCTACCATGTTTAGCTGTTGCCTGCAGACATTCATTATTATACTGCTCTCCAGCCCTTCATCATCATCATCATCATCAGTTATTTATATAGCGCCAACATATTCCGTAGCGCTTTACAATTGGGGACAAACGTAATAAACTAATAAACAAACTGGGTAAAACAGACAAAGAGGTGAGAAGGCCCTGCTCGCAAGCTTACAATCTATGGGACAATGGGAGATTGACACATGAGGTTAAGTATACATTTTGCATCTTGGCCCAGCCAGACTGCAAAGGTAGGGTGACTCATAAGCTAAATGATCCTGTCACACAATAATGTTGGTCCGAGGGTAGTTGTCTTGTGTGAAATTGTGTAACAGGCTAAAGGTAGTGAGGTTAAGATGGTGGTTGAGGAATATTATACGCTTGTCTGAATAGGTAGGTTTTCAGAGAACGCTTGAAAGTTTGTAGAACAGAGGAGAGTCTTATTGTGCGAGGGAGAGAGTTCCATAGAGTGGGTGCAGCCCGAAAAAAGTCCTGTAACCGGGAATGGGAGGATGTAATGAGGGTGGATGAGAGACGCAGATCTTTTGCAGAACGGAGTTGCCGAGTTGGGAGATATTTTGAGACAAGAGAGGAGATGTATGTTGGTGCAGCTTTGTTGATGGCCTTGTAGGTTAGTAAAAGTATTTTATATTGGATTCGGTAGAAGACAGGCAGCCAGTGTAGAGACATACAGAGTGATTCAACAGAGGAATAGCTATTTGCAAGGAAAATCAGTCTTGCCGAAGCATGCAAAATAGATTTTAGGGGTTTGAGTCTGTTTTTGGGAAGACCAGTAAGGAGGGAATTGCAATAGTCAATGCGGGAGATGATTAGTGCATGAATTAAGGTTTTAGCAGTGTCTTGTGTGAGATATGTGCGGATTCTGGAAATGTTCTTTAGATGTATGTAACATGATTTAGATATAGAGTCAATGTGGGGAACAAAGGATAGGCGTGAATCAAGGATTACACCTAGGCAGCGAGCTTGTGGGGTGGGATTTATGGTCATGTTATCAACAGAGATAGAAATGTCAGGTATGCTCTTGTTGGCGGGTGGGAATATTATTAACTCTGTTTTAGAAAGATTAAGTTTGAGTTGACGAGAGGACATCCAAGATGAAATGGCAGAAAGACAGTCAGTTACACGGGACAACACAGATGTCGAGATATCAGGAGAGGATAGATAGATTTGGGTATCATCCGCATAGAGATGATACTGAAAGCCAAAGGAACTTATTAGATTTCCAAGAGAAGCGGTATAGATAGAGAACAGCAGAGGACCTAGCACCGAGCCTTGTGGTACTCCAACTGATAGGGGAAGCGGAGCAGATGTGGCTCCAGAGAAATTAACAGTGAAAGAGCGATTAGAGAGGTAAGATGAGAACCAGGATAGAACTGTGTCTTGAAGACCTAGGGATTGCAGCGTTTGTATGAGAAGAGAGTGGTCAACTGTGTCAAATGCAGCCGAGAGATCAAGGAGAATTAGGAGAGAGTAATGGCGTTCAGTCTTAGCAGTGATCAGATCATTAACAACCTTGGTCAGCGCAGTCTCTGTGGAGTGTTGAGAACGAAAGCCTGACTGAAGAGGATCCAACAGGTTGTTTGCGGAAAGAAAGCGTGTGAGGCGAGTGTAGGCAAGTCTCTCTAGAAGCTTGGAGGGGCAAGGGAGCTGAGAGATGGGACGGTAATTTGAGAGAGAGTTTGGGTCGGAGTTTTGTTTTTTTAGAATAGGAGTAATCACTGCATGCTTGTATAGTGATGGAAAGATGCCAGTAGAGAGTGAGAGATTACAGATTTGAGCTAGAGGTGAAATGAGCACAGAAGACAGGGATCTACCAATTTGCGAGGGAATAGGATCAAGAGGACAGGAGGTAGAGTAGGAAGATAAGAAGAGCGTAGAAATTTCCTCTTCATTTGTGGGGTCAAATGAAGAGAGGGTGTCAGAGGGTAGTGGGAAGGAAATGAGCTGATGGCTTGTTGAGGAAGAGGATACCATTTCTAGTCTGATCTTATCAATCTTGTCCTTGAAGTAGGTAGCAAGATCCTGAGCACTGATAGTAGATGGAGGGTTCGGGGTGGGAGGATTGAGAAGATGATTAAATGTATTGAAAAGGCGTTTGGGGTTAGAAGCCTGAGCATAGATAAGAGATTGAAAGTATGTTTGTTTTGCAGTGTCCAGAGCATTTCGATAGGAGTGGTAGACAGAAGTATATGTGAAGAAGTCATTAGAGCTTCGAGATTTACGCCAGTGACGTTCTGCTTTACGGGACAGTTTTTGAAGATTTCGTGTTGCTTTGGTGTGCCACGGTTGACATCGAAGTCGACGTGTAGTATGAAGTGTCGCTGGAGCCACTTGATCAAGGGCCGTTGCTAAGGTTAGGTGAAAATGAGGTACTGCCATCTCAGGGGATGAGAATGTAGAGATAGGGGAGAGAAGGTGTTGGAGAGAGGTGGAAAATTGTTGAATCGGTGAACAAACTGCCTTCTGTTACAGCCAAATATTTAAAATTTTGACTCATAAGTCCAGAGCACTAGCTGCCATTTTTGTGCACCCAGTTCCTATGTTTTCGTGCATAATTGGCCTTGTTTCCACATCGAAGGTTGGCCTTTTGCCCACAATTCTTCCATAAAGACCGCCTCTGGCCAGACTTCTCCGAACAGTAGATGGGTGTACCTTGGTCCCACTGTTTTTTTTCCAGTTGTGAGCTGAAGGACTGGAGATCATTACAATAATGAGTGTCTGCAGGCAACAGTGATAGATTTAATTTAGATTTCTCTTCTGTTCATTCACTTTGCATTATGTTAAGTGATAAAAATAAACTATAATCACTTCTATTTTTGAAAATATCTTTACTTTGCAGCATTTTTTCCCCACCTTTCTAAAAACTTTGCTAAAAAATTACTGTATATATATATATATATATATATATATATATATATATACACATATATATATATACATATATATATATATATATATATATATATAATTCTATAGAATTAAAGAATTTTGAGTGTGTAGCTTTTATTTGATTGAAAATGCATTGCGCATAAACCAATGGAATGTCTAGGAAATATGGCCTTCTTAGTCATTTCCATAAGGAAGTATGGCCTATTATACTGGATATTGTATTTTTTTGCAGATTATACAAATACACAAAATTGTATGTGTTGGAGTTATTGAAAAACAAAATGACATTCATTAATGACGTATACATTAGAATGTATGTCCCATTATAATCAGTTTTGTTAATAGGAAACAAATGTATAGTGGAGGAGAAATCACATGCAGCCCATTACAAGCAAGACTAAAAAAACCACAATTAGGGTCATGCACACTCTCGGTATAAATCAACTGGGGGACATTTTCCTCCCAGGAGCCCACCCTTAAAACGACCAGATATTCATTCATCACAAGCTTAGAGGACCAGCATCCCCTCATAGGCTGACGTGATGCACCAACAAACCCGCCCCTGAGGACGGTGCCTCAAACCGAACCAAAAGCCTAACACTTCAAAGGGATGCAGACTCTTTAGCTGAATAATTGTACGCCCATCAGGTACTGGCCTGTGGCTGCTAATACTTTCCAGCTACAACACAACTCACCAAACCCACAAATTCTAGGGTGCAATATCCCAATATCTAGCAGGAACCATGCAACAACAACACCACCACCACCACCACCACCACCACCACAGGGACTGGCACACAGAACCCCTGCAACATAAGATCCATCGAACTGATAGACAGCACTCCCCATCTACCACAAATGAGTGTTTGCACCCAAAGTGCTCATCGACCAGCAAACAAAAAACCCTTCTGCACCAGGAGATACTGTCAAACAACAGCACATTAGGAATGAGAGGGTAGGAAAATTGCACAGGATCAAAGAGGAAGTTGATAAGCTCTCAGGATATTTATGACCAAATCAGCTAAGCAACTCCCATTGTACATAACATGGAAGTATCCAAGCCTATACCAGACTTGATCCAAAAACTCAGCATTTTAATCTCCTTCTGGCTGATGACCATTCCTCTGTTGAAAAGACTTGTTTTAATATAAAAATTTAACACACTTTCCATATTATTCCTCAACTGAATGTACAACTATTGACCTTAATTAATGCACAGATTGGTGACATTTACTTATGTGCAGAAAACCTTATGTAACAGGGTAGACGGTTGACTTCTCAGGAATAGTGTAAGAATGAGTATAATGGTAGAGAGAATTAAGTCCCCCCAGTAGTGTTGAAATAAAACAAAGAACACTGGGCTAAAACAGCATAAACTTGAGGGTTTATTCTCTTCGCTTGTGGCAGATAAGTAGCAGTAGTGTAGGGAAGTAATACCACAATACCATCAATATGCAATGTTACTCAACATGTCACAAAATAAATAACATTTTATGAATCTTGGTTCATCAATATCAGCAATATGCATACATAAATCACTGCAACACATAGAACACTGAATAAATATATCTCACTTTAAATTTAGGCACTGTGCATCAGTGAAATGGATTTAACGGGATAAATACTTTGGGAGATAACCAGTGGCAAACAAGTTAATTAGACCATTACACTAATTGCTGCTGCAGCAGATTACCTAGACAAATCAATCACAATAGACTTTTAGTGCAATTATATACCAATGAGCTTGTACAGCTTCTACACCAATCCAGCTTTTACAGGTTAGATGGTTTAGCAGAAATAACTGTAGATTAGGGTCTTGTTACTTTTACAAGATGCAATCAGTAATTTATCTCTTCAGGCATCTGTAGACTTACGCAAATTGCAATTCTCTCATCAGCAACCAGTTTAGGCAGTTTCACAATAGAATCAAGCTTCTGATGTAATATAGACAAACTCTTGTGACAAATGATTGCTCTCCATGTCAATTGCACACTGCGTCAGTTTGCAGTTAACTTTTAATATAGCAGATTTGGCTCGAATAAACTCTTTCTTCCACAGCAGCATAACCTCTCAATAGTAAGATTACAGTCTTGGTCAAAGGCTTTAATAACACAGTTGTTGTCTCACTTGTTTCAATAACATGAACATAGCAAAGCAAAATAAACCATAAACGTATCTGTCTTCATATGAGTCCTGCTCAGGGGCAGGCTTGGCTGGGGGACATCTGCCCCGGGCCGGTTCCATAGTGGGCTACCTTGGGCTGGGTCATTTGCTTTTTTTTTTTTTTTATAAAATGTTCCTAAGAGGCTTCTGTATCGAGTCTTGTCCTCAGGCTAAAATTTTCCAGCACTCCCCTGGTCCTGCTGACATCTCAAGGGCAGTGGCAAGTTAGGTCTTTTCCTGTGCTGCAAAGATACTTTATTCTGGACTGGATTTTAGATACTTTGGCTGCAAACATCCCTTAGGACAACAGTTCAGCAATAGCATTCAAGTTATTAGCAATCTTCACAGTACACGTCACAGCAAAACATCTTTTAGCCTCTAGCAATCCATTTGTGGCTCTTTTCCCCAAGAAAACTCCTGAAGCTTTCTAGTTAATTTTGGCACCAAAATGCCAGTTGTTCGTGGGCTTTTTATAACTTATCGCAGTGTCAAACTGTCTCTGCGTGCTTCTAGTGCAATGTGGGGCTCTAGTGAGGCTGTAGCTTGCAGTTTGCTCACCCAAAAATGCCAACGCAATTTGTATTGAACTTCCCTTAGGCAGTCTGGGAGATAGAGTTTTCAGAATGAGTGCATGCAGTAATATACCTGTGATTTTATATTTATTATCACTAAAACTGTGATGCCATATGGCTTATTTATTAACACTGTATTCAAGTTCAAAATGTGCTTAAAACCATGTCAACCAGCAATACTCAATGCTTTCTTTGTCTAACTTGCATCAAGACATCAATAGCTAATGACTGACTATAGTTGATCAATGCAACTTTTGCATCTAAATATAATGGTAGTAAAGGAGTCATTCTGTCTTTTAACGAATCTTAGATACAATTAGTCATAAGTGTGAATCAACTGTAGTGTTTCCAGTTCCATTAATTTATCATTTTCTGCATAAGACAGCCTGCTAGGGAGTTCATTTTCCAATCTCTTAGTTCTGCACCACATGGGAACTTCTCATTAGCAAAAAAGCAAAGCATCGATATGAAACTTGCCTTTAAGGGTCTTTATTATCTAAACTCTTGTTAGTGTATTTGGCGTTCACAATGACCCACTTCATTTCATTTCAGTGTATGCTTTTAAATCGTCTGGATGGAAGACATGACTTTCATAAAAGTAGGTAAAGGTGACTCAAAGCAAAAAAAAAACACTTATGATCCTTCCTGAACCATTTCAACAATCATTTCAGTTAATTATAGAGAAAATGGGAACATTATATATATCGGTTAGAGGTGACATTCTAAGAGTAAGCACTGCTGTCAAGCATAATGCTTTTTTGAGGGCCAAACTAGGTTACAACCTACTGAAATGTGGTACTGACAGTTTAATTGCTGGAACTTTGTTAATAGTCAGTTTAGTATATTAGTTTATGAAATATCGGTTAGGGGTTGCAGAATTATTGTACAAGGATAGGGACAGGATCACGAGAGCTGAGCACAAGGGTGGTTGCAGTAACTTGACAGGATAAGAACACAATTTTTTTTGAGATATACAATCTGTAGTTGAAATTGAAAAGACACTGAAAAATTAGGCAACAGATTAATTTGCATTGTACTATAAATACATTCCTATAATTTGATTTGTACATGGCAAAAATACTTCTGTGTAATGAACATTAATATAATTACAATATTTTATTTTGCTCTAATTAAAAGCTCTAGAAACCTTAGATAGACTTTGTAATTGGAGAGTACATCTGCTTATGCCTATTAAATAAAAAGGCAATACTGCCTTCTGACAATTGCCTGTGTCACATTAGCTGACAACAGAGAAAGTGTAGAGCACAACAATTAGGAATCTTTCTTCTTTTATTAATATCAAAGTTGTAAAAAAAAATGCCAACTGAACTCAGCAATTCTGATTTTACACATCTGAATCTGGGAACTGAATTTATGGTTGCTAGCTGAGAAGGTCTTTTTAATCCTGTGAAAAGTAGACTGCGATTCAGGAAATCACCATATGCAGGTCATTCTACAACTTTGTTAGGGGTGTGGCTTCCCGCATCGTGTTGTTTAAATAGGTGCCAGTGTTGCCAAAAAGCAATCTCTCTCTCATTGCCAAATGAGGTATTATATTATTAAATCAAGTTATTATTCAATCATGGTAACTTAATCAATAGCATTAGAGTATGATGCTCATAACAATAATAACTTTCATTCATTAACCTTATCAGTGCCAAACTATAAAATCATGGAACAGAAAACATTTTATTATTCAATAACCGTAATTAATAATAAATAGCGGTAATGTGTGGATAGCTCAGAATAGACCATATAAATAATAGCTGACTATAAAATGATAATCAATGACCTAATGAATGAACTGTATGTGATGGCTGTCCAAGCCATAAGCATGCTAGAGAAATAAACAGTGTGTACTATATTTCAATAAAACCATTTTAATGATGGTAATAAATGAGCTATAATAATTGGGAGAAATACATAGTTGATGAGGTTGAAAAAAGACACCAGTCCATCAAGTTCAACCTATTTTGGATCTCCTGCGATCCTGCACTTATATTTGAAATTAATCCAGAGTAGGCAACCGCCAATCTGTTTCAATTTTGAAAATCCCCCCAGACTCAATATTGCAATCCAATTTTTACCCTATATCCACTACTATCCTTTATTTTAAATTAACGGTCGTATCCCTGGATACACTTTTCCGCTAAAAATTTGTCTAACCCTTTCTTAAACATATCTATTGAATCTGCCATCACAACCTTCCCTGGCAATGAATTCCATATCTTGACTGCCCTTACTGTAAAGAACCCTTTCCTTTGCTGGTTGTGAAATTTCCTCTCCTCTAACCTTAGGGGGTGACCACGTGTCCTGTGTATGGTCTTTGCGGTAAAAAGTTCCCATGAAAGCTCTCCATATTGACCCCTAATGTATTTGTACATAGTAATCATATCTCCCCTTAGACGCCTCTTTTCTAAAGTAAACATGCCTAAACTGGCTAACCTTTCCTCATAACTTAATGACTCCATACCCTTTATCAATTTTGTCGCCCTTCTCTGAACCCTTTCTAGTTCCAAATTATCTTTTTTATAGAGTGGTGCCCAGAACTGTACTGCATATTCAAGATGAGGTCTTACCAACGATTTATACAGTGGCAAAATTACACTGTCTTCCCTTGCATCTATGCCCCTTTTTATGCATGCCAATACTTTGTTTGCCCTTGCAGCTGCTGCTTGACATTGAGAAGGTAAATTGAGTAGGTGCATGGTGGAGTGATGTGAGAGATGTGGATGAATGTGGATTAACTAGAGTAGGTAATAAGAGAGGGGTGAGGAACAATTGATCCATATTGTGCAAGGCAATGAAGGTGGTGGAGGCTCCTTTGCCACCTCCAGGCTGGAATAATGGAATAAACAGCTTCTGCACCATGGATACTGATACAGGATACTGACAGTTTGGTTCAGTGGCTCGAGCAGCTAAACAGAGCTCAATAGGCAGCTGAACAGAAATAGCAGCATCAATGACAGTTGAGCTCAGTGTGCCCAGCAGCTCAGAAGATATGGCCACAACAATGACAGTTGAACTCAGTGGGTCCAGAAGCCAAACCTATATGACAACAGCAATAACATTTGAGCTCTGTGGGTCAAGCAGCTGAGCAGAGATGCCAACAGAAATGAGTTAATGGAGGTGATGAGTCAGCCGAACAATAAAACTATTACAGACTGAATCATTATTAAATGAACTTATCAAGAGTGAATCTGGGAGCTGTAATAATCAAAGCGATTTAATTGATTGATAGTGGCAGTGGACAAAAATGGTTTTCAAGAATGGTGATGTTGGTGATAGCCTTGGTGATAGCCCTCATAGACATATCGATTTTTAATTGGCCCTGTCAATGCCAAAATTAGAAATAATAATCAGAGTATGTTATTTTTCAATTGAACCAGTAAAAAATAAAGAAATAGTCAATAATGATTGTGAATATATAGTGAATATAAGGCACAGCACAGCTTTCGCAGATGCTATTATTAATTGACCATATCTATGCCAAATAGAGTAATTGTAACAATTTCAGCATAATATAAAACAGTAGTTATGAATTGCTGTAATAATCAATGGTAGAAATAAATACATCTTATGGTATAACTATCTCAGACATAGCAGTTAAAAAACTCTTTCATTGACAAATGGGCTAATTATTTAACTTTGTTGCTATCGAAAATAAAATAGTATTGAAAAGGAAAACTGTTGTTAGATTGTCACTCACCGGACCGTGAGTGCCTCTTCCCGGACATTTAGGAACCGTGGCCGTCCGCCATCCTGAGGGTCTGCGCATGCGCAGCCCTTTTCTATACTTCAGTGTATACCCCTTTAACTTAATTGGCAGATCAGGCAACCTCCCTATATTAAGCACCTGTGGTCACTACCACGTTGCCTGATCTTGGAGTCTCATTCCTCATGAGTCTCTGAAGGTGTTCCTGTATTACTCGTGTATTCAGCGCTGCTGATTCCTGTGGTTTCCTAACCACTTCTACTACTGTGGTTCCTTACCACTTCTACCATCAACTGTATCATCATGACTGTTTGCTGATTCCTATCCGCTGCCTCTGCGCACTACAGTCTTCTACACCACTTCATCGTTATTTTATATCTAAGTGACTGTTTACTCATTGCTATCCGCTGCCTCCGTGCACTCCAGCTTTTACCTCACTCACCTGCTTCTCATCAAGTCTGTTTGCTGATTTCTATCCGCTGCCTCCGTGCACTACAGTCTCCTGCTTGCAACTCGCCTGTGTTCAACATCGTGACTGCTAGCTGACTACTATCCGCTGCCTCTGTGCACTACAGTCTCCTGCTTGCAACTCACCTGTGTTCAACATCGTGACTGCCAGCTGACTGCCATCCGCTGCCTCTGTGCACTACAGTCTCCTGCTTGCAACTCGCCTGTGTTCAACATCGTGACTGCCAGCTGACTGCTATCCGCTGCCTCCGTGCACTACACTCTCATCTCATCTTTGCTGTGTCTTCCTCGAGACTGCCGCTTTTCATTACCATCTGCTACACTTCGTGATCTACAGCTCCTGCCCTGCGCTGCACTCCTGTTTCCCATCGCTGTTGGTTCTTGTGGTTGCTACTGGTTACCTCCGTGTGCCGCTGAGTCCTGCCGCTGTGGTCAGCGCTATCGTCCATCTCCTGCTGATCCACTCTCCACGCCTTCACGTGTTCCACTGGTCTCTACCCTCCTGTCAGCATTGGATTTGTATCTCTTCTACTACCCTCTGCTGGATCATCTCCGTTCTCCTGGGTTTCCTATGAGTCCAGTTCCACGTGTTGCTGACTCCTGTGGATTCGTGTCCCTGTCGGTCTACTCACCTGTGCGCTGCACCTGCTAGACCGCTGCTTCACCTATCCAGGGACTTCCTATCCAGTCGGTCCCCAGCCGCTCAGGTCCCGCTGCAATCCCATCTGACTGCTACTGCTGAACCACGGTATGCATACTTCTCATTGACTGTGCTGTGTATTGCATATCTTGCTGGACTGTGTTTGGTTCTCTCTGGAGTCTGCTATCCGCTGAGTCTATTGTCATCATTGACTGTGTTATCATTGTGCTGGACTACTTCAAGAGACTTTCTAGATTGCAGACCTGATCAGTCATTTACATATATATATACCTATATTGTGCATATTACTGTGGATCGTGTATAAGGTGCCTGTATATATCCTGTGTTGCAGTCTTCCCCCGTGCACCTCCTCACATATATATGCAGTGGTACAACTTGCTGATGTCAGACCACTGATCCCTGTTTCCGGTATCACCTGTTCCATTATCCTCTCACATAGCAGTGGTACAACTTGCTACCGCAGACCACTGACTACCTGGATACCTCCACTTGGATTCCATTCCTTCACTCAGACAGCGGTACAACTTGCTACCCGCAGACCGCTGACTCTCATCACCTCCTTGTCTCTGTTGGACATTCCTCCTCACTATAGCGGTGGTACAACTTGCTATCGCAGACCACTGACTACCTTCACGTGTCCTTGTCCATACAGTTCCCTGTGTATCATTACCTCATTATTACCAGTGTTGCTAGTCATAGACTTTCCTGAGCATCTCATCGGTCATCATTTCATGTTCCGTGATCACCCAGCTACCAGAGTACCCTATTACCATCTACATTGCTCTGGTAAGCCTACCATCTGGTGATCCCTGGGTAAAGACTCCTAGTGCCCGTGACAGTAAGATCAGGCCATGACAGACCCAGATGTGGAACCTACCGCCAAAGAGATGCTGCAACATCTGGTTAGCCGTGTGGAGCAACAGGATGCCCGCCAACAGCTGTTACTTCAGTGTTATCAGTCATTAACCTCCCAAGGAACATCTGGACAGACGGTGACAGCTACTACTGAGGCTCCTGTGCTTTCCTCCGTTTCCCCATTGCCATCCCAGGTGTCTATAGCTTCCACGCTTCACCTGCCTACTCCGTCAAAGTACGATGGAGACCCCAAAACTTGTAGGGGTTTCCTTAACCAATGTTCAGTCCATTTTGAGCTCCAACCTCAAAATTTTTCTACCCATCGTTCCAGAGTGGCCTATCTTATCTCTTTGTTTTCAGGACAAGCCCTGGCTTGGGCCTCCCCTCTGTGGGAGAGGAACGATCCAATATTACAAGATAGTGCCAAATTCATTTCTACATTCCGAAGTGTGTTCGATGAACCAGGTCGTGTGACCTCCGCTGCTTCCAGCATCCTCCGTCTGCGACAAGGATCTCATACTGTAGGCCAGTA
This sequence comes from Mixophyes fleayi, assembly GCF_038048845.1. Classification (NCBI taxonomy): domain Eukaryota; kingdom Metazoa; phylum Chordata; class Amphibia; order Anura; family Limnodynastidae; genus Mixophyes; species Mixophyes fleayi. The sequence goes on along the minus strand of NC_134405.1, from coordinate 253,872,918 downwards.
CGTCATTCAATTTAGGATCTTAGCCTCTGAACTTCAGTGGAACACTGAAGCCCTAATTGCCGCCTTCTGGCAGGGGCTTTCCGATAAAATTAAAGATGCACTGACTACCCAAGAGCTTCCTTCGTCACTTGAAGATTTGATCTCTCTATGCCATCGTGTTGATATGAGATTTCGTGAAAGAGAGGCTGAGAAAACGACTTCTGCTAAAGCACCTTTTCGCTCTAACCCTCAATTTCGTCCAGTGTCACCCGCTGTGATTCCCATGGAGATTGGACGTTCCAAGTTATCTTCTGAGGAGAGGAAACGAAGAGTCAAGAATAGACTCTGTATCTATTGTGCTGATTCCACTCATGTCCTCAGCTCCTGCCCTAAGAGATCGGGAAACGCCAGGCCCTAACTAGTTCTGGAGAGGTGAAGTTAGGGTCCCTGGAGTCCTCTCCATCGTCTATGAGATCTAAAGTCTGCGCTTTTGATGTGACTATTTCCTTTGCTACCAAGACCTTTGAGTCACAGGCATTGATTGATTCCGGAGCAGCAGGAAATTTTATTTCCAAATCGTTAGTTAATCAATGGTCTCTACCAATGATTACCTTAAAAACTCCCATTACTGTGACGGCTATTGATGGATCACGTCTCATCAACGGTCTCATCACCCAGAGTACGTCTCCAGTAACCCTTCAGATTGGTGCCCTGCATCATGAAGAGATATCGTTTTTAATTCTTCCTGTTACGACAAGTCCGATTGTCCTAGGCCTTCCATGGCTTCAGTGTCACTCTCCCCAGATTGACTGGCGCACCCCTCAAGTCACGTCTTGGGGCCCTGAATGTCATCATCATTGCCTTTCCCAAGTCATTCCTCTCAAGGTACAGCAAGCTTCCATTTCAGCTATTTCACCGGGACTTCCTCCTCAATATGCTTCATTTACCGATGTTTTTGATAAAGCTCAGTCTGAACGTCTTCCTCCTCATCGTTCTTGGGATTGTCCGATTGATCTTCTTCCTGGCAAGACTCCTCCCAGAGGCCGGGTCTATCCACTCTCGTTACCTGAAACTCAAGCTACATCTGAATATATACGGGAGAACCTCCAGCGTGGGTTCATTCGACCTTCCACCTCGCCCGCTGGAGCTGGGTTCTTCTTTGTCAAAAAGAAGGATGGATCATTACGCCCTTGTATAGATTTTCGTGGACTCAATGCCATTACTATCAAGAACCGGTATCCCATTCCGTTGATCACTGAGCTATTTGACCGCATCAAGGGAGCCCGTATTTTTACTAAGTTGGATCTTCGTGGTGCTTACAATTTAATCAGAATTCGTTCCGGTGACGAATGGAAGACGGCGTTTAACACCAGAGACGGGCATTACGGATATCTGGTAATGCCTTTCGGGCTATGTAATGCCCCCGCTGTTTTTCAGGGCTTCATTAATGAGATTTTTCGGGACTTATTATATGTATGTGTCGTCGTCTACCTGGACGACATATTGATTTTTTCACAGGACCTGCCTTCTCACCACCAACATGTGGCAGAGGTCCTCTCCAGGCTACGGAAAAATTCATTGTTCTGTAAATTAGAAAAATGTTCATTCGAATTACCCCAGATTCCATTCTTGGGGTATATTGTTTCCGGAGTTGGTCTGAAGATGGATCCTGACAAAGTAAATGCTGTACTACATTGGCCCCAGCCAACTACTCTTCGTGCCATCCAGCGTTTTTTAGGTTTTGCCAATTACTATAGACGCTTCATTCAAGATTTTTCTTCCATTGCATCTCCTATTGTGGCCCTGACTCGTAAAGGGGCTAATCCTAAGCAATGGTCTACTGAGGCTATTCAAGCCTTTCAAACATTAAAAGAGTCCTTCTCTTCGGCTCCAATCCTTCGTCAGCCTGATGTGACACTCCCTTTTTTCCTAGAAGTAGATGCCTCTAATGTGGGCTTAGGAGCTATTCTCTCCCAACGCTCGGAACAGCAAAAATTCCACCCTTGTGCCTTCTATTCTCGGGGTCTCCTACCCGCAGAGAAGAATTATACCATCGGAGACAAGGAATTACTGGCTATCAAAGCCGCATTAGAGGAATGGAGATACTTGTTGGAGGGAGCTCGCCATCCGGTGACGATCTTCACGGATCATAAGAACTTGTCATATCTCCAGTCTGCCCAATGCTTGAACCCTCGTCAAGCAAGATGGTCTCTTTTCTTTTCCCGTTTTGAATTAATAATTACCTTCAAACCAGCTGCCAAGAACAAAAAAGCTGATGCCTTATCTAGAGCCTTTGCTACGTCCTCTGATATAGAAGAGGTTCCCAACCATACCATTCTAGACCCCAAATGTATCTCACTGGCTGCTTCATCCACCAAAACGCTACCATTTGGGAAGACCCTCGTGCCTTCTACTCTAAGGAGGAAAATCCTTTCGTGGTTCCATCCCTCTCGTTTTTCTGGACACGCCGGTGAACACAAGACTTTTGAGATCCTCTCTCGAAGTTACTGGTGGCCTTCAATGAGGAGAGACGTCAAAGAGTTCATTGCTTCCTGTGAATTATGTTCGCAATTCAAATCCTCCCGCAGAACCCCAGCAGGGTTGCTGCGACCACTACCCATTCCGTCCAAACCATGGACCCATATTAGTATGGATTTCGTTACTGACTTACCACCTAGTAAGAACCATAACACTATTTGGGTGGTAGTGGACAGATTTTCGAAGATGGCTCATTTCATCCCTCTGTCTGGTTTGCCTTCCTCGTCTATCCTGGCTGAACATTTCATTAAAGAGATCTTCCGTATCCATGGATGTCCATCTGAGATTGTGTCTGATAGAGGAGTACAATTCGTGTCCAGATTCTGGCGAGCCCTTTGTAAAACCTTGGGCATACGATTAGCACTCTCATCTTCTTACCATCCACAATCCAATGGACAAACCGAACGTGTCAATCAAGATCTTGAGACTTTTATAAGGATATTTTCATCAGCCAATCAAGACAACTGGGTAGAGTTACTCCCTTGGGCTGAGTTCGCCCATAACAACATGTACCATGAGTCATCATCCAAAACTCCATTCTTTGTGGTTTACGGTCACCATCCGTCTTTTCCGGAATTTCCTGCCCTCCCGCCCACCCAAGTTCCTGCGGTGGAGACTGTTTGTCAGACCTTTAAAAATATCTGGTCTCAGGTTAGAACCTGTTTAAAGAAGACATCTGTCAAATATAAATCTTTCGCTGATAAGAAGAGGCGGGCTATTCCACCACTAAAAATTGGAGATCGTGTCTGGTTATCCACAAAAAATATTCGTTTGAAGGTTCCATCCATGAAATTCGCCCCTCGTTTTATTGGTCCATATAGGATCATTCAAGTTATCAATCCAGTATGTGTGAAACTCCTTCTTCCTAAGAGTCTTCGGATTTCTAATGCCTTCCATGTATCTTTGCTCAAACCTCTTATTATCAACCGTTTTTCAACTCCTCCCTCAGCTCCGCAGCCAGTTCAAGTTCATCAGGAGGAGGATTTTGAGATTACCGAGGTACTAGATGCAAAAATTTCGCGAGGAATCCTCCACTTCCTCGTTCATTGGAAGGGCTTTGGTCCTGAGGAGCGCTCTTGGATCAAAGCTGAAGATCTTAATGCTCCTGCCCTTTTGAAGAAGTTTTACTCCAAAAATCCGGACAAGCCCGGTTCCAGGCGTTCTGTGCCCACCTTTAAAAGGGGGGGTACTGTCACTCACCGGACCGTGAGTGCCTCTTCCCGGACATTTAGGAACCGTGGCCGTCCGCCATCCTGAGGGTCTGCGCATGCGCAGCCCTTTTCTATACTTCAGTGTATACCCCTTTAACTTAATTGGCAGATCAGGCAACCTCCCTATATTAAGCACCTGTGGTCACTACCACGTTGCCTGATCTTGGAGTCTCATTCCTCATGAGTCTCTGAAGGTGTTCCTGTATTACTCGTGTATTCAGCGCTGCTGATTCCTGTGGTTTCCTAACCACTTCTACTACTGTGGTTCCTTACCACTTCTACCATCAACTGTATCATCATGACTGTTTGCTGATTCCTATCCGCTGCCTCTGCGCACTACAGTCTTCTACACCACTTCATCGTTATTTTATATCTAAGTGACTGTTTACTCATTGCTATCCGCTGCCTCCGTGCACTCCAGCTTTTACCTCACTCACCTGCTTCTCATCAAGTCTGTTTGCTGATTTCTATCCGCTGCCTCCGTGCACTACAGTCTCCTGCTTGCAACTCGCCTGTGTTCAACATCGTGACTGCTAGCTGACTACTATCCGCTGCCTCTGTGCACTACAGTCTCCTGCTTGCAACTCACCTGTGTTCAACATCGTGACTGCCAGCTGACTGCCATCCGCTGCCTCTGTGCACTACAGTCTCCTGCTTGCAACTCGCCTGTGTTCAACATCGTGACTGCCAGCTGACTGCTATCCGCTGCCTCCGTGCACTACACTCTCATCTCATCTTTGCTGTGTCTTCCTCGAGACTGCCGCTTTTCATTACCATCTGCTACACTTCGTGATCTACAGCTCCTGCCCTGCGCTGCACTCCTGTTTCCCATCGCTGTTGGTTCTTGTGGTTGCTACTGGTTACCTCCGTGTGCCGCTGAGTCCTGCCGCTGTGGTCAGCGCTATCGTCCATCTCCTGCTGATCCACTCTCCACGCCTTCACGTGTTCCACTGGTCTCTACCCTCCTGTCAGCATTGGATTTGTATCTCTTCTACTACCCTCTGCTGGATCATCTCCGTTCTCCTGGGTTTCCTATGAGTCCAGTTCCACGTGTTGCTGACTCCTGTGGATTCGTGTCCCTGTCGGTCTACTCACCTGTGCGCTGCACCTGCTAGACCGCTGCTTCACCTATCCAGGGACTTCCTATCCAGTCGGTCCCCAGCCGCTCAGGTCCCGCTGCAATCCCATCTGACTGCTACTGCTGAACCACGGTATGCATACTTCTCATTGACTGTGCTGTGTATTGCATATCTTGCTGGACTGTGTTTGGTTCTCTCTGGAGTCTGCTATCCGCTGAGTCTATTGTCATCATTGACTGTGTTATCATTGTGCTGGACTACTTCAAGAGACTTTCTAGATTGCAGACCTGATCAGTCATTTACATATATATATACCTATATTGTGCATATTACTGTGGATCGTGTATAAGGTGCCTGTATATATCCTGTGTTGCAGTCTTCCCCCGTGCACCTCCTCACATATATATGCAGTGGTACAACTTGCTGATGTCAGACCACTGATCCCTGTTTCCGGTATCACCTGTTCCATTATCCTCTCACATAGCAGTGGTACAACTTGCTACCGCAGACCACTGACTACCTGGATACCTCCACTTGGATTCCATTCCTTCACTCAGACAGCGGTACAACTTGCTACCCGCAGACCGCTGACTCTCATCACCTCCTTGTCTCTGTTGGACATTCCTCCTCACTATAGCGGTGGTACAACTTGCTATCGCAGACCACTGACTACCTTCACGTGTCCTTGTCCATACAGTTCCCTGTGTATCATTACCTCATTATTACCAGTGTTGCTAGTCATAGACTTTCCTGAGCATCTCATCGGTCATCATTTCATGTTCCGTGATCACCCAGCTACCAGAGTACCCTATTACCATCTACATTGCTCTGGTAAGCCTACCATCTGGTGATCCCTGGGTAAAGACTCCTAGTGCCCGTGACATAGATATTGTTAGGAGCAGCAGGTAACTGCTGTTCTCTTTTTGGCTACTGCAGTGTTGTTGTCAGCCTGAGTATGATCACCTGAACTCCTCTCACCTGCAGCTCTAACTGACACCTCCCTGAATGGCTACTACCGGTTTAAATACCTGTCAGCTTCACTCTGCCTTTGCCGGTTATAGCGCTCACACGCTTGCTTCTCTGTGCTCTTGGTTCTGTGATTTGTGTGCCAGTTTCCTGATTGATACCCGTTGTGACTTCTGCCTGGATACCGACCTCTTCTGTTTGCTCGTGACCTTGACCTCTGCCTGAATACTGACCTTGATTGTTTGCTCGTGGCCCTGACATCTACTTGGATTCGGACTCTGCCTTTTCATCTAAGAGATCTCCTCCCATCCACAGGATCGTGGTGCCAGCTATCCGCTCAATCAGGCTCACCTGTGTCTGCAATGTTTCACAGTACAGATTTAGTGCTGCATCTTGCTTTGTCATTTTCCCTGACACTGTGCTGCTCTCTAGCTCCATCTCACTCAGGCCACAGCTGGTACTACACCATCCTCTACTCCACAGTGCCAGTCTGTAATACTGGTGGAGGTTGGTACTGCATCCTGTTACTTCTCAGTATTCCTGCTTAATCTGGTCCAGGAGTATCTCTGCTCGGCATCCCACTGTCAAGTCATCTGTGGTGCCTACCTACCAGAGTTGAGTTAACACTACTCGAGAATAAGTCCTGGGGACAACCGAGTACCATTGAATATATCCGGTTCTATGGGAAAGGGGGTTGCTATAGGTGAAGCTCTCGTCAACAACAGGTTCTAATTACTCAACTCATGGGGTGATTCGTGACAGATATAAAGACTTAACATATGATTAAGTTGTTGAAATGAGTATGCTCTAATGGGAATAATAAAAGTATAAACTATGATGGTGCTTGTCATGATCCAGTACTCACCTTTGCCTGCATAACATCTGTTTTACAAAGGATTAATCAAAAACAATCACCTGGTCTGTTTAAAAAGTATTAACACTCTCTCTGTCTGTCCCACAGACTAACTTTTCCTTACCAATTATTCCAACACCAACACGGCTCTTTTGTGAAGAGCCGACACTCTCGCTCAGTAATCCTTACCTTCTCCCTTTAAACTAATAAATCAAACATTACTTGTATCAGAGTTATCATAAACCAAATGATCTCCACTGACCCAGAGTTATCATACACAAAATGATCTCCTCTGTTTTAACTATGTGGCATTCTAAATCTTAGTTAAGTCTGACATGTCAATTTGTAAGAACACAGAGATCTGAACTTATTAAGTGTAATTTAATATGGAAATTAAATCCACATTGTTTAAGATAAAAACAATTAACAAAATGACGTACAAAAATATAATACAATAAAAATAAATAAAATACAGAAATGATAAACTTATGAATGATTGGTTTCTGTCTGGTAGAACAGGAATAAAGGGATACTTCTCAATATGAAATTGACTCAATGAATTGAACAAATCTGTTAGATTTACAGGACATCTTAAACATGTATTCCACTGTGATGTCATGACCTGAAAGTCTGTGTAAGTTCCAATTAGTTGTTTCTGTTCAAACATTGTTCAAGTCAGGATTTCTTTACACTGGACTAACTTCTTACCAGAATATTCAACAAAGATGACATTACCTCCACACAGCAGATTCCCTTAATTTGCATACCAACCATGACTCCTGTAAGTAAGATATTTGAGAAAATATGACATTTACCGCTGACAATATTTCCCCTCATTCTCACTTATCCTAGCTGATCAGTCATGTAGTTGAGCTGTCCTGCGATCACCAAAAGTCACCAATAATGATCACCAAAAATTTGAGGGGTCTGTTTGTTGGCTATAACAGAGGATATTGAAATAACCTTAAAGTGAGATTTCAAGACCTTTATCTTTTACGATGCCTGCCATAAATTGGTATTTGGTGTTATCTGTAATAACAGGTCTGTAACTCAAAATCCATAAATACCTCATGGTGAGAGCAGAAGAGTTTAGCATAATCAAAGAGATATATTAATTTAATATCCCTTCATGGCTGGACACAGAGTTCATCGGAGCCATGTGAAAAACGTATACTATAAATGAATCCCCAAACATATATTTGCAGTTTATATGACTAGTAATTATCTTGCATATGACCGTGCTAATTAATAAGAACCCTCAAATGCATTAAGTTCAATAAATAAATTATGATAATCTCTAAAGCCTTCAATGACAGCAAGCTTATTTGAATGTTAAAGACAAGACAAATAAGGTCAAATTCTAATCCTTTGGGCAATTACATGGTTTTACAGCAGCATTTTACATTGTCTCTGTATGATGGCTTGAAACTTATCATTTGTTTGAGGTTTCCTATTTTCTTTACTTTTTTATTGATACATGCAGTGTCAAAGTGGAAATTTAGAAGTGGTGTTATGGAAAATGGAATGGAAATGTAATTGAATGACATTCAATAGTTTTACAATGAAAGCAGAAAGAGAAATCCACGGTATGGCATACGACCGTATATGCTCCTACTTCTATACATGCATGTAAAAGTCACCTGCCAGCACCAGAAGAAGGTGACTGCTGAAAGGGGAAAAGAGGAAAGTGCACAAGTTCCAAAAAAGAAGAACCCTTCTACACTAAGAAACATTCAAGAGGAAAACATAAATATTCAACATATCATCCAAACAGCTCACAGCATCACAAATCGAATTGCTAAATAAAGGTTTACATTTTGCTCCAAGCCATTTGGATAATACATTTGAATTATTTATTTATGTTATAAAAGACATTAAACATTGAGCCAATTGCATTTCCAGAAATTGCCTTTTATCTAAACAGTAAACAGTTGTTCTCATATGTCCTCCACCTACAAACTCCCCTCTGAATTCTATCCTGTAGAGTTGAGAGGGAGTCACATAGAGATTTATATTATAATTGAATTTAAAACGATAGATATCCCAACCATGAGATTTCAATATAATCTGACAAGGCCTGACCTTCATGCTTTTACCCAATTGAGTAAAGATTGAGTAAAAGTCAATAGTCTCCTTAATGATGCATATGAACATATATTCTACTCACATTCCATTCACATTTACAAACTTTACGAGCTATGTCTATTAAATAACGAGACTGTGATTCCTCCTAGTAAACAAAGCAGTCAGAACTGGTTATAACTGCATAAGTAGTAACCTTGAACCTGTCTGAACCTGCATGACAAGGCAATTCTATGCTATGTTGTTCAGTTGATTGTGAGTCGCCATTTAGTTTGGTTGTGTTTTCTGTAGAGTGCCAAAAAAATACTAAGTTTAAAGGTTGAACAACGTGTCAATTTGAAATTTTTAGTAAAATTGCACAAAACACCAACAGAATGTTTTCAAATGCTTACTATGGCCTATGGGAATGACTGCCTGTCTCGTGTGCGTGTTTTGAGTGACGCAAAAGATTTAACGAGGGACGTGAGAATGTCGAAGATGATGAACGCCCTGGACAACCTTGCACTTCAGGAACTGAAGAAAACGTAGAAAAAAATCAGTCAGATTATTTAGATATATATTTAGATAATGTTCTGATATCACACATTGGTTAATGGATAATTCTCTTATTGGTTTAAAAGACAACAAATATTATAAACCTATTGGGTGGAGTAAGGGAACCTTGTTATTTAAAATTGTTGCAACTAGTGCCAAGTCACTCCCCAGATGAAGTAAAATTTGACAAAATGTGTTGTGGAGTGGCAGGCACATTTGAATTCACTCTAAGGGGTAAATGTATCAAGCTGCAAGTTTCTGACAGGTTTGAAATTGGAGATGTTGCCTATAACAACCAATCAGATTCTACCTCTCAGTTATTTAGCACATTCTATAAAATGATAGCTTCAATCTGATTGGTTGCTATAGGCAATATCTCCACTTTCAAACCCGCCAAAAAATCGCAGCTTGATACATTTACCCCTAAGACTGTTATTGGAGCAGTAAATGGCTCTCATTTTCTGTGCCTGCATCACATTAGCACATTTTAAGAACACTGCAGTTTCTGATAAGCAGTTTACTATTTTTGAAATGGAATGCATGTATTTTTTATGCTGTTTTATCTAATAAAGCTATTGTTACTATGGAGCACTACAGTCAGCAGCAAATTAACAGTCAGTTATTGAAGTTGATGTGTTGGAAGCATGAAATATGGTCAAGCGTAAAGATCTAAGTGACTTTGACAAGAGTCAAATTGTTATGAATAGATCACCACACCATCTCCAAAACGGCAGGTCTTGTAGGATGTTCCCAGAATGCAGTGGTGAGTACAGTGGCGGAACTACCTTGTTGTGGCAGGTGCCATGCACCAGGGCCCATGGGGATAATGGGCCCGGCTGCCAGTCAGATGCTGAGGGTTGGGGGCCCGGTTCACTCCTTTCTACTTCCATGCACCGGGGCACTCAGCTTGCTTGTCCCGCCTCTGGGTTAGTACATACCAAAAGTGGTCCAAAGAAGGATAACAGGTAAACCAGTGACAGGGTCATGGGCACCCAAGGCTCATTGATGCGCACTGGAATCCAAAGCTAGCCCATCTGGTCCAATCCCATAGATTGGAGGTCGAGAGGGAGACGAGTGGAAGACGGCCTTCAATACTCACTCCAGACATTATGAGTATCTGGTGGTGCCGTTCGGGTTGTGCAACGCTCTGGCAGTCTTCCAAGACCTCATCAAGGATGTCTTATGTAAATTCCTTGGAAAACAGTGGTGGTTTATCTGGATGACATTTTAATTTACTCTCAATCTCTGTCTCAGCACCACCAATAAGTTTGTGAGGTTCTGGAAAAATTGCGCCAACCTCATCTCTATGCAAAATTGGAAAAATGTGAGTTTGAGGTCTCCAGGGTGGCCTTCCTAGTATACATTATCTCATCATCTGGTTTCTCCATGGACCCCAGTAAAGTTCAAGCAATACAGGACTGGGTTCTCCGTACTAACTTGAAGGCAATTCAAAGATTCCTTTGCTTCGCCAATTACTATTGAAGGTTTATACGCTCATTTTCTTCCCTGGTGGCTCCTATCACTGCCCTCACCCAGAAGGGTGCTAACACAGCTAATTGGTCTCCAGAGGCATTGGCGAGCTTTTCAGCCCTCAAAGCCATCTTTACGTCTGCACCTGTTCTTAGGCACCCAGACCCAGAACTCCCATTTATAGTGGAAGTGGATGACTCGTATGTTGGAGAAGGTGCCATTCTTTCTCAAAGAGCTCCTCAGAGTAAGAAATTACATCCTTGTGCATATCTGTCCAGGAAATTCTCGTCCGCTGAGATCAACTATGACGTCAGAAATCGTGAATTGTTGGCCATCAAGTGGGCCCTTGAGGAGTGGCAGCATTATTTAGAAGGAACAATACATGTCCCTACAATTTTCACTGAATCTCCACAAAAATCTTCAGTATATCCAGACTGCTAAAACCCTAAATCCCCGGCAGGCCCGCTGGGCTTTGTTTTTTATCCAGTTTAACTTCATTATCACCTTTTGTCCAGGTTCAAAAAGCACCAAAGCTGATTCTTTGTCTCCGAGTTTCATGGCATGTCATCCTCAGTCTCCTGACCCGTAATCTATTGTTCCCTCATCCTCCATTCATATCGGTCTAACTCAAGATCTTGGGGCCACACTCCGCCAGTTCCAAAAGATTGCTCCAGCTCAGACTCCTACAAATAAATTGTTTGTTCTGGTTCATCTGAGGAAGTCAGTCCTCAATAAATGCCATGACAACCACTCAGCAGGTCATCCAGGTATCCATAGGACCATCAAAATACTATCCCACTGGGTTTGGTGGCCCACCTTGTCTTCAGATGTTGAGAAGTACATCCGCGCCTGCCTTGAATGTGCAAGAAACAAATCCTCAATTGCTACCGTTGCCTACTCCGAGAGATCCTTGGACACATTTTTCAATGGGCTTTATTGTCGATCTCCCATGGTCCTCTGGTCATAACACCATCTGGGTGATCGTTGACCATTTCAGCAAAATGACACACTTTGTACCATTACCCAAGCTACCGGATGCCAGAAGCTTGGCCACAATATTCATTGCACATATTTTCATTCTCCACGGTCTTCCGGAAGACATCATCTCGGACCAAGGCTATCATTTTATAGCACAGTTGTGGAGGTCCTTTTGCAACTCTCTCGGGATCAAAGTATAGCCTGTCTTCTGCTTACCACCCACAATCGAATGGTCAGACAGAAAGAACTAATCAATTCCTGGAACAGTTCCGGTGCATTTATGTATCCGTTTCATGACAACTGGTCCTCTCGCTTACCTTGGGTGGAGTTTGCATATAACAATTCTTGCCATTCTGCAACACATACATATCTCTTCTTCTGTAACCTCGGGTTCCACCCAAAAGCAAATTTTTCCTCTGTTATTTCCGCTGGTGATTCCGGGACTCCTGCCTTTACATCTCGGCTAAAGTCCATCTGGAAAAAGGTACACTCCGCACTACGTCAAGCTTTTTGCAAATCCAAATCCCTCGCTGATCATCATCGTGGTCCGTGTCTATTGAAAGAGGGGATCGAGTCTGGTTGTCTACATGAAACATCAAATTGAGGCAACCCTGTAAAAAACTGGAACCCTGATTTACTGGACCCTTTACGATTGAGAAAAGGATTAAACCTGTGGCATTCAGACTTAAGCTACCACCATCCTTAAAAGTTCCTAGTACCTTTCATTGCTCTCTCCTGAAAAAAGCTGTTTCTCCTATTAAGCTCAATCAGCTTTCTTCAAACAGGCCTCGGCCTCTGCTTGTGAATGGAGATCATGGGGTAAATGTATCAACCCGTGATTTTAGTAAAAAAAACTGAAATCTATCAAGCTGCGATTTTGACCCTGATCTTCAAAATCGCTGGTCATCTCTGGCGATTTGCTGCGTTGTAAACATTCCCGTGTTTAGCTAACTCTCCTGTGTTGTAGCTAGAAATGGGCGGGCTCAGTTCCCCGAGATCCGAATCCTACCAAATTTAGGGTATTCGAGTACCGAGCCGAGCACGTTCGGTACTCTCCCGCCCATTCGTATTCAAAATCAAGGCAAAATGTCATTGTGACGTATTCGTTTTTCTGAGCTCGGTTTTCGCGAGATTTTAAAAGCAGAAATACCAGCCTCCACAGCAATCCATCGCCATTTGACAGAGGGAGAAAGCAGGGTTAGGTCACACTGGCTATATCAGCGCAGGGACAGTGATTGATTGTATTCAATACCATTGTAATCAGTTGTTACAGCAGTAAGAGGAGAAGAGAGGAGGGTTTTTGTTCAGTCTCTGGCACTCCAAGTGCTGTTGTGTGTCCCCCATTCTTTTGCAGAAATTTATCTGGCTGTCCAAAAAGTCCTATTTTGCAGCAGTGGCAAAAAATATATTTAGCACTCCCATTTGTTTTTGGGGTGTTTTTTTCGGCGGACCCCACTCCCTAGGGAATCCAGCCCACTCCTGCAAAATCCTGTGGTTGGGTAGTCATTATGGCAGGGGGACCCCTGCTGCGTGTCCCACTGCTATAGTGCCGCCAACCCCGGCTGGTTTGCCTAGTGCTGGTTAAGTGAAAATCGGGGGGACCCCACGCAAAATTTTTCCCCAATTTTCATGGAACCAGCAGTAGTCAGGCAGCACTACGGTTAAGCAGGAATAGTGGGGGGACCCCACGCTTTTTTTTTTAACTTAATTCTATTCTTTATCATATTTACACTGACAGGGCTAGCAAGCAGCGTGTTGTATAAACACATCACTGTTACACTGCCCAGCGTGTTGTATCTGGTGTGTTAGGAAGAAAACTCTCTTGAGTTTGTTTACTCGCAGCTTCATACATTTGAGACTTGTATAGCTGCAGTGGCAAAAAGTCGGGAGTTTGATCTCTGGCAATTTTGCAAATAGCGGTTTTGACAGAAGCACAACTCTGGCGATTTTTCAGGAAATCTCAGCTTCATACATCTGCGAGTTTCAACTCTCCCGAGAAAATCGCTGATTTTGCAAAATCGGACCTTGATACATTTACCCCCATGAGTTTATCGTAGAGAGAATTCTTGCCTCAGAAAAGTTTCAAGGTCAAGTCCAGTTCCTTGTGCATTGGAAGGGTTATGGCCCTGAAGAGCGATGCAGTGTTGAGGCATCTCCACACTGATAAGATTATAAAGGAATTTTTTAGGAAATGTCCCACAAAGCCTGGATGGCGGGGTAAGTTACATATTATACCACTTGCTGTTCTTCCGTTATAGTCATGACATATTGGAACAAACAACCACCAAACATAATCTACTCAGGGTGAGTCTCATGATCTGCCTTTGGTTTAGTTGCAGCACCCTCTATGGGAATGATGCTTTGCCTTCTGCAACTCCTGTCTGCAAGGGACTATATTAGACTCATTATATGAGTTAAGTTTATTACTCCTGGATGCTTATCACCTGTCTCTGACCTTTAAAAGACTGCCTCTCCCAGCAGTCTCGGCCAGTTCATCTATTGTCTGCTGCTGCTGATTGTTCTGTGTACTCCTGTGTATGGATCCTGATTGACTAACCTGGTATAGACACTTGCTTTGCTTTGACTTCGCTCCTGCTTTCTCCCTGGCATTGTCGTGAACCCTCTGACTTCTGACCCCTGGTTTGTCTGACTCTCCGTTTATCTGTGCCTGCAGACTGTTACATTACCTGTTCTTGTTCCAAAGCTGTCAGCCTACCTGGACTACCGTGTTCTCCTACCTGAAGACCATTACACTTCCTCTCATCCATTCTCCTCGCTATCAGCATACCTGAACTTCTGTAAAATCCTGCATGCACACCATTACACCTCTCCTGGCTGTCAGCTTACTTGGACCTCCATGTACTCCTGCCTGCAGACCGTTATACCTTCTCTCTTCCAGTTCCTATCCCTGCAGACTACTGCACCTACAGCTATCCAGCTCCTTCCCTGCAGACTACTGCACCTACAGCTTTCCAGCTCCTGTGTCTGTACACTACTGCACCTTCAGCAATCAAGCTACCATGCCTACAGACTGTTGTACCACCTCTGGTCTGGCTCTAAAGCTTCTTTACAACCGAGACCTCTATTTGCTTCAGTATCTGCAGACATCGTTGCTACCTGGTATCCTGCTACATACTGTCCAGCTTGCCTGGACCTCCAAGTTACCTCTCATCCATTCTCCTCGCTATCAGCATACCTGAACTTCTGTGTAATCCTGCCTGCACACCATTACACCTCTCCTGGCTGTCAGCTTACTTGGACCTCCATGTACTCCTGCCTGCAGACCGTTACACCTTCTCTCTTTCAGAGCCTGTGCCTGCAGACTACTGCACCTACAGCTATCCAGTTCCTATCCCTGCAGACTACTGCACCTTCAGCTATCCAGCTCCTTCCCTGTAGACTACTGCACCTACAGCTATCCAGCTCCTTCCCTGCAGACTACTGCACCTACAGCTATCCAGCTCCTGTGTCTGTACACTACTGCACCTTCAGCAATCCAGCTACCATGCCTACAGACCGTTGTACCACCTCTGGTCTGGCTCTAAAGCTTCTTTACAACCGAGACCTCTATTCTCTTCAGTATCTGCAGACATCGCTGCTACCTGGTATCCTGCTACACACTGTCCAGCTTGCCTGGACCTCCGTGTTACCTCTACCTGCAGGCTATCCTTGCTTATCCTGGAAATACAGTCTTTCTCTGCCTGCTGATCATTCCACCTGCCTCGATATCGTAGTGCTTAGCCCTATCTGGCAATCCTGACATCTGAGATCCAGTACCTGTGCTTATCTGCTGTTTCCATTTGCTTCATCTCAATCTAATCTATATGTTCTGTGCCTAATAAACCATTTTGCTTCATTCTACATTATTCTCTGTGGCATTCTTGGTAGGAATCCTGACAATGAGGTTTAAAATATAGTGGACCTCAACCTTAGGAAACATAGAGAGAGATGATTTAGTGGAACAAAACAAATAGGGACCCTCACTCCACATGGGAACCCCTTAGGTAATTGCACTCCTGTATAAATCTGTGAATAAACACAAAGATATTATATTTCAATCAATATTTGAAACCCCTTAATTTAGGGTTGCACAAACATAACAGCATGACTCATATAAATGTGCAAAAAAAGCCATTTAAAGGAATTGGTAAAAAGACTACTCATCTTCTCTTACATGCTAACAAAAAAGGCAAGTGTATTAAAACAAAAGCACCTCTTCACCAGAAGCCTCAAGGTCTGAAGGCAGATCAAGGTTCTTTCCCTCCTGCTCTTGTGGTAATAATGGAGTACAAGTGAGATAGGATTAAGTTTTCTTGTTTTAGCCATCCAACGCATTTCAACCTTTTAATTCAGTTTTCTTCAAGGCTTAATGAGAGGTGCGCATATCCTGGTTCTTTAAAAATTAATAGCAGCCAAGTATCTTGTTCCTTCAAAGGCGACGTTTAGATTGCATTAAATTTCAGAACAGTTAATCATCTTCTTGTTTCGAAAGTGAGGCTTGGATTACACTTCCTTTGATTTCATACATATGATTCCAGTACTTTATAACCTCGTTCTCACATCACAAAGACCTGTACATCAGAGAATATGTCACTTACTGTATACAAACATTGTCATAGTTGCCTACATAATACAGGGACTTACAAGACAAAATAAACGTAGATGTGAAAACAATGGGTACGGAGAGGCCGGTTCATGAGAAAATCTAGTGGGAAAAGGGCACTGATGAGAGCAGCAGGTGTGTCTCAGAGTGGGGATTATGACAGTTGTGGGTAGTATAGGTGGGTGTATGCTAAACTTTAAAAAAGAGGTAGGTTTTCACATAGATTGATATAGTTTCTAATTGTAACATGTATCAGTAAACTACATTGTATCAAAGTGTGGTTTAGATGCTAGTAACCAATCAGAGTGGAGAAAGAATAGCAGATGTCAGATTAGAAAAAAAGAGCTCAAATTGTATGACATATGCTAGGAGGACATTAAACATTATATTTCACTGAATTTCTGTGCCTTTCAGCATAAATTAAAATTTCATTAGAGCAATATATATACAAAAAAACAGATAAGAAACAATTCAATGTGCACTGTATGGAAAAAAAATATACAAAAAAAATAGCAGCCTTTAGCCCAGCTTTATTCCCACAATAGATAGTTTGATGCATTTAATTTCATCCAGTGAAATTGAAGTGCTTCCATCCATTTAAATTAGAATTGGCTGCAGCCAATTAAACGACCCATGGTTTCAAGCTGTAAAGCCACAAAAGTTTCATACTGAACTGGTCTCTACCAAGACACAGCAATTGTTCTGAATCTATTTAATGGCATTAGTGAAGCAGAGAGCATTGTGAACTATCTGCTAACTTTTAATAACATTTCCCATCAAACAAACCAGGTGGTGGTGGTGGTAAAAATGAAAGGGAGATGGGAATTGTTATTAAAGAATTCCAGCTCCTGGTATTACCATTATAAATGAGCAGTAAAACTAAGTAGGGAAACAAGGAGCCAGGCAACAACCATTGTTAACCTCCTAAAATGCTGAAAATTAGCTTTTGCTTGCAAAAATAAAAATGACTACAATACAAGACCACTAAGGTAATAATGTGAGAAATAATTGACTGTTCCTTACCTTGACTTTTATCCTGTACAAATTACCTGATGTTTTTCTTGTATTTTGGTTTGCTTTTTGCAGCTAATTCAGGTGTAAGTTAAACAGGATTAAAAAAAAGTGAAACTCACTAGGAAACTATTATCAAAGTAGAGAGATCTACCTAGTTACTCTAACACTAGGGTAGGGTCCAGAGAGCTTCAGTTTACCTTATTAGTCTCTACCCCTTTTGAAATAACAGTGTGACCTAATAAATGTTACCGGCAGAGGCTCAGGGGCAGCGGTTATTCGCCTGCACAGCGTTTTGTAGTAAATGCAGTGCACAAGTTATCTAAGATCCAGGAACCATTTGTTATGTCACTGACAGCCCAATTTCTTTACAGGTGGTGCGCTGTTTCAAGTGCCGCCTGAATTATACCAGGATGTGAAAACACAGCACGTCAGGGCAAACATATATGTAAAGAGATAGCATCTTCAAATTTATTTTTTTCTAGGTTTTTTATTACTATTATTATTATTATTATTATTATTATTATTAATAATAATAATATAATGCCTCAGAGTTTGATATATGTGTATGGTGCCTGTAAAAGGTCTGTGCAAGCTCAGAAAGCATAGAACCCATTAATTTCCCTCCTCCTGCTGCTCCTTGGTTCATGCAGCTGTCAATCATGGAGGGACAGACTGAGAGTGAGATTACAGCCAAAATCCTGCAAGATTTGGGTGTGTTTTGGTGAAGGGACTTCTGTTGAAGGGGAAAAAGAAGTGTGATGTGAGGTACTGTGTAAGAAAAACTAGAACAAAATAGCAAAAGGCTGGTTGGAGTTTAACAGCAGCTATACTGACAAGTTTTCCCTGACAGACCAGGCAGCAACAGAGGCAGCAGCCCAGTGTGCTGGAGTGAGTCTATATACTATACCCTATAAGAGTTGGGCTTTGTACTGTTTGAGACATAACAGTCGTGTGAAACAAGAATACAGCTCTAAGTATAAATCCTCAGACTATACTTGAAACACTTGTATTATTAAGCAGAGGAATTGAGAGAGTGAGCCACAGAATGATAGAGTCTGTGCACCCTCGTGGCACTACAAGTCACAGCCAGCTTCAGGATATAAAAGCACCTTGTGATAAAGTTTTTGCAGCACATCACAAGAAAAATTACCTCAGTAGCAGTAAGATATCCTTGTTCTAGCACTGTAATTAAGACTACGCATCAGATAAAGGAATTGTGTTTGTTAATCACCACCATTTTGATACATTGAATGCAGAATAAAGGATCAGACATTTTGTTTGCTGCAGAGACTGAATTATCTGTCAGAGCTTTATTTAGATTTGCAGGATTATGAGTCTGTATTGGAGTACCATTTAAACACAAAACAGTAACTTTGTTATTGGAGCCTTGTGACTATTGGATACAGTTTAGTTCTGTGGAACAATCCCGGTCAGCCCCGGAATGTTATTTGTCCTATCTCCAGACTATTATGTTACAACACTATGGCTGGCAAAAAAAGAGTATTAATCTGTGGGGCTATTGTGCTGATAAAGAAATCAGTTATTTACAGAAACTGCTTCATTTAATCCATTTTTTTAACGAAATTAATTACTGTTTCTATTTCACCTTATTTTCAAGTAAAAGACTGAGATATTGTGGGGATTCTTATCTTTATCTGGTTTGATTGCTAGGCTATCTGTTTACTGCAGTGTTTGTTTACTTATTTTTTTAAGTGTCTTTTTTAATCATCTTGCCATGTTGTCATACTTGCCAACATGGGCAAGATGATTCCCTGGAGCTCTGGGGTGCAGGTGGGTGTGTTGGAGCGGGGCTCGAAGAATCGCGTCATTAGCCACACTCCCAAAATGGACTTCACTACTCTGAACCAATAAAAACAGGGGGCTGGGCCACAATGCTGGGTCCGTGACGTCACTAGGCCCCACCCCCTCTGTTTAGTTTACATAGCCGGCCAGGATCAGGGAGAATTGCCTGCACTCCCGGGAGTCCGGGCGAACTCCCATAAATTCGAGAGTCTCCCGGACATTCCGGGAAAGTAGACAACTATGGTCTAACTTGCCTTTTCCACCTTAACCTCTTTAATTTAGAAATAAAAGGTTAAAGGTTCTTGCTGTCGATTATTGAGTTGGGAGTAAGTCCTACCAGTACCATTACCCCTCTGTCACCCATGTTCATTTTCATACCAACTGAATCTAAATTGCGAGGAAGGAGGAAGAACAGCATAAAAGAAATATAAGTAAGTCCTTGCATTGTAGTCACTCCATTTCTCCAGTGGGTTACACTATTATTATTATTGTTATTATCTTTTATTTATATATATTATGCAGTACTGATATTTATTCTAATGACTATTAAACACCAAAGTAAACATACTGGTAGATGGCTTCTGTTTAAAATAATTGTAGAGTTTGTGTGACCTTCTGGTAGAGAATACAGATTTTAAACTCCACCAAGACAGACACCAAAGAGAATGATTAAATATTCTCTGTAAAGTGTTGTAGGCACTATAAAAAAATAACAGTTAGGAGTAACAATTTATAATAATCAATAGTTTAAACATGTGTAACAATGTTGTATTTGTACTCACTTTTCTATAATACTGTATTTTTACAAATAATGTGCCCCTTGACCTCACTGGTGCATCTTTTTTTTTTCCACTGCTCTACAAAACAGTATGTAGCGATATTACCACTAATTAGTAATTATAGCAGTAAAACATAATAGTCCAAACACAGGGGCACTTTAATAAACAGAAATGGTGTCAGAAATAGGGCGGACAGGAGTCCAAAAGTCCAATTTACCTGTGAGTGCAAAGAACTTTACGGGTAAAGCTATAGGCAAAGACTTCTGTAATCTGTTCTGGAAGCTTATGGCAAGAGCCACTAGCTGTAAAAACTAGAGATGCTCAGGCTCGGTTCCCCGAGAACTGAACACACCCAAACTTAGCAGATCCGAGTACCAAGCTGAGCCGGCTTGGTACTTTTGCACGCAAAAATGTGAAAATGAGGCAACACTTCATTGTTACGTCGTTGGATCTCAGATCTCGCAAGTTTTGGATTCTATAAGTACCACCCTCCACGGAGATCCAGCGCCATTTCACAGAGGGACACAGAAGGGGTAGCATAGTTCTTGGCAATCTCTAATGCAGTTGGGCAGCGTCATACGCAGAAAAGAAAGAGGAGGGGTAGCAGTGTTCTGCAAGTCTCCAGCGACATTAAGGAGAGCTCCATTGCATCATTGCTAACTGCCATTGCTAAAATACAAATAATAGGTCTGGAAGGCTTGGTCTTCTAAATCTGAAGTCACATTGTACTGTGTTATATAGGTAACATACAAAGAGGAGAGCTCTATTGTTCCATTGCTCCATTGCTAATTGTCATTGCTGAAATACAAATAATAGGTCTGGCAGGCTTGGTCTTCTAAATCTGCAGTCACATACTGTGTTATCAAAATGGATTCACAGCAGTACACAGAAGACCAGGAGCACCAAGCAACTGCTGGCACCAGTCATGATGATAGTTATCCCTCTACGTCATCTGCTAAAGCCTATGGTAAAGTGCATAGTGTTCTTAAGTCACAGAAACAAAAATGTAAAAAAACACCTTTTACCTTGGTCAAGAAAAAAAGACCTGTAATCCAGGCAAAGTTATCTGGAGAAAAAACTAAAATTGCCAACATGCCATTCTACACACTCAGTGGCAAGAAAAGAATGAGGCCTTCGCCTTTCTCTGAGTGCTCGTTCTGCAACTGTCACTGAGTCATCTTCTTGTAAGGTCAGTCATGACCAAGCAAGACCTTGGCTTTCGGACTCCAAGAATGGTGTCCAAATACTTTTACGTGTAAACGTCGAGCTGGAAGAAAACAGTAAGGCATTACAGGAAAATGTATGTTCAGATTCAGAAATGACACATATCCCTGAGGAGAATCTATCCATGAGTGCTATGTGTAATTCTGACCTGTCTGATAGTGTACCCATAAAGAAGGCCCCTTTCAGCATTTTTACAGTGTGCATGAAAAGCCCAAGTGTAGCCGGTGATACACAAATTAAGGATGCCACTTTTCAATTGCAACAGGATGAGAGGGATATTTGTGTAGCTGATGATGGCGCTAATAAGGATGTTGATGAGGATGATGTTGTTTGTGTAAGTCCTGCCCCGGTGGAAGCAGTTGTTGCATATGATAAGAAGAAGGCCAAAGTCATGCCTGGGCATAAGACCAGAAAAAAACACCTCTTATGTGTGGAATTATTTTTTACCCAAATTCTGACAACAGTTGTCTAGCCATTTGTAGCGTTTGTAAAGCCACAGTCAGTAGAGGTAGGGACCTTAACCATCCAGGAAACTCATCTATGAACCTGGGTGAAACTTCATCCCAGAAGCAGACCAAGAAGAAGACTACTAGTAGTGTAAAACAATTGACTGTTAATTCTTGGCAAGAGGAAGCAAGCATGAAAGCTGTCACCCAATCGCAAAGTGGATCAATAGACGCCATGGCGACTAAGCTAGTATTAGATCTCCATACAATATCCACTATTAATGCAGCTGGTTTTAGACAATTACTTTAGGTCTTGTGTCCCCGGTATCAAATTCCATCACTACACAATTTGGGAATCTTGTCAGCAATTGGCGTAGGAGGCTACTTCCTCAAAATGTGAAAAAGATGATGTTCCTAAAAATGAACTTCAATTTCCACGAGGAAGGCCTTTCCTGCCAATTACATCAAAATACTCAGACTTCTGTAATGGTGGATTCCAGCAGTGATAAATTAATAATGTGTGAGGATGATTTACAAACTGTTGAGGATGAGAATGAAGCTGATGATGATGACAACATCTTGCCACAGTAAAGTTCATTAACAGCACTGTTGCTTTAGGTGCCTTAAGGCCATTGTTAGCTTGTTTTGTGGGGGCCCAAACAAACCAAGCACATCAGCCTCAAAAGTGGCACTCCTTGTCGCTGAAATGCTTGGCTTGTTAAAGTGTGCATGTCCTTTTTAAGATCCAACATAAGGGTGCGTGGGAGGGCCCAAGGACAATTCCATCTTGCACCACTTTTACTTTCAGCTACAGCTCTGTGCCAATGTTACCTATATGTGCTATATACTGTTGTGTGCTTTGCAAAAATCTTAGACACTCATTGATGATGCAGATGATGCAGAATTGCCCAGAATTAGTGACACCTCTGCTGTAACTCCACCTGATCCTACTATCAACTATCAACATCCAAAGAATGGTGGAGGATTATTTAAAAAAAAAATTAACTGTATAAAAACAAAGTTTTATTAACAAAGAACAATGTTGCTTGCAGAATTAATGTAAGCATGGATGTCGAAATAGACGTGTATATGTATTACCTTCCACTTTGCTGCTGTTTCATCATTTTTGCACAGAGTGTTTGTAATCTGCACTTTACGTCAGAGGTACCTATCTATATGTTCTAGGAACTGCCATGTGTTTGATTCATTGCTCTGTCGCTTAGCATCCAGCCAGGTCGCTGGAGTCTTTGTTTGAAAGTGTATGAAAATAATATTGTGACTTGAGAGGTGGTCAAAATTGACTGCAAATGAATTGAAATTAGTGTTATTGAGGTTAATAATAATGTAGAGGGGAAAAAAAGCAAAAATTTGTGCGTTTAGCAAAACAAATATTGATTTTTGAATAAAATCGATATCCAAAACCAAAAAAACACGCAAGTGTGATTTTGCCAAAACCAAAACATGAAGTTAATCCAGATCCAAATCTAAAACCAGAACACAGGGGTCAGTGAAGTGTTAGTAACAACTGGCTAGTGTGTGTTGACCTGTAAAGTTAGAGGATTGTTCTGAAGATGTTTTATCTCTGTACTTCATTATTCTTTATCCTCTTCTTTTCTACCTAATTCCAAATCTAAATTTGGCAAGCAGTAAAATTCAGCATATCCTCTAGTAGTTTAAAAGAAGTGGCAACTGTAAACATTGACATACAAATATTTATTCAATGTGTCAAAGGCACACGTTCTTTTTTTCTGTAGGGCACAGTAGGTGTACTTTAAAGGTATGAATATTATGTCACAAGTGTGTAACCTTCATGTAGTTTACATATCCTTCTATTAAAAGAAATTGGAAATGTTTATGAACGTCATTCATAGTGAGAAATTAGCATAATGAGTTCATAGTGAAGAATTAACATAATGAATTTAAACATTAAACTCTATATAGAGGGTGATACCAGTAATTTGTGTTAGCAAAGACAAGAATCATGAGTCATTCTTATTTCAGCTATAAAATATTTCTCTAATCAAAAACATACAATACAATTACTTCAGTGAATTCAACGCACAGCTAAGCATATGACCTTTATGCTTCTAACTAATTGGATATGTTTGTTTCATTAGCAATACTAAAAACACAAACCAATTAATCTTGTGCATGATTTAATGTATTCTCTTGATTTCCTTGGCTCTCTGGGTACAGATTATGCAGCACTGACAAATGTTTGCATTTTTAAACACTTTTAGGTGACATTCAAGTTTGGCAAGATTACATTTTTAGAAAGTTAAGCAGAATCACAAGTGGGAATATTAAATGAAAAGTTTTAACACATCATGTTTATAAGAGGTGCTCCTCCACAGCTGGTGTATTTTATATTAGCTGTTTCTGTTGTAGCTTATGTTGTGATTATGTTCTCCTGTGAGCCGAACATATTGGCCCTAAAACATGGATTAGGTAAGTATAAGCATTGGTAGAACAGAACGAAAATGATTTACCATTTATTTATTCTTATTGTCTTGCTTCATGGCATTAGAAAAGATATTTAGGGCCTTTAAATGTCAGAGACACATCAGGTCGGCATGCTTGCAATGGCGGTTGTGTTTGTGTGCGGGGAGAGGGCAGCGGTGGACTATCCATTGATCTCAATGCATTCTTTTGTGGCAAAGGCAAGAAAATTAAGAAGGAAAAGTCAGAAAAACGTCAACACGAAGGCTCCTGACCAGACGTGTAAATGTTAGTGGATATAGGGTCATTGGAACCAAAAGTTTCAATTTGATGTAGTGACCAAGGACCATTATTTGGTTTGTAGATTAAATGAAGCTGCTGATTGTTCGACCATTTTTACATAAATATGTTTCCTTTTGAAAATGTGCACATTGTAATTTTTACCACATTACGCTCATTAAATGTTATGTTAAATACGTTGCATTTGTATACCATTTTTGTAGGAATGCGCTTTTTTAGTATTTTTATGTTTTTTTTTGTCATTTCTAAATCCTTTTTATTTTCTTCTTGGTAATATGGAATTATAATACATATTTTGACATTTTTAGATCCATTCCCATAAACTCAATGTTTTAAAAACTTGGTAAAAAATTTGAGAAAGCTGTACTTTTAAAACCAAGCAAAAGACTGAAGACAGACGGAAGAAAATAAAACCAACCGTTACTTGTGCATTGTTATAGCTTTTTCATTAATATTACCAGTTTTTTGGCCCATATTTTTAAGAGGGGAAAAAAAGGATGAAAGATGCAGCAATAAAACGCTTGTGAGATTTTAAATATTTGTCAAATAAAAATGAATGAAATAGTTAATCAATAATTCTATGTCTTAATAATAAACACCCCAAAATAATTGATTACTGCATTCAACATGTTAGAGTTCTAAGGCATGTTGAATTAAAACGGCTACATAGCATGTATATATGAGTGGTCATAAATGTCTTCAATGTTTTCTTTCTGTTTGTGATTTTCTTTTGCTTAAAGTGGACCTACCACAGGGACCTGTGATGTTATTTATTGCTTTTGTAAGTGGTGAGTAATATGGTAAAAATACCACTACTACTACTAATACTAATAATAATAATAATAATCGTGCATTGTGCATTATGTAGTAAGCAAAAACAGGGTCTTCTTCATAATGCCTAAACATTTTTAGTTTTTTGGTTTCTGTGGCAAATTTTACATTTGTGGACAAAAAATCTTTAGAATGGTAAAGATTTTTTTAAAGTAAGTTCTTCATATATTGTTACCCTTTATTTCTCCAAAATGTTGTCTGATTAACAGCTATATAATAGGAAAACCTTTGTGCAAGTCTATCTACAATACTCACTCAGACCAGGGGCCTAACTAATTCCGAACAGCTCATGCAGCTGCTATGGTGCTTGGTGAGTTTAGCCTAACTATATTGTGTCCATATGCTTCAGAAGCCCCACTCTGTTTTTCAGAGTATAGGCAGTGGAGCCCCATGTGTGCTTTCAGTTCACAGAGGAACTGAAAGCCTAATCAGGGTTCCACTGGGCATGCCTCAGCATCCTTACATGCCCAGAAAGGCAGAGTGGGGCATCTGCTGTAGTAAGAAGATAAGCATATCAACGCCCTTACACCCAACCAGGGTCCAGTGCTTGTGCATTGCGCTCCTGATACAGACAATGATTATAACTCCTGTATACTGAAGATAGGCGGTGCGACACAACTCATTCCATTATCAAAGAGCACAACCACTTTTACAATTAAATTTAACAATACTCCTTGTGATTTATGTCAACTTTTGGGAGTCACTATATTGATGTGTTAAATACATGTCTGCAATTTTCTCTAACATAAAAAGGTTGGTTTTCTTTATAATTGAATTGTACAACGGTAGAAACACCCAAGTGCCTTACTCAGTATTTGCATTCAAAGAAGACAGAAGGAAAAAATGTGCGTATTTAGACCAATCAGATTCTAGCTATCATTTTGTAAAATGTACTAAATAAATGATAACTAGAATCTGTTTGGTTGCTAGACGCAAAATCTCCACTTTTTCAAACCCGCAGCTTGATAAATTTACCCCTTGGACTTAACTTTAGATGCATTTACCTCTGCATACAGGTAGATATGCGAAAAAGTTATTTTCAGTGTAAACAGAGTGTGCTTCCTAAGCAGAAACACACATAAAGGCGGAATTGGGAGCAAATACACCACTTTTAATTCCAGAGTATTTGCCCTTAATTCACAGCAGAACACATATGTAATCTGCTCATTTACCCTGTCACTCACCAGACTGTTAGTGCCTCTAGGTTGGGACATGGGTCTCTCTCGCTCCTGCCGGCGCCTCTCCTGAGCCGCGGCCATCCACCATCTTGACTAAGATTGCGCATGTGCAGAAACCCTGAACTGTTAATACCTCGCCTCTAGTCTCATTGGTTAATTAATCACCTCTCAGTACTTAAGGCACCTGTTGCCCTATTACCTTTGCCTGTTCTTGGTTCTCATTCCTTGAGACTCTGAGATGTTTCCTGTTTCTGCTCAAGTTATCCGTTTGCTCTGGACAAGTCTCCTCTCCTCATCGGTAGTAGAACTTACCCGCTGCAGACTACTCTCGCTACCTCCGTTACCTGCCTGCTTCTGGACAAGTCTCCTCTCCACATCGGTAGTAGAACTTACCCGCTGCAGACTACTCTCGCTACCTCCGTTACCTGCCTGCACCTGGACAAGTCTTCCCTTCACATCAGTTGTACAACTTGCCTATTGCAGACCACTCACGTTACTCCGTTCCACGCCTGTGCCTGGACAAGTCTTCCCTTCACATCAGTGATACAACTTGCCTATTGCAGACCACTCACGTTACTCCGTTCCACGCCTGCACCTGGACAAGTCTTCTCTACACATCAGTGGTACAACTTGCCTATTGCAGATCACTCACGTTACTTCATTCCACGCCTGCACCTGGACAAGTCTTCTCTACCCATCAGTGGTAAAACTTGCCTATTGCAGACCACTCACTCTATTCTGTTACACACCTGCGCTGGACAAGTCTTCTCTACATATCCGTGGTGAAACTTACCAGCTGTAGACCATTCATGTTTCCTTGTGATATAGCTACTACTCTGTATGGTACCTATTAGCTGGACTAAAGTCTACGAGTGCCTTTGTATTGTAGCTGCAAGTCACTGACTCTTCTACTATATTGTTGATCGGTCTTTGCCTAATGTTATCCAGTTATCAAGTACTGGCCTGCTATATGCTACCTGCATGCTAAGGCACTTGGACTCTTTCCTCATTTTATCCTGTTTACTAAGCTGCTGTACCATCACAGTTCCACGGTGCCAAGACTCAGCATTTATACTATTGACATTCCTTTCCTCTATTCTACTGTATGGTTCCACTGATTCACCACACTACCCAGAGGTCCGCACTTCTGGTAAGTGTAGCTACACCTGGTGAATTCTGGGTAAAACTCCTAGTGCCCGTGACATACCCTCATTTGTCAAAATCACTGCTTCCACTTAACAATTAACTTCACTATGAAATGTTCACAATCACACCTTAATCACACCAGTTTTCACAAATACTTAACAATACTTATCTAGAAAATATCTGAAACAAAATAAATTCACTTATTTGTTTTATTAAAACAACTTTTTTTTATTTTAAAAAGATTAACAGACAAGAAAGATATAAAAGGATCTAAAGAAATAAATGATAAATCTTTGCTTATAATATGTAGATATTGTTCTATTTGATGGAAGGTTCTCTTTATAAACTTCATCTCATTTGCTACCCAGGAAATACAGTATATTGGCTGAGGCAATAGGCAACTCTTCTGCAGGGTCTCCTGGAAAAAATGATATGAAAAAAATTAGAACCATAATTTTAACTCAAATCATAATTAAAATTAACATACCTCTTTTGGCTCTATGGGGGATAGTTGCAGGCCTTTGCTTTTAAAACAGTCTTACAGCTTTGCTTCACTGTGTTACATTTGTAAAGCTATATAGAGTATTCAGCTTATATTATTTTACAGTAATAATAATGCTAATAAGACTTATAACAGAATTGTAACCTTTGGTCTGCCACATATAGATTGGAGGACCAGTGGTGGCCTCTTTGCACAAGTTGCCTCTAGCAGATAGAGTTGGCCTACATAGACATCAAGGAAGTTCAGGGGATCGGAAAAATAAATACTGACTCAGGTTCCCCAGCAATTACCCTCGGGTAATTGTCCATAATCTCCAACATCATCATTATAATATATAATTGCACATAGTGAACTTAGAAACTACTGGAGTTGTTGAAGCTTATTTTAGACCCTATTTGGACAGCACACATTAGATTTTGCTTTTCTGCTATCAGAAATTTAATTTTTTGATAAATGCTGTAAATGCTGTAAAAATATGGAAATATCCTAATCAGTATTCTAATCTGTTGTTAGAGGCAAAAATGTACACATGTATTTAGATCAATATCACTCCATGCAGTTAATAACACATTAATACATTCAAAGACAAATGTCTGGACATTTTGATAATCAGTGCTTATTCCTTAAAGGGAAATAAAAAAATGCTTGCTTGATAAAAAAAAATCTTAATCTTAATTGCAAACATATGTTTGATTTGCCTTTAAGTGATTTTGTTTTTGTTTAAAAAAAAACAATTTTGAAGTAATATTTGGAAAATGAAACATTTTAGCCTTAAGGGAAGTCTCTATGCCAAAACAGGATCTGTCTAAGGCTGCCAATACTGTCTAATTTGTGCTTACATACATAAATGATAAAATGATGGCGATATATTTTGGAACATATCTCGTGCCACAGACATCACAGTTATACTTTTTTTTGTCTTTTCAGACAGACATTAAAACACATTTTACTAAGACTCATTTTTATTTTCCCATTTTAAGTGCAGAAGAGACAACCCAATGGGTGAACAGGAGGGGCATACAAGCATCTGAAAAGGAGGATGGAGGAGATATTTATTTGAAAGAGATGCCAGGATCACCATCATCTCGTTTTAGTTCTGTAGCACAACAGCAAGACACAAAGTCCTGGATGATATAAAGAAATCAAGTGTCTGGACAGATCAGTTTTTGGAGAAAATAGGGGATATCCTCCAGGAGTGCAAAGACCAGCAAAAGAGTTTAAAGGCCAGATTTACTAAACTGCGGGTTTGAAAAAGTGGGGATGTTGCCTATAGCAACTAATCAGATTCTAGCTTTCATTTATTTAGTACTTTCTACAAAATGACAGCTAGAATCTGATTGGTTGCTATAGGCAACATCCCCACTTTTTCAAACCTGCAGCTTAGTAAATCTAGCCTTAAGGGGTTTGAAAAAGTGGAGATGTTGCCTATTGCAACTAATCAGATTCTAGTTAGCATTTATTTAGTACATTCCACAAAATGGCAGCTAGAATCTGAAACCCGCAGTTTAGTAAATATAACCCTAAGACTTGTGGAGTGGATGTAATCAACCCTGTCATTAGGCTTTTCTCATCTGTTACCCATTGCCCCAGGGCCTGTTGGAATAACTGCTTCCAGGGAACCTGAGCATGAGGAAACAGAGGATTTAACATATGCCTCTGTTCCCTGAGGGGAAACGAGTAAAAAAAAAAAATCAATTACAATACTTTTTTTTAATTTTTAAACATGAATTGCTATTTTTTTTAGTTTGTAAAATATTATTTATACACATTGTTGACCCTTTATATTTGGTTTTGGATTATTAGTAAAGAATAAATGCAAATTTTTCTTTTCAAATATCTACTCTGTGGGTCTCATTTAGAGTCGGACGCAAAGTCCATTTCAGGCGCATCCTGCACATTTCCACTGATGGGGCATGTGAGGTAAGTAACAGTTCCCTGCAGTTCCATCTGCTTTTCAGATGCAAGTGTACACTGCGACAGCTTGCGTCTCAGTACGAAGGAAAGGGTGGAACATGGAGTTATGGAGGCGTGGCTGTGAATAATTCAGATACTATGGGCATCTAATCACAAAAACTACCCTTGTTGTATCAAGACGCAGACGGAATACACGTCAAAACAAGACTGAAAAAGTGTGGCAGGATTTAAGTGGAGCAAGTAGTTAGCTAGCTGTAGTAATTGGTCACAGCTTGGTAAGGTATTACGAGTGGGACGCAACTGGGGTTGCATGCCACTCGTAATACCCTACCAAGCTGAGGCACACTCCCACTCCTATTCTTTCATGTAAGTCTTAGATGCACATTGCGTCCAACTCTAAATAAGGCCCTGTGTGTCTGTACTATGTAGTTTAGATTACTTTCTGTCCTGAACAAAAACATATTTATTAAATTGCTTACAAGAAAAGTACTGGTTCAGTTAATTTTCGTTTTAATGGAGGCACAGTCTGGCAACTCCAGCAAATCAGGAGTATCTTCATCTGCCTCTTGTTCTCCAACCTTTGCCTTTTCCTCCCATAGAAATCTAGTCTGTATTGCTACATTATGAAAAATCACATGCAGAGCAATAATGTCACAGACAATTACTGGTGCATACATAAGGGCTCCCCTAGATCAGTCAAGGTAATGGAATTGTTCTTTTAACAGCCCGAATGTCAGTTCTGTTACTAAACTGGTTGAGGCAAGTATGGAATTGTATGTGATTTCTTGCTCTGTAGGTGGATGTAAAATAGTTGAGAGGAGCCAAGAGTGGAAAAGGTCGGCACCATCTCCTTTGACAAAAAAAAATATATTAGACACTCCAAATTGTTTGCAAATATGATGACAAGATTTGCAATATATTTATGTAAACACAGACCAAAGGCATAAAACACTTGATTGAACAAATAACTTTAAAAGCTTTGTGCAGGAATTATATACAGTTAACAATAGGTGGAATAAACAAAGAATATAATGCACATATGTATTTTCAAATCAACTTCTTGGTACAGAGCCAGCCTTCCCTTTGCAATTACTTATTAATTATTTTTCAGATGTTACTATACACCTGAAGTACAGTTTTGATGTATCAGAGGAAGAATGCCACCCAGTGGCGCACGCAGGGGGGTTAATCTGGGTCTCCAGAAACCCCTCCCCTCCGTTAAAGAAGTGCCCTACATATTGGCACTGTGCTATACAGCAGCCGCGGCGCTATCAAAGAAGCGTCCGTGGCAGTGCTGTATTGTATACAGCACCGCCGCGGACGCTTCTTTGACAGCGCCGCGGCTGCTGTATAGGACAGCGCTGCCGAAACAGAGCTGCTGCGCATGCACGGGCAAAGGCACAGCAGCTCTCTCTCGGGTTTTTTATTTTTTTTATTTATTTTACCCCCCCTGACAATCCTGCGTGCGCCCCTGC
Source organism: Mixophyes fleayi (assembly GCF_038048845.1). NCBI lineage: Eukaryota > Metazoa > Chordata > Amphibia > Anura > Limnodynastidae > Mixophyes > Mixophyes fleayi. The sequence continues at coordinate 253,841,574 of NC_134405.1, read as the reverse complement.
CACCTTATATTTTACTATTTTGTAGTTTGCTAAATTATTTACCTTTTTAATGTAGTTTTTTTTAAATTAGCACTTTGCATAAGCACTGTTTATAGTATTTGTAAGTGAACATTTGACAATATTAATTAGCAAAGCAATTCTTAAAACATCACATGGGCTGAGTGGATTATGTCAACAATATGTTATTAACCATAATTCACTAATAGCCTTGCTATAACCTCTGCAATAGTTTATGCCACATGCCTGATTTCTTCATGATAAAGTAGTCAGGGGAGATTCCAAAAAATTAAGATACCAGGTTGCAAATTTGGAACAAAACATGACATACAGCCGGAACAATAATAGGATGGAAATGTTTTCTATTTCAAAAAAAGGATTCATTTCTTCCCAGTGATATCAAGGCTCTATGAGTACCATCTAATGCCCCTATGATATGCGGAAAAACAGCGAGATGATTGAATGATGTGTTATGCACTAAAACTACTCATCACATGGCTGTTGATAAACCATACACCTTTAGTACATCATCATGATGATCAACAGCTATTTGTAAAGCGCCACTAATTCTACAACTGAGAACTCAATCACATCAGAAACTCCTTGGGCTGGCTATGTTGCTGAATATGCTGGTTTGGGAAGCAATAACTTTTTTGCCAGTGCTGCAAGACTAACTCTGCTACTAGACGTATAGGTCAGAAATAGTAAAGACAAAAATTACCTTAACATCAGAACCTTGACCAGCTCACTGTTAGACAAGCGTGAGAAGCCAAAAAATATTCTTTGCTCACAAAAATAAAACATCTTTTTATATACTATAATTTTATTTCTGATTAGGATGTAGTAAAATGCATGAATACATTTGCCATGTAAATTGGCAACTGGTACAATACATAACAGTTACCCTCTTCTAAAATTTAGATGCTACACATGATGCGTTGATAGTAATTTAAGTGTCAAGTCCAGTGCTTGTACAGTCCCTGACTGTGCTGTGTGAGTCTTACATGCCACCCTTTTCAGTATCACTACATCTGTGCAGACCTGCATTGTTGAATGGCCATTAACCTGCTGCTAGTGAAGAGCTGCCAGCACCTAAGGCTTATTACCACTGTTTAAGTAAAAGTTTTCTGTGAACAGTACATTGGCAGTTTAACGAGCATGCCTCTATGAACCAGTACTATTTATCCTGTACTTTCCTCATTGCTTTCTTGTGGTTAACCCTTGGCTTTAAGAAGAACACCTCTTTGGTTCAAGATGCTTGACTTTCGGATGACTACATTCTCTTGCTCTGGACCCCTGGCTATGCTCTGGACTTTCCATTATTTGAGTCTCCAGATTCACACTCTGTAATTAAAGGTACGGTACATCTTTTCACGACACTGTTTCTGCGATTAAGCCTCACCAGGGCCCGACTGGCCATCTGGCTCTTCTGGCAAATGCTAGAAGGGCTGATGGCTAGTTGGGCTGATCCAGCTGGGCACCATGCCCGCCTGCCCGAGCAGAGTTTCAGTGATGTGCGGCCATGTGATTTTAATCACATGGCAGAGCACCTGTCACGTGGTGCGCGTCCCATGTGATTACTGGCATCAGCAGTACATCACTGAAACTCTCTCTGCTGAGCAGCGCACAGTGGGGTAACAAGGTAAGTGTGTGTCTCTGTCTGTGTTTGTCTCTGTCTGTGTGTCAGTCAGCCAGTCTGTGTGTGTGTCAGTCAGTGTGTGTGTGTGCCAGTCAGTCTGTGTGGCGCCATGTTTCTATAGTGTGCGTGTGGGGCCATGTTTCTATAGTGTGCGTGTGGGGCCATGTTTCTATAGTGTGCTTGTGGGGTCATGTTTCAATAGTGTGCGTGTGGGGCCATGTTCCTATAGTGTGCGTGTGAGCACAGTATTTTAATAGTATACATGTGTGTGCGCAGTATTTTAATATAATTTGTGAGAGAAGGGAGGATCTTAATATAGTGTGGGAGGTAGGCTATTTAATGGTGGAGTGGTTTAGGCTATCAATTGAATATGGGGCTGATTTTGGGGAGGAGGTGTATTTATTAAATGTGAATATGAATTATTTATTGCCGGGATGGTTATGGAAAATGGCTATATTTATTAAACTTTAATGCTATTTAATTTATTGCTGGGACTGTTTGGAGGGAGGGAAATATGTTTTGAGTAAATGGGTATACTGTTAATTTAATGTTGGTGCTGGTTGGAGGGAAATAGGTCTACTTATTAAATGTGAATATTATTATTGTGGGGACTGGAGGGAGGCCTAATTATAACACATGAGTGCTATTGTTTTAACACCGGGAATGGATGGAGTTATCTAAATCTCATGTACCCATTTTTTTTCAAAGTAGGGCATCCAAAATTCCAGGATCAATACAAGAAGGAACTGAGCTAAAGAAACCAGCTGCTACAAGTGGTGAAAGTGACCAAGACAGGTAGGAGAGAATAGGACAGTCTGCCAACTGTCCTGAATCTGGTGGGGCTGTCTTGAATTTGGGTGACTGTCTCACTTAGTCAGGATATGGTCCAACTGCAAGGACAGTTGGGAGGTATGTCCGCTTCACAACGTACTGCTAGTGAAGGCAGAGCTGTGTGCTTCTAACAGTATTGCCTGTGTATTTGTCTAAAATGATAACCATGTTACATAATAGGGGCCCTGCTGTCTTAAATACCCTGGGCCCCATGAGCCTTAATCCACCTCTGGTTAGGGGAATGGAACTGATAGCTGCTCCCAGTTCCCGGACAGGACACAGCCTGCAGAGCAAGCCAAGGAGCTCTAAGTATCACAAGATTTGGTAATCTAGTGAGACAAAGAGCTTCCCTGCTTACTCTACAGGAAGTTCCCACCCTTATGAATGTCAGCAGCACCAGAAGCATAGATAAGTAGAGTGGGCTGGGGGTGTCATAATGTGAATGGGGGATGGCGTGATGTGGCTGGGAGGGTGTGATAAATGTAATGTTTTATTATAATGTATGTATCAATGCCCCATGTTGGCCATACCCACAACACGATGTGGCCACACCCTTTTCGGCACCATCGCTGCCCGGCGGTACACAGTTTCTTTCCTGCTGAAACTGAGGTGGGCCTGTGAACTTTAAATGCCAGAGCTGATTTTTAGTCCCAGTCCAGCCCTGAACCTTATGGCAGTATCTGCCATAAAAAGACCATAATTCCTGGCATTGAGATTTGAGGCTATGTACTGGTGATAGGTGGTAGATTTGAGCTCCTAAGATACTATTTTTTATTTTTTTAAATATTTTTGAAATGTCTAGATTGTTGAATTATGTAAAAGAAAACCTGGTCATCTTGTTTTTTGGTTCATATGCAAGTAAATTTCTCACTGTCTTCCCAACATCTATTTATGAAAAATGTTGCTGCATTGAATTCTCTGAAAACATTGTTTTAAGGTAACTTACTTGGTGAATTTAATTTTCTTTCTTCTTTCTCTGGGGATGTTATTTTCCCAATTGCTATGGTGATTGCTAGTTGCTGGTATATATATAGTTGTTACAATCAACTGGCTTTCTGTATGTCTTTGTTTGTAGGGATTAGAAATTTACATACATTTCCAGATCAAAGAAAATTACTTTTTCTTAGCTGGTGTGTGCTGAGAACTCTAAATTTAGATTATTGTTGTTAAAGTATTCAGTGAAATGTGTGAGTCTTTCTTGTGTGTCATTCCATATAGATTGAGCATTGTCTATGTATCTACACTATATGAGGATATAGTCCGGAAATGGGTTGCTGGGTTCCAGATATAATCTTCTTCCCATTATATATGACCAGGACAAACTCTATAGCTCTTAATGCACAGAAAGTAATGCTTGTAAAAATAATGATATATATTCTGATATGAGGTGACATATTCAATACCTGATACTGTGGATCAGCACAGTGGCTTAAAAAAAATAAATCTGTTAGTTTTCCTTTAATAACTCATAAATTGATGAATCTGATTAAAGCCTTTCTGCTTTTGTTATGTGTAGTCCTATATATCCAGGATTACAATCCCTCCCTCTATTTTTGTCTGGTTTTATTATTATTTTGTTGTTCCTTTTGTCGAAGTCGTATAATTGGATGAATGAAAGTATATTGGTTAATATTGTTTTATTGGTTGATTGCACTCAGTATGCCACTCTACACGTGGCATACGGCGATCGCACGGTAAAATACGCACGTACACACTCGCATTACAACATTTAGTTATTTATATAATTCATATTCATATTGGTTGCGTTACACAGTAATTTATGAGCAGATAGTATTTAGTTTATTATTAGTTTATATATTATGATTATATGTACACTTCAGTGTTATTTAAGGTTCAGGTAAAGGAAATGTGTCATGTCTGATATCATATTAATCCCCTTTACATCAGCAGCTGTCCGGTGCATTCAGCGAAGAGATAGCATATTGCATACTCTGTTCTACTTTAATATGATGCTGACTATAAAATGCTAATAGACTAGTTGTAACTGGAGTCTTGGCTGGAACAAAGAAGCACATCCCCTGGAGAGATGACCCCCACCTTTGGATTCTTTAGTTTAAACCAGCCTATGACCTGTTTACCCTGGACCCACCCGAAGTCTAGAACTATAGAAGCAAGCCACATCATCTGCATTGTTCACTCTGTAACACTGAATGTATATATAATCATAGCTGCGCTCCCAGTCTTCAGTCTTCTCTGACAACAGTATTCAAGGGTGAACTACTGTTCACTGGTGCCCGTGGTAGCGCAGCGGTATGTATGTATCTTTTGGTATTGGCTGTACTGTACTGTATTATATTATATACATGTATTGAACTGTTAACTTTTACATCTGTTAAAATAAATCACTTTGTGCGTTGGAAACACAATACAATCGCCTATGCAATGCTTATTTGAAAACTATAGAATTACTTTAATAATTTGGGGGCTCTGAGTTTGGAGGTTACGTTATCGGCAGGTATGCAATGCTTACGGTTTTCGGTTCCTCAACAAAGGGTGGATTGACGGACGCGTCTCATACGGGAAAGAACGCAATGTGTTCAAGACCTGTGGTTCACTCTGTGTTGCGAAACCGAATGCCCGTTGTTGCATAGTCTAAAGGAACGCTAATTTGAATCTAGGTACAAGAAAGAAAAATGTTTCTTTTTGTTGTCGTTTTACATTTTAAAGGGTATTGCATTGCATAGGGTATGTGTACTTCCTGCCTTGCGTATGTGTTCTGCCGGTAATATTGCAACGTGGTTAAACAATCGTTTTGATAGTTGTTATACATGCATAGTATAATCACTTGTTAAAACCTCTGGGATATTATTACTATTGTTGGGAACTTTGATTTTCTGCGCAGAAAAGGTGTATGTCGTGTGATTTGGTGACTTTAAATACACTAAGGTTTGATCTATTGTTTAATAGAGTGTCAGTTGCTGTCTGACGAGGCAGGTGCCCAACTGGTGTACGGTATACAAGGCAGGTATATACCAGTGGCGAAAACAAAGCAGGTTTTCGCGAAATGCACCCAAAAGTAATCGCATCGTTTAATGATAACTAGTATCTTTAAGAGTTGCGATCGGACGGCGCGGCAAGGAAAGCCGTGATTGTAACTTGGGAGCAAGGGGAGGAATTCTGTTGGCAAGGCCGGTAATTGACTTTACAGGATGCTGCCATTTGTAATAAACTCAGCAGAGTTTGTTGGAGAGTCAGGGGTAATCGAGGAGCTAATAACCCTTTAGTCCGCATTGATATTTCTGTATTAGGGGTCCTTGTCTAAAATTGTATAAACTCAGCAGATTTTGTTGGAGAGTCAGGGGTAATCGAGGAGCTGATAACCCTTTAGTCCGCATTGATATTTCTGTATTAGGGTTCTTTGTCTAAGACGAGAGGAAGCGAGTGGACGCGGCTTGTATAAAATACGTCCACGGGCCAGTCAAATATCTCTAGTGGTAGATTGCGGGTGGCAGAGTGTTGAAAGTAGTGGCAGGATATTGTAATATTTCTGGAACCCTATATTGTGGAAGGATATTGTGATATTTCTGGAACCCTATTGTTCAACAGGGGTGCTAAGCAGACGCTAGAGATGGCCAATGTACTGCCTAAGGAAGGCCTTATTGATTCAGCAAGATTTCTCATGTGTAAGGAATATGGTGCATACGCAACGTCGTATTGCGACACGTGGGTCGAGATGACCAAGGATTGTGGTAGGCCTTTCCCAACAATAGGGAGTTTTAATGCAGAGGTACTAAATAATGTAAAAACTAAAGTGTGGTTTATTAAGTCAACGAAAGAGAGAAATTAACATAATGATTGTTTAAAACTGTGGCAAATGGAAGGCAACACGTGGGAGAGCAGCGAATGCACAGCGGAAGTAAGTGTGGCAAAAAGCGCGCGCACAGCGGAAATGAGCGTTCCGAAAGTGTGCGTTGCAAAGCGTTGAGAACTGAGCGCGAGCACGCCCCCGACAAATTCGGTCGGGGCGGAAAGTACAGCGAATACCAAAAATATAAAAACTGTAACTAGTAACTTGTATGTTGTTTTAAGTAAAGTTAAAGGTAATGTTTCAGGACAAATAAAAGGAACGATCCCACCAGCAGGGGCAGCGGCTGAAATTGGTGAGAATAATGTAAAGATTAACAAAGGGGGAGACATTCATTGTAATGCAACAGCAATTCCAGCAACTAGTTCAGAACATAGTGATTTGGTAGGCTTACATCCTGTTCGCACAACAGCAGTTCCCAATTGGAAGGTGGACAGAGATGGTGAAGTTCCCTTAAAATATGTAGCAAAGCATGATCCATGGACTAGGTCTGAAATGTTTTCAGTTATGTCTGATTTCCCTGATCCTAGAAAAGATTTGGCCAAGAGTCAGAAATGTATTAGACATTTAGGTAATGCATGTGAGTCTACTAATAAAGATTGGCGAATGGTGCTTAGAGCCTGTCTTCCTCTCGACATTGATATACAAAAGTTTATTAAGGATTGTATGTTGGAAGAGGATAAATCCTTAACCGAGGATGATAATGATGACAATATTAGACATATAATCACACATTTGGCTATATATTTTCCAGTTATAGTGGACTGGAGTAAAATTTTTACTATCAAACAAAAGGACAGTGAAAATGCAGCAGACAATTTTTGCAGGGCTCTAATAGCGATGGCCAAATATACTGGGGTATCAGACATAAAAGAGAGAGGTTGCTGTTTTGGTTCTAATGAATGGCCTCAGGGAAAACTTAAAAAGAAGGGTGCAAACTTCATTACCAAACTGGAAAGGAATCACTGTAAGTGCTCTCAGGGAGTCAGCTATAGGACATGATAGAAGTATAAATAAACAGAAAGAGACACTAAGTGATAGGGTAATGATGGTAAGTATCCCAGTACTAGAGGGACTGCACACACAACCACCAGCATACAACCCACATAACAAGAAACATAAAATAATCAAGTGTTTCAACTGTAGCGAAGAAGGACATTTCATGAGAGATTGTAAAAAGTAAAGACACAATACACATAGGGGTGGGTCACGCAGAGGAATTCAGATTGACTAGAAGACTCACACGTGCTCGCGCATGTTATAGCAGCAAATGCTGTGTGGGAAAGCGATAGTCAGTGCTAGGAGTCAGGTCACACCTATAGTCCTACAACCAGGCGTGGTAAATGTTAAACTGTGGTAAGTATTAGTGCGCAGGTTTAGAAATAAAATGATTTAAAAAAAGTAATATTTGTTGATTTTGCTTGTTTGTTTTATGTTGTCACATGCTTGCTTTCCTAATCGCTGGCCAATGGTAAAGAATGAAAATGTTTGTTTCATTTGTTGTTTTAAGATAACTATCTTGTTTTTTTTCTCTCTCACAGATAAGGGTACACAAAAGAAATATAGACTTAGTGCTTAAATGGGTGGGATAGAGAAATGGAAAATTACTCTTGAAAGACTACTTAACAATGGGTCATTGGAACACTCTTTGTTTTAGGCTGCAGTGACTCATGATAACTTGTTTGGCTGATAATCATTATCTGAAAATGAAGTATTCACATACTTTGCTCCAAAATATCGTTTTATGTATCTCAGATGAGTCATCAAGAGTTAACTTTTATATTTCTCTGTCATCAGTCAGGAAGTCCATTGCAAAGGTATGTGGTTAATGTGATACCAAGTTCTTAATGAACAAATGACGGACAACACTGGATTGCACGGTTGATGTAAGACCCCTTAGTCAAGTATGGGGAGGGGCCATAGTTTGGCAAATGGCTAAGGGAATTAGTGAAATGAATACAGCCATTTTCCCACAGAGTCCAATCCAGCTGTCATTTTTGCTGTAAAATCTCCTTTTCTGCATGTATGTATGTTTTCAAACCCTTGTATTCAAAGCTTTGTATTCCTATTATTCATTGCTTTTTTATTTCTCATTCTTTACATCTATGCTAGTATCTCTCTATCTTTCTCTCTCTCTCTCTCTCTCTCTCTCTCTCTCTCTCTCTGCTCTTGTATAGATACAAAAAGATATAGACACAGTCTCAATAATGGGGCTAAAACATTTTTTTTACATAAGACAAACTCAGGGATATACACACTAGATTGACATGAGTTACAGAAACAGTCAGCGGTTTGGTGTTATGTGTATAGAAGCTGCTAATGTTAAGCAAAAAGTTTTGTGTGGAAAAATGATTTTTGCCTCCTGTACAAAGTGTGCCTTTATATTTATGCACAAAGGGTGGAGAGATTGATAGAAGTTAGGCATACAGATATGCATCTCTGTGTAGAACATTGGAGTAGGATTTTTTTCCACAAGATACGACATAATGTGAAACCCTAGAAAATGTAATATTTTCGTGTTTTATATTTTTCACAGTTAAACTGACATGTACTGGATACTGTTCTATTTGAAGAAAGTGTTATAGAAATAGACCCCTTTGCCTTTCCCACTTAGTCAAGTAGCTGAATGTGAGGTACTGAGAATGGCATGTGAGTTGGCAGAGGGAAAATCGATTGATATACATTGGTCTTCAGCATTTTTCTAGTCTAGGGGGCGACGTTGAGTTGACTGAAAATAATCGTTTATAGCAATACCAGCACATGAGTAGGCCACTACATAGAGGACTTTATACAGTGACACAGTTACCAATTGAAGTAGCTGCTAGTAAAGTCCACACTTACACACACAACCATACATGGCTGTCACACCAGGGCGAACATAGCTGTCAAATAGACAGCAGGGTTTTATGTGACAGCTGACAAATCTATGTTTTGTTTTGTTTTTCGTTGTATTGTTTTTGTTTTAAAATGTGAACACACACACACACATGCACGCATACACATATTGGTTAATATATGAAGATTTGTGTTACCTGAAGAATAAACTGTCTGGAAGGTGAAGAAATGTGGCTAGGAGTCTGGCAGACCCTGGAGAGATGGACAAGGTAGACCAGTAGCTCACAGAGTGTATCTTCCAGACCTATCGGAGGCAGCACATGGTCTGGCTCAGCTGGGTACAAAAGGTATGTGCAAGCTGGTAAGAGTGTATTGGGGTGCACCAGACATTTCTTCTCAAGCTAGTAGGACGGCAATGTCCTATCTTGATTAAGAGAATGTCAGGAAAATGATACCAATGGAGCCATCCCATATCCCTCCTGCAGATAGGTTTTTCTCCATGTAAAACAAATCCACGTCATCCAATTACCACCTTGCAGGATTCTCAAGTATACACAGGTGTACCCATAAAATATGTCTAGGTAAAGGTGTATTGAAATGTGTCTAATAATGTATTACTATGTCATACTCAAAGCTTTTGTTATTCAATGTGATAGCCCTAGAGTTATAATAGATGATAGGGGTATTCATGTTATTGATAATAAATGTATAATGTATGAGTAGTGGTGACAAATTACATACTTTCGATTAGCCAAAAACCAGTGTGAACATAAAGTAACGGTACTAGGTAGAACGAATTGAATAGAATAGGAGTTGGAACTTTATTGAAGTGACTGATAGCTTTGGCCACTAGTCCTTCCCCGCTACCAAAGATCACTCCTGGGCTGCCTCTTAACCTGTCGATTTGTTTTAAGATGTTCTTGACCCCTCTTGAGATGAGATTGTATCTAAGAGGCTAGTTTAGACCTTGAGAGGGAAGGTAAATGGTAAGACAGCAAGCGAGAACGTCCAAAACGCTGTTTCCTGAAAAGTCACACTAACTGTCAGGATGTTGGATCGGGAGAGTAAGTTGTGGAGCAGTAATTTCTTAGGCTCAAGTTATTTGACAGACAGGTACCAGGTGTAGGCTACCAGCATCACGACTTCAAGGGTAGCAGAGACACACTGGTGCCCATTTCACCCGCTGCATAGGGGCCAACACTCAAAGAAGGGTCCAAGTGTTCTCATGAACCTGTTCTGGGAGGCCTCGAATGCAGTTGGTAGCACCTGAGCCAGAGTCTAAGACAGTTGTCCAGCATGAAGTTGTAGTTTTCCTGTACTGTGTTTCTCTCATCACGTTCTCTTTTCGGGGACGGTCAATTCTTTTGATTGTTGACAGGTGACAGAAGCTGGTTCAGGTAATGATAATGAGGTATTGGGGATGAAGGAGAAGTTATTATTATTATTATTAATTTTTATTTATAGGGCGCCACAAAGTATCCGTAGCGCCGTACAAGGACAAACAATGGCACAGTACAAGGTGAAACAGCACAGTACAAGTAACAGTAAGCACTATAACTCTGGGGGCTCAGGCACAGCATGAAAGGGAGGGAGGGAGGGGAAAAGTGAGTACAGGCAGGTAACTATGGCCCAAGAGGGTGGGCACGGATGACAGGTTGAGAGTCACTGAGGGGAGCGGAGAGAAGCGAGAGGAGGGACTGAGAGGAGGTGAGCTGAGTAGCTGGAGAGCGCAGTTAAAAGTGATGGAAACAGAAGGTAGGAGAGCCCTGCTCAAAGGAGCGAACAATCTAAAGGGAGGGGAAGACAGACAGACACATGGATGAGACGGAGAGACGGGAGGAAGGGGGAGAAGGGAAAAAGGGATGAGAAGAGAGGTAGCCGACCGGTGGGAGTTTAGGCATGAGACGAAGGCTTTAAGGAAAAGGTGGGTTTTTAATGTTCGTTTGAAAGAGGACAGATTAGGGGAAGTTCTGATGGAGCGGGGGAGCTTGTTCCAATGGAGGGGAGCGGCGCGGGAGAAGTCTTGGATACGTGCGTGAGAGGAGGTAAAGAAGTTAGTAGCATAATCGGTCCAGCCAATTACTCTATTCAATTCAGGGGTAAAGGAAAATTTGGAAACCTTGGCGATTGGAGAAAGTGCGAGGGTCGATTGTCTGAGTAACATTACGTCCGTAAGTACGTTGACCACATAATTAAAAAAAAAAGAGGTACACCCAGCGAGGCCAGTCCAGTAATATTCGGACTTGAGCAGGCATCCTTGAGAATGATTATCATTCTTGGGTGGGTAAGGTTTTAGACCAAACATAGTGCTGGGCATGCTCTCACGTGCCTCAGTGATTATATCAACTAGGATTAGTTATCTTTCCACTAAATATTCTTGAGATACCCGAATTATGGGTGGGAGGTCACTAGGGGAAAAGTACAACACCTAGGTCCCTTAGTCTGGAGTCTCCCAATAGTTTGCAAGCCGATCACTAATTCATGTACAAAGAAACCTGAGTATTGGGAGACTGGGAAGAACAAACAGACAATAGCCCACCCACAAGTGTTGATGAAAAGAACTGATGACATTATTAGAAGTGTGTATATTAACGCAAGCTGAAGGAGATTGTATATGGCATTATTGATAGACATAGGATGATGCTATTGATAGACATGAAGTGTTTAAATGAATTCTGAGCTTAAAGACATGCGTTGGACAGATGAACCTGTTAAACTTGAAGAACTGTAGTAGAATATGCTATATAACTGATACATGTTCTATTGTACTGTGTACCTTTTCAAATAATGTATTCCGTGTTTTATTGCACCCTTGAAGGGCATACAAAAGGTTATCTCCAAGCTCCAGAAGTGTACGGTCTATAGTAAAAGAAGAAGAAGTCGTTTTGAGGACTAAGACTCTCTCTTATGATAACTTGTTTAGATCTACAAACAGCGTGGTCATACACCAAGGGGGACTTGCATTACATAACAATGAAACGTGGTACTGAGATCCTGCATATAACATCTTTAAGGTGATAGTTTATTATACTATCAAAGGGTGGAACTGTCAAAGTTGTATAATTGGATGAACGAAAGTATATTGGTTAATATTGTTTTATTGGTCGATTGCACTCAGTATGCCACTCTACACATGGCATACGGCGATCGCACGGTAAAATACACACGTACACACTCGCATTACAACATTTAGTTATTTATATAATTCATATTCATATTGGTTCCGTTACACAGTAATTTATGAGCAGATAGTATTTAGTTTATTATTAGTTTATATATTATGATTATATGTACACTTCAGTGTTATTTAAGGTTCAGGTTAAAGGAAATGTGTCATGTCTGATATCATATTAATCCCCTTTATATCAGCAGCTGTCCGGTGCATTCGGCGAAGAGATCGCATATTGCATACTTTAGTTATTGATGTTAGGTAATAAACCTTTAATATGATGCTGACTATAAAATGCTAATAGACTAGTTGTAATTGGAGTCTTGGCTGGAACAAAGGAGCACATCCCCTGGAGAGATGACCCCCACCTTTGGATTCTTTAGTTCAAACTAGCTTATGACCTGTTTACCCTGGACCCACCCGAAGTCTGGAACTATAGAAGCAAGCCACGTCATCTGCATTGTTCACTCTCTAACACTGAATGTATATATAATCATAGCTGCGCTCCCAGTCTTCAGTCTTCTCTGACCACACTATTCAAGGGTGAACTACTGTCCATTGGTGCCCGTTGTAGCGCAGCGTAGCGCAGCGGTATGTATGTATCTTTTGGTATTGGTTGTACTGTACTGTACTGTATTATATTATAAACATGTATTGAACTGTTAACTTTTACATCTGCTAAAATAAATCACTTTGTGCGTTGGAAACACATTGCAATCGCCTATGCAATGCTTATTTGAAAACGATAGAATTACTTTAATACTTTGTTCAGTGATTTCAATGATTATCTTTTAAATAGGTTTAGGTTAGATGTATTTGCTTTTTGATTATTAGGGATTTTTGCCAGACCCTCATCCATAAGGGTTTGGAAAGTTTCAGAGAAATGGCCTTTTTAAGGGTTTGGAAAGTTTCAGAGAAATGGCCTTTTTAATGGGATGGATAGAAGTTAGTCTTGTGCTGGAATGTTGTATGCGTGTATTTAGTGTATGTTTTATCGATTTTACTTTGTTTCCTCATAAACACTTTTGTTTTAGTTAATTTATTCATCAACTATGTGGGTCTATAGATGTGTTGTATTTAATGAGCTTATTATTGGGGATGAACTTCATTCTTTTATTTCAGAGTTTTATCTGGGGTCTAGTAAAGTCTACATTGCTACGATTATACAATTTCTAATGTTCTATTTATTTTTATTCCTGGTATTACATTGCCCCCTTCTCGTATTCTCGCTCTCATTTTTAGTATGCCTGGTTGTTATAAGTGACTCTAGCTGAGTGGCAGTTTATTATTTTTGTGAATAAGATCTAAAAATTGGGTTATTTAATTGTTTGGATAATCTTCTTCCACAGTGTTGTTGTATGTGGAAAAGATAAGGAGATCTTTATATGGATAAATTCTGGCACAATCTGGCAATCGCAGTTTAGCTATGGGAATTTTGGTTATAAGGGTTGCCTGGTATGGCAGACAGCTCTTTTGTATGTAAGTCTCTAGAATAGACTTGCTGTTTTCGGTCTATGTTTGTTGATGGTTTGATAGATTTTTTTTCAGGCTATCTGTGAGTTTTCCCTGGAGTTATCTTTCTAGATGTTAAGATTGTATTAAGATGGTTGTATTGATTTGGAAAAGTGTGTACTTTATCTTATATTGTTGTCCAACTTTTGGGTTTTGGCCAGTAAGCCCCTTGTCACATTCTAACATCTTTATGTCATATTTAAGGATCTTTTCAGGGTGTCTCTTAACTTTGAAAAAAATATAAAATAGACCAGCTATTAATGAAAAAAATATTGTCCCAGAAGAAAGGTAGGCCTTTGATATCCTCTGCATGTTGGATTTCTGGAAAGTATTGAACCCTTGAGGAAATAATGTATTAAACAGTTGCAGAATTATAAAGATAAATGTTTATTATTAGTGCATATCGCACCTCAACTATAAGGTACATCACAAAATGAGGATCTGCTAAATTACACAGAAGAGATGGTTAGATACATCTTAACATCCTGTAATCATACAGATATTGATCCTTCAAAGTGCTAGACTGAGGTATGAAATTTAGAGGAGCAGTTGGGGAAAGTGAAAGAGGTGTTTTGTAACAGCAGCATTTAACGACCCCAAAGTGGATTAAAATGTTAAAAAAATGTTAATTGGGAGAGAGTAGAACAGAACAAAGATAATGACAGGTTAAAATACAAGAATTTTTTTCTGACCTCTTTCCCAAGAATCAGCACAAGTGAGACTAACTGGTTAAAACAAGTATTGAAACTCCATTATTAAGTGCTAGTGTAGGCACTTTAAGTAACAAACTTAGCTATTAGAAATGGGGATGACACAATTGAAACCATGCTCCAAACTCAGGAATTCAAGACAGCTCACAGTGGCTTTCGGGATGATGGTGACACATTTCATGTGATTATTGGTAGCCTTGATTAAGGAATTAAAGTTCTCATTTTTGGTTCTTTGTATGGAGCACAATCTGAAGAAGTCATGAATTAGCATTCTAGACAAGGGCAAAGCTACCACAAGAGCAGCCCATAAAGTTCTAGGAGGCCCAGTAGTGAGGAGGGCTTGGCGATATATGTTCATCCACATCAAAGGCTTTTGTCTGCTATTCTGGTGGAACTGAAAGCCAAATAGGGCTCCAATGTGCATTCTCTAGACCCTATTATGGTCAGAAGGACAGACTGGGAACCTCAGGTGTGGATGAACACATATCACACATCAGACACACAGACTGTAGGCTTCACTGGGGCAGTGACTGATGTGGATGATTAAAATCATTATCTGTAAAGTTCTGTATAATATGTCAATACTATGTTAATACTCATAAATAACATATAATAATAGTATTATTATTATTATTATTATTATTATTAGTGATCAAAGTGGGGGTGTACACAATGGTATGCCATACTGTCACTTCTAATACTGCCTTCATTGTAAAACTATCACATTCCATTTACTTACATTCCCATTACATTTTTTTATAACGCCAATTTCCATACTGACACTTTTAAATTTCTACTTTGACCACAGAGCCTGATATATCAGATAAGGTTTTTAAAAGAGCACTTATTAAACAATCCATTCCAGATACCTATTTACTATTAGGAATAACTTTGAGTTACTGAAGTACACATGAGTAGCTAATAGAATTTTTAATAGGGTAAATATAATGTCAAGGAGTTGCAGTGCAAAAATGGAAGAAAAAGAACTTAGGCTGCAAAATTATAAATCATAGTAATAATGCACTTGCATCATTCTCATCAAAATAACAACTGGTTATATCAAATGAACACTCATGTCAACAGTATTGCTAAAATAATCATTTAAAAGCTGGACAGATAACAAATAAATCATAATAGGGAAATGTAACCTCCTCATTGCCTGCAGTGATGTTCAGAAGTGATGAATGGCATTGTCCTGTAATTTTTCAGTCATTGATGAAGGCCCACAGCAATCTTTAATATGTTACTTGAAATAGGTGCTTTTGTATTCATATCAACAATTTCATTCTGTGGCATGTATCACCAGGATACTGATTGATGATTGATTATATAACATTTGATTTAAATGCCCTTTTAATGTCCTTATCCAAAACAAATTTATACATCAGGTTCTGAATTAGATGGAGATGTAATTGATTATGTGAACTATAATGTTTCAAGGAAAATGTGTTTACTATATCTATGATTCACATAGTCTATGTCATAAAAGCTCTGCCCACCCACAGAGATGCAAGGATATTAGCTATAACTAGAAACATTTTTTGCTAAGCACCAGCATAAGTTTGGAAAACTGTCACAAGTGTTTCTACCCCATGGAGGGCTCATGAACCATAATAACAGTACCCATTAACCAAAGGAAGTTAGCCGTAGATACAATATATAAAATATAATATAAAAATAAGGTGTGCCTCCAACAGAGTATATTAAGAGAATATGAGCCAAACATATATTCAACTAATATATCTCATTAAGAATACAATCTGATTTTGGAGAGTGGAGGTTAACCCAAAAATACCATAAATTACATTTTTACACCCGCCAGTGCACCAATTGTTAATAAAATTAGACCGTGCTTCCTTTATGGATCCCTCCTTATGGTAAAGTTTCTTCAACCCTGAATAATTTAAATGCATTCTGGAATACTCCATTGCAGAACCATTCACAATATAATTCACCTACAATACACATTGATTTATTACCCTTTAGACTTGTTCATACCTTTTCTACAATATTTCACAAAAACTGGCTGTTGAGCTGAGACATTTTCTTAAAAACAAGACAAACAGCTTCATAAATGGATGATCTCCTGCTGGCAAATGACATTGAGAAGGGCCAAGTGTTAAAATAATTGCTCCTTATACTCCATATATATGGACTAAAGGTGAATTAAATAAATTATGTAAGTCAGATCATGCAAACTTCTGTATGGTGTTGTCACGGTTCACACGAAGGTATCAAGTGAGTGTAGCGAATCCTAGAGGTTCGTACAGTTTTGCACTACTCTAGCGGGGTGCGGAGTCTAACGAGGAGACAGTGTTCACCAGGAACCGCCGCAAAGCAATATGGTCTTAGCTGCGTCTGACTCGCAGGTCGCGGTCCCCACTAGGAGTACTGAACGGAAGCCCTTGGGAAGGCTACAGGGGAAAGAACCGTAGGAGAAGTAGTCAGTGGTCCCAACAGTAAGTAGACACCCAGGAACTGGAGAGGGGGCAAGAACTCTGCAGTAACCGAATACTGGTGCACAGGATGAAGCGTCAGCTCTATAGACAACAGTATGGTAGTTGCAGAAGGTGAGCGTTAGCTCTGTAGACGAGCATATATTGATGCAGTCGATGAGCGCTAGCTTTGCAGACCACAGTGTGGTAAATGTAGCAGGAGGAGCGTCTGCTCTGCAGACAAGTGTAGCGTAGATGTAGGAGATGAGCGTCAGCTTTGCAGACCACTGTGTGGTAAATGTAGCAGGAGGAGCATCAGCTCTGCAGACAAATGTAGCCTAGATGCTGGAGATGAGCATCAGCTCTGCAGACCACTGTGTGATAAATGTAGCAGGAGGAGCGTCAGCTCTGCAGACATATGTAGCGTAGATGCAGGAGAGGAGCGTCAGCTCTGCAGATGAGTGGATAGTGGATGCAGCAGGTGAGCGTCAGCTTAGCAGACAAATACAAGGCACGAAGGGAAGCCACTTCTATCACCAGGAGGTGACTCAAAGAACAGGCACCATAGGTAGTGAAGAGGTGCCTATTAAACTGGCCGCCAAAGCTATGGACCAATGAGAGGGAGAGAGAGGAGTTATAACAGCTGTCGGGTTTGGATCCAAGATGGCGGCGCCCAGCACGGTGCGGATCGCCGGGGACAGGTAAGTCTGCCGGGTGTCGGGTGCGCAGCCCAATCACCCGTCGCGTGATAGGTGTGAGCATTATTCCTGATGGAAATCTAACTGATAAACATAAGATTGACATAATCCATTATATTTAGGGTGGAATTCACGGGTAAATGTAACGCGCCCTGCGCATTATTACCGTTATTACGGTAATAATGTGCTTAATTACCATTATTACGGTAGTTTCAAAGCCGGCTTTTTCCTCGCAGCTCCCTGCGAGCAGAAAGCAGAGTTAAGATTACAGTAAAAATGGTAATAACTTTAACGCCACGCTAATTCCTCCCTTAGACTTAGTTCAAAACCAAAGATAGTTTTCTACATGCTTTGCCTACAAGGCTGAGCCAGTTCTGGATCTACTAAAGTTCAATCTTCTAGAAAAGCATATAGAGCCAGAAGGGAGAGGGAGAGAGACCTATCTGGGCTTTTAATTTACTAAAATAATAATGGAAACAATTACAATGCATACTGACCCTAACAAGAGAAATTAAACAAATCAAGATTATTGACATGAGATAAAGAAAAAGAAGACCAAGGGCTAGATTTACTTAACTGCGGGTTTGGAAAAGTGGAGATATTGCCTATAGCAACCAATCAGATTCTAGCTTTCATTTATTTAATGCTTCCTACAAAATGACAGCTAGAATCCGATTGGTTGCTATAGGCAACATCTCCACTTTTCGAAACCTGCAGTTTAGTACATATACCCCCCAGTGTTAGGAATGTTCTTTATTGTAGAGAGAGGCATACAACCATTTTCCAGTATGCAAAAGCACAAGTCTTGCACCAGCTTTTTGGAATTTTGAACCAGATGATCTTTAATTCTCATCCTTTACTTTTAGTGGGACAAAACTTGCAACAATTTTGGCAGAGAAACACATTTTCAGTTGCACTCTGAGTAATGTAATAAAAAGCTTCACACACGCAATTGCTACATGTATAAAATCAGTCCTGATTTCTCATCATTTTTATGAATCATAAGTAGACTAAACAAATCAGTACTTTTGGAGAAGTGATTAATGAATGTAAAGTGATAGAAGGCTGGACTTAGAGGTGATAAGTAGAGAAATAGATGTATACAATGGCACTTGAGAGTCACTGAAAATAAGAAACTATTAGTCCATTGACTCAGAGGTGACATTATTAATGTTCCCTCCTTGCACATTTTTATGAGCATCCGCCAGCCTGCAAAACTTAGAGCAGATTAATTTTCTTTTTCAAACACTGGGAAGTAGACAAGCACCTTGAAATGCCCTTGGCAGACAAGTAGGTGAACTTGCATACATAAAAAAAATCATGTTTGAAACTTCATAAATGAACGTTAATGTTGACAGTTCTGTTCAGAAAGACCAACTGTTTGGGTCCAAATTCTACATTTATATCTTATGGCCATATTTTATCACTGGTTTTAGTCCTTACTAAGCTATAGACAGAAAACTCATGAGTAATGTTTGGACACTTTCACCACACCTCAATTGCTGTGATGCAAGATTCCCAGAAAAACCTCTATAACCAGACTAGCCATTGTCTTCACCTATAGTAGCCTCCTCTCCGTTAGAGCTAAATATGCTTACCGGTACTCCGCAAGCTGCCTCTAGGTCATGCACACATAGTAGTAGAGGCTTATATGGAGATGTTAGGGATCAGCTGGTTGTTCCCTTCATATTTGCTTTTAATTTAGCCTGAGCTGCTGTGCTTGTGTGTCTTCCTCTGAAGAACTGTTTTCTGCATCCTTGCTTTCAATTAGTCCTGAACTGCAGTGCACATGTCCCTTCCTCTAAATAGCTGATTGGTGAGCTGCACTATTTAAGACCTCTCCTGCCTGCATACCTTTGCCAGTGATAGCATTAGGTGCAAGCTTCCTGGTTGCCATGCTCTCTGGTTTCTGATCCCTGGCATTGGATTTGGTAGCACTCTGGTTCCTGATCCCTGGCATTGAATTTGGCAGCTCTCTGATTTCTGATCCACTGATTCCTGGCTTTGAACTCGTACTATTAGAGACTTCATCATATTGCAGACTTTCATCTCCTACTGCACACTACTTACAGGTAGCTATACACAGTAGCACAGACTCTTTGCGGTTCCTTATATCTAGCACTGAGCGGCATCGTTCCTATTTCAGTGGTTTCCGCTGAGCTCTGCTTACAATGTCTGTAGTGTTTGGACTGTTATTCATTTGAACTGTCTGCATATCTATTTATGTATATCCTGAGTCACCAAAATTTGGATGTACTTCACACAGGGACAGGCTGGGCTGGGGGGCAGGAGGGCATTTGCGCCCCGGGCCAGTCCCATAGTAGCCTACCTTGGGCTGGGTCACTGGGCCACGTGCATTTTTTTCCTTTAAAATGTTCCTTATAGGCTGCTGAGTCGAGTTTTGCCCACCTGGGCTAAAATTTGCCAGCCCTCTCCTGCCTTTACACTATTCTCTATTCAGAACTCTGGGTACCTATATCATCTTTCTAGAGGCTGGCTTCAGAAATATAACATACATCAATCTAACAATATAGAGAACTGAATAATAGGAGAAATGCAGGTACTTGCACAGGCCAAAAATATGGGACAGATGGATGTCCAGGCATAGGTTAGGGCAGATGGCGATCCAGGAAAAAAAAAGTTACTAGTTACACCACCAATAGAACCTCAATCAAATTTATTGAGGCTCTGTTGATGGTCCAACTAGCACTTCCCTCAGTATCTTTTTTTGCTATCCAAAACTCTCAGAGTGCTTATGGAACAGGCATAGCAGCTTCTACTAATCATATAGCATATCATTTTTCTACTGCCCCAGAGGTGGTTACCATAATATATCTTCTACTGCTTATTAAAGTGCAGACTATAGAGTCTATGGGCCATTAAGGAAAGTAAGACGAAAAAAGGAGTAAATGTTCTCCAGTACAAATCGTGTTACAATGCAAGCGGTGCAACTTAGAATATTATTTTGCACATAAGTTAAATACTGGCTGTTTTTTCTAGCACACAAATACTTAATAGCTTTATTTTTACACCGTAATTTAAAGTTGATCTAGGACATACCCTACCCCAACTATTAATATGTCCCCATATTTTAAATGTACCTTCCCCTCTACTGCAACATGGTTTTGCCCAGGTGCACAGTTACCCATTTTTTATGCTTTGCTTCCCTTAATGACTCAGGCACTATAGGGGTATCCTAAATTAATGCTACATACAGTTTGAAGAGGAACTCAGAAACTTTGTGTCCAACCATCTGAAAGTGTGATGTAACACTTTTTTGCACTCTAGAGGCACTAAATTTAGCATCACTTCTTTGTGAAAAGGGAGACACCTTTATTTGCCGTCTTCAATTCCCTAAAATAAACCTATAAGTCCACTTCTGTTTTACACCATCTTGAGCCTTTTAAACCATTTGGCAAATCTGGCTGTTTATCTCATAACACTTCCTCACTCTGAGATAAGCTACACTTTTGGTGGCCATGAGTTTTTGTCAATAAAGCAAACCATTGTACAATAGTGTTGTCTGCATGAGAGTACAGCTTTTTGAAAACATATAAAGCAAAATCAACATATGTACCTGGAGGGTTAATTACAGACAAGGCAGATTTACTTCAGACAGCAGAAATTAAAAGTAATTTTAAGGTGCGTCAACTTTAACCAGACCCTCCATACTAGAGGGCACCACCAAATGTAAAGGAGCCTGATGCTAGAGCACCAGAATACAACTAGCGTACCTTATTTACCTCAGAGGGCTGTAAGGTAACATTGGGAAATCCCATGCTTAGCAATGGGGCACCTGGGCTGGGACAGGAAGGGAAAAAAGAGAGGCCGGTAACTCAAACGAGGGTAAAAATCTGTAAAAACCCCAGAGACACAACATTAATCAGGCCTTGGTCAAAAAATGGAAAAAATCTCTTTGTACCCTGCTAAACACGGCGAGCAGCAGAGCCTTAAGTCACTAACCGAAATAGGGGAGACAAGGCGAAGTAAGAGAGGGAGAAGGGGGAAGGTTTGGGTGATGTGATATGCATCAGGTCGTATATATTTCTTATAAGTATGGGAGTTCCATCTCCCTAGGACTTGAATTTCGGAGATGGATGCGCCACTGGCTGCTGCAGCAGTATTTGCCCCAATCCGAAAGGAATTGGTGCCATAAAACGCTAGTTCTAAACAAATGAAGATCAGTGAATGCTTTAGGAGCGCACTGAATTGGAATTTCGTCAATGGTGATATATCCCAGTGTATTAACCACAACTTTTCTCCTTGGGGCCGTACTTCAGCAAATTTAGTACAAAGTAAAACCGAGCATACAGCCTGATCAAGTTGGGTAGACAAAGATAGCCAATGGCCCTTACCAGATTGATCCATCTTAGAATTTCCTATTTTGCAATGGATAAGTGTAGGCTAAACCACCATGTGCCTAGCTAGCAAAGCTGTGTCTAGAGTGGGCTACTAGCTCGCGTTATCTAAAAGGGCCATTAAAGCAATTGAAAAAAACACTCTGAAAAACAATGCAGTTCTGCAGTAATCTCAGGCAGGGATAGAATCAGTCTGGACAAGGTTTGTTGGTCTATAGGCGATGGTGAACACTTAATGCTGGATGTATTTTACCCCCCCTTTAGTGCTTTTGAGATAATGAAAGATTTTGTGGGTTCTTGGGTGTTATTTATTTTGGACATGAACGAGATGCCAGCTAACATAGAGGCCATATTTGATTTAGTCAAACCTAATTTATATCGTTCCCACATAAAGTCCACCATAGAAGCGATCAGACATGATGTGCCTCTGCATAGAGGTGCTTGATAACCCAACCAACGCTGCCATGCCAAATGATAGATCTTTCTAATACATGGGGACCATGACACCTCTGCGACACCCCTTATCCCTGCTCGACCATCTGCCAAACATAAGGGGGACAGGTTAGTCCGGTCAGTTGCCAGAGTTCTAAAGCGTCACCAAATGAACCGAGAAAATGCATAAGCCCACTCCTTGTCCGCACCAGGACCGCAGCGAACACGAAAATTGATGTCGTAATCCAGGCACCTCAAAACCAGAGTACATAAGGAGGCGCTCTGGCAGTTAATAGTCTGAACCACACCAAAGTTGTCACACCAAAAGACCACATTCCTGCCGCACAGTCAAGAGGCCCACTATTCCATAGCTACTACTATGGAGAATAATTCTAAAGTCAGTAGGTTATATACCAAATAATTAATCTGCCATGATTGTAGCCAAGTAGGGCACACCACTACCCTTGAAAAAAGCACCGAAGCCTTTGGACCCAGAGGCAACTGTGTGAAAGTTCAAAATTTTGTTAGAAATTTGAGGGGGTAGGCCATATCCGAATCCCATTAAAGGACTGAAGGAAACACATTCATATATGCAAATCCCCCTTAATCTATTCGTTCAAGTGTATTCAGGCACGAGGACTGACCCGCTTTAGCTAATTGGATGGACTCTCTTCACATTATAAGCATGTCAAATTTCCCATAAAAACTGTTTATGTATCCTTGGCAACAGTATTAAAGTGCTAACTGGTAACTTAATTTGGCTTTAGGAGTAACTGAACTATGTGCTCTTATTCTCAGCAATAGCAACAAGCAGCTATCACTTTATCATATACTTATTCTGCAAATACCGGATTTTAGTGAAATTGTTTAGTGATGTCATACAACACTACAAAATGCTAGCCAATTGTATTTACAGGAAAAGAAAAAAGCCTTCAGTGATCTATGCCACGACTGGTATATATTGTACTTGTATGTATTTGTATTTTCTATATGTTGGATTCTGATTCCGGTATATCTGACTAGCAAATTACTCAATTTAAATATCAAGGTATGCTAAATGTGTTCAGTTTGTGTATGAAATAGAAACAGTTCTATCTGTGCATGCTTATCCTCTCCTTTAATGTTCATGTGAAGCTATCAGGCACTCTTATGATAGGAACCCAGAATCTATTAGAGTATAATTGGTGAAAAATGCAGACATTAAACGCAACATTTCTTTAGCTACAAAAGGTTTGGGTTTTTTTGTAGCTCTTAAGGGCCAACTTCATGAACCAGTGTCAAAATTTTTCATTGAACATCTACGGTACACTTAGTTGTTTAACACCTTTTCCTGTCTTTGAAGATAAACATGCATTTATAAAAGATTTAACCTCTTCACTGCTAATTGGTGAATTGGATTCACCCTTAAGATACATCCTATGACTGCCAAGGGTGAATACATTATAAAAAGAGTGTTTATACTTTCAATTAACTTTTTTTCTACAATCATTCCAACAGTGTTCATGTAAATGCATTAAACATGTTGCTTTTGTTCTGATGTAAAATCAGTGTCATGTATTCATATAGTCACCTTTGTTCTCAATGACATCTGAGGCTTGTACCTGCAATGTATGGAGAGTCTGATGCTTTGTATTGGTGACACCATAGCATCTTTATGAAATGGAATGCTTTCCTCCTTCATCTGTCTTTAATTTTTCTCTGATCACAACAGACAGTTGGCCTCCCCTGTAAGAAACCCATGCATTCAGCGGCAGTACTTTCAAGAATCACCAGAATTTCCAATTATAGTACAATAGCTATCTAAATTGTAGTGTTATTTTCGGGCTCACAAATGACAACATATAGCAACCAATCAGATTCTAGTTATCATTTATTTAGTACATTCTACAAAATGACAGTTAGAATATCATTAGTTGCTATAGGCAACATCTACACTTTTTCAAACCCTCAGGTTAGTAATTATACCCCTTGGTGTCTCCAATTCAGTAGAGTAATCTATACTGGTATGGTCAAGTAATTGAATGTGAATAAAGATAAGTTGTATTTGTGTGTCCTTTCTTTGGGAAACAATTTGCAACATGTCATCTTGGCACCTTCTTACTTGTGCCTGTTTACCTAGAGTTAATTAGAAAACTTCTTTTACTACACCATTAGGGATTTTCCATATTCCAGAAATATAACAGCCAGCCACCACCAAAGCACAATTTCAAAGGCTAATACACAAAATATAATAGAACCATAATAACAATTCTCAGCCTATTTACAAAATGAAGTTAGCGCTTTTCTGGGTCTCATGGGGCAATACAAGTAATTTCCTGTGTTATATACTCTGGGAGCTCCTTTACCAGACATGACCAGAAAGAAAGCATCAGTTCACATCCTTTAGACAAGGCAATTAGAGAGTTAAGTGTGTGTGTGTGTGTGTGTGTGTGTGTGTGTTAGTTATAGATTAATGCTTCTGTTGTCAGTATATATATATATATATATATATATACAGGGGCGGATTGGCCATTACCTTTACCGGGAAGCTCCCCGGGAGGCCGCTGGCCTAACGAGGCCGCCTTCTATTTTTTTTTTTTTGGGTCATCCGGCGCGCATCGCGAGGCTGCCTGGTGCTGCGTCACTGTGGGTCCTTCAGCGTTGTGCACCGATCAGACAGGAAGCAGGATCTGTCTAATCATGTGTGCGGAGCAACGCTGCAGAGCGCGCCAGCCCTGATACTTAAGGTAAGTGAGAGGTTGCTACATATGGGAAAACTATATGTGAGGGGGCTATATCTGTGAAAACTATATGTGAGGGGGCTATATCTTGGAAAACTATATGTGAGGGAGCTATATCTGTGAAGACTATATGTGAGGGGGCTATATCTGTGAAGACTATATGTGAGGGGGCTATATCTGTGAAAACTATATTTGTGGGGGCTATATCTGTGAAAACTATATGTGAGGGGGCTATATCTGTGAAGACTATATGTGAGGGGGCTATATCTGTGAAGACTATATGTGAGGGGGCTATATCTGTGAAAACTATATGTGTGGGGGCTATATCTGTGAAAACTATATGTGAGGGGGCTATATCTGTGAAGACTATATGTGAGGGGGCTATATCTGTGAAAACTATATGTGTGGGGGGCTATATCTGTGAAAACTATATGTGAGGGGGCTATATCTGTGAAAACTATATGTGTGGGGGGCTATATCTGTGAAAACTATATGTGAGGGGGCTATATCTGTGAAAACTATATGTGAGGGGGCTATATCTTTGAAAACTATATGTGAGGGGGCTATATCTGGGAAAACTATATGTGTGGGGGCTATATCTGTGAAAACTATATGTGAGGGGGCTATATCTTGGAAAACTATATGTGAGGGGGCTATATCTGTGAAGACTATATGTGAGGGGGCTATATCTGTGAAGACTATATGTGAGGGGGCTATATCTGTGAAAACTATATGTGAGGGGGCTATATCTGTGAAAACTATATGTGAGGGGGCTATATCTTTGAAAACTATATGTGAGAGGGCTATATCTGGGAAAACTATATGTGTGGGGGCTATATCTGTGAAAACTATATGTGAGGGGGCTATATCTTGGAAAACTATATGTGAGGGAGCTATATCTGTGAAGACTAAATGTGAGGGGGCT
This sequence comes from Mixophyes fleayi, assembly GCF_038048845.1. Classification (NCBI taxonomy): domain Eukaryota; kingdom Metazoa; phylum Chordata; class Amphibia; order Anura; family Limnodynastidae; genus Mixophyes; species Mixophyes fleayi. Next base: position 253,815,487 of record NC_134405.1, on the reverse strand, counting down.
ATATCTGTGAAGACTATATGTGAGGGGGCTATATCTGTGAAAACTATATGTGTGGGGGCTATATCTGTGAAAACTATATGTGAGGGGGCTATATCTGTGAAGACTATATGTGAGGGGGCTATATCTGTGAAGACTATATGTGAGGGGGCTATATCTGTGAAAACTATATGTGTGGGGGCTATATCTGTGAAAACTATATGTGAGGGGGCTATATCTGTGAAGACTATATGTGAGGGGGCTATATCTGTGAAAACTATATGTGTGGGGGGCTATATCTGTGAAAACTATATGTGAGGGGGCTATATCTGTGAAAACTATATGTGAGGGGGCTATATCTGTGAAAACTATATGTGTGGGGGGCTATATCTGTGAAAACTATATGTGAGGGGGCTATATCTGTGAAAACTATATGTGAGGGGGCTATATCTTTGAAAACTATATGTGAGGGGGCTATATCTGGGAAAACTATATGTGTGGGGGCTATATCTGTGAAAACTATATGTGAGGGGGTTATATCTTGGAAAACTATATGTGAGGGGGCTATATCTGTGAAGACTATATGTGAGGGGGCTATATCTGTGAAGACTATATGTGAGGGGGCTATATCTGTGAAAACTATATGTGAGGGGGCTATATCTGTGGAAACTATATGTGAGGGGGCTATATCTGTGAAGACTATATGTGTGGGTGCTATATCTGTGAAAACTATATGTGAGGGGGCTACATCTGTGAAAACTATATGTGAGGGGGCTATATCTGTGAAAACTATATGTGAGGGGCTATATCTGTGAAAACTATATGTGTGGGGACTATATCTGTGAAAACTATATGTGAGGGGGCTATATCGGGGAAAACTATATGTAAGGGGGTTGCATCTAGAAAAACTATATGTGAGGGGGGCTACAGCTTTTTTCCTGCATTGCTTTAGAAATGACCCACTGTGTATTAAGTCATCATATCTAGGTTTTCCTAAATGTTTCCCCAACCAAATTCCAAGTTCTAAATCCCGCCTATTTTTGTGTTGGCCCCACCTACATTTAAGTTGGCCCCGCCCACATGATGCCACTTCAATAATTTTTTCCAGGGCCACTTTAATTTTCCAATCGGCCCCTGTATATAGATATATATATACTATTTTGCATTTAATCAGAAAATTATTTTTTACAGTAGGATCTTACTCTGTTTTGAACAAACATTTGTCTGTATAGTCAAGAATAGACTCATATAGATATTGTCCATTGGGAAATATATTTACAATTCTCTCTGATCATGCTGCAAGATAAAACACATGACCTAAAGCAGGACAGTTGCATGTGAATGCTGAATTCATTATCAGAGAAGGAATGTCACTTGGTAATGGACTCACTGGGGAGTCATCTCGAGGAGTGTAAACCTTTTAGGAGAAAGGGAACTGAAAATATTTTTTATTTCCCCATGAAGGAACAAATAAAGAAAAGTTCAGATAGTTACATCCAGAAATGCGGAACATTCTCTGTCAAATAGCAGCTGCAGAAGCTTTTTTATTACACTCAAACTTATATGCCAACTTCCCAGCCAGCACCAAAAGTTAAAAAGCATGTCCGTTATTAGGGAAGGAGTGGCAGTCTAAACACTTTACTCCAAGATAAGTGGACTTCTGAAGCCCTTGCTGTTTATGACATATAGGTACCACCAACTTGTAGAACATTAGCTTTCACTTAGACTAAACCATGGAATCTTTCCATTCACAAAAATAAATACATGCTGACCAATCAATACAAATTATAACAGTGATATGATAATGATACCAGACATGGCTACTATGCGTCTGCTTTTCCCAGGAGAGCCCCATCTTTGCAAATGTTTTGTGTGGCAAATAGCATACAAAAGTGTGAATGTTATTTACTAAAATAGCATCTGGTCATGTGTATCCTAGATTCTGTTATCTAACAGAAATAGAAATTCCTAATGTAAGACAAGCAAGGCAGAAGTTACAATAATATTATATATATATCAGAAGGCTATATAAAATAATATATATTATATTGCATTTCTACTATTACTACTACTAATACTAATAATAAACTAGCATAAGGAGGCACCTAAATGTAGATCAAAAAAGCCAAACAGGTACAAGCAATATTTGAAATATGCTTTCTATTAAATAAAATACAAGCAAGTTAAGTTAGCATTGATAATGTTATTTGTTCAGCAGAAAAACAAACATGTAGACGGAAGGGAAACAAAATGCACTGCAAAGTAAAACATCTTCAAATAAGAGCACATTATGTAAGTCTGGTTGACAAACAAAGCATTGAAAGGTCAGTTTTACACTACATGCCAATTGGGAGTAGTTCATAATATAGCTGTAAAGAAAAGCTTCTCTAACCACAATCAATGTGCTGAGATACACAATAATAAATAAAGAGCTGTACACTGCAAGCTGTTCACTATTTATGAAATTTGCTGGAGGTAAAATTGAAAATCCATGCAAAAGAGACATAAACAAACAACTGCTGAAGAGTCTTTAAAACATTACCTTCAACTCAAATAAAATCTCTTTGTCTTGACATTTTTGTTAAGGAAAAATGAAGACCCAAATGGGAATGAATGATGGTAATCTCTGGGTTTGCTTTTTCACTATAGCCCTTACCATTAAGGGTTTAAAAAGGAAGTCTTTAAAAGCATAGGGTCAAAGAAAGTTCCCTTTCTTTTTTTTTGGGGATTTCCCACCCTCTCTCCCGAAGTACACTGTAATTTGAATCACTGACATCATGTGGTTTTCTTAACATGTTTTTCTCTCCTAATATAGATGAGGCGCAGTCGGCGGGTAAGCAGTGCAGCCAGCGGTCTATACATGGGCGCAAGTGTTATGTCGGCCGCAGTAGACTTCCCCTTTGGCTCCTGTCTCTTCAGGGTCACTTCTGTAAGTGCCCGGGGTATCGTTTGCAAAAGCGTGATCTGAGGCCAGAGTAGACAGAGGCTTTCTGATGCCTTTAAAGAAGTGCTGGGGCTGTGAGCCGGCTGACCACCCCAATTTATTGTTTGGCATTGACTGGTAGCTGTTACTGCATCTGCTCTCTTTGCCACCATTTTGTTTATAGTAATCAAAACTGTGCCCTTAGGGAGCAAAAAGTTAAACCTTGTTTCTGTGTCATTATTTCAGGTTTTCTGGTTTGAGTTGAAAGTAATAGGGAGTTTTGTCTGATGCTGGAGTGGGATGTCAGACTTAGCGTTTAACATTATTGTATAATGTGTTTAAATTTTCTTGGCTAAAAAACAAGGGTCATGGGATCCCTTAAAATGTGTTACAATGTTGCAAATTTTAAAAAGTACATCACACAACTTAAGGAAAACTGAGTGCTAAATTAATTTTGGGGTTAGGTATTGCTGTGTAATGTAACAATTGTTCTTTCAAGAAAATAAAATTCAAGAAAAAATGTTATTCCAAAAGCAACAAAAATTGCAAAAAGCTTTAAACAATTATTTGCTTTGATCTTAACTGGCTGTAGCAAACAGTTTAACATTAAGGGCTAGATTTACTAAGCTGCGGTTTGAAAAAGTGGGGATGTTGCCTATAGCAACCAATCAGATTCTAGCTTTCATTTATTTAGTACCTTCTACAAAATGACAGCTAGAATCTGATTGGTTGTTATAGGCAACATCCCCACTTTTTCATACCCGCAGCTTAGTAAATCTAGCCCTAACTCTCCCCCATACCAAGCAGCATAATAGTGCATGTCCCTCAGTGGAACACCGCCTTTATTGAGATATGGGGACTAGATTGAATTGCAGCAGCATTAGTTTAATGGAGTATTGGTATCCAGCTCCTGTTTTCTATGTACATTCTTTTTGCCATTCTACCTCTTGGTAATGAAGTTGTCATGCGAGAAATACCCAATTAGATAGAAAAGGGAAAAACCTTTGATAATGGCGCCTGAACATTCATTTTTATATATACTAAAAGATACAAATAAATAAAGCACAATGGTCCAGCAGCTATAAGGGGAGGATGCAAATCTTCCAACTAGGAAATAACAAAATAGATACAAATTTACAGCGCTATATGACCAATGCAAAATAATATAGATTTAATTTTGGGTATAAAAGATTCACACGGATCACAAGTATAATATCAATATTTTTAATAAAATTAATTAACAACTACATTAAAAACACATACATGCATAAAAGTATATTAAAAATGAATAATCAAACCCTGCAAATAATCAACTACCACCTAAAATTGGCGAATTAATGTATCATGATTCTATAGGGAACATCAAACATATATGTCTCTTATGAAGAATCCCTGGTAAACATATCAAAACACTTGTTAGGTATATAGAAATGTATCTGAAAATATCCTTAGGTCAGATTTAATGCATCCCACACAGTCTCACTCTAGACGTGAGTGTATATCCAATACACTTGATCTGGATATATATATATATCAAAGATGAATGGTCTGTGAGAAATGCACAATACTGCAAGTTAAAAACTGTACAGACAAGCATCCTATATAATGTCAACATGAGACCTATGCAAGGCAGAGATGAATGAATATTTCAAAATTCAATTCATGGCTAATTTGCCAAATTTGAACCCACCATTTTAAATTGGCAAAACGATGAGTTGATCTGCTGACAAACAGTAAGTTTCCTGTTCTTCATCTACAAAGCCGTCTCTCTTTCTCTCTGTGAATGGGAGCTATAAAGGGTTCTTATAAATATATACATATCTTAGGTAACTGCAAATCTATAACTAACATAAAACAACAAAAAATGAGTTTTAGTACTATATGCTATTTTTTTTGAAAGTTCTGAAGGTGGCTGCTTTGTTGCTATTGGCTCCTCTTTGCTGAGATTTTATCTCTCAAATCTTGTCTCGATCATGGATGATTCATATCTTTATTTGTTGGACCTAAATTTAAGAACTGAAAACTTTGGACAGGTCTCTTATCTCTTGTAAATCCTGTCATAGTGGGACACATCCCCAGGCTTTTCAGTACAATGCTGAATTCCCTAAGGGAATCTGGCCCGCAAAATATAATGTGGCCTCATTCCCTAAGACAAACCAACTCTGTGCTGATAGCACTGGGGTTCCTCCCAACATTCCTGACCATTGGGTGTTTTACTAATCATTTTTTAAAGCAAAAAAATACATTTATATGGGATACTACTAGTCCCAGCAAGCTCTGGCAGCTATTAACAGCTTGTTTTTGCTAGTGCTTGTAGTGTACAAGTCCAGCATACCAATGCCTGGCAGAGTATATTGGCCCTTCTAGAACTATAAGTGCCAGCATGCCCTGGCATCCATGGCCCACTGTAGTGCCACACAGAAAAAAACACACACACCTTAGACTCCTAAATCAAAAGGGATTTTCTTCTTTCTTCTTATTTTCCTTCTTTCTTTTTTCCAGTCAAATCCAAAGGTTAAAAAGAAAAAAAAAATGTTAGATGACGTTAAACTAGCTGCAACCCCAATGACAGACTGGGCCTGCGCACAAATGACCAATCCTGAAAGGCATTGCTCTAACTGGTTAGTGTGTGAGAAAGCCACTCTGATTGTATGTTTGTATCTAGGCCCTATGTGGATTCTCAATGAACTCCATTATATCAATGAGGTTCATTCACACTTTTTATCAACAAGGTGTATTGATGTATTCTATAAATGAACCTCTTTGACACCAGCACAGGCTATGTAACCTGTAACCAGCACATGTTATGAGTGCTGGTACTTAGTTCACTCATGGTGGGCACATTTTTTTTAAAGTTCTTTTCTTAGTTTCCATGTATAATTTAAAAAAAATGTGGCTTCATCATAATGCGCTGAAAATGTATCTTGGTGTGCTTCAGCATATGTTCATGTGGTTGCATTTAACATACTATTTTGAGTTGCGCAGATAAAAACATAACTCAAACTTAAAACGTAAATTTGCCATTTTTCTGGCAAGTACTTTAATAATACATTCTGGATGCAAATGTCAACAACAGTGATAGTATAGTGGCTGGATGTGAGTAAACGTGGGTGAAGAACAGACAAGATGAATGAAAACATATATATCTAAAATAAACTATTTTCATTAAATATTTTTGGTGACTTGCATAAAGCTGGGACTGGAAGCACCAGCACATTCTGTTCCATAAATTGTGTTACTGGGTATAAACCATTGTGTAATTGTCATAGGGTTAATGAGTGCTCGTTTTGAGCCAGGAATTCTACTATGCATGACAGCAAATAAAAATAAACTTGTTTTCATCATAGGTCTTTCGTTTTTTTTTTATAGGTCTGCCATGACACTCTAAATGGCCCAATTGCATCTTGGGAAAAGATGTGAAAGTCACTTTCTGCACTGCACCATTTCTTTGGATAGTGTACCCATTAGCTGCTGTGTTCCACTTCAGCATGTGTATGTTATTGCCTTTTACCTTGACCAGGCAAAGTAGTGTGCCAGGCTTCCTGTTAGAGCTTAGAATACTTTTTAAAACTGTTCCATGTAACAGTTTTCCACATTTCCTCATTCAGCGTTTGATTGTAAAATTTCACAAATTTAGTTGGTAGAATTTAGCCTTGTGTTGCCAGTCCTATTCCAAAGACAATACACAGCTCTGTTCATAGATTATACAATATTGCTAAGAGCAGAGCTTACCCAAGGTCATTTTATGAAGACATTAAAATCAAAGCAATCACTGAACTAATATAGATGGAAAGTTATGCTAAAATATACCATATAAATGCATGCTAAATATAAATCTCTTAATTAGCTATTGTTAGACAAATAGATATCAAATATTATTCAATTCCAGACTGTAAAACAAGGTGACTGGTCTATACTCCAGAAACATACTAGAAGGTTAATTGGGCACTATTAAATTGATCTTAGACTCTGTGTGTGTGTGTGTGTGTGTTAGGAAATTTAGACTGTAAGCTTCAATGGGAAGGGACTGATGTGAGTGAATTATCAGTACACCGCTGCAGAATTAGTGTCGCTATATAAATTGATAGTGAAAATGAGTATGATGCTAGGGCTCTCTCTCAAATTCTATTTGAGCCATAACATGTTAATGTACTTCGAGCTCTAGGATTACAAAAAATATTCGGATACCAAAAGTGATTTTTTTTCAAAACAAAAACTGTCAACACTATAATGCAATATACATATAATACATAGGATATTGTATCACTGTATCACTATAAAGTCTAAGTCAAACTCTGCAAACTTTTTTTCATAATGAAGAAGAAGAACTGGGCAGGAACTTGATGCAGAACATCAATACAATAGCTTTAAAAGGAGAGGTAATAATCATGGGAGACTTTAATCTACCTGATGTGAACTGGTAGGAGTCTTCTGCAAGTACCACTAGAAGTAGGGACATTCTGAATTCCTTGCAGGGAGCATCCCTCAAGCAAATGTTGATGGAGGCCACTCGCAAAGACGCAATATTAGACTTAATTCTTACAAATGGTTACAGAATATGGAATGTAAATGTGGGGAGAACCTAGGATTCAGCGACCATCAAGCAATATGGTTTAGTATAAAGACAGAGACCTTCTCATACCACACAAAACCAAAGGTGTTAAATTTTAGGAAGGCTGACTTTGTAGAGATGGGAAAATGTGTAAGTGACTCTTTGGCAGGGTGGAAGAACTTGAAAGGAGTGCAGGAGAGGTGGGAAACATTAAAAAGTGCAATACTTAAAACATCAGACCTTTGTATCAAAAGGGTTAAGAAAAGTACAAGGAAAAGGAAGCCAGTGTGGTTTGCAAAAGAAGTAGCAAGTATTGTGAAAGAAAAAAATATGGCCTTTATGAAATATAAGCAAACTCAGAATTGTGAATACAAAGAGGTGTATATTGCTAGACAGAAGGAGGCTAAGATGGTAATCAGATGTACAAAGGCACAAGCTGAAGAGAATATGGCCCAGTCAGTTGGTGAAGGGGGCAAAACTTTTTTTCGGTATATAAGTGAAAGAAGAAAAACAAAAGGAGGAATAACAAGACTAAAGCAGAGAGTGAGAGTCTTGTTGAGGGAGACAAGGTAATAGCAGATCATCTTAATAATTCTTTTTGCTCAGTGTTCACTACAGAAAGAGCGGGGAAGGGAAAACAGGTAAGTTCATCATCATCAATTTATATAGCGCCACTAATTCCGCAGCGCTAAGTTGCAAGTATACTCATAAAAATGAGGTAGATTGTTAGGAACCCCTCCAGCCAGTACAACAAAACCCGGAGTCTGCTCCAAAAGTCTGGTGTTCACTGTTGCCCCTAGTGGTGGGGACAGACTTGGCTGCAGACAAACGGAGGGTCATGAGATGTGTACTGGCTACGGAGAACCCAGGAATAGAGAGTTATGGCAGACAGCGTATCCAGAGAACAAGCCGAGGTCAGGGGTCACTTGCAGAATAGAATAGTCAGAAACACGCCAAAGGGTCAGGGTCATGAGCAGGTCAGCAGAATCCGAGGTACAGGCCAAAAGATTAGGGTCACAGTCAGAAGACAAAATCCAGTAAGCAGGCAAAAAGTTCACAACAGCAATCCAACAGAAACTGAGAGCAGGTCAGCACAAGTGCACAACACAGACGCTATAACCGGCAGGGAGGCTAAGCCCTGCCTTAAATACTACATGTGGCCAATTAGAGCCTAGCTCTGAATAATCACCGCCCAGCAGCTGCCAATAGATTTGATTACTAAGCCCGCAGGCAAGCAAGGGGGCTTTTGCGCACGTCCCAGTCGTCAAGGTGACGGCCGGGACGCAGGGGAGACCAGGAAGCGAGTCGCGGCGGCTGTAAGTACCGCCGTGGCTCGTGACAGTTTCCGCCCCTTGAGGAGGGGTTAGGAAACCCCGACACCCTGGCTTTCTGGGAAATTACCTGAAGAATTCTTTAATGAGTTTGTCCACATGAAGGCGGTTTCTTGGAATCCAGACACGTTCTTCCAAACCACGGCTCTTCCATTGGACTAGAAAGTGAATTTGCCCCTGGACTTTCTTGGAATCCAATATTTTTTGTACCACAAATTCTCGATGTCCTTCCACATTCACCGAATGAGACCTCTGAGGGTGGACACATCTGAAGTTACTAGACAAAATTCTAGGCTTGAGTATGGAGCAGTGGAACGTATTTGGAATCTTCAAGGAGTGTGGGAGCTTCAACCTTAATGCCACTGGATTCACTTGCTTAATAATGGAAAAAGGACCAATAAACCTAGGACCCAGTTTTTTACATGGTTGTCTGAGCCTGATATTCCGGGTAGAGAGCCACACCTTCTGCCCAACTTTGAAAGAGCAGCTCCTATGGTGTTGGTCCGCAAAAATTTTTGATCGAAATGAGGCTCGTTTTAAGGCAGCATGGACTTTTTTCCAGATGTTCTTCAGTGCAGTAGCTGTAGAATGTATGCCAGGGAGCCCAGAAGAATTAAGAACAGCCAAGGAGTTAGATCTGGGATGGAAACCGAGATTGCAATAAAATTGTGACATACAAGTAGAGGAATGGCAGGAATTGTTGTATGCGAATTTCGCCCAGGGTAGTAATGCTGACCAGTTGTTGTGAAACTCAGAAGTATATAAACGTAAAAATTGTTCCAGGGACTGATTGACACTCTCCGTTTGTCCATTGGATTGTGGATGGTATGCTGAGGAGAGACTGATATTTGTTCCAAGGAAAGAACAAAAGGACCTCCAGAATTGAGCCACAAACTGAGAACCACGGTCAGAAATACTATCTACCGGTAAACCATGGAGTCGGAAAATGTGTTGAAAATAAAGTGAGGACAAGGTCTGCGCACTAGGGAGTCTGGTTAGAGGTATGATATGGGCCATTTTACTGAATCGGTCAACCACTACCCAAATAGTATTGTAGCCCGCTAAGATAGGAAGCTCCACAATGAAATCCATTGACAAGTGTGTCCACGGTCTAGAAGGGACAGACAAGGGCATAAGCTGACCGTGAGGACGATTTCTATTAGTCTTGTTCCTGACACAGATTTCACAGGACATAACATTATCTTGGACATCAGAAGACATGGTTGGCCACCAAACTGAACGTGAAAGGTTCTCAGTAGTTTTAAAGATACCAGGATGTCTAGCAGTTTTATGATCATGGGCCTCAGTGAGGACAGCCTTTTGGAGGTGAACCGGAACAAATAAGCGGTTTGCAGGTATTCCAGTGGGGGCCAATTTTTGGAATCTGTTAAGGGTTGAAGTCAAATCCTGGGCTAAACCGGCATGAATGATTGTCGATGGTAGAATCGGCAGTGGTTTCGGAGCTGGTGCATGATGAGAGGAAAAACTTCTGGACAGGACAACAGCCTTAGTGTTCTTAGAACCTGGTCTGTAACTGATAGTAAAACGGAAGCGAGTGAAAAACAATGTCCAACGGGCTTGCCTTGGATTCAGTCGTTTTGCTGATTCGATATATTGAAGGTTCTTGTGGTCAGTAATGACCGAAATAACATGGATTGCTCCTTCTAGCCAATGACGCCATTCTTCAAAAGCCCATTTAATGGCCAAGAGTTCTCGATTACCAACATCATAGTTGGCCTTTGCAGAAGAGAATTTACGAGAGAAGAATGCACAAGGGAACAATCGCTGGTTAACAAGATCCTTTTGAGAGAGTACAGCGCCTGCACCCACGTCAGAGACATCAACTTCAAGAACAAAAGGCAAGTCACGATTAGGATGCCTTAAAACAGGAGCAGAAATAAATGCCTGTTTCAAAGCCTCAAAGGAACTGATAGCGTCCGGAGACCAGTTGCCTGGATCTGCCCCTTTTCTAGTGAGGGCAACAATTGGGGCTACCAAATCGGAGAAACTTTGAATAAACCTTCTGTAATAATTAGCGAAGCCCAGGAACCTTTGTACGGCCTTTAGATTAACAGGTTGCACCCAGTCAAGGATAGCTTGAACTTTCTTGGGATCCATAGAAAATATGATATAGGCGAAGATATGATATAGCCAAGGAACGATACACTTTGGACTTCAAACTCGCATTTCTCCAGCTTGGCGAACAAGTGATGATCCCGTAATTTACGGAGTTCTTGTTGAACGTGGAGTCGGTGTTGTGACACGAACTGCGAGTATATCAGAATGTCATCCAAGTATACCACTACAAACTGATCAAGAAACTCCGGAAGAAAATCATTAATAAGATCTTGGAAGACTGCTGGTGCGTTACAGAGACCAAATGGCATGACTAGATACTCATAGTGGCCAGACTGAGTATTGAAGGGCGTATTCCACTCATCTACTTTTCTGATGCGGATGAGATTGTATGCCCCGCGAAGGTCAATTTTGGTAAAGATGGTAGCACCTTTGAGTTGGTCAAACAGAACCGAGATGAGAGTAGAAGGGTGCGTATTTTTAACAGTGATCTTGTTAAGGCCTCTAAAGTCTATGCAGGGACGGAGTCCACCATCCTTCTTGGACACAAAGAAGCAACCAGCTCCCACTGGGGATTTTGAAGGCCTAATGAAGCCTTTCTGAAGGTTTTCTTTGACATAATCCTGCATGGCTTGGATTTCAGGACAGGAGAGGGAATATAGCCTCCCTTTAGGTAGTTTAGCGACCGGAATTAATTCAATGACACAATCGTATTTCCTATGAGGAGGTAAGATATCGGCTGCTTTTTTAGAGAAAACATCCCCGAATTCTTGGTACTGCTGAGGTAGTAGCGGAGAAACAGGGTGCAACATCCGGAGAGGCAGCTTCAAACAAGTCTGCGAACAGTGAGACCTCCACTAGGTAATCTCCCCTTGTGTCCAATCAATTACCGGGTTATGAAGTTGCAACCAGGGATGTCCTAAGATCATTGGTACAGATGGACAGTTAATCACGTAGAAGGTCAGGAATTCTGAATTGAGGGTTCCCACCGTTACATGTAATGGTGGGGTTTCATACAGAACCTTGCCACCTGGAAGAGATTCTCCATCTAGACCACATACAGTGATAACTGTCTTGATACTGCGGAGAGGAATTGCAGCAGACTTAGCGAATTCCATATCAAGAAAGTTCCCGGTGGCACCGCTATCAACAAAAGCTGAAATGTTAACAGAATGAGCTCCACAGGTGATGTGGGTGGGAATTGTCGAAGTCAGCAAATTGGATAAAGCCATTTCAATTAAAGTCGAGCAAACTTGGTTGTCTTTGTCTGAAAAGATGCGTACGGTACGCTACGGCGTACTAGGGCACGCTACGGCGTGAAAGGGCGTACGCATCCACTACACGTGGCAGCAACAGTAATTGGTCTTTTACCATACATTCGCACAAACACGCATACTTATAAAATAGTACACATTAATGGTAGTTGCAACACATAGTCAGTTATGTCGAAATATAGTAGTATTTATATGTTATATTAAAGTTACATGCATGTTAGTGAAATATACGGAACAGGTTGAAGAATTCATATCATGAGTGGTATCATAATAAACCTCTTAACATTTCCTACTGTTTGGTTCACTCTGCGAAGGAATTGCAGAGTGCATACACAAGTTATGAATGATAGGGAATTATGAACTACTTAAGACTAAGGAATCTTGGCGGGAAGAGCCGAGCATACCCCCTGGAGAGGTGACCCCCTCCTTTGGATTCCTTAGGATGAACTAGCCAATGATTGACAACCCCTTGGATCTTCCTGAGACCTGGACCAATAGATGCAAGCTATACCATCTTCATTGTATTACTGTATTTCTGTATGTATATAGGCAGTAGCTTCAAATCTAGTGTTCAGACATCTTGTCCCCAGACTTCAGGATTGAATGACTGCACACTGGATCCAGAGCGCCTGCGATAAGTAACGGCTGTATTTATTATCAAGTCGCTTGAGCATATTATTCTACTATTTGCGAATAAATCTTTGTGCATTGGAAACACAAATCGAGGTTCGACAATCGTTATTGGTTAGCGACAAAACGCACATAACAGAATCAACAAGGAATTTTTAGAAGAGATGATCTGAAGACCCTCTTTATCTCCTAGGCCAAATCTTTTCCCGGCTTGGCGGGGCAGGAACGAGAAAAATGTCCCTTGTTACCACAGTAGAGACACAAGCCATGAGTCCGCCTTCTGGCCTTTTCCTCTGCTGAGAGACGATACGCTCCTAATTGCATCGGTTCTTCTGGATCCAATGGTGCTGAGGTAAATACTAGCGGTAAACCAGACGGCGTCTCTCTCTCCGCCTTCCTCTCCCTGATTCGCCTATCGATTTTAATGGCGAGTTGCATGAGATCTTCCAACGACGTTGGCGAAGGATACGGAACAAATGCATCCTTGATCTGTTCTGAGAGACCTAAGCGCAGGATCATTCCATTCACTGTCGGTGGACCAACGCCTGAATTCGGCACAGAATTCTTCAGCAGAGTGCTGGCCCTGTTTTAGAGCCCGGAGGTGAGCCTCGGCTGAAGCCACCCTGTCAGGATCATCATACAGTAGTCCTAAAGCGTTAAAGAATGCATTGACAGAGAGTAGTGAGGGTCTTGTAGGAGGAAGACTAAATGCCCAGGACTGGGGGTCACCTTGGAGGAGGGATATTATAATTCCGACCCGTTGTTGTTCTGACCCAGAAGAGCGAGGTCTTAGATGAAAATAAAGCTTGCAACTTTCCTTGAAGTTGCGGAACTGTGACCTTACCCCAGAGAAACGGTCTGGCAGATTCAACTTAGGTTCCGGAACGGATGCTGAGGAACCCTGTTGGGCTTGTGAAGACCTAGCGGCTTCCTCTTGAGCAGATAGCCGGAGCGAAAGTCCTTGGACCATCTGGGAGAGTGTTTGGCTGTGTCCTGCAAGGACTTAAACTGGAGAGGGGTTCGTCCCATTACTTTCCATGAAGAATCCTCCCCAGAATTTACTGGCCAGTTATAATGTTAGGAACCCCTCCAGCCAGTACAACAAAACCCGGAGACTGCTCTGAAAGTCTGGTGTTCACTGTTGACCCTAGTGGTGGGGACAGACTTGGCTGCAGACAAACGGAGGGTCGTGAAATGTGTACTGGCTGCGGAGAACCCAGGAATAGAGAGTTATGGCAGACAGCGTATCCAGAGAACAAGCCGAGGTCAGGGGTCACTTGCAGAATAGAATAGTCAGAAACACGCCAAAGGGTCAGGGTCACGAGCAGGTAAGCAGAATCCGAGGTACAGGCCAAAAGATTAGGGTCACAGTCAGAAGACAAAATCCAGTAAGCAGGCAAAAAGTTCACAACAGCAATCCAACAGAAACTGAGAGCAGGTCAGCACAAGTGCACAACACAGACGCTATAACCGGCAGGGAGGCTAAAATCAGAGCCTAGCTCTGAATAATCATCGCCCAGCAGCTGCCAATAGATTTGATTACTAAGCCCGCAGGCTAGCAAGGGGGCTTTTGCGCACGCGCCCGGCTTCTTTTCATTGCCGGGACGCGGCACTGAGATGAAGCGTCCGACCATTGCCTTGGCCTGGTCGTCAAGGTGACGGCCGGGACGCAGGGGAGACCAGGAAGTGAGTCGCGGCGGCTGTAAGTACCGCCGCGGCTCGTGACATAGATACAAGTACATTTACAGAGGAGAAGATCCTAACAGAGCCCGTTCCTCCTCACTCGCCGGGGATGGTCGTCTTCCTCTGACAAAGCGCCCCGTTGCTAGGCAGCGGGTCGCTCCTTTTGGCGGGCCACTGCGCATGCGCGCCCGTCGCCTTCCTGCCAGAGGTCAGCGTGTCTGACCGCCGACCCACTGCCCACCAATGAGAGCAGACTCTCCCATATATAAATTCTGCTCTGACACCACTAGGGTGCCAGAGCAACTAGTTTATTTTCTAGTCTCCAGCGTTTGTGTATATATTACATATATCCTGATTGATTGATTCCAGTGTACAGACCCGGCTCTCCCTGACTCTGATTTGGTTTCTCCTTCTGTCCTGCATTATACTCCCCGGATTGACCATGGCTTGTAGACTACTCTCTGCTTCCTGATTTGGTACTTCATCTGTCCGCACGGTTCCAGACCTCTGCTAGTACGACCACGATTACCACCGCCATCTCGCAGGTAGCTTCCTGGGAGGGCCGCGACCTGCACGTCGTTTTCCGCGAAATCCAAACTTCCTTGCGGGGGTCCCTGGTGAAGACCGGCGGCATGTTAGACTCCGCGCCTCCTTGTGTAGCAGTGCCAATACTCGCAGGTGCCGCAATCTTACCTTGTGACATCAATGGGGCCAGAAGGCATACATCCAAGGATACTAAAAGAGCTTAAAGGGGTGTTGGTTACATCATTAACAGAATTATTCAATCAGTTACTAGCTACAGGAGTAATTCCAGAGGACTGGAAAAGAGCGAATATAGTCCCACTTCACAAAAGTGGAAACAAGGAAGAGGTGAGCAACTACAGACCAGTGAGCCTTACATCAGTACTAGGGAAATTGATGGAAAGACTCTTAAAAGAAAGAGTTGTAAAATATCTCAAATCCAGTAACTTACAGGATCCCAAACAGCATGGATTTACTGCGGGGAGAGCATGTCAAACAAATCTTATTGACTTTTTTGATTGGGTGACTAAAGTAATAGATCAAGGAGGGGCTGTAGATATAGTTTATCTAGATTTTAGTAAGGCTTTAGACACTGTCCCACATCGCAGACTGTTAAATAAACGTGAAAGCTTGGGATTGGATTCAAAGATGATGGAATGGATAAGATCTTGGTTGCAGGATAGAAAACAGCGAGTTATAGTAAATGGAGTACATTACAGGAGGGATAGGTTACCAGTGGACTGCCCTAAGGATCTGTACTTGGACCAGTGCTTTTTAATGTCTTTATTGGAGACATTGCAAATGGTATTGAAGGGAAAGTATGCCTTTTCGCAGATGACACAAAGATATGCAACAGGGTAGACACACCAGGAGGGGTAAAACAAATGATTGATGATCTAGGTAGACCAGATGAATGGTCAAGAGAGTGGCAGCTATACTTTAATGCCAAAAAATGCAAAATCATGCACTTGGGTCTCAAAAACCCAAAGGCTAATTATAGTATTAATGGCACTATAATGGAAACTACTGAGGAGGAATGGCATCTAGGAGTCACTAATTCAGGTGACTTAAAGGCAGGCAAGCAATGCAACAAAGCAATGAGGAAGGCAAGTCAGATGCTTGGTTGCATAGGGAGAGAAATCATAATAATGCCACTGTATAGGTCATTGGTACGGCCTCATCTAGAATACTGTGTTTAATTCTGGAGGCCATATCTCCAGAAGGATATAAATACATTAGAAACTGTACAAAGAAGTGCAACTAAAATGGTGCATGACCTACAGCACAAAACTTACCCGGAAAGCCTAAAAGAACGTAATATGTATAGTTTGGAGCAGAGAAGGGAAAGGGGAGACACGATAGAAACTTTCAAATATATCAATAGTTTGAACAAGGAACATGAGGGAAACAATCTTCAAAGGAAGAGTAGTATTAGAACACGAGGACATGCACTGAAACTGGAGGGAAGTAGGTTCAGAGGAAATTTGAGAAAAAAACTACTTCACAGAAAGGGTAGTGGATAAGTGGAATAGCCTCCCATCAGATGTGATAGAGGCTAATACAGTAGAGCAGTTTAAACATGCTTGATAGACATAAGAATATCCTTATAAAGAATAAGGGATCAAATAAGGTTTAAAGTTATTATAGGTTAATAAAACAATGGGAAAACAATGGGCCAAGTGGTTCTTATCTGCCGTCAAAATCTATGTTTTTTATGTTTATATACATGATTGTGTGTCAACGGGTAGGGTACGAGTGTGCGAACAAGTAAATGACGACAACACTTACAACGACATATTAATTGCGACTGCTGTACTTCTCGACATGGAAGAAGTTAGACTTGTTGAAAAACTGAAATACAACATTTCTGAGAAAGGAATATGCCAGCATGTTATTTAGGAAGGGTTGCAGATTACCCAACCGCATGGTCCTCGCATTGCCCTCTTAATAACAGCAATGTCACCCTTTGAAGTGACGTAAATCTCACTGCCATTATGTTCCTTTCTCGGTTGTTGTTCGTTATAATGACTACCACCCGTGTCAACTGCCAAACACAGTTGAGTATATACTGAAATTTGTTTTAAAGTGATCCTTTAATCAGTTGTAAAGTTTAAAAAATTACAATAAAGCCTCAAACTTTAGATAGCTAAAAAGGTGAAATATACAACCATATTTGAGCCAGTTTGAAAATGTTCGAACTTGAACGTATGTAAACCTCTACACTATATATATATATATATATATATATATATATATATAGACTGGCTTGAAAAATGGTAGGTCTCTGCCTATTGAGGGGGGGCAGCCATACACTCTGAACAAGTTAGTGAATACGATGGGGCTGAAAGCGATCAAGAGCCTATTGTGAGAAGTGTTGTACCACTGAAGGTGTGGCCAGTGATGTGCGGGTGTGGCCAGTCGTGTGTGGGTGTGACCAGCACAATGGAGGTACTAGTAAGTGTAAGATGTGACAAAATCTGCATACAAATGCATTAATGCACATTTTTTATGCACATATGCAGTACTTAAAGGTGTTTTTATGCAAATAAAACATATGTACACCCAACTCCAGAATAGCCACACTGTTTGTCTACACATAGCAGGCAGTGTAAGTGCCTATGCATATGAAAGTAATTTTTTCGTCCTTAATTGTTTGCTGAATAGCTTGGCTCACTCTACTACTGTGTGTCAATAGCACTGAGGATTTTCACTAGCAATCATGTGAACCACCAGACAACATCAGCAGTGCAACCCCTTCATCACACTGTGCACCTTTTTCACCCAGTGTCCCTTTAATCACACTGTGCTTTTTTATCACACTGTGCACCCTCCATCGCTACAGCCCTATCAAATTGTGCTCATATGGCAATGTGCCCCCATAATACTGTGTCCCCTTCATCACTGTGCCCCCTTCATCAAACTGTGCCCCCTTCATCACTGTGCCTCTTTTCAGACTGTCTGTGTCCCTTCATAAAAAAATGGGTCAGGGTCTTTTTTTATTATATATATAAAACAGTAAAATTAATAATAACAAATCCGATGGCTCAGGCTGCAGCTGCTTCTTATTCTTCTCTTGCAGTGCAACGACAGACTGTGGAACCTGAAGAACGGACTGTGTTGAAGAACTTGAAGAATGGACACCCGATGCCCACATCGCAATTAACCACTTCACCGTCTGGGTTGGCTATTCACCGCACAGGAATACAGCCAACAATCCAGGCCAGGACACATATGTTATGAGTCATATTACTCATACCAGGGAGGCCTGACAATGCCGGAGAATGTCTTTCTCCTCTTAGGTGTCTGATTCTTGTTTTTGTTTTATATGTATATCGATGTTAACATAAGTAAAGAACCATAAAAGACAGTCATCTAAAGGAAAGAAGTGGTCACAGCTGAACAATTTGTGCTAAATTAAAGTGAACAGACATGTTTACATAAAGTTAATACATTCACAAGGGGGCCGTGTGATACATAAAAAAACAGGAAAAAAGCACACTGCATGGTGGTCAAAGAAACACTGACAATGCACCTATTAATTTAATCTTGGCAGACAATACTTGGAATTTATCTATCTAAAATACGACACTATTTTATTATTTTCTGCCTTTTTTACCATTTATGTACTACCTTTGGGAGATTGCCTGACAAACTATTTAGTAAATTTGCCTTATGTACAGGAACTTTGATTAAATTGACTGAGACAAATGTCTATCAAAGGACTTATTTTGAAAGATTTGAAAAGTTGAATACATGCTTTAGTATATGATTCATATGTTGTCAATATTGTGATTTGTCATAGATGTTTTGTGTCTGATTTATGCACATATATAAAACCAGTGGTGATGAATGCAACATTGTGTACAATTAGCAATGTCTACCTATTTGTAAAATTAAATGACCACAAAATTTGCGAATTGCAATTTTCAAGAGTCACCGCACATGCTGAGTAGATCCAGGGCCATCTTTTCCATTGGGCACGATGGGCAGGTGCCCAGGGGCCCCACGGGCAAGGGGGCCCCATAGGCATGGCTTTTAATGAAAATAAATAGTCCTGCAAAAGAAAAAACCTGCAAAAAAAACCTTCAAGGGTCACTGAGCATGTACATCTATCTATCTCTATCTCTATATATCTATATCTATATCTGTATACATCTATATAGCTATTTCTATATCTATATCTATATCTATATCTAGGGGCCCCGGTGCACTGCTTTGCCCGGGGGCCCATAATGTTGTTAAAATGGCCCTGAGTAGATCTCCAAAACCCCCTCCCAAACATTGCTATAGGGCCCGTTTGAGTGTTTTATCCTGGAATATATTGTACTTGTATTGATAATATATTCAATGAGTGTAATTTACAATGCAAACTGTGAACTGCAAAATAATAAACTGTCTTACAATTTTAGATTATAAACTAAATAACAAAAAAGGCCAGCATTTGGCTGTAATTTTCATTTTAGCTCTGTCTGAAAATTTAAATTTATGTTCTTTCAATATAGTTAAATGAATGTGACACAATAGATTAGGGCAAACCATTAATGACATTTCACCCTTCATCACCTAAATAAAATCTTTGATATACTTTGTCACATTAAAAAACTATTTTACATACATTTTTTAGTAGAACACATTGGTGAATTGGAAATAAGGTCAACAGGTCTAAGTAAATGAAACAAAAAATATTGATTTCTACCGTCCAGCATTAACAGAGAAGGCAGACAGAATGTATCACAACTAGGACACTGCAGTGAGCATGTTGGAATTAAAATATCAGCAATCGATAATTCCAAGAATGTTTCACTCTAGTTTATCAGGTCAACCTGCTAACAGGCCTGCAGGCAATTTCCTGATGAAAGGCCATAAAGTATGAACAAATGTAATTAAGAGAGCTGGTGATGGTAATGTGCTGTGAAAGATATGCCACTATGGTTGATTAAATATCATCAGCTAATCAGCAGAATTAGGCTTACGAAAACAAAGACAATGGAACTGTTTGGCTTATAATTAGTGTATGGAGTCCATCCACGTGTACAATGTAATTTCTTCACATAGTCCTTTTGGTGTTTTTATAAGCTTTCATGGCCTTTTTTTTTTACTATAGTTCGACACACAGAATAATAAATTAATAACAAACATTTACATATTCGTTAAGTAACCCCCTTTACTCCCGCTAAGGCGTGTACATGTAAAGCCGCTGTGTGTGTGTTTATGTGTCCCTTACTTCTTCTTATGCAGTGCCTCCAACAAGTCTTCTTTGTCTGGATATGTATAGACATGGATGTAATGACCACCAGGAATGACTTGGGGACCCCCTGTAACCACACATATTTCCCACAACAAAATCCTTTTATAGAAATATATTTACTTTGAAAATAAATATTTTAAATATATGTACAATTTTGATGTTATAGTATCTAGAAAATGTTGATATTATGCTAACTATCTCTAATAGACGACAAAATTCTCTTTATAAAATAATCCCAATTCACTATCTACTATCCCTATGTCTAACATCTATATATAGATCATACCACACTAAATTACTTTACAATAGCCTAAAAGTAATGCTAAATTAACTTTTCACTTAGAATAAATATGAACTCATTAATATTATAACACACTTAAAAATTAACTGTTCACAGTATTGATTCTTGAAATATCCCTCACTTCCAGGCCAGGCTGTCATTGGTGGACTTAAAATACTGCCAGTAGCTGGTTCTCTTTTAGTTAAATGTTTTCTCACTGTTCCTGCTCCCAGATTATTGTTTTTAACAATGATGCTGCTCCTCTTAGCCGCTTTTTCTTCATAGATAACTCCCTCTATATATATTTCTTTTATCGGACCAACTATAGGTTTATGCTTTGTTGCCAACTTCTTCTACTTTCCTTAGCACAAGTCCCGGGATGGCAAAGCCCCAGTGACTGCCAGCAAGGCAGTGGTTCTGCTTCACTGTTAACCCACTTTTGACAAGCACACAGATTCACATAACCTCGGGTAACTTATCCAAAGAAGAACACGGATCCTCACAGTCCTTCTCCCGATCTTTGTCCTCCGTCAGCTGGCAGGAACCATTACTTTCTACATCAGCCTGATCTATGTTAATAAACTGTGAACACTGAACTGCTCCTTCTTATATCCCCAAAATAGCCTCATGCTGTAAGAGTGTGTTTGGCTTGTGAATACTGCTTTAAACATATACTTGCCTGGCTAGATTTGGAACAGGAGTGCCGCTTGCTAGATCTCCTGTGGTTTAGGTAAAAAAAAGATAGCTTCTGTTAAACAATAGTCTGGTCTACCTGATAATGATAATTATTGATGTATTGTTTCTACAGATGTAGAATAAACAGACTTACTCCTATGGCATATGTAAGCAATAGGAAGCCCTGAAGTTAACATGAATACCTCACCTACAGTGTAATGGATAAAATAACACATCTTCTATATTATCAATCTTAAGGTTGATATTCAAACACAGTTTGGGGTGAGCAGAGACATGCTAAGGGGATTGAAAACACACATACTGAATGCAGATAGTCATAATGTGTGCTAGGGCAGGCCCTATAGGAGGCATGGGAATAAAAAGTACATATTCAACGGGTGATGTCACAGTACGCAAAATCATTCTGCTCATGCCATGGACCGGAACATACGCGAGTAAATTAAGCCATATTCACAATGTCTTCTATGCACTTACTACAGCTTATTATTTAAGGAAGGGAATGGGGTGGTGAAGTGGCGTTTGGCCCTAGTCAATTTACAGTAAGGATATGCCAAACTCAAGTGCACACAGTCACATCCAAATTAAGCTCTGGGCATCTCAAAGTTACTTGCTTTCTTGCTGCATCTCTTTCTCAAGCTACAGAGCTATACCATGTGTTTGCAATTAGGGGCAACTGTAAACATGTATTTTATGTTCAGTAGACACTAAGAACATCCTAATAAATGTTTTTCAAGGTAAAGACACTTTTTTTATACTGTTTAATCATGAATGCCTACATTATTAACAGGTAACATTAATTTTTTTTTTTTTGTGTGAGCTTTTTTGCAAATTTATAGTCCATATAGGTATTGGAGATATCCTGCAGTGTCTTTTGTATTACAGCCGAGCAGCTCTACACTCAAATTCAGCAGCGCATCCATTCTGTGTTGAATTTGTGAGTGTGCAGAGCCAATTTACGTGCATTTTAAAACAAACGCATGCTGCGCTCAGTATGCGTGCATTGATAAATCAAAGGGGAATTATTGTGATTACCAAATATACAAATTAAACACATTTGTTTTGTGGAATTGGCAATGCTTCTCTTTCAAAGTTTTGTAAACAGTTGAATTTTTTTATCTCATTCTTGGATAACCCGTGCAAACAAATTTCTAGGATTGCCCTCAAAAAGGTGCACTTCTTAACTCCTTTTTGGGCACCAATGTCATGGGTTTAAAATTGGTGATCGTTCCATATTTAGTGGACACCCATGCCAGCAGGCCGCAGTAAGGTAGCAATCACTAATTGCAGTCAATGACAACAATAAATACTTTCAGTAAGCCGTGAAAAATCAGCTGACGCACATTGTCACAATTCTGATGAGGGGTACCTGCTAACGTTGGCGCAGCTCAGGTAGAGGGTGCGGAGTCTAATGTGTCCCCTGGTCTTCTCCAGAAACCCCCACAAGGAGGTATGGGTTTCGCTGCTGGGAGCGCTCAGGTCGCGGTCCCTTACAGAGTTGTATAGCGGGGTACAGAGGATAGTCAGGTAAGTCGATTCGATAATGTGCTGGCAGCGGATGAAGCAGGGGAATATCCAGTAGAACAGTAAATCTAGCTGGGTCAGAAGTGCCGAAGAACAGAACACAAAGAGGATCCAATAGAATAGTCAGGCAAGCCGGGTCGGTAATGGTAGTACTGGGCAATCCAAAGAGAGAAGTCAGGCAGGCCGGGTCAGGAAACAAAGAGGAGCAAATAGCAGTCTAGAACCAAACTGTAACTACACAAAAAACACAGGAGCTAGGAGGACCCAATGCTGGTGCCAGAGTTTGACCTAAATACTGTTGAGGGCCAATGAATGCCGGCGGCGGCGTCATCTGTCGCAGCTGGCGATCCGAGTGGTGTTCCGTTGCCTAGCAACCAGACACAGCAGAGGAGGAGGAAGGCGGCCGTCCCGGAGCGGAGGGACGGAGCCTGACAAACATTAACGGATTGAACATTAGACCTTTCTGCCACAGTATAATAACACATGTTCTAACAAAAGCTAAGTTGTCATTATCACCTATAGTAAGCCTAGGTCATGACATGTTGCAGAATGTTTCAGTAATAAATACAATAGATGGTTAATCCCCTATTGCAATGTACACATACTTATACATGTTATATACCTATACATGTTAGAAGTCACATTTGGGGTATGTATGTGGGGGTTTCAAATAAATGCATGTAAGTAACACTGAATGGACACTACATAGTGTTCAATGTGATGAGATAATCCTGAAATCCTACAATTGGAAGAGGAAATCCTGGGATATCAGTGACTTCCCTAAATGTATTGATATCAAATCATTTAAATTGGATCTAATATAAGCATCTCTATTAAATCCAGTTTTCTCTGAATCAATAGTGGTGGCAAAAGGAGAGTTGAATAAAACCATTGTCTAACTCACTTTAAAAGTATAATTAGATAATGAGAGGTGCTGTTAATTTCTTTATCAGTGCTGTTCTACTTTTCCTTTATGCTGTGGAAAACCTGAAAATCAGTTTTGTCATAAAATAATGGAAACCCTCTGGTTATGAAGTTGTTAAAAAAAAAAAAATGCACTAAATTCAAGAGATATTTTTCAACAATAAATAAATGAGATGTATTTATTGTTCTGTGGCCTGATTCATTAAGGATCTTAAATGAAGAGGTATCTTATTTCAGTCTCCTGGACAAAACCATGTTACAATGCAAGTGGTGCAAACTAGTTTTCTGTTTTGCACATAGGTTAAATACTGACAGTTTTTTCATGCAGCACACAAATACTTGATAGCTTATTTGTACACTGAAAGTTGATATTTGTGTGCTACATGAAAAAGCAGTCAGTATTTAACTTATGTGCAGAACAGAAAACTAGTTTGCACCCCTTGCATTGTAACATAGTTTTGTCCAGGAGACTGAAATAAGATACCTCTTCATTTAAGATCCTTAATGAATCAGGCCCCTAGTTATTAAATTGTTGTAAATTAATTTCATTAAAAATACAGTTCAGTACTTTTAGTTTTAAGCTTTTATGAGAGTGCTAAAGCAGTTGATACAGAAACCTGCAGCCCCCGGAATATGCAAAAAGACAAGAACTACTCATTAACAGCACTAAATAGTCATCCACAACATAAATAACAAAATATTTGGCCTGATTCATTGCGGCACGCAAAACAAACATACGCATACGTTTTCAATTGTAATGTAAGGTCTGACTCATTAAGAAACGGAAATTCAGATATGTGCCATGCACAGAAACAGACTATATGCCAGAGAATGCAAGAGTGTGCAATTCATCTTTGAGTGCAAATGACACTTACGATAGCATACGATTTCATGGGCAGAACGGGGAGGTGAAGGGTTTTATGCATGTAGTCAATATAAAGTAGGGGCTTTAGTTAACAATGATAAAGAAAAAAGGCATTCCCCACACTTTTTTTGTCCCGCAGACGATATTTACCAAAAAGATTTCACCGACGCAGCTGAGTGATGCTCAGATCCCCAGCAATACTGTCTGGCAGTGGTAAGGCTGATGTTACGGCTTCGCAAGGCCAATGTGGGAACCTATACTGGGAGGGAGGGTTTACTAAATATGGAGAAGCGCAGTGAAACTGGAAGGACAGAATTGGGCTTCAAGCTCCATTGTCAAATAAAAAAAAAATGTAAAAAAGTATATATAAAAAAATAGAAAAATAAAGTAAAATAATTTAACTACAGACCAAAAATTAAAGTTATTAAAATAAAGCATTTTTTTCCAGGTGCTGATCCTGGCTATCGCTATTCTGATAGGAGGACAGTGGTGGTAGCCTTTATTGGGGAAGCCTCCGCCAATACCTGGAGAGTTAAATAAGGAGAAGTTCTAACTCTGACAAAAACATCTGTTCACAGTTTTGTAATAACTTTCAATTGAATAAATTACTCCCTAAAAAACATGATTACCACCCCTTTGTTAAATAAAACAATAACCGCTCCAAAAGAATGACCCACACAAATGAACACAACTAAATTATACATTTTTACTGTTTTGGTATAATGGGAATTGGTTTTAGGATCTATAATACTGGGAACACTGGGGTAGCACAGCTGTCAATTTAGGGGTGTCATTTTTGTTAACTAGCCCAGCCCCCACAGCCCAAAGAAGATGGAAAGATCCTCAGTGTTTTTCAGCTTTCTCAGTATGCCTCAGGGAGGAGGTATGCAGTTTTCTGTGCCCACCTCCCATGGGGGCAACAGTTCTGCTCTGTTCAACCTGGGATTGTTTTTGCTTGGAAGGGAATCCCATACTTATTGGTCTCCATGTTATAGTGGACACGAGGTCAGGCTCTAGCACCAGGGCTGAATTCAACCTGGGATTGTTTTTGCTTGGAAGGGAATCCCATACTTATTGGTTTCAATGTTATAGTGGACACCAGGTCAGGCTTTAGCAACAGGGCTGAATAAAGATATAGGGGTATGGAGCATATTGCCCACTTCTTAAATCCATAGTTACCTACTCTCTTGGAATTTCCGAGAGGCTCTTGAATTTTGCGAGTCCTCCCAGACTCCCGGAAGAATAGGCATCCTCCCTGATGTGATGGAGGCGTGGCTTAATGACTTGAATTTGCGTAATTAAGCCCTGTCCCATGCTATGAAATGCCGTGAATTTTGGCGTTTCCTAGCAGGCGGCAGGGCTATGCTGACGCAATGGCGTCACCATGCCCCATTCTACCACCTGTCACATGACCTTTCCTCCCGGATCTCCCAGAGGAGAGGTTTGAAAGTATGTTTAAATCAGGACCATGGGGCAAGTAGACTTTTTTAAATCTGAAGAGGAGGTCTGTTTCAAGCTTTCTGCCACTGACCATCATTTTTTCTGTCACTGTAGCTTGATGTATGGAGTCCAGATGAATCTATTACATCGTATTTGCAGCAATTTCTTACACCACCGCTATATTCAATTACGAGTTAGTACTCTCTGCACAGACACATTTTGGAGACTGTATATAAACATATTGTTTCAGGCCACCTCCCCTCTCCTACTACCCATTTGTTATTTTTTATTGTTACACTTTTTTTCTGTTTATAGATGAATTGTCTCAATATTACACTCAATGATGAATTGTGTACCCTATGTACTTTGAAAGTATATTGTCTCATAGAGCTAATATACATTTTTGTCTCAACCAGTGGCTTTAAATTAAAATTTGATACTCATTTATACCTAATTATGAATGACATTCTCATCAATAGTTATATGAACATTATTTTCATTATTATTCAAGTTACATGTGAATTGGAAGAATTAAGTAAGATATTATGATTGTGTATTCAATTACGGAGGATTTTTTTATCAATTATCCAATGACCATTATTCTTATTATTGTGCAAACTTCATGTGGATTATAAGAATGAACTGAGATATTACGATCAAGTATCTACGCTTTTTTAGCAATTAATTTATAATACATCAAAATGTAATATTACACTTTCAATGATCTCCTGAGATAATTGCATTACACAACAGTTTTAAAACATATCTTATTTTTCTCTCACTGTTTAATATTTTTTTTTGATAGCTCATATATTTGTGTGGCTTGCCTTCTGAGAATTCTTTAAAGCTATTAAAATAGTAAGGAAAAAACATTATAACCACAATGTAACTTTTTAATATTTAATGTGACTATAACTTTCCATTAGCAGTAGAATCCATTCACACTATTGTCTTTTATGGACCCTCTAACCTTCTGATTCACCTTTTTATATAGCAGTTTAATGATGTCTGACAGCTGGGTGACTGCTCCCTTTGCAATCTCCTTGAAAATTCACTTCAATGGTGTAGTTATAAATTAAACAACAGCCATAGTCCCTTTTGCATACTGGTCATGTGTCATTCAGAGTTGTCTCATAGAAATTCATGCTTATTTTTGTTTGCATTATTTTCAAGGTAGGGTTACTAGACCAGACATGTCAATGCAGACACACATAAACAATTATGTTTTTACTTTGTAGGAATGCACCATGAATATGAACTAACTGCATGTTGCAACCATGCAACGTTTAATTCATAAGAATCCATATTTAAATTGGGTGATCTTGCAAACTTAAATTAGATACAACAATGCTTGATATGAATTACTCCAATTCAATTTTAAATCTTGAACTACAAATCTATTGCAGTAGCTATTCATTTTAAGCTACATTCAGGACTAATTGTTCTCGTTGGAGATGTGTGGTAACAGGACTTGTACATACACAAAAAAAGCATTTTCTTGTGGCCGAGGTTAGTTACAGTGTTCCGTGTCTGTGGGCTGGATTTACTAAATGGTGGTTTATTAAAACTGCCCGTTTTAGGTGGATTTTCTATCAGTTTCAAAACCTCTGATTTTACTAAAGGCCAAACCACTAGAAAACCACTTGAAAAACAGAGTTTAACAAAGCGCCATATTATACACCATCGATTTTTAACATGATGAGAATGCAAACTGTCAGATTTATTAATCTGTGGTTTGACAGACCACCTGGAAAACTTCCAGAATTAGGCAGACAGAAAAAAGACGTGGTTGTGAGAGGTATATATATATATATATATATATATATATATATATATATATATATATATAATCTTGTCCCGTAATATAATGAAAAAAGTTAATTTGCCCAATAAGTTAATAACACATTAATAAATGTCTCCTCTTATGTCCTGAATGGCAAGATATCTCAAATTGTATGCAATAGAGCGGCGGTTCCCAACATGTGCGCCGCGGCTCCCAAGGGTGCCGCGGCGCTGTCACAGGGGTGTCCGCGGCCAGGAAGAGAAAACAAAAACAAAAAAAACTTACCAATCCGGTGGGGCCCTGGACCCAGCATCCTCCCTCCTTGCTTCCCGACATTCAGTGACCACCGGCAGGAGAGAGGATGACCATGGGTTCCGGGCGCCGCCGGAATGGTAAGTTTTTTTTTTTTTGTTTTTTTTTGTCTCTTCCTGGCCCCCGGGATGCAGAGGGGGCAGAGTGGGGGAATGCAAAGGGGGCAAAGTGGGGGGATGCAGAGGGGGCATAGTGAGGGGATGCAGAGGTGGCAGAGTGAGAGGATAAAGAGTGGGCAGAGTGAGGGCATGCAGAGGGGGCAGAGTGAGGGGATGCAGAGGAGGGCATAGTGTGAGTTAGCTGTAAATTATTCTTTGACAGAAATATAATTGAAAAAAATATATAAACACATTCTTTTCCCTTGGATTTATGTGTATTATTTTTGCATACAACTAAAGTATTTCTGTCCTGACCTAAACACTTATTACGTTTTTTTGACCCAACTATTTATAAAAAGGGACTGCTCGGTAATTATTTTGGAGGGGTGCCTTGAAAAAATTATGGAGACTATAAGGGTGCCACGAACTGCAAAAGTTTGGGGACCACTGCAATAGAGCTATCTAGTCTATCAGAAGCAGGTCTAAGAAACTGCCTTTTTTATGACAACTTTTCTGGCGGATTTGACTAAAAGTGTTTTGAAACTGCCACACATCACCTGTGATTTGATAAATTTTCTCCTTGGAATCAATACATAGCCTAAGGGGCATATTCAATTGTCTCTCGCTCTGAGCACTATTACCGTTATTACGGTAATTTTCTTGCTGGATTTCAGCAGGGAGCTGCGAGCTGAAATCCAGCTAACTACTACCATAATAACAGTAGTAGTTTTAACGCCGCAGAAATCAGCGACAATTGAGTATACCCCTAAGGGTTGCTACATTAGCCATTTATACAACTGCATGCTCAATTGCAATTCATTTAGATGGATATTGAATGCCTTTACAACTGGAGGCATGCAGCATGCATCTGAAGTTAATAGTTATTGCAACATAGATTTATACTATGTAAATGTTATACTTTTTTATTTAAATTTCTGATTAGCCTGTTGGGGTGGCCATCTGAGGACAATGCCTGAAGATTGACAAAGTTACTGGAACAGGGATAACACGTTTTTATTTTTATTGCACGTTGAGCAATGAGAAAAAAACAAGTGTCTAGCACCTTCTAACCTGTGAGATCAGGAGCTTCATTTTTATAGAATTACAAACAACAAATAGAGCACATATTTCTTCTCTGAATGATAGTGTTTAGCAATTAATATAAAATACTACTTCTATTCAAAGGGAACATGTTGGCATTTTCACATCGCTAAATCATGCACATTTAACAGTCTACTAATTTCTCCAAATAAGAAACTAACTTTTCTGGTATACTTTCTAACTTTGAACCAGACATTTGATCTATGCTGTGCTCTAAGTGATGATGTTTCTCAGGGGAAGAAAAAAAAAAGTAACATTATGCAGGACATTGCAGTCTACTTTACGTCATTCCCAGCAGTACATATATTTAACCCACCTTCTGCTGGAGTTAATTCAACACTGAGTCTACAATTGTCCTATAAGTATTAGAGAGCTGTTTCACCATTACAGTAATGTTTTATGGACTTTACATGATATTTTTTTTACTTTTTTTATTTAACCTGCATTTGGGAAGAGTGGCCATCAGCCTAAACGCAGTTAAAATTACGTGGGTGAGTGATTAGGTGTTTAGCCTATGGGCTGCTTCTATCTGTTAACCAATAAGGTAGAGGAGGGGGGTGGTTTGGTTTTATATAGGTGAAAGTTCTCCAGCATTTCCCCCTCTCTGCTTCCGGATTCTGTGGAGTCAAGCTGTGCAGAGGACATGGAGCCGTGCAGTAGTGGTGATATTGTATTGTTTTTCTGTTGTCTGTGTGTTTGTTAGACTGTTTTTTCTTTCCCCTGGTTTATTCTTTTAGTCTCTTCTCTCTCTCTCTCCTCTTTTTCGCCTCTATTTTTCCCTTTTTCTCTGTTTCCCTTCTTGTTCCCTTCTCTCCCTCTCTCCCTCCCTCCCTCCCTCCCCCTCCTTCTCCTCCTCTCTCTCTTCGTTTACTCGCTTCTTTTTCCTCTTTGGTTTTCTCTTACCTGATTGCAGGCATGTCTAGGCCGAGTAGGGTGCGTAGCGCACCAGCCAGGTTCCGGGCGGCGGGCGGGTCGGAGGAGTCTTTTGTGGCCCCGTCAGCTCCCCTTATTGCGCATGCGCGGGCTGTCCGAAATAGTGGTGTGGCCGCTAGGGGGCCCGCAGCGCTTCACTTTCTCCTGGTCCCCATGTGAAGCCTACGGGGAGGGGTGGCGTTCGGAGGCTGTGCTGGATGTAGCTTGCGGGGATGTCCCTGAGTCTCGGGTGGGTGAAGGGGCTGCCATGGCAGGTGTAGCTGGTGGGAGTAAGCAAAATTCTGGTGCCGGTCTGTCCTTTCCTCTCACTGAGCCAGGTAAGACTACGCAGCATGTTCCGGCAGGTGGGGGTATTTTTAGGTCCTGGGAGGCTCCAGGACAGCTTAATCCCTCAGAAGGTATGGGGCAAGGGGGGAAGTCCCCATATAGAGGGCTGGGTCAGGTCATTTGGGATCCCCTGGTGCCAGAGGGGGGGGAGGAGTCCGTCATGGAGTCAGTATGAAGCCTGTGAGTGCAGAGGTGGGGTTGGTAGGGCCGGGGCTGCGTCCTGTCCTGGGGGTGGTAGTGGCGTGGCAGTGGGGTAGGGGAGTCTGGGGGCTGTAATTTTTTCGGGTCGGGTAGCTCCTTGGTTCCTGCGGTCGGGGGCGGGGCTAATTTGGGCCTTGGTAGTTTTTCAGCGCCTCCATTTTGGGGCTCCGTGGTGGGGGCTTGGGATCAAGTCCAGGATGAGGGTAGAGGCTCGGCTCTGGGTTTGTGGCCTTTCATTCCGGGGTTGGGGTGTGCGCGGACAGACTCTGGGGGGGAATTTGCTGGGAGCAGCATGCCAGCCAGGGGGGCATGGAACTTGCCCTATCCCCCTGCGGGGGGAGGCTTGTCCTTTAATTCTCCCTTGGCGCCCCTCCGTATCCCATACCGTCGGGTCATTATGCTCATTCTTACCCGGTCCCTTATATCCAGGTGGTTGGAGGCAGTTCGGATGAAGAGGTGCTCGGCACGGGCAGGCCCCCCCTTCCAGGCTTCGTTGGGGCCTGGCAGGGGCAGGCAGAGAGTGGGGGGGGGTTGGGTCAGGGGTTGTACGCTCTAGGGGCGAGTTGCAGGTTGCCTCTGTGCCTAATGTGCCTCTACTTGCAGATTCACAAGAGCCTATGGATAGGTCATCGGTGCAGGCATCGCTCCCGGCCATGATCGGTTCAGGATCCGAGGTCCGTGCAGACGTCTCAGAGGAGAGTCGGGGGGTGACGGCATCGGGTTCTGCAGGAGCAGCGAGAGAAGAGCCTTAGAAGTCGGGGGCCATGGAGGCGGCAGCGGTCCTGGGATCTTCTGGCGGTACGAGAGCAAATCAATGAGCAGAGGCGAGCGCAGGCGGTGAGTTGGTAGATGTTAGGTTGGCACACGAATCTACACATAGCCCTCCAATGTCTTCCACTGACGAGGATTCTCCCTCTTCATCGGGGGAGGGTCCTCGGAAGTTGATAAAGATCCTCAACACACATTTTAGCAAATCTAGGACGCATGGGGATAGAAGAGGAACGGCAGCTAAAGGGGTAGCGTCTAGAACTCCCATGGTTCAGTGTGAAAACACCGCCCTGCTAGCAGGTATGCGTTCCAGCATTAGAGACAGGATAAAAAAGGGCTGGTGAATATGTTTGAGCTGACAAAAGCGGCGAAGGAGGAGTGGGAGGCGGCCTGCGCTAGAGGGGGCATAGGGGAGGATGCCTTTAAAACTTTCCCGAATTGGGTAGCTGGCTATTGTTCCTTTGCTGCATGCTATATCGAATCGAGACCTGAGGCAAGGGAGGAGGTATGGAAGTATTTGCATCTCATAAATGAGATGTATATTAATGATCTCCCGGGGACTTGGCTTAAGTACGACGAGGCATCCCGTGAGAAAGTGAACGGTCAGGTTGATATGCCGTTAGTGGTGAAGGACGTAGAAATCTGGATGAAACTTAATCGGGCTAGCTTAGCTCTCGGTTCAGTGGCCCAGGGGAATCGGTTTCCGCAAGGGGGGAGACGTGGAGCTCCCCAGTTTGCAAAAAACAGATGTTTCGCGTTTAACAATTCCTCATGCGGAAGGGGAGAAGCGTGTCGGTACAAGCACAATTGTGCATATTGCCGCTGACCGCATTCTGCCAAAGAGTGTCCGAGGAGTGCCCCCGGTCTCGGCAGAGGGCGCGGCAGCAACGGTAATGTTGGTTAAAGCTCACTCACCTATTCGTAATGATATTTTAGAAAGTTGGCTTAGACTATACCCAGATGCAGAACAGGCTTCTTTTCTCCGGGAAGGTTTTCGTCACGGCTTCCGGCTGCCAATTGGGGCAACGGTTAATGCGGAAATCTGAAATCAGCTTATATTTTTCCGGAAGTGCCTGACGATAAGATTCGTGGAGAAATTAGCCTGGGGCGCATGATTGGCCCTTTTAGCTCACCCCCCATAGCGGATTTAGTTATCTCCCCAGTGGGGATAGTCCCAAAAAAGGTCCCCGTTAAATTTAGTCTAATTCAACACCTGTCGCACCCTGTAGGCAGTTCAGTTAATGATGCTATTGATCAGGACATCAGTTCGGTGGTTTATCAATCATTTGAAGAGGCCCTGATGTTGGTTAGACACTTTGGCACGGGTGCCCTCATAGCAAAATTGGATATAGAATCTGCATTTAGATTACTCCCCCTTCACCCCGATTCCTTCAAGTACATGGGGTTCCAAATTAAAGGGGAATATTACTTAGATAGATGTCTGCCCATTGGTTGCTCTCTGTCATGTGCATACTTCGAATCCTTTAGTTCTTTCCTTCACTGGGCGGTTCAAGCAGGGACACGGCATGATGGCATTGCTCATTACCTTGATGATTTTTTGTTTGTGGGCCCGGCTAAGTCCTCATCGTGTGCAGATACGTTGTTTTCCGTGCAGGCTCTGTTTTCAATCATGGGGGTTCTGGTAGCACGGGACAAGATGGAAGGTCCAACTACATGCTCTTCCTTCCTAGGGATTGAGATAGACACGTGGCGGGCTGCTGTCAGTTGCCAGCAGATAAAATCGCGAAGCTAGGGGTTATGATATCTGATGCTATGTCTGCTCCCTCCCTTAAATTGAAACAAGTTCAGGCGCTGTTAGGACTGTTTAATTTTGCATGCAGGGTTATTTCGATGGGAAGGATTTTTTGTAGAAAGCTGCAGCTTTCCACAGCGGGTAGGAATAGGCCTTATGCGTTGATTAAACTGAAGGATGAGATCAGGCAAGACTTGATGGTGTGGACATCTTTCCTGGGGAGATTTAACGGTGTTAGAATTTGGCCTCCCCCCCTATCTCCACGAGGAATTTAGAATTGTTCACAGACGCAGCAGGGTCTAAGGGTTTCGGAGCATATTTTCAGGGTGAGTGCTGCGCATTTTCATGGCCGCAGGAGTGGGTTGAGGGAGAGTTAATAAAAAATATACTCGCATTAGAGTTATTTCCCATTATTGTGGCCTTGGAGTTGTGGGCTCCTCAGCTCAGGGGTCATAATGTTTCCTTTTGGTGCGATAATTTGGGGGTAGTTCAGGCAATCAATTGCCAGAGTGCATCTTCCAGACCAGCAGTGAACTTAGTACGTGTACTGGTGCTTCGTTGCTTGGATTATGACATAAATTTTCGTGCCAAACAAGTCCCGGGGATAGAAAATTGCATTTCTGATTCTCTTTCTCGTTTTGATTGGGGGTGGTTTCGATCATTGGCTCCGGGGGCTAATCCTGTAGGTATAGCTTGTCCATCTTATATTTGGCAGATGGTCGGTTCGGCATAAGATTTTTGGCTGAAGCTGCCTTAGCTCCCTCTACATTGAAGGCTTACCGGTTGGCGTGGAAGCGCTGGGAGAGTTATTTGATATCTTCTGACAGGCGGCTAACAGGCAATGGTTCGGACATGGAAGATTTTATGTTGGGGTGCTATCAGGAGGGCCTTAGTAAAGCATCCATGTCATCTACAATACCAGGTATATCTTTTATGGCAAAGGTTCGGGGGCTTACGGATTCTACGAAATCATTCCTGGTTAGGAAAGCCCTGAAAGGTTGGTCTAGATTACACCCTGTACCCAGAGATCACAGGCGTCCTATAGATACGTTTTTGTTGGCCCGGTTGATGGGAGTCTCTTTTTAGCGCGGCGTTCTCCATGGTATTTCACGGGGCTTTGAGGGTAGGGGAGTTGGTTGTGCAGTCCAAGAATCAGTTAGGGTCGGCCATTTTAGCAATAAAATTCATTTTAAATCCAGATACTATTCAAATTAAGATTGCCCAGTCAAAAACAGATCAATTGGGAGTTGGTCATTGGTTAACGCTAGCAAGGCAGCTGGACGGTATGATTTGTCCGGTCAGGCTTTGCCACGAGTTAGCAGAAGTACGCCCACAGCAAGCGGAAGCCTGGTTGGTTCACAGAGACAGTGTCCCGGTTACTAAGTTTCAATTCCATGCCATTATGTGCAAAGCCTTGGAGGCTTTGGGTTTACCTTCAACTGAATTTGGTACTCACTCCTTTCGTATTGGCGCAGCGACAGAGGCAGCGGCAGATGGGGCATCAAGTTCGGCTATACAGGCTTTAGGTAGATGGAAATCCAGTAGCTATAAGCAATACATTAGGCCTGATGTTTAACCAATTTTGTTTGTTTCCTTTTTACGCATATCTTCCTTTTCTTCGCTTTCTCTTCTTAGGGGCTAGCTGCTTACCGCTTTTGCGGGTGCGTGAAGGACTTTTTCCCACCAGGTTTTCACCTTCACCTGGGTCGCTGCCTTTCCTTTTTCCGTTCTATTTAATGTTGGAAGTAAAATCACCCCTTTGTTATGTCAGTTACTTCAGGTATTTCTCCATTTTCTGTTGGTTGTCAGGTTGCATTAAGTTGTCAGGCCTTGGGTTATGTTTTATATGTGTTAATTGGCCTTTTGTTAGTTACAATTCGAAATTCCTTTTAGGGGTGGATACCAGAAAAATGTTGGTGTGGTTTTTGGGACACTCCTATGTCTACTGGGCGAGTAGACATGCTTTTGTGCGGAGATGTCTGTGGTTTCCGGTGAATGCGGAGGTCATATGGATAGGCCGGCGGGGCATGAGATGGATGGAGTTCATGTCGGTTTTATCGAGGGAGATTTCTGAGTGTGGAGTTCCCGATATCCTCGTGGTCCATTTGGGGGGCAATGACGTCGGTCAAGTTAAATCTTTGGACCTTATTATAAAAATTTGTGATGACATTTTGTCGGTCTCTGTGAAATGGCCGTCCATAAAGCTGTGCTGGTCTTATATTGTCCCCCGTAGAAAATGGAGGTCTGATATGCCCGCCATGACTATCGCATCGGTAGTCAGAAAAGTTAATCAGGTGGCTAATAAGATTTTCCGTGAATCGGGGGGCTTTTCCATCTTCCATCCTTTATTGAAGGTGGAATTTGTACATTTGTTTAGAGACAATGGGGTCCATTTGTCCGATGTTGGTATTATCTTTTTCTTAGACCAGTTATTTTGGAAGCTCAGAGTTGTTTTTAGGGGTGTGGTTGACGGGCCGCATTTATAGGCATCTCTGCGGCGTGGGTGGGAGAGCAGTGCAGTCGGTAAGTTTGCATATGGTGCTTGGGTTATCTCGTCATAGGTCACTACTCCCCCTTTTGGATTGTGTTGTCATCACGTGTGTTGGCTCCAGTGAATGGGACTCTGGTCCAGTGTGTTGAAGATTTTACTAGCGGTTATAAGGGGGGTGTAGTCTTGCCGTTGGACAGATATTTTGCAACGGCCAATAGACAAGGTATGATCCTGGGTTGGTGGTACAATGGTCTGACCTTTCCACCGTTATTGGTTTTGTGTTTGCTGACTGCCATGCTCTCGTCCGCCTTTCAGCCCCTTTAGTTTTAATATTAGTCATTTAATAAATAATATTTTATTCTAACATTAATCTGGTGTCCGTGTCTTTATTGGTTTTACTTATGGTATTATGGTAAACACTAAGAACTTCCACACTGTGCATTTTAGTACAGCATCAAGAACCATTAACATATAATTGTTTTCAAAAAGTATATCTTTATTACAAAATATATTTATATGCAAAAATATAGGTTAGCTATTGTTATTACTAGTGTATATTTATAAGGCGTCAGTGTGGAAGTTCAGTATCGTGTAAAGATAAACAGTAGCTAATGTACTGGACATTTGACCATAAACCTCATGCTGTGCATTACACAAGAAGATCTTGCAGGAGAGCTTGCAATGTAAGAAATATATAATGTTTATGAGAGGTTGCAGGAGTGTGTATAAGTAATACAAACGATAAATAAAGCAGCAGGCAGGTGTGTTGTTGAGTACTGTGGGAGGTATAGGTGTATGACATGCTGTGAATATGGCAAGAGTTCGAAATAGAGTTTGTGACATTCCTTAAATGAAATGTGTAGAACAGTGACAGGCAACCTGCTATGTTTCAGAAGTGGCATTGGGCAATAGGACTACACATCACCCTTAATCTCAATAATAAACTAAAACAATATTTTGCATGAGGCATCAGTTCAGATTTACTTGGGTTAATTTTGTAACCAGCAAAAGAGCTAAATTCATGAATAGTGTTTAAAATAGCTGGGATTAATTTTTGAGGGTCTGAAGCCATGAGTAGCATATCATCTGCGAAGAGTGCAAGTTTTTTGTCACATCTCCCCAAATGAATGCCGCTGAATTCTGGGTTATCTTTCAGAGCCACTACCAGTGGTTCCAAAACAGCAGTGGGGAAAATGGATGTGATGAATCCATATGCTAAGATCTGAGTAGGGTACTGGTAAAGGGTTTTCAAAATATTGACATTTTGGTCAGGAAACCCAAACCTTTGAAGGGTCTAGGACAAATGAGCCCATGTCACAAGATCAAAGGCCTTTTCGGCATCAAGGGATAGTAATAAAGTAAGATCAATTGTTCCAGACATCTCAAAAGACTAAACAAAATTGAAAACTTTCCTGACAGTTGTCATGGAGTGTCTACCTCAGATGAACCCTGTTTGGTATCTATGTATAAGACGTGGCAATAATACCTTTAGTCTCTCTGTCATTATTTTAGTGAAGAGTTTATATTCAACATCTAAAAGTGATATTGGTCTATAGGACCCTTGGATTGTAAGGTCTCTACCTGGTTTGGGAAGCACTTTGAGCACAGCTGTTGTCACAGGCACTAGGAGTCTTTACCCAGGTATCACCAGATGATGGACTTACCAGAGCAGTATAGGTGGTAATATGATACTCTGGTAGCGGGGTGATCACGGAACAGGAGACAGCAGATGGTAAGAGAATGCTCGTGGAAAGTCTATGACTAGCAGCACTGGTAATATGTAGATAATTGACACGAGGAACTGGATGGACAAGGAAACGTGAGGGTAGTCAGTGGTCTGCGGATAGCAAGTTGTACCACTGCTATAGTGAGGAGGAATGTCCAGAAATAACGAGGAGGTGATGAGAGTCAGCAGTCTGCGTATAGCAAGTGGTACCGCTGTCTAGGTGAGGGTATGGAATCCAGGTGAAGGTATCCGGGAAGTCAGTGGTCTGCGTTAGCAAGTTGTACCACTGCTATGTGAAAGGATACTGGAAACGGGTGACTCAGGAAACAGGGAACAGTGGTCTGCCTCTAGCAAGTTGTACCACTGAATATATATATGTGAGGAAGAGCACGGGGAGATAATGCAATGCAGAGTATACACGGGCACACTGAACTTGATCCCACGATGATATGCACAAGTAGTAATAACTGAACAGCACTGCACAATAATACAAAGTCACAAGAGCTATCCAGGCAAAAAGGTAACACAGTCAAATGATGGTAATAGTCTCAGCGGATAGGCAACTCCAGAGGAGAACAACTCAGTCCAGCAAGATATGCAATACACCAGCACAGTCAATGAGAAGTATGCATACAGTGGTTCAGGAGAGCAGGCTGTCAGACAGAAGTGCAGGGATACCTGAACGCCTGGAGGCCGGCAGGATACGAAGTCCCAGGAGGGTAGAAGCGGTAATCAAGTAGGTGCAGCGCACATGTAGGTAGACCAGCAGAGATGGAAACAATACTCAGGAAGCAGTAGTATATCGAACTGGACACCTGGAGAACGCTGAAGAGTAGAGATGGAAGCAGCGGAGCGTTGATCCAATGCAGACAGGCGAGTTGACCCAAGCGGAGACACTGTAGAAGCACGGAGAGCGGATCAGCTGGCTGCAGACACGAGGAGTACTGGAGGGTTGCGATGAGCAGGGTACTGCAGATACACAGAGGCAGCGGATAGGAATCAGCTGGCGCAGTCACGATGAAACACAGGAGAGTTGAGGTGAGCAGGATACTGTAGATACACGGAGGCAGCGGATAGGAATCAGCTGGTGCAGTCACGATGAAACACAGGAGAGTTGAAGTGGACTGGAAACTGTAGTAGCACAGAGGCAGCGGATAGGAATCAGCTGGCACAGTCACCATGAAACACAGGAGAGTTGAGGTGGACTGGAAACTGTAGTAGCACAGAGGCAGCGGATAGGAATCAGCTGGCACAGTCACGATGAAACACAGGAGAGTGGAAGTGGTCTGGAAACCACAAACGAACAACAGGAATCAGCAGGAGCTGAACACACGAGGAAACACAGGAACACCTTCAGAGGCTCATGGGGAATGAGACTCCAAGATCAGGCAACGAGGTATTGACCTCAGGTGCTTTAAATAGGGAGTGTTGCCTGATCAGCCAATTAACTAAAAGGAACATGAACTGAAGGTTTGAAAGGGCTGCACATGCGCAGACCCTCAGGATGGTGGACGGCCACGGTTCCTAAACACACGAGAAGTAGCACTCACAGTCCGGTGAGTGACAGTACCCCCCCCCCCTTTAAAGGTGGGCACAGAACACCTGGAACCGGGTTTGTCCGGAAATTTGGAATAAAACTTCTTAAGAAGAGCTGGGGCATTGAGATCTTCAGCTTTGATCCATGAACGCTCCTCAGGACCAAAGCCCTTCCAATGAACGAGGAAACGAAGAACTCCTCGTGAAATTTTTGCATCCAATATATGAGTAATCTCACAAAGTCTTCCTCCTGATGAATTTGAACTGGCCGAGGTGCTGAAGGAGGGACCGAGAAACGGTTGATGATGAGAGGTTTGAGCAAGGACACATAGAAGGCGTTGGAAATACGAAGATTCTTAGGAAGTAGAAGTTTGAAACAAACTGGATTGATCACTTGAATGATCCTATACGGACCAATAAAACGAGGAGCGAATTTCATAGATGGGACCTTCAAACGAATATTTTTGGTAGATAACCAGACGCGATCTCCAATTTTCAGTGGTGGAATAGCCCGCCTCTTCTTATCTGCAAAAGACTTATATTTGGCAGATGTCTTCTTTAAACAGGTTTTAACCTAAGATCAAATCTTTTTGAAAGTTTGACAAACAGTCTCTACAGCAGGAACTTGGGTGGGAGGGAGGGCAGGAAATTCCGGAAAAGACGGATGGTGACCGTAGACCACAAAGAATGGAGTTTTAGAAGATGACTCATGGTACATGTTGTTATGAGCGAATTTAGCCCAAGGAAGCAATTCTACCCAGTTGTCTTGATTGGCTGATGAGAACATCCTTATAAAAGTCTCAAGATCTTGATTGACCCTCTCAGTTTGTCCGTTTGATTGAGGATGGTAGGAAGATGAGAGTGCTAATCGTATGCCCAAGGTCTTGCAAAGGGCCCGCCAGAATCTGGAAACGAATTGTACGCCTCTATCTGACACAATCTCAGATGGACATCCATGAATACGAAAGATTTCTTTGATGAAATGCTCAGCCAGGGTAGAAGAGGAAGGTAAACCAGACAAGGGAACGAAATGCGCCATCTTCGAAAATGTATCCACCACTACCCAAATAGTATTGCAGTTTTTACTAGGAGGAAGATCAGTAACAAAGTCCATACTAATATGGGTCCATGGCTTGGACGGAATGGGTAGTGGTTGAAGCAACACCGCTGGAGTTCTGCGGGGGGTCTTGAACTGGGAACACAATTCACAAGCGGCTACAAACTCTTTGACATCTCTCCTCATAGAAGGCCACCAGTAACTTCGAGAGAGAATCTCAAAGGTCTTGCGATCACCAGAGTGTCCAGAAAACCGAGAAGAGTGGAACCACAAAAGGATTTTCCTCCTAAGAGTAGGAGGCACGAGGGATTTCCCCAATGGTAGCACCTTAGTGGAAGAAGCAGCCAGCGAAACACATTTGGGGTCTAGAATAGAGTGGTTGCAAACCTCTTCAACGTCAGAGGACGTCACAAAGGCTCGCGATAGAGCGTCGGCTTTTTTGTTCTTAGCAGCTGGTTTGAAGGTTATGATTAACTCAAAACGAGAAAAGAAAAGAGACCATCTTGCTTGACGAGGATTCAAACATTGAGCAGACTGTAGATATGACAAGTTCTTATGATCCGTGAAAATTGTCACAGGATGACGAGCTCCCTCCAACAAGTATCTCCACTCCTCTAATGCTACTTTAATAGCCAGCAACTCCTTGTCCTCGATGGTGTAATTCTTCTCCGCAGGCAGAAGACCCCGAGAGTAAAAGGCACAAGGATGGAATTTCTGTTGCTCCGATCTTTGGGAGAGAATGGCTCCTAAACCAACATTAGAGGCATCTACTTCTAGGAAGAAGGGAAGCGTCACATCAGGCTGTCGAAGAATGGGAGCAGAGGAGAAGGACTCTTTGAGAAACTGAAAGGCTTGAAGAGCCTCGGATGACCATTGTTTAGTATTGGCCCCTTTACGAGTCAGGGCCACAATAGGAGATGCAATCGAAGAGAAATCTTGAATAAAGCGTCTGTAGTAATTGGCAAAACCTAAAAAACGCTGAATGGCACGAAGAGTAGTTGGCTGAGGCCAATGTAACACAGCATTCACCTTTTCTGGATCCATTTGTAGACCAACTCCGGAGACAATATAATCCAAAAATGGAATCTGGGGCAAGTCGAATGAACATTTTTCTAATTTGCAGAATAATGAATTTCTCCGGAGTCTGGACAGAACTTTTGCCACATGTTGGTGATGAGAAGGCAGGTCCTGTGAAAAGATCAATATGTCGTCCAGATAAACGACGACACATACATATAACAAGTCCCGGAAGATCTCATTAATGAAGCCCTGGAAAACAGCAGGGGCATTACATAACCCGAAAGGCATTACTAAATATTCATAATGCCCATCTCTGGTGTTGAAAGCTGTCTTCCATTCGTCACCGGACCTGATTCTAATTAAATTGTAGGCACAACGAAGATCCAACTTGGAAAATATCCGAGCTTCCTTAATCCGATCAAACAACTCAGTAATCAGAGGAATGGGATACCGATTTTTAATAGTAATGGCATTAAGTCCACGAAAATCTATGCAGGGGCGTAGTGATCCATCCTTCTTTTTTACAAACAAGAACCCGGCTCCAGCGGGAGAAGTAGAAGGTCGGATAAATCCACGCTGGAGATTCTCTTGGATGTATTCAGATGTAGCTTGAGTTTCAGGTAACGAAAGTGGATACACACGACCCCTAGGAGGAGTCTTGCCAGGTAGAAGATCAATCGGCAATCCCATGAACGATGAGGAGGAAGACGTTCAGACTGAGTTTTATCAAATACATCGGCAAATGAAGCATACTGAGGAGGGAGTCCCGGTGAGGAAGGTGAAATGGAAGATTACTGTATTTTAAGAGGAACGACTTGGGAGAGACAACGATGATGACATTCAGCTCCCCAAGACGTAACTTGAGGAGTGCGCCAGTCAATCTGGGGAGAATGACATTGAAGCCATGGAAGGGCTAAAACAAGCGGACTTGTAGTAACAGGAAGAATTAAAAAGGAAATTTCTTCTTGGTGTAGCACACCAATCTGAAGCGTTACTGGAGACGTACTCTGGGTGATGAGACCATTGATAAGACGTGATCCATCAATAGCAGTCACAGTAATAGGTGTCTTTAGGGTAATCACTGGTAGGGACCATTGATTCACTAGGGATTTAGAAATAAAATTTCCCGCAGCTCCAGAATCAATCAGTGCTTGGGACTCAAAGGATTTGGTAGCGAAGGAAATTTTAACATCAAAAGCGCAGACTTTTAATTTCGTAGAACATGGAGAGGACTCCAGGAACCCTAACTTCACCTCTCCAGAACTAGTTAGGGCCTGGCATTTCCCGATTTTTTAGGGCAGAAATTGAGCATATGTGTGAAATCAGCACAATAGATACAAAGTCTATTCTTTACTCTTCGGTTCCTCTCTTCAGTAGTTAATTTGGAGCGTCCTATCTCCATGGGTATCACAGGAGATGAAGCTGGACGAAGTTGAGAAGTTGAACGAAGAGGTGCTTTAACTGAAGTTGTTTTTTCAGACTCCCTTTCACAGAATCTCATGTCTACTCGATGACAAAGAGAAATCAAATCTTCTAAAGAAGTAGGTAGTTCTTGAGTAGTCAGTGCATCTTTAATTTTATCGGAGAGCCCCTGCCAGAAGGCGGCAATTAACGCTTCAGTGTTCCACTGAAGCTCAGAGGCTAATATCCTAAATTGAATGACGTACTGTCCTACTGTACGAGAACCCTGACGTAAACGGAGAATGCTGGATGCAGCGGAGATGACACGACCTGGTTCATCGAATACACTTCGGAACGTGGAAATAAATTTGGCACTATCCTGTAATAATGGATCGTTTCTTTCCCACAGAGGGGAAGCCCATGCGAGAGCTTGTCCAGAAAACAATGAAATAAGATAGGCCACTCTGGAACGAAGGGTAGAAAAATTTTGAGGTTGGAGCTCAAAATGAACAGAGCATTGATTGAGAAAACCCCTACAAGTTTTGGGGTCTCCATCATACTTTGACGGAGTAGGCAGGTGAAGCGTGG
Organism: Mixophyes fleayi; assembly: GCF_038048845.1. Classification (NCBI taxonomy): domain Eukaryota; kingdom Metazoa; phylum Chordata; class Amphibia; order Anura; family Limnodynastidae; genus Mixophyes; species Mixophyes fleayi. The sequence continues at coordinate 253,772,451 of NC_134405.1, read as the reverse complement.
AAGCCGTAGACACCTGGGATGGCACTGGGGAAACGGAGGAAAGCACAGGAGCATCAACATTAGCTGTGATATTCTGTCCAGATATTCCTTGGGAGGCTAACGCCTGGTAACATTGAAGTAACAGCTGTTGGCGAGCATCCTGTTGCTCCATACGGGTGACCAGATGCTGCAGCATCTCTTTAGCTGTAGGTTCCGAATCTGGGTCTGTCATGGCCTGATCTTACTGTCACGGGCACTAGGAGTCTTTACCCAGGTATCACCAGATGATGGACTTACCAGAGCAGTATAGGTGGTAATATGATACTCTGGTAGTGGGGTGATCACGGAACAGGAGACAGCAGATGGTAAGAGAATGCTCGTGGAAAGTCTATGACTAGCAGCACTGGTAATATGTAGATAATTGACACGAGGAACTGGATGGACAAGGAAACGTGAGGGTAGTCAGTGGTCTGCGGATAGCAAGTTGTACCACTGCTATAGTGAGGAGGAATGTCCAGAAATAACGAGGAGGTGATGAGAGTCAGCGGTCTGCGTATAGCAAGTGGTACCGCTGTTTAGGTGAGGGAATGGAATCCAGGTGAAGGTATCCGGGAAGTCAGTGGTCTGCGTTAGCAAGTTGTACCACTGCTATGTGAAAGGATACTGGAAACGGGTGACTCAGGAAACAGGGAACAGTGGTCTGCCTCTAGCAAGTTGTACCACTGAATATATATATGTGAGGAGGAGCACGGGGAGATAATGCACTGCAGAGTATACACGGGCACACTGAACTTGATCCCACGATGATATGCACAAGTAGTAATAACTGAACAGCACTGCACAATAATACAAAGTCACAAGAGCTATCCAGGCAAAAAGGTAACACAGTCAAATGATGGTTATAGTCTCAGCGGATAGGCAACTCCAGAGGAGAACAACTCAGTCCAGCAAGATATGCAATACACCAGCACAGTCAATGAGAAGTATGCATACAGTGGTTCAGGAGAGCAGGCTGTCAGACAGAAGTGCAGGGATACCTGAACGGCTGGAGGCCGGCAGGATACGAAGTCCCAGGAGGGTAGAAGCGGTAATCAAGTAGGTGCAGCGCACAGGTAGGTAGACCAGCAGAGATGGAAACAATACTCAGGAAGCAGTAGTATATCGAACTGGACACCTGGAGAACGCTGAAGAGTAGAGATGGTCTAGACGAGATGGAAGCAGCGGAGCGTTGATCCAATGCAGACAGGCGAGTTGACCCAAGCGGAGACACTGTAGAAGCACGGAGAGCGGATCAGCTGGCTGCAGACACGAGGAGTACTGGAGGGTTGCGATGAGCAGGGTACTGCAGATACACGGAGACAGCGGATAGGAATCAGCTGGCGCAGTCACGATGAAACACAGGAGAGTTGAGGTGAGCAGGATACTGTAGATACACGGAGGCAGCGGATAGGAATCAGCTGGTGCAGTCACGATGAAACACAGGAGAGTGGAAGTGGTCTGGAAACCACAAACGAACAACAGGATCAGCAGGAGCTGAACACAAGAGGAAACACAGGAACACCTTCAGAGGCTCATGGGGAATGAGACTCCAAGATCAGGCAACGAGGTATTGACCTCAGGTGCTTTAAATAGGGAGTGTTGCCTGATCAGCCAATTAACTAAAAGGAACATGAACTGAAGGTTTGAAAGGACTGCACATGCGCAGACCCTCAGGATGGTGGACGGCCACGGTTCCTAAACACACGAGAAGTAGCACTCACAGTCCGGTGAGTGACAGCTGTATTGAAATGTACTGGAAGTGAATTATTAGACAGAATCGCATTAAAATAAGTGGTGAGCAGAGTGGTGACCTGGTCGCAAAGTATTTTATAATACTCACCACTGAGAACGTCAGGTACCTGAGACTTAGGATATTTCAGGTATTTCACTACATTGAGACCTCCTCCAGCAGAAATGGGTGAAATCAAAGAATCTGCTTGGGAACTTGTAAGTATGGGCAAGGTAATCGAGCTCCAAAAGCTCCTAGTCTAAGTTTAGCCTAGTTTATGCTCCTAGTTTATTGAGTCTTGCTCGTATAAATCTTTATAAAGGCCCACAGAATATCAATAATCTCTGCCTCCATCCCATTTTTCGGTTTCCACTGTGGTCCTGCACGGATGTAATATTCAAGTGTGGTCTATTACCATTTAATACGTTTTAGAGCAGTTTGGGTGATTTATTGCTGAACTTATAAAATGCAAGTTTATCAATATCTATCTGTTTGTTTCCTTGCTGCTGCTCTGCATGATCAAAACTAATCTGTTTCTGACAATAAACAACTTTATTCTCAGATAACTGCTTTGGCAGTTTACCAACATAGCAGTGGGTGATCTATGTGTTATTGACTAATATATGCATAACAATCCCATGATGCCCTTAACATGTTTCTAAATTCGATAGAAATCACCACTGTCTATGACCTCCGTGCGGAATCTGCCTATCTAACTTAATCCAGATCAAAGCATGGTCAGATGCTTTCTAGATGATGGGAAGCTACCATATCATCATCATCATCATCATTTATGTATTTATATAGAGCCACTAATTCTGCAGTGCTGTACAGAGAACTCACTCACATCAGTCCCTGTCCCAATGGAGCTTACAGTCTAATACCATATTAAAATCCCCCCAACAATGAGATTTGAATCAGACTGAACATACAATTTATTATTCAGAGCTAAATAAAAATCTTTGGAGTAGATGTTCGGGGAGTAGATAATACATATGGTGAATCTGGTGACTGCAATGGTAACATATTTATTTTTAAGGAGACATTTATTAGATATTCTGTACTACCTTTTGAAGTTTCCAGATTACAATTAGTCATTCACAAAACTTTTCACCATTTTAGGAGGTGTAAGCAAAAATTAGTGAATTAAGCATATTTTCACCAGCAATAGTTACAGTAGGTTTAAGTGTCTTTTTATTCCACACACACCTACACTTCACTCAGAAAAATAATGCACAAGGTAAAAATGGAAAATTTGCTTGTAATTGAATTGGTTCCTTAGATAAACATGATAGACAAAGGGGACCTGATTCATTAAAGCATGCAAAACGTACATAAATTGTATTTTTTATTAAAATGCATGTACTTTGGGCCTACGCACATTCCTATTCATAAAGGAGTGGATCTGAAGATAAGTCTGTTGATGAATATAGGTCTAGGTCCACTCTGCTATAACAGACAAGACACTGCAGAATACGACAAATACATTTGTGGAATAATGCTCACAAATAATGCACAGAAAAAAAACTATTCAATTAATGTGACCTGTTAATAATATAGGGCCTGATTCATTAAGGAAAGTTAAGCGAAAGTAAGTTATTAAGTAAGGCAAATCCATGTTGCATTGGTGGGGATGTACGTTTAAAATGTGATTTATATTTGGGGCAGGGCATGTCCTAGATCAACTTTAAATTTCAGTGTACAAATAAGCTATAAATTATTTGTGTGCTACATGAAAAAACAGCTAGTATTTTCCTTTTGTACAAAATAATAAACTAATTTGCTCCCCTTGCTTTGAACATGGTTTAGTCCAGAACACTTGAGTAAGAAAACTTACTCAACTTTTTGCTTAACTTTCCTTAATGAATCAGGCCCAAAGACATTAAGGACAAAACATAAAATACATTTATTAGGATGTTCTTAAAGTCTACTGTACATAAAATACATTTTTACAGTTGCTTCTGATTACAAACACATGTTCAAACATGCATACACAGCTGTCATCACTAGTTATCGGCCTTACACCAGGCCCCTGTAACTGGTGCAAGTGTTATGACTGAAAATTATCAATCAAAAGCTTGAATCTGATGCTTCTGCATGTGCTTGAGCTTGGCATGTCCTTACTGTACATTGACTATGTGCATACTCCCATTCCCGTTTCTGTTCTGCCCCTGAAATGCACTCAATAAATTGGAAGTTGTGTGTTCTTTGGCATATGTTCCAGGGCTGGACATGTGTGGAGTAATTGTACGCACAATACGCAACGCATTGCCATTTATGCTCATTAATGAATCAGACTCAAACTGTTCTTGATTGATGTGTACATAGAAATCTTGATGTTTTGCTATTGGCTGTTGTGGAAAGTATGTCCCAAGCCACCTTCAGTTGTGTGCTGAAGGCTGAGCTATGGGCTTCCTTATCGCGCATCCGGTACTTCAATCATCTGCCACTCAATGAGGAGTCCCTTATGCCCATAAAGTAGCAGTTTGCCGCCATAACTGGCTTTCCACATGTTATCTGGGTAGTACACATGTAGCCCTGGTCCCATCGGGTGTAAACACTTCTATTGATTCCACTCAATCAACATCCAGACTAGATGTGATCCATGTTTCCAGATTTAATGCCTGGTTGTTGGCTTTGTTGCACCCATGACTCCTTTGCAATAGTGGCAAGGAGGTGCAAGGCTACATGGTGATGCATGGTAATTATGTACTATTTTCTATCACATCATTATTTACAAGTAACCCTTTATTGTCCTAAATACATTGGTATACATTGCAGTCATAAATGGTAGGTCTAGCACCTTTGCAAAATATTAACACTGACATCAATTGTCAAATATTGTAGCATTACAATAGCACCATATAATGCTAAAAGATTTCCCCAATTGTTTGTTTGTTTAGGTACTCATTACTAATAGTTTTTTTTAGGAGACAACGCTGAACTCTTTCTGCCCTTGACCCCTCACTCCCATTTTAAATCCTTACACAGAGCAAGATGTCATATACAACTTGCCACATAAGCCTACCAGATCAGTTATAGAGCTAACTTTTTACCTTTTAAAGGCCAGATTCTGCTGCCTTGACCGGACTGGTGGAGCTCTTATATATGTGCCCAATATTTTATGCAATATAATTGGTCTGTGTGCGGTATTCCATAACATCGCGATCAGGAATCAGTTTACATGGCTGGAAGAGGCCGAGGTTGCCGGCCAGGAAGTGGATGAAGTCAATATAGTCTTTCAGATTCCCAAGACTATTCTGGCTATACAAATATGTGATTTCATGATACTTTACATGTAAGTGTCATTTGGTCTTTGTTTCAGATGTATTGCTTAAAGTAAATGGACAAAAAAACAAAGATACAAATTTATTTTTTCTAATTTGTGTGTTACGTGAAAACAAAAAAAATACATAAAAAAGTGCCAATCCAAACAATACGTGAAAATTTACATGAGAACAAAAACTATTCAGATTTGCGTCCACTCTTGCCCGCTAAGCCAACATTATGCATGGAGGTTTGTTTCTTTTGACTCTGGGTTACCCGTAATGTGGATTCCACCATTGGTGGAGGATTAGGTGCTGCATCAGGTGGTGGACAGGCAACAGAGGGTGAAAAGGCAGCAGAGGGCAGTGGGTCAGCAAAGAGTAGAGAAGCAACAGAGGGTAGAGGGGCAACAGATGGCAGTGGGGCAGGAGATGGCAGTGGGGATGGAGATGGCAGTTGGACTGGAGGGCAAACTGTGGGAGGATACTGAGGGTAAATTTGGGGAGGATGCTGTTTGTAAACCTGTGGCAGATAATGAGGGTAAACTTGGGGCAGATATCGAGGGTAAACTTGGGGAGGATAGCAAGAGTAAATTTGGAGCATAGGGACCCGAGGAGCAAAATGCTGCCTAGGGACAGGAGGGTGGAATTATTGCATAGGAGAATAAGTGTAAATCTGTGTTATAGGAGAAGGAGTGGCATCATCTGGCAGGAGGGGAAACGTTTCATACGGACAGGAGAGTTATTGGTAACATAGTGTGCAATAAGGTTAATGAGATGTGTCAAGGTAGTATCAATGTTTAGGAAAGTGTGAAGGATAACGGTGAGGGTTAAATTTAATTGATCAGTGTTGGATTCCAATTTTTTATTACAGTCACACATGTGAGAATAAAATTGTTGTAGGTTTGAAAGCTGCACACTCTCCCTTGCTTCCTCATCCACGGTTGTAACTACTTCCACATCTTGGGTGTTCTCCATGATGCCATCCTCTTCATCCACTTTATCTGCATTATCAATTAATATCAATCAATTATCTCACCCCCCCCCCCCCAGTATATCTGCATATGCCTACAGAATACAGTCCCCTGGCTACTACTGTGTTCAGCATAACATAAACCTTTGCAGAGAGTTTCACCTTATCTACCACCTCTGAACTATGCTGAACTTGTCAAATGTGTGAAAAAAGTATACCCATAGAGCTAAGATATGTGTTCAAAATCAAGATTGCGATTGCAAAATTTTTCTTTTTCCAGGTGGCGAAGAATTACCACCTGCCCATATTTTGGTTAACAAAGTGAACAAATATAAAAAAAAATAAAATAAAAAAATTTAAAAAAGCTACTAGAATATTATTTAACTTAAATGTTTGCACTTAATTGTATTTTCATGTGTTTATTATTTAAAATAGTTTGTTAATCAAAAGAGTTGATTGTTATTTAGAAAGTATTTAAAAAAATTGTTTATTAAAAAGTTTTTGGTTTTCAAACAATTTGTGTCTGCATATTTTATATTTGTTAAGAAAATGTGTACTAATTTACATTAGTAGCTTTGAGGTATGTTGTATATGGTTTTCCATATCAGCCATTATGATGCAGACAATCTAAATGCAACTTCAAACAAAGGGTTAATAAGCAGGTCTAGTATGAATATTATGAAAATAATTATGATAATAAAACATGAGTGTAAGGAAGGAATTACACGCCTGTGCATTCCTCTTTCAATTGGCAATGCACATGCATTTTGTACACAAATGTATGTCTGCCGGAGAATTAGATAGAGGGGCAAATAAAAATTCACTGCTACAAACACCAATTGTTGCGTCACGTAACTGAACTTTTATCGAGGAACATATTGCCTAAATACACTCGACCTTGAATACAGACATGCGTATGTCTGATGCATATGCATTTTGAAAAAAACGCATATTACATTCTGTCAGGGTGGGGGACAAAATTCTCTTGCAAACATGCGAGCAGCGAGCTTCAGCCATATTGAGCTCAGGGCCTTTATCAGGGTAATGGACCGCTGACTTGGTCCCTCTGCTAGTCCCTAAACTGATAAATAGGAATGTACAAGATTTTCCCCTCAAACAAAATGTTTAAAAACATGGTCAATTAGCCCAGGTGAAATTAATTAGGTCAAGCCAAAACCTTCTTCCAGGAAACTCACTTAACATATGCAGATTACAGCCATGAATTTCCATGATCATTGAGGCAGTGTTCTACTTAGAGCGGACAGTCTAATTAGGACATTGTAAAAATGAAGTAGTCCACTAGGCCAATGCAAAGTATATAAAATATTAACTTCAATATTTCATATTTTGGGATATCAGATTGCCAAAAAACGCACAGGGGTTGTGAAATATAGATACCAACTATACAGAAAAACTGCAGTAGTATTTTGGAATGATATTTAATATTGTTGTAATTCCAGCATATTTGATATGTAAATGTGCAAGAGGTTATGAGTGGTTTATTGAAGAGTGAGTTATGTCTGTGGAATATGTCTGAGAAAATATATGGAAGGTCAAAACTTTTGAAATATTATTGGTTAAACCATAATTAATACCCAATGGACATTTCATCCCCCATGTTTGCATATATGCTGTCCCTCTGAATGCTGTCTCATATCAGCCTGCCTAAAAACTCTGCGTGGGAGAGAGCAGATAATTAGGTTTTAGGGTCTCAATCTTAATGAAGGACTATCCATCTCATTCAGTCATGCCTCAGGCCCATACATAAGCTTAAACTCTGTAATTTCATCTCATTTGTTTTTATAACTGTATGGAATTTATTGTTTGTATGCAATTTGTTATCTGTTTTTTCTTTATTATATCCAAATAGCCTGTATCTTTTGTACAGTAAATCTCAACATTTATTTGCTCTGTCCTTGATACTCTAACAAATCCATTAGACTTTTACTAAGAGTATTGCTTGTTAAGCCTTTGAATTCTAGTGTGTAAATTGTTAATCCATTTGATTAAAAATCCTAGTGTGTGCCAGCAGCTATGTTTATGTACAGAGTTTTGACATGTGAACCCTAACATAGTTTGTGCTAGTGTGTGACAGTGTATTGGGGACATTACTGCCCTATTGTTCAATAAGTGGTTGCAGATCATAGGTGTGTAGGGGTGTGAGAGCACTGTTTGGGGGTAATTCAGCAGATCTATAACCTGTTTAATATGCAAAAAATAAAAACCAAGAGGTTGTTTGGAATTGATGCACAACTTGCTCCAAGCTGTGCATCAATTCTAAACAACCTCTTGGTTTTTATTTTTTGCATATTATTTACAGGTTCATGATTCACCCCAGGATTAAAGGAATATTAGAACTATCAATTATATACCTTCATACAACAAGGGTGCTTTTACTCCTACAATTAGTGCGACCTCTCTTCTTTTTCTTATCCTTCTATAACCTGTGTAAGTCAGGTACGCTGCGCCCACGTTCATGACACGTTTGTTTTGCGTTCCTTGATAAATCAGGCCCTATATGCCAAATGCAGAATACAGGGATAGAAGGACAATAGTATACAATTAGAAACATATGTAAATGTGTTTAATCTGTGTTGAAACACAGCAAAATGTTCTAATCAATCCACATGTACCATTAATATATATGATTGAAGCATCTTAAACTAATACTATAATACTAATACAATATAAGCAGACAAGTATCTCATAGTTGGCTCACACAAATAGCATATAATTATGTTGCACTGTTAGCTTCAACACCATACTAGAATTATATATTCAATGTAGGGAATATATAATTCATTTTATTTTCACAATCTTTTGCTTATGATGCTAGCCATAAAAAGGCCAACTGCCTTCCAACCAAGGTCTATCGGCAAGCATAACCATGTCTGTCTTAGGCTATGTAGTTGGAACAGTAGTGAGAGATTCCAATAATATCAATAAAGATAACAAGAGTAAAACAGGCAAATTGTGTCGACATGCTAATAGTGAAACAGAGGAGGGCAATAACAAGCCATTTCTATACACACACACACGTTTTTATTTTATCGTGAGGACCCATGTCTGGAACATGGCGTATAGGGACACCCCTTTCCTAATGTCCTGTTAACAGAATAAACATATGGGTATGTGTAGGAGCTGTTTTTCACCAGAGTTACCACATGAGATTTACACCTTGACTTTGCCTAAAGTACTGACATGGATTTCAAGATGGGGAAAGTTTCATGTATTTTGAACTTCTGAGGACATTCACATTCCCACATACATAAATTAATAAATAATAACAATGATAGGGAATGTTTCATGTATTTTGGCTGTCTGAGGACATCCGCATGCCCACTTACACCGACACCTAGCCCTGGAGGTTACAGCCCTGTTCAACCACTGCGCATCATTTCAACAAGTTTGTTCCCTTTGTAAAGCTGTTATGCGGTTCCATAGGTAGAATTTCGCCCCGACCAGTTCTGATCTTTCAGTACGGATAGTTCAGCTATGTGGCACGCAACACAGCCTCGCTTTCCGAGCACTCCGCATGTCTGTATAAACCTCATCAGGTATTTCTCCACAGCCTGGACCTCCTCTCTGTCCTAGGATTTACTCCAAACTTCTTTGTAACCTAAAAGGAAGTAGGGTAGTTCATTACGGTTCTGCAAAATACAGTGAAGGCAAAGTTCTTCTGCCTAGTGAAATTGTGTGCTACACCTACCTGTGGAAGCCATGGCTGGGCACTAGTCTTGTGTTGCTAGGTCCATACACTACCTCTCTTCTGATGTGGAAGTGTCGACCAAACTCTTCACCCCTTGTCCCTCTGTCACGGGGGATTGCTCATCATCTGACATGTCACTCTGTAGCTGGACAGGTTCTGAAAAGAAACAGATATGTAAATGACCAAGGTAAAGTCAAAAGCATACATCAGACATAACATAGGGCCAATGAGATATGAGTGAAGAATTCTCAAAGAGAGAGAGAAGGGGAAAAGAGAGAAAAACGATAAAAACATTAGGTCAAATGTATAGTTTTGTTATCATATACTAAAGGCACACTGCTAGTAAGTAGTGTTTCTTTTGAGTGGATTGAATCGGTCCTTGCAATGTGGATTGATTGTTAATTGACATAATGTCAGGTGAATGTGATGTAATTATTTTAATTGTTTGTGTCCAGACTATATAACATACAAACAGGCAACTAGAACACCATCTCTGAGGAAGTTGTATGATACAACGAAACGCCTAAGTTAGGTTGCCTATGATTTCAGGGTGATCGCTACTCATATGCAGACCTTGTTCACGGAGCTCACATTGATACCAGATCAAATACCGGAATTCCTACTCTCTACACAAAGGATCTTGGAGCGGAGATTTATTATGCCAGCTAATACCGCAAGAGACCTTTACTAAACCACACATTTTACATCAGGACGGAATTGAGACCTCCGATATACGTATACACCTAGGAACTAGGATTGTTATACGTAGTGTGGGAGGAGGATTCTGGCTGTTACACCACGGCGGCATGCCGGCAACAACGAGAACAACGCCGATCAAGCGAGACATTTACATCTGAGCATCTGGTAAGCTCATGCTTTTTATATTACGGATGGTCTCTATCTATCTATCCATGTATGACTATATGTATATATGATTATGCGGGACAAGGTGATATCCACTGCCTAAGATTCAATGGATCAGTCCGGGACATTTTATATCCTTAATTGATGATTAGAAGCATGTAACCATTAAGATATCACGGAATCCGTATTCAGTATACTTATACCAAGTTTGGATTCACCTCGTCATTATTGTGAGCTCACCTGAACAATTTTTAAACCAATATTCATATATATTCATATTTTTTTTTTTGGGAAACATCGCTATTACATAGGTGCACCTAATGTATGAGTTTCCTTGGAATTACAATTGATATATTTCTGCATGTAAAATGAGTATGTATATGTATTCTTAAAGGTGTAATAAAGTTTTTAATAATCCACATTGCATTCGCTGATAATTGGAGGACTAAATAGTACTACTGCATTTTTTGTTTGTTGTATAAGATTTCCTACTTACTGTCTGGATCAATGTGCATCTGGTCCAAATGCTTGCCTTTGAATTCTTCCAGTCTTCCACTCTCGAGAGCCATTAACAGTTTTCTAATCTTGGAGAGTTGGAGGGTACCTTCTGGGAGGCAGTAATACTGCTGGTGCACACTGATGTCGTGCCCAAGGAAGTCTGCCAACTGAGCCAGTTTTGTCTCGTTTAGGTTGAGGATCTTTGAGAGAGTGACAACGTGATTTTGAAGCTTTGTGGAAGACAGCCCGTGGGAATGTTTGGCCCCACACTCTTGGGCAAACAGTATTATGCAATTGGAGCCTCTGAAGAGTTGCAAGGCAGGTGGTCTGGCAAACATGTAGACATTTTGGATATCCACTCCACATTTGTCACGTTTCTCTGTGAGAAGTTCCATTGCAGCTTGCATGACTGGTGTAAGCAGGATGGGGACTTTTCTCCTTAATTTTCTTCGGATTTTAATGCGAGTGAAGTGTCGGCAGATCTTCCTCTAAGCCTCGGAAAGCACTAGGGCCACTTCTTTGTGAGGTAGCTCTTGAGGAGAAGGTAGTCAGAAACATTTTTGAAACCTTCCTTTTCCTTCTTTGATTGAACTAGATCACCTGTGCCAGGATGACTTTTGCAAGCAGTGCCCAGTAGTTAACCTGTAGGCTGTGTGGATAGACCACTTTTATAGGCTTGCTACTTCTCGAGGTCCACTTGGACTCCTTAAGAGAGCCGATGAGATCAACTCATTCCATCTCGCCTCATATATCTTCCTGAAATTTTGTGTGTTTTCAACCGCAGCAGTACAGCCCTCCATCATGGCTCGGCACTCCACAATGCTCACTATCTTTTGCAGACCATGCCCGACCTTGAGCGCCAGCGAGGGCATCTTAAATGTACCTGTCTCCTCGTCTTTGCAGCTACCAGCTTCACAGTGTCTTCTACGTGCAGAAAATAAGATGGGGTGGTAAAGTCTTCCATCATTTCCAAAGGGATAGCGCTTCTGGCCATTTCTCTAAGCTGCTGACGGATGTACTCGTGCTTGCCAACTTCTTATCCGACCCGGTCGACGAGATGCTGCCCCATCTGCATGATGCATCGGTCATTTTTGACTGCAAGTTAGACTTCATCCTGGGTCATAAACAGTACAGCAAGCGCTGGGACAACCAATAATATTATCAATTATTCTCTCTATATGAGGTCCAATTATTCCTGAGACTAATCCACAGTCAAATTTTATTAAACAGCATATAATAGCAATTGATAATATTATTGGTTGTCCCAGCGCTTGCTGTACTGGTTATGTTTTCTGCTTTTACGGTCTGGTGAACCGTGTGCAAGCTGCAGGGTCACCTCTACATTATTACATTTACCTTGAAAAATAGTTTTATTGACTATTAGCGCCGGGGTGATCCCTTAGGGGATCGTTTGTTTTCATCCTGGGTCATGTCGCTCAAGAGCTTCAAAAAGCCACCACTGATGTCCGGTGGAACAAGCTGAGCAAAGGCGCACAGTGCCTGGACTGTTTTTTCCAGGTGTGAGCTTGTTGCCCCTTCGGTTTAGCTTACATATCTTCATGTGTTGCCACAGGTATTTCCTTGCAAACAAGCCCTGACGGGTTACACAGTGCATGTAGCCTTCGGCATCCTTCTCTTTGTCTGGAAGTTTGCACGGGACCAGAAAGCCATGGCCTGTCCTCATTGCCTCAGCGTTGTGTGCAAAGCTACCACAATTGCGAAGACATGCACCTCTTTTTTGAGTGCTTGGGGAATTTCATGGCCCAGACTACTTCAGTCTCATTGCGGTGAACATGCTCCATGTGCCGGCAATTTTTAAGAGGGGCTTCTCACAGTACAGGTAGTACTGTTTTTCATTATACACCATGGAGCCATCACTGTTTCTGGATAGCGTTTGGACAGACACTGCATCATCTCTCCTACCCTTTGTGCTTAAAACACAGCTGCCAGAAGGTCGAGAATGGTCGTACATAGAACTCATCTCTGGGTACCAAGACTTTGCTCCACTGGTGGGCAATGGGGCATCACTGCTGGTGTCTGAACCGCACTCCACCGAAGTGTCAGGGGCATACTCATCTCCACTGCTGTCCAGACTATAGTCGGAGCCACCAGTGGGCTCTGTCATGCTTCACTGGCCTCACTTTACCTTCAACAGCAGACTGATGCAACTGTGTGTTGACCCGTTTGGTGTATAAAGCACCGGAAGGCTGCAGTCACTTCCTCTTCCTGCTCCTGCTATTTATATGGACGGTCTACTGACCTCTGGCGATGGAATGCACACACACTCTACATTGGACAAATGGACACTTTTGGTTCAACAAATGTGACTTGACAGATTTTTATGCTGAGCATAACAGCAAGGTCCCATGCATTGATTAGCCTTTGGAAGCTGTGTGGGGACCTCAATTTTTGTCCCCATTAGGACAGCTATATTTATGCAATAACACACACACGCAAATAAAAACACACACATCATACACACACACACACACATTACACACACACAGAAATATATATATATATATATATATATATATATATATATATATATATATATACATATATATATATATATATATATATATATATATATATATATATATGAATGTATATACATATTGTGACAGAGTCACTGGAAGGAGGCTAGATACAGGTGTATGTATCCCAGGCTTCCAGCATTGTATACATAAGGCCCAGTCCGGGTCTTTTGATCTATCAGTCTCTAACAGACTGATCAAGGGATGCACCTGTAAGGTGCTTGTAATAAGGTAGCTGGGATTTGCAGCCAGTGTTTCAGACCTGGAAAGAGGTGAGCTGCCTCCTGAGACACTCTGCTGCAGTAAGCAACAATATACTTGTGGTTTGGTGTGTGTGTGGGACATAAGGTCCTACACATGAGAGAGGGCCTCTATAAATGTATTAGCTAGACGCCAGACGGCTAGGATTTTATCTGTGTTTTGTTCCTGTTTAAAAGCTGGTGAATAAATTGGCTGTGGCTGTTATCCTGAAACTTCTGTTCACCCAGGACTGCTGTTCACCCAGGAGATGATACCTGTTCCCCTGATTATACTACAATATATATATATATATATATATATATATATATATATATATATATATATAAATAGAGTATACTGTAAAGCAAATTATAGCATCCTAAATCAAAATTACAGCACACAGATTTGAAGCACAGATTAAGTTTACACATAGAGTAGAATATATTAGACATTCACATCAGCACCTGAATGTTGAATTTAAAAAGGTGGAATATAATAACTTATTAGTGAGAATATACTATTTTGCTATCAGTAAGGAGGTTTGCCATATATGTATAGAATTGGTCAGTGTCGGACTGGATCATGAGGGGCCAACCGGGGAAACCAATGACTGGTGCCTACCTAATACCATGTAGCACTGCAGAGGGGGTGTTGGGGGGCCTGGTGCACTTAAGACAGTCACTCAAATTCAGGACTGCTCCACCAGATTCAGGACAGTTGGCAGACTACTTGTCTTGTCACTTTCATCACCTGTTGCCAATGGTTTCTTTAGATCAGTTGCTTCTTGTCGGGATCCTTGGAGGTCCTATTGGGAAAAAAATGGATACATGAAATTCAGAAAACTCCAATCATCCCCGGCAATAAATCAACAGCACCCACATTTAATAATTAGGCCTCTCTCCAGCCCCAACATCAAAGTAATAGTACTAACATTTGATAAATAAACCATTTACCCTCACCCTAAATAGCTCCAAGAATAAATTAATATCATTTTCTTTTAATATAACCATTTCCCACGACCATCCCCGACATTAAATAACTAATATTCACATTTAATAAATAACCCTCCTCCTTAAATTCACCCCCACATTTAGTTATAGAACCAAACCTCCCCAGCATTAAATTAAAGTTCCTGTCACTCCATCTTAATTAAATAGGCCCCATCAATAAATTAAATTGCCCCACTATCACCCCACAAATAAAATAGCATCCATTATATTACCCCCCACTTAAACTCAACCATTAAATTGCTAGCCTACCTTCCACCCATGTACTATTAAGACAGCCACACACATTATAGCCCCCCTCCCTAAAGTTTTCTATGTGCAGCCCCACTCCCTATAGTTTAGCATAGGCAGCATCCCCCTCACTATAGTCTAACATAGGCAGCCCCCTCCTTTCCTATAGTTTAGTATAGACAGCCTCCCCCCTATAGTTTAGTGTAGGCAGTCCCCTCCTCCCTATAGTTTAGTATAGGCAGCCCCCCTCCCTCCCTCCCTATAGTTTGGTATAGGTAGGCTCCCTCCCTATAGTTTAGAAGAGTCAGCCTCTCCCCCTCTCTCCCTATAGTTTAGTATAGACAGATTCCCTCCCTATAGTTTTCTCTGTGCAGCCCCACTCCCTATAGTTTAGCATAGGTAGCACCCCCTTCACTATAGTTTAGCATAGGCAGCCCCCCTCCCTTCTTCCCTCCTTATAGTTTAGTATAGGCAGTCCCCCTCCTTCCCTATAGTTTAGTATAGACAGCCTCCCCCCTATAGTTTAGCGTAGGCAGTCCCCTCCTCCCCATAGTTTAGTATAGGCAGCCCCCCTCCCTCCCTATAGTTTAGTATTGGCAGGCTCCCTCCCTACAGTTTAGTATAGTCAGCTCCTCCCCCTCTCTCCCTATAGTTTAGTATAGGCAGCCTCCCTATAGTTTAGTATAGACAGGCTCACTCCCTATAGTTTAGACTAATCAGCCCCCCTCTTTATAGTTTAGTATAGGCAGCGCCCCTCCCTATAATTTAGTATTGGCAGGCTTCTTCCCTAGAGTGTAGTATAGGCAGCTCCCCGCCCTCCCTATAGTTTAGTATAGGCAGGCTCCTTTCCTATAGTTTAGTATAGGCAGCCCCCCTCCCTCCCTATAGTTTAGTATAAGCAGGTTCCATCCCTATAGTTTAGTATAGGTACCCCCCTCCCTACCTAAAGTTTAGTATAGGCAGGCTCCTTCCCTATAGTTAAGTATAGGCAGTCCCCCCTCCCTCCCTATAAATTAGAATAGGAAGCCCCTCCCTATAGTGTAGTATAGGCAGCCCCCCTCTCAATAGTTTAGTATAGGCAACCCCTCCACCATCCCTATAGTTTAGTATAGGCAGGCTCCCTTCCTATAGTTTAGTATGAGCAGCACCCTCCCTCCCTATAGTTTAGTATAGGCAGCCTCTCTAACTCCCTCCCTCCCTATAGTTTATTATAGGCAGCCTCCCTCCCTATAGTTTAGGCAGCCCCCCCTGCTTACTTACCTTTAGTTGCTGTGGCCAGCTTCGCTCCTCAGATCAGGCAGACAGGAAGTGAAGTAAGACTTCCTGTCTGCTGCACAGTACTGTGGAACCCCATACAGCAACAGGCAGCCTACCGATTGGTTGCCTGTTGCTGTCCAGTGACCATCAATGCCTTTGGTCTCTTTCCACCCGCCTGCCCCCTCTCCACAACCGCGCTTTCCTCACTCACAGCCCCCCTCAACTCTCCCACCCCGCATGTAAAAAAAAAAAAACACAAAAAAACCCGAGTTGCTCACCAAGCATCGGGGCCCACCGGGGTTTACCCCGATGGCCAATCCGATGCTGGAATTGATAATATAAATTCATCTCAACAATCTCTGTGTGGTATTCAACACTAAAACTTTATAAACATAATTCATAACACGCCATTCTTATAATTAGTGTTTTCTTCAATAAATTAACTCTCTCAGCACTATATTAACTAATGTTATTGTGCCTGATTCATTAAGGAAATTAAACAAGTTTTCTTACTTAAGATTTTTGGACAAAACCATGTTACAATGCAAGGGGTGCAAATTAGTTTATTATTTTGCACATAAGCTAAATGCTGGCTGTTTTTTCATGTAGCACACAAATACTTGATAGCTTATTTGTACACTGAAATTTAAAGTTGATATTTGTGTGCTACATGAAAAAACAACCAGTACGAAAACCTGGGAGTTGTGTCAAATCAGTGAATGCACATAAATGCAGAAAATTATGGTCATTATTATTTCACCATAATCAAATACTACTGTTTATATCAATATCTACTTTTTCATTGAAACCTTCTGGACACACAGTTCTAAGGCATTGTTTAAGATACCATTCTTCACCTCTTGGGGAAAGTGCTAGTTCTTAATATCAGTTGGATTACTCCACAAATTATGAAAGAAAATGCTTGGAAATGCTATCTGGAAGCATACTATTAAGAAACTATAGAAACATAAAACACGATTCTAAAATAAGTTAATATATCTATTTTGCATAAATATAGAACATTTAGTATAATAGTTATTTTGTTAATATTTTTGGCAGGATGTAAACCTTATAAACCACCATACATACGCATGTTGCCCCTGGCTAATTTAATTAAGTGCCTGTCACAACACAAATGCCATTTAGTTAACAAATGAAAAAATTCTAATGAAATAATTACTTTATATATTTTAAAATGATAGGCAAGGCAGATAAATTATTATTTCATATAAATACCGATTTTATGAATTAAGCGGCTCTAATAACAATTCTTTGTTTAACTCTATTACTTTGCATCTTTTTAAACATATATAAGTCAGGCGAATTTTTTTTAATCTAAATAACAATACATGAATTATATATATATATATATATATATATATATATATATATATATATACACAGGTTAACCCGTGCATGATACTCATGCATTCTAGTCAAATCAAGCTATTTAAGGTGTTAAAAAGGTTCTTGTCATGCATTCGGGCCTAGGCCAGGCCTCTTCAGGGGAAGAGTGTTACTTCCCGACGCAAGCGCCCTTTTTTAACGTGGTTTTGTCCACATGTCACCACCTCGTCATTTTTCTCCATCACCTCATCCTTCATCTTCATCGCCACATCCTTCATCAAGCTACTTAAGGTGTTAAAAACTCCCCACTGTCACCCCCGGCAACCACCAACCACCAACCACTCCCAACTGTCACTTCTCCTTCAAGAAATATATAGGTCAGTGTATAACTCTGCCCAGCAGGTGGCGCTGCAGCTTTGTTTGTTTTTTTCCACACACGCCACTAGGCATTTATATAGTAGATATATATATACATATATATAAATAATTTTCCCAAATATCGCATACACTGTCTTGTTTTCAGGCAGCAGCCGATATGGCATAACACAGGATGGTCAGTCCGGAATAAAGATCTAGAACAATAGAATGGCAAGGCGCCTCATAATGTAATATTGTAAAGAAAAGATATCTTTATAAAGGTATTAGTTGTGCGTACCAAATATAGACTTGCCAATAGACGTGTCAAGTTGTAAATCCTTGTACAGCAGAATATTCCTTCTGGTCTCATCATATGAAAAACAAATATGTAGAAAAGCCAGTAATAGTGTAGTGAAGTTGCTCTACTGTCTCTTTATAAGACACCCAGGCCCTAAACTACGATAAAGCTAATGAAAATGTAATAGTACTGTATGTGTGTATTCCAGTGAACACACAAATCTGTGAATTAGCAGCTCCACCATTTTGTGAGTGACAGCAATCTCACTACATGATAGTGCTGAATCTGCAGCTAACTGCAGAATGTAATGGCAAACCATGTCTGTATTGTGTGAGTGACAGCAATCTCACTCCATGATAGTGCTGAATCTGCAGCTAACCGCAGAATGTAATGGCAAACCATGTCTGTATTGTGTGAGTGACAGCAATCTCACTCCATGATAGTGCTGAATCTGCAGCTAACTGCAGAATGTAATGGCAAACCATGTCTGTATTGTGTGAGTGACAGCAATCTCACTCCATGATAGTGCTGAATCTGCAGCTAACCGCAGAATGTAATGGCATACCATGTCTGTATGCAGGGGCTGGCTGGGCCAGGGGCATTGCCCCCCCGGGCCACTCAGAATCACAGCTGTCAGGGCTGGCCGGTAGTCCGGCGGCCGCCCCCCCGGAAGCAATTTCAACGATTTTTATGGCGATAAATGTGATGCGTGTGTGATGACGCGGCCGCATCGCGTGTCATGTGATGCGGCCGCTTGTGCACCCCCCGGGCTGACATCTGCCAGCCCGCGCCTGTCTGTATTGCGCAAGGAACACGTCCATTAAGGTTTCTGCCTTAATCGTCGTAATTTCATTGCTTTTTGGAGTTCGAGTGGAGCAGTTTCAATAGTTATCTTACATTTTAGATGGTGTGTAAGGAACCTTAATTGGACATGTTAAACCGTAAATGTTTTTTGTCTATGGAATATATATATATATATATATATATATATACATATAGATATATACAT
This sequence comes from Mixophyes fleayi, assembly GCF_038048845.1. Lineage (NCBI taxonomy): Eukaryota > Metazoa > Chordata > Amphibia > Anura > Limnodynastidae > Mixophyes > Mixophyes fleayi. The sequence goes on along the minus strand of NC_134405.1, from coordinate 253,753,111 downwards.
ATACACACACATACACATGTACATAGTGATGAAAGTCTGTGTGTAGACTACAACGATTGTTGGGATCATATTTTGTAACAGTTTTTTCTATGGAATAAACATTCTACTTGTAGAAAAGTATGTAATTTTGTTTAATATCAACTATTATTTTCATAAATTTTGATTATCCATTTGTTTACCTGTGAATATAAACTCTGCCCTTTTTGCTCTCATTGCTTACCACAGATTCAGTGCTAACATTATGGGGAGAGGTAAAAGAACAAATTCAGGGTGTTTACAATTCTCAATATTCACCTTCCATAAATTTAAAGTGGCTGTACTGCTCTTATGCTGTCTCTGTCACTTATGCCTGGTCTGTGTATTATTCTTCTACTGTTCATATTAGACTTGAAACCAGATTTGGCTCTGCTATTTTGATTTGGTACTACATGTATTTCTAAATATTTGCAAGCACCACCTAAAGTAGATTTGTCATCTGATATGGGCACTAGGCATTTCAACCAGATATGTCTCTGCATATTATTTTGGGTACCAGAATTTTTTTCCTTATTTCATCTGGCACCTCGTATGCACTTCATATTATATTTGGCTTCAGGTATGGCTCTGATGTTAGACTTAGGATCAGAAGTGGTTCAATTTGGCAGTTGATATGGATAAAATGAGTGTGTCTGACACCAGGCATGATTCATGCCCGACACAAAGCTAAAATATAATATCTATATTTTAGCTTTGTGTACTTTGAACCAGATTTGGCTCTGTATATAATGCTTTTCAGCTTTTGTAGCTGGCAACTACATTCTGGAGACATTTACTGACACCGGCTAAATCAAATCTCTGGACCCTTCCCTACAAGTCAAGTTGTTTACTGAATAGGTCCTGTATCAGAAAGCTACTTCAGGATATGCAGTCAACTTCAGTTCAATGAACATATAGCAAGGCAAGATCCATGAGGCACACTTGCAGATAAAATCTGAAGCATTACTTGCTGATCACCTTTTTAAATGCAGCAACGCACCTTATTTCCAATTGTAGTGGAGATAGGGGTGTAGTAAAAAAAAATACAATCATATTAAACAAACAAATATGATAGGCCAGGGCCGTAACGAGGGTGGTGCGGGCGGTGCCGTCGCCCAGGGCACAAGGCCAAGGGGGCGCAGCAGCCGCCCGCTACCTGCCTCCATACCTTCAGCCCTTAAGTTCCGCTTAAGGGCTGAAGAGAGAGAGAGAGAGATTAACATTAACTTACAAGCTTGGTGCTTCTGCCCTTAAGCTCGGCAGTGGAATGCACATGCGTTCCACTGACAGGACGTTCGACATTTGGAACGCAAATGTCGAGGCACCAAGCTTGTAAGTTAATCAATCCCTCTCTCTCTCTCTCTTTTTTTGAAAGTGACTACTCAGTAAAGCATTTGTTTTAAATTGTGTAACCAGAAAATTTTCTACCAAATATTTAATGTTTTAACTGTCTGTTTCATAATCTTTTGACAATCCTGTCTTTTAAACCATTTTGTATGTAGTCACCAAAATTATTTAGAATCTTAACTAATAAAATTTCTGATAAAGTGAAACAAGTTGTCTGAGTTGCAAATTGTATAGAGTAAAAGCAAGAGGGTATAATTGTAATTAATACACAGTGCATTTTTTGCCTGCAGAGTAGCGCCATATGTAACATTTAGCTGTCAATTTACATATACTGGAGCTTTGCTCAAAACTGACTGAGGATTTTTGCGCAGAGAGGACAGGTGGGAGTTGTGTAAGAGGTTGCAGGGTGATGATTAATCAGTAACACATATATCTTAAAACATAGACACCATAGAAAATTGGAATTGAAGGTTTAATCACTTTGCTATTGTATAGTTTATTTTTCACAAAAGTCCCTTTTCTCTCTCTCTCTCTAGCCACACCTACACATTAGGTTGGCCTCACCCATTTGTCAAATGCCACTCCCACTTAGATGGGGGGCGCCGGTGCCCTGTCTCACCCAGGGCACTAAAATGTCTAGTTACGGCACTGTGATAGGCTTTGTAGTTTGTGTAGTAGGTCCCACCAAGATTTCTGACCAGGGTCCCATGTTATCCAAAAGCAAGAATCGACTTGATCACTTTTACTAGTTAATACCTAAAGTTAAGCCAAGCTAAGAACTTGAGAAAAAGTATTACCCAGACTAATAGTAATTAGTCTATGTAAATGGTGCAAATGTATAGATTTAGAATAAATAAACAAATAGAACTAAAAAATAAATGTGATTATTAATTCTAGTTTATCACTTTAAGATTATAATGATGTGGCTTTAATGAGGCAGCACTTTTAAATAAAAAAACATAAATTATCTTGACCGTCTCCATTGCCCTGAAAACACTAAAACTTAAGTAACATATAGAGAGATTGAACTGCACAAGCCAAACATTTATTTTAGACCAAACCTGTTGTGAAGATTATTACAACTAATAATGTTAATTGAAAAATATTGTATACAGTACAATACAGTCATAATACTGTGTCTATAAGGAGAACAGAGAGGACATTGAATTTGAAACATATCTCATATTTAAATATTTTATACTATTTTATATATATAGATCACTTGTCACTTTACATCACCTGTTTAGTATTCAAATTTACATTTCTTCCCAACTTCCCTACATACACCCTGAGGCTGAATACCTGATAAATGTGCAACCTCATGTAAAGAAGGGGCATGACAGTCGTTATATTTGAAGATCTGAGATTAATGTGTTAAGGAAATTGAAAAAAGTGCAGTTTGACCAATGTATTCATTTATTTTAAGCTTTGCAAGATGAATTTTTAAAGACAGCTTGAATACTAACTTGAGATACACTATTTCTCATTATAGTGTTCTTGTAATAGTTGTGGAATCAAACACTTGTATTGGCCAGCAGGGTATTTACTATGTCTGTTTGACAGTGCAAATTATTACAGTTTTATAAATAAGAGGCTCTGGCACCACTAGGGTGCAGGAGTATTTTGGGTCAAACCTAGCTCCATCATTCTCCCTGCCTGTTCCACTACTTGTATCCTGCTTCCCGTAATTCTGGGGGGTATGGAAAGAACATGTTGAGAGTAACAGAGGGGTGAGATGGATGTGGAAAGAGAGGAAGATAAGTCTTGCTGTTGCTTTTGGGACAGTGAGAAACGTGAATAGTTTGGTCAGAGGAATGCCAATTAGAAGGAGGCTGCAGTAGTCGAGGTAGGAGAGAATAAGTATTTTAACAAAACATTTGGTGACAATGTCAGGCAATTTTGCAAAGGTGGAGATGATAGGACTGCAAGAGAGATTGGATGTTAGGAATGAAGGGAGCAGATTTGAGGATGACACCAAGGCAGTGGGCATGGGGGCAGGGGAGGGAGACAATGAGTTCTGTTTTGGACATACTGAGCTCTATGGCTGTGATATCCATATAAAAATGGCAGAGAGACAGCTGGACAGGTGGGATAGTAGAGATGGGTAAATGTTGGTCAAGAAGAGGTTATATGGGTTTTACTGACATCAAGTTGATACTGCAATAAAAGGATGTATTACTAGTGTACAAGACAGCTAGTGATATATCATTGCTGAACTGCATCATTATTGCCTTCCTTTATTATAGATATCCACCAATGACATCACTACACTGTCACCAGGTTTCTGTGACAATGCCATTGACGAGGAGTTTGGTTTTATTATATTAAAATGCTATATGTGTTAGTAATTGGGTGCACATGAACCACATCCTTGAAGCTAGAAGCTGTCACAAACAGCTAAGTTCCAGTGCTGACAAATAAGAGAAAAATGTATTATCTACATTATCTTTTAGGCAACAGTACAGCCATGCAAGAAGAAGAAAGCAATTAGGTAGCTGTGAAGTGGTCATGATCAGGTCACATTTTATGTCTAAATAATTCATGAATCCATATTATTCTAAACAGTTCCAAAGCTTCTCTTACAACTATATTCTGAATATAGAGTTGGCAAACATACATTTTGGTATGAGTGCACATTGGAATTCGGATGCTGTATCCACTGACGTTTTCTATTCATGCTCCAACTTGCATTTTATCCAACATACGAATGTATGGATTCTTTGTTCAGTATTTTCCTATTTCAAGTTCTGTATACACTTCACTTACCAATGTAGTTTATAAAAGTTTATACATTGTCTCTATGATAATCATTTTTATATAGCCTACTTAAAAAAATTAGCAAAACACTTGTTTATTGTACTTCATTTATAAGATAATGCCACTCCAAATATATATTAAAGATCATGAAGTGTCAATGGACTGCAGCCTGATACTTGCATAGAGGTCACTGAACTCCAAGGTAGCTTCTATAATATTATTATTATCATTATCATTTATTTGTTGGGCGCCACAGGGTTTTCGTAGCGCCTTACATAATACGAACAGTAGACCATACAGGGTAAACATCACAGAACAATAAACACTAAGTACCAATGCTTCGGAAACTCCGGGCAGACATATGGAGTGAGGGCGGAGCAGAAGAGTCGGTATGAGGACAGGAGGGGAGAGGGGCCCTGATCATACGAGCTTACATCCTAAGGGAGGGAGGACAAAACAGGCACGAAGGGAGGCAGTGATGCAATGGAGAAAAAGGGACTAGGGGAGAGGAGGGAGAACAAGCAGAGTGGATGAGGGGTTAAGTGGATGGTTGGTAGGCTTTCAGGAACAGGTGAGTTTTGAGTGCCCGTTTGAAGGAGCACAGATTGGGAGCGAGACGGATGGAGTGAGGGAGGTCATTCCAGTGCAGGGGGGCAGCTCGGGAAAAGTCTTGGACTCGGGAGTGGGAAGAGGTAATGAGAGTGGAGGAGAGGCGACGGTCGTTTGCTGAGCGCAGGGAGCGAGCAGGAGTATGAATGGTAAGGAGGTTAGAGATGTAGGGCGCAGTAGACTGGGAGAGAGCTTTGTAAGTGGTAGTAAGGAGTTTAAAGAGGGAAAGGGAGCCAGTGTAAGGCCTGGTAGAGAGGGGAGGCAGAGGAGGAGTGACGTGAGAGAAAGATAAGTCTGGCAGCTGCATTGAGCACAGATCGAAGCTGGGCGAGATGGGAGAGAGGGAGGCCAGTGAGGAGGAGGTTGCAGTAGTCCAGGCGGGAGATGATGAGTGCATGGATGATGGTTTTGGTGGCGTCTTGTGAGAGGAAGGGTCGGATGCGGGCGATGTTGCGCAGTAGGAAGCGACAGGCTTGAGCAAGGGATTGGGCGTGGGGGGCAAAAGAGAGAGAGGAGTCAAGGGTGACACCCAGGCAACGGGGTTGGGTGACAGATGAGATGGTAGTGTTGTTAACAACGATTGAGAGGTTGTGGTGAGAGGGGAGTCTGGAAGGAGGAAAGACTATGAGTTCCGTATTGGAGATGTTAATTTTGAGAAAGTGTGAGGACATCCAGGAGGAGATGGCAGAGAGGCAGTCAGATACACGAGAGAGGAGGGTGGACGAGAGATCAGGAGAGGAGATGTAGAGTTGAATGTCGTCAGCATAAAGGTGATACTGAAGACCAAAGGAGGAGATGAGCGCAGGAAGTGTAGAGCGAAAAGAGAAGGGGGCCGAGAAAAGAGCCCTGGGGGACTCCTACTTGGAGGGGCGTGGGGGCGGTGGAAGAGCCGGACGTGGAGACAGAGAAGGTGCGGTTAGCAAGGTAAGAGCAGAACCAGGCATGGACAGAACCAGAGAGGCATAGAGAGAGAAGAGTTTGCAGAAGGAGGGGGTGGTCCACGGTGTCAAAGGCTGCGGAGAGGTCAAGGAGGATAAGTAAGGAGAAATGACCCCTGGATTTGGCTGATTGGAGGTAATTGGTGACTTTAGCCAGGGCAGTTTCAGTGGAGTGGAGGGGGCGGTAACCAGATTGGAGAGGGTCGAGGAGGGAGTTGTCTGAGAGGTATCTGGTGAGACGACAGCAGACTAACCGCTCAAGAAGTTTGGAGGCATAGGGGAGAAGAGAGATAGGACGATAATTGGCGACGGAGGAGGGGTCGAGGTTGGGTTTTTTGAGGATAGGAGAGATGAGAGCGTGTTTGAATGAGGAGGGTATAATACCAGAGGAGAGTGATAGGTTGAAGAGGTGTGCCAGGTAGGAGCAGGCAGTGGGAGAGAGAGAGCGAAGGAGGTTAGAGGGGAGAGGATCAAGAGGACAAGTGGAGGGAGGAGAGGAAAGAATGAGGGAGCGAACTTCATCGCCTGTTGTGGGGCTGAAGGAGCTCCAGAGTTGTTTGTTAGAGGGAGGTGAAGCAGTAATGGCAGCGGGAGAGGGGTTGGAGGAGGAGATGTTGAGTCTGATGGCTTCAATTTTGGAGAAGAAAAAAGTGGCGAAGTGGAGAAAGGAGGGAGTTAAAGGTGGCGAAGAGACTACGGGGATTAGAGGACTGAAGGTAAATGAGGGATTTAAAGAAGGTTTGTTTAGCCAGGGAGAGGGCAGAGCAGAATGAGGAGAGGATAAATTTAAAGTGAAGGAAGTCAGCCAGGGAGCGAGATTTCCTCCAGAGGCGTTCTGCAGTGCGAGAGCACTTTTTAAGGAAGCGGGTGAGTTTGGAGTGCCATGGTTGGGGGATGAGACAGCGTCGGCGGATGGGAGAGGCAGGGGCGACAGCGTCAAGGGCAGTAGTGAGGGAGTGGTTGTAGAGACAGGATGCCTGGTCAGGGAAAGTCAGGGAGGGAAGGGGAGAGAGGAGAGAATCAAGAGTGGAGGAGAAGGAGATGGGGTCGATTGCATCAAGGTTGCGTCTGGTGAGGGTGGCTTTAGGCGGGGGGGGAGCAGGGGAGGAGGACAGAGTGAAAGAGAGGAGATGGTGGTCGGAGAGTGGGTAGGGAGAGATGGAGAAGTCTAAGAGATCGCAGAGATGTGAGAAGACAAGGTCGAGGGAGTGACCAAGATGGTGGGTGGGGGAGGAGGTCCACTGGGTGAGACTAAGGGAGGAGGAGAGGGAGAGAAGTCTGATAGTTGCAGGGTCTGAGCAGTTGTCGATGGGGATGTTGAAGTCCCCGAGTATGACGGAGGGAAGGTCAGAGGAAAGGTAGTGGGGGAGCCAGGCGGCGAAGTTATCCAGGAACAGGGAGGTAGGGCCAGGGGGGCGGTAGATGACGGAGACCCGGAGATGGATGGGGGAGAAAATACGAATGGAGTGAACTTCAAAGGAGGACAAAGAAAGGGAAGGTACAGTGGGAATGACCCGAAAAGTTTAGCAGGGGGATAGGAGAAGTCCCACTCCGCCACCAGGACGTTCGTCCGGTCTGGTAGAGTGGGTGAAGGAGAGGCCACCATAGGAGAGGGCGGCGGGTGAGGTGGTGTCAGAGTGAGTGAGCCAGGTTTCAGTGATGACGAGAAGGTTAAGAGAGTTGGAGACGAAGAGGTCGTGGATGGAGGTCAGTTTGTTACGGATGGACCTTGAGTTCCAGAGGGCACAGGAGAAAGGGAGGGAAGGATGAGGGGAGATGTGGATAAGATTGTCGGGGTTGCTGGAGCGAGGGGATGGGTGTGAGTTGGACCGGTGAAGGGGGCTGGGAGAGAGGTTAAAGGAGTGAGGGGGGGGGGGTGAGGAGTGAGGGGGGGGATGTATGTTATGTACCCCTTTGTTTCACCTTGTATGATAACTCTGGGTACTCTGCCTGGGACTGTTAGGAACCCCTCCAGCCAGTACAACAAAACCCGAAGTCTGCTCTGAAGTCTGGTGTTCACTGTTGCCCCTACTGGTGGGGACAGACTTAACTGCATACAAACAGAGGGTCGGGAGATGTGTACCGGCTAAGGAGAACCCAAGAATAGAGCGTTATGACAGACAGCAGCGTGGGGTCCAGGCCAGAATCGGTGCCGTCAGCAGACAACGTATTCAAAGAACAAATCAAGTTCAGGGGTCACAGGCACAGGTTCAGGATCCAAGGACAGGCAGAGAATCAAAATCAGGGTTCAGGCAATAGATCAGGGTCAGAAGCACAGGTTCAGAGTCCAGGAACAGGCAAGGGTCATACACGGGAAATCAATCTTAGGTTAAACACCAAACACAGGGACAAAGTAGCAGGCAGCAGTACTGAAACAGGACGCTATAACCGGCAGTGAGGCTCAGATCTCACTGCCTTAAATAGTACTAAGAGCCAATCAGGACAGAGGAGGATAGGGCTGACAATCAGCCTCAGGAGGCAGCTAATTAATTACTAACTAGAACTAGCCTAGGTAAAAACATAACCAGGAAGCATGTATAAAAATATAAGTGAACCAGTTTAAATCATATGAGAGCTCCCCCTGGTGTTGGAGGATGTCCCTACACCCTCCTACATCTATGACACAAGGATAATAACAGAGCACAGAAACTAAAGCACACGCCCGGCTGCTAGTTCATACCAGGATGCGGCGTACCGCTGCGGCTTGTAACAGTACCCCCCCCTTGAGGAGGGGTCAAGGCACCCTGACACCCTGGTTTCATTGGAACTTTTTTAAAGAATTCCTTCTTGAGTCTCTCAGCGTGGAGACGCTTTTCTGGTATTCAACATCACTCTTCTGGACCGTAACCCTTCCAGGGCACTAAGAACTGGACATGACCTTGCACTTTTCTCGAGTCCAGGATTCTCTCCATGATGAACTCATGGTCAACTTTCACAAGCAGAGGCCGAGGTCTATTTGCAGAGTGATGATGGAACTTGCTGGGAGGAACTGCCTTTTTCAGGAAAGAACAGTGAAAGGTACTAGGAATTTTTAAGGATGGTGGAAGTTTGAGTCTGAACGCCACCGGATTTATTTTTTCCTCGCTAGGGAATGGTCCGATAAACTGAGGTCCTAGTTTCTTACAGGGTTGCTTCAACCTGATGTTTTGAGTGGACAGCCAGACTCGATCACCCACTTTTAATAGACAAGGACCACGGTGACGATCAGCGAGGATTTTGGACCTGCAAGAGGCTTGACGTAGAACATAGTGTACTTTTTTCCAGATGGACTTTAGCCGAGATGTAAAGGCAAGAGTCCCGGCAACATGGTCAGAGGAGAGAGAATTCGCCTTTGAATGAAACCCATAGTTACATAAGAAAGGGGATGTACCAGTTGCAGAATGGCAAGAGTTGTTATATGCAAATTCCGCTCAAGACAAAAGATAGGACCAGTTGTCATGAAACTTCGATACATAAATGCGTAAAAATTGCTTTAGAGTTTGGTTAGTTCTCTTTGTCTGGCCATTCGACTGTGGGTGATAAGCAGACGACAGACTGTCTTTGATTCCAAGCAAATTGCAAAATACCCTCCAAAACTGCGCAATGAACTGGGACCCTCGATCTGAAACAATGTCATCTGGGATGCCGTGGAGACGGAAGACTTGCGAAATGAACAATGTGGCCAAGAGTTTTGCGGCCGGCAATTTGGGTAATGGAACAAAGTGGGCCATTTTGCTGAAATAGTCAACAACTACCCAAATGGTGTTATGACCAGAAGACCGTGGGAGATCGACTATGAAATCCATTGAAAGATGGGTCCATGGGTCTACCTGGGGTAGGTAGAGGCATCAAAAGACCAGAAGGACGAATCCTAGAAGACTTGTTTCTAGCACATTCTAGGCAAGCTGTCACTCACCGGACTGTGAGTGCTTCTTCCCGGACTATTAGGAACCGTGGACGTCCTCTATCCTGAGGGACTGCGCATGCGCAGCCCTTTCCAAACCTTCAGTGTATGTTCCTTTAACTTAATTGGCAGATCAGGCAACCTCCCTATATTAAGCACCTGTGGTCAACACCACGTTGCCTGATCTTGGAGTCTCATTCCTCATGAGTCTCTGAAGGTGTTCCTGTATTACTTGTGTATTCAGTGCTGCTGATTCCTGTGGTTTCCAAACCACTTCTACTACTGTGGTTCCATACCACTTCTACCATCAACTGTATCATCATGACTGTTTGCTGATTCCTATCCGCTGCCTCCGTGCACTACAGTCTTCTACCCCACTTCAACGTTATTTTATATCAATGTGACTGTTTGCTCATTGCTATCCGCTGCCTCCGTGCACTCCAGCTTTTCCTCACTCACCTGCTTCTCATCAAGTCTGTTTGCTGATTTCTATCCGCTGCCTCTGTGCACTACAGGCTCCTGCTTGCAACTCGCCTGTGTTCAACATCGTGACTGCCAGCTGACTACTATCCGCTGCCTCTGTGCACTACAGTCTCCTGCTTGCAACTCGCCTGTGTTCAACATCGTGACTGCCAGCTGATTACTATCCGCTGCCTCCGTGCACTACACTCTCATCTCATCTTTGCTGTGACTTCCTCGAGACTGCCACTTTTCATTACCATCTGCTACACTTCGTGATCTACAGTTCCTGCCCTGCGCTGCACTCCTGTTTCCCATCGCTGTTGGTTCCTGTGGTTGCTACTGGTTACCTCCGTGTGCCGCTGAGTCCTGCCGCTGTGGTCAGCGCTATCGTCCATCTCCTGCTGATCCACTCTCCACGCCTTCACGTGTTCCACTGGCCTCTACCCTCCTGTCAGCATTGGATTTGTATCTCTTCTACTACCCTCTGCTGGATCATCTCCATTCTCCTGGGTTTCCTATGAGTCCAGTTCCACGTGTTGCTGACTCCTGTGGATTCGTGTCCCTGTCGGTCTACTCACCTGTGCGCTGCACCTGCTAGACCGCTGCTTCTCCTATCCAGGGACTTCCTATCCAGTCGGTCTCCAGCCGCTCAGGTACCGCTGCAATCCCATCTGACTGCTACTGCTGAACCACGGTATGCATACTTCTCATTGACTGTGCTGTGTATTGCATATCTTGCTGGACTGTGTTTGGTTCTCTCTGGAGTCTGCTATCCGCTGAGTCTATTGCCATCATTGACTGTGTTATCATTGTGCTGGACTACTTCAAGAGACTTTCTAGATTGCAGACCTGATCAGTCATTTACATATATATATACCTATATTGTGCATATTACTGTGGATCGTGTATAAGGTGCCTGTGTATATCCTGTGTTGCAGTCTTCCCCCGTGCACCTCCTTTCATATATATGCAGTGGTACAACTTGCTGATGTCAGACCACTGATCCCTGTTTCCGGTATCACCTGTTCCATTATCCTCTCACATAGCAGTGGTACAACTTGCTACCGCAGACCACTGACTACCTGGATACCTCCACTTGGATTCCATTCCTTCACTCAGACAGCGGTACAACTTGCTACCCGCAGACCGCTGACTCTCATCACCTCCTTGTTTCTGTTGGACATTCCTCCTCACTATAGCAGTGGTACAACTTGCTACCGCAGACCACTGACTACCTTCACGTGTCCTTGTCCATACAGTTCCTTGTGTATCATTACCTCATTATTACCAGTGTTGCTAGTCATAGACTTTCCTGAGCATCTCATCGGCCATCATTTCATGTTCCGTGATCACCCAGCTACCAGAGTACCCTATTACCATCTACATTGCTCTGGTAAGCCTACCATCTGGTGATCCCTGGGTAAAGACTCCTAGTGCCCGTGACAGTAAGATCAGGCCATGACAGACCCAGATGTGGAACCTACCGCCAAAGAGATGCTGCAACATCTGGTTAGCCGTGTGGAGCAACAGGATGCCCGCCAACAGCTGTTACTTCAGTGTTATCAGTCATTAACCTCCCAAGCAACATCTGGACAGACTGTGACAGCTACTACTGAAGCTCCTGTGCTTTCCTCCGTTTCCCCATTGCCATCCCAGGTGTCTATAGCTTCCACGCTTCACCTGCCTACTCCGTCAAAGTACGATGGAGACCCCAAAACTTGTAGGGGTTTCCTTAACCAATGTTCAGTCCATTTTGAGCTCCAACCTCAAAATTTTTCTACCCATCGTTCCAGAGTGGCCTATCTTATCTCTTTGTTCTCAGGACAAGCCCTGGCTTGGGCCTCCCCTCTGTGGGAGAGGAACGATCCAATATTACAAGATAGTGCCAAATTCATTTCTACATTCCGAAGTGTGTTCGATGAACCAGGTCGTGTGACCTCCGCTGCTTCCAGCATCCTCCGTCTGCGACAAGGATCTCATACTGTAGGCCAGTACGTCATTCAATTTAGGATCTTAGCCTCTGAACTTCAGTGGAACACTGAAGCCCTAGTTGCCGCCTTCTGGCAGGGGCTTTCCGATAAAATTAAAGATGCACTGACTACCCAAGAGCTTCCTTCGTCACTTGAAGATTTGATCTCTCTATGCCATCGTGTTGATAGGAGATTTCGTGAAAGAGAGGCTGAGAAAACGACTTCTGCTAAAGCACCTTTTCGCTCTAACCCTCAATTTCGTCCAGTGTCACCCGCTGTGATTCCCATGGAGATTGGACGTTCCAAGTTATCTTCTGAGGAGAGGAAACGAAGAGTCAAGAATAGACTCTGTATCTATTGTGCTGATTCCACTCATGTCCTCAGCTCCTGCCCTAAGAGATCGGGAAATGCCAGGCCCTAACTAGTTCTGGAGAGGTGAAGTTAGGGTCCCTGGAGTCCTCTCCATCGTCTATGAAATCTAAAGTCTGCGCTTTTGATGTGACTATTTCCTTTGCTACCAAGACCTTTGAGTCACAGGCATTGATTGATTCCGGAGCAGCAGGAAATTTTATTTCCAAATCGTTAGTTAATCAATGGTCTCTACCAATGATTACCTTAAAAACTCCCATTACTGTGACGGCTATCGATGGATCACGTCTCATCAACGGTCTCATCACCCAGAGTACGTCTCCAGTAACCCTTCAGATTGGTGCTCTGCATCATGAAGAGATATCGTTTTTTATTCTTCCTGTTACGACAAGTCCGATTGTCCTAGGCCTTCCATGGCTTCAGTGTCACTCTCCCCAGATTGACTGGCGCACCCCTCAAGTCACGTCTTGGGGGCCTGAATGTCACCATCATTGCCTTTCCCAAGTCATTCCTCTCAAGGTACAGCAAGCTTCCATTTCAGCTATTTCACCGGGACTCCCTCCTCAATATGCTTCATTTACCGATGTTTTTGATAAAGCTCAGTCTGAACGTCTTCCTCCTCATCGTTCTTGGGATTGTCCGATTGATCTTCTTCCTGGCAAGACTCCTCCCAGAGGCCGGGTCTATCCTCTCTCGTTACCTGAAACTCAAGCTACATCTGAATATATACGGGAGAACCTCCAGCGTGGGTTCATTCGACCTTCCACCTCGCCCGCTGGAGCTGGGTTCTTCTTTGTCAAAAAGAAGGATGGATCATTACGCCCTTGTATAGATTTTCGTGGACTCAATGCCATTACTATCAAGAACCGGTATCCCATTCCGTTGATCACTGAGCTATTTGACCGCATTAAGGGAGCCCGTATTTTTACTAAGTTGGATCTTCGTGGTGCTTACAATTTAATCAGAATCCGTTCCGGTGACGAATGGAAGACGGCGTTTAACACCAGAGACGGGCATTACGAATATCTGGTAATGCCTTTCGGGCTATGTAATGCCCCCGCTGTTTTTCAGGGCTTCATCAATGAGATTTTTCGGGACTTATTATATGTATGTGTCGTCGTCTACCTGGACGACATATTGATTTTTTCACAGGACCTGCCTTCTCACCACCAACATGTGGCAGAAGTCCTCTCCAGGCTACGGAAAAATTCATTGTTCTGTAAATTAGAAAAATGTTCATTCGAATTACCCCAGATTCCATTCTTGGGGTATATTGTTTCCGGAGTTGGTCTGAAGATGGATCCTGACAAAGTAAATGCTGTACTACATTGGCCCCAGCCAACTACTCTTCGTGCCATCCAGCGTTTTTTAGGTTTTGCCAATTACTATAGACGCTTCATTCAAGACTTTTCTTCCATTGCATCTCCTATTGTGGCCCTGACTCGTAAAGGGGCTAATCCTAAGCAATGGTCTACTGAGGCTATTCAAGCCTTTCAAACATTAAAAGAGTCCTTCTCTTCGGCTCCAATCCTTCGTCAGCCTGATGTGACACTCCCTTTTTTCCTAGAAGTAGATGCCTCTAATGTGGGCTTAGGAGCTATTCTCTCCCAACGCTCGGAACAGCAAAAATTCCACCCTTGTGCCTTCTATTCTCGGGGTCTCCTACCCGCAGAGAAGAATTATACCATCGGAGACAAGGAATTACTGGCTATCAAAGCCGCATTAGAGGAATGGAGATACTTGTTGGAGGGAGCTCGCCATCCGGTGACGATCTTCACGGATCATAAGAACTTGTCATATCTCCAGTCTGCCCAATGCTTGAACCCTCGTCAAGCAAGATGGTCTCTTTTCTTTTCCCGTTTTGAATTAATAATTACCTTCAAACCAGCTGCCAAGAACAAAAAAGCTGATGCCTTATCTAGAGCCTTTGCTACGTCCTCTGATATAGAAGAGGTTTCCAACCATACCATTCTAGACCCCAAATGTATCTCACTGGCTGCTTCATCCACCAAAACGCTACCATTTGGGAAGACCCTCGTGCCTCCTACTCTAAGGAGGAAAATCCTTTCGTGGTTCCATGCCTCTCGTTTTTCTGGACACGCCGGTGAACACAAGACTTTTGAGATCCTCTCTCGAAGTTACTGGTGGCCTTCAATGAGGAGAGACGTCAAAGAGTTCATTGCTTCCTGTGAATTATGTTCGCAATTCAAATCCTCCCGCAGAACCCCAGCAGGGTTGCTGCGACCACTACCCATTCCGTCCAAACCATGGACCCATATTAGTATGGATTTCGTTACTGACTTACCACCTAGTAAGAACCATAACACTATTTGGGTGGTAGTGGACAGATTTTCGAAGATGGCTCATTTCATCCCTCTGTCTGGTTTGCCTTCCTCGTCTATCCTGGCTGAACATTTCATTAAAGAGATCTTCCGTATCCATGGATGTCCATCTGAGATTGTGTCTGATAGAGGAGTACAATTCGTGTCCAGATTCTGGCGAGCCCTTTGTAAAACCTTGGGCATACGATTAGCACTCTCATCTTCTTACCATCCACAATCCAATGGACAAACCGAACGCGTCAATCAAGATCTTGAGACTTTTATAAGGATATTTTCATCAGCCAATCAAGACAACTGGGTAGAGTTACTCCCTTGGGCTGAGTTCGCCCATAACAACATGTACCATGAGTCATCATCCAAAACTCCATTCTTTGTGGTCTACGGTCACCATCCGTCTTTTCCGGAATTTCCTGCCCTCCCGCCCACCCAAGTTCCTGCGGTGGAGACTGTTTGTCAGACCTTTAAAAATATCTGGTCTCAGGTTAGAACCTGTTTGAAGAAGACATCTGTCAAATATAAATCTTTCGCTGATAAGAAGAGGCGGGCTATTCCACCACTAAAAATTGGAGATCGTGTCTGGTTATCCACAAAAAATATTCGTTTGAAGGTTCCATCCATGAAATTCGCCCCTCGTTTTATTGGTCCATATAGGATCATTCAAGTTATCAATCCAGTATGTGTGAAACTCCTTCTTCCTAAGAGTCTTCGGATTTCTAATGCCTTCCATGTATCTTTGCTTAAACCTCTTATTATCAACCGTTTTTCAACTCCTCCCTCAGCTCCGCAGCCAGTTCAAGTCCATCAGGAGGAGGATTTTGAGATTACTGAGGTATTGGATGCAAAAATTTCGCGAGGAGTCCTCCGTTTCCTCGTTCATTGGAAGGGCTTTGGTCCTGAAGAGCGTTCATGGATCAAAGCTGAAGATCTTAATGCTCCTGCCCTTCTGAAGAAGTTTTATTCCAAAAATCCGGACAAGCCCGGTTCCAGGCGTTCTGTGCCCACCTTTAAAAGGGGGGGTACTGTCACTCACCGGACTGTGAGTGCTTCTTCCCGGACTATTAGGAACCGTGGACGTCCTCTATCCTGAGGGACTGCGCATGCGCAGCCCTTTCCAAACCTTCAGTGTATGTTCCTTTAACTTAATTGGCAGATCAGGCAACCTCCCTATATTAAGCACCTGTGGTCAACACCACGTTGCCTGATCTTGGAGTCTCATTCCTCATGAGTCTCTGAAGGTGTTCCTGTATTACTTGTGTATTCAGTGCTGCTGATTCCTGTGGTTTCCAAACCACTTCTACTACTGTGGTTCCATACCACTTCTACCATCAACTGTATCATCATGACTGTTTGCTGATTCCTATCCGCTGCCTCCGTGCACTACAGTCTTCTACACCACTTCAACGTTATTTTATATCAATGTGACTGTTTGCTCATTGCTATCCGCTGCCTCCGTGCACTCCAGCTTTTCCTCACTCACCTGCTTCTCATCAAGTCTGTTTGCTGATTTCTATCCGCTGCCTCTGTGCACTACAGGCTCCTGCTTGCAACTCGCCTGTGTTCAACATCGTGACTGCCAGCTGACTACTATCCGCTGCCTCTGTGCACTACAGTCTCCTGCTTGCAACTCGCCTGTGTTCAACATCGTGACTGCCAGCTGATTACTATCCGCTGCCTCCGTGCACTACACTCTCATCTCATCTTTGCTGTGACTTCCTCGAGACTGCCACTTTTCATTACCATCTGCTACACTTCGTGATCTACAGTTCCTGCCCTGCGCTGCACTCCTGTTTCCCATCGCTGTTGGTTCCTGTGGTTGCTACTGGTTACCTCCGTGTGCCGCTGAGTCCTGCCGCTGTGGTCAGCGCTATCGTCCATCTCCTGCTGATCCACTCTCCACGCCTTCACGTGTTCCACTGGCCTCTACCCTCCTGTCAGCATTGGATTTGTATCTCTTCTACTACCCTCTGCTGGATCATCTCCATTCTCCTGGGTTTCCTATGAGTCCAGTTCCACGTGTTGCTGACTCCTGTGGATTCGTGTCCCTGTCGGTCTACTCACCTGTGCGCTGCACCTGCTAGACCGCTGCTTCTCCTATCCAGGGACTTCCTATCCAGTCGGTCTCCAGCCGCTCAGGTACCGCTGCAATCCCATCTGACTGCTACTGCTGAACCACGGTATGCATACTTCTCATTGACTGTGCTGTGTATTGCATATCTTGCTGGACTGTGTTTGGTTCTCTCTGGAGTCTGCTATCCGCTGAGTCTATTGCCATCATTGACTGTGTTATCATTGTGCTGGACTACTTCAAGAGACTTTCTAGATTGCAGACCTGATCAGTCATTTACATATATATATACCTATATTGTGCATATTACTGTGGATCGTGTATAAGGTGCCTGTGTATATCCTGTGTTGCAGTCTTCCCCCGTGCACCTCCTTTCATATATATGCAGTGGTACAACTTGCTGATGTCAGACCACTGATCCCTGTTTCCGGTATCACCTGTTCCATTATCCTCTCACATAGCAGTGGTACAACTTGCTACCGCAGACCACTGACTACCTGGATACCTCCACTTGGATTCCATTCCTTCACTCAGACAGCGGTACAACTTGCTACCCGCAGACCGCTGACTCTCATCACCTCCTTGTTTCTGTTGGACATTCCTCCTCACTATAGCAGTGGTACAACTTGCTACCGCAGACCACTGACTACCTTCACGTGTCCTTGTCCATACAGTTCCTTGTGTATCATTACCTCATTATTACCAGTGTTGCTAGTCATAGACTTTCCTGAGCATCTCATCGGCCATCATTTCATGTTCCGTGATCACCCAGCTACCAGAGTACCCTATTACCATCTACATTGCTCTGGTAAGCCTACCATCTGGTGATCCCTGGGTAAAGACTCCTAGTGCCCGTGACACAAGCGCAGACATAGTTCTCCGCATCAGAAGCCAAGGGCCACCAAAGCCAGCGGGAAAGTATTTCTATGGTTCTCTGGATACCAGGATGACCTGCGGAGCGGTTGTCGTGGCATTCGGTGAGGGCCGACTTTCTCAGATGAACTGGGACAAACAATTTATCAGCGGGTGTCTGAGCTGGACCAATTTTCTGAAAGTGGCGGAGTGTGGCCCCAA
Source organism: Mixophyes fleayi (assembly GCF_038048845.1). Taxonomy (NCBI): domain Eukaryota; kingdom Metazoa; phylum Chordata; class Amphibia; order Anura; family Limnodynastidae; genus Mixophyes; species Mixophyes fleayi. Next base: position 253,735,280 of record NC_134405.1, on the reverse strand, counting down.
GATCCTCAGTCAGTGAAGATGGTAACAATGTAAGATGCTCCTTCTAACCCATGCCGCCACTCTTAGAGGGCCCACTTGATGGCCAATAACTCCCTATTCCCAACATAGTAATTAATTTCGGCAGATGAGAATTTCCTGGACAGATATGCACACGGGTGTAATTTTTTGCTTTGAGGATCTCTTTGAGAGAGAATGGCGCCTCCTTTCTACATCTGAGGCGTCTACTTCTACAATGAATGGGAGCTCAGGATCTGGAAGCCTGAAAACGGGTGCAGATGTGAAGGCAACTTTAAGGGCAGAAAAGCTCGCCAACGCCTCCGAAGACCAATTAGCTGGGTCTGCGCCCTTCCAGGTGAGGGCAGTAATAGGAGCCACCAAGGAAGAAAAGGAACGTATAAACCTCTGGTAATAGTTGGCGAAGCCAAGAAACCTTTGGATCGCCTTGAGGTTAGTAGGAAGAACCCAGTATTGGATTGCTTGGACTTTACTGGGGTCCATGGAGAAGCTAGATGAAGAAATGATGTAGCCTAAGAAGGCCACCCTAGGGACGTCGAACTCGCACTTCTCCAATTTTGCGTAGAGGTGGTGTTGACGTAACTTCTCCAAAACTTCCCGAACGTTGGGGATGCTGGGACAAGGAATGAGAGTAAATTAAAATATCATCTAAATAAGCCACCACGGTCTTACCCAAAAATTCTTGCAAGATGTCACTGATTAGATCTTGGAAGACTGCCAGGGCGTTACACAATCCAAATGGCATCACCAAATATTCATAATGCCCAGAGAGGGTATTAAAGGCCATCTTCCATTCATTTCCCTTTCTGATGCGGATGAGATTATAAGCGCCCCGGGCGCAGGTCAATCTTAGAGAAGATGGTGAGCTGGTCAAACAGAACAGAAATCAAGGGCAGCGGATAAGTATTTTTAATTGTGATCTTATTCAGCCCACGATAGTCAATGCAGGGTCTCAAACTGCCATCTTTTTTGGCCACGAAGAAGCAGCCAGCACCTACAGGAGATTTGGAGGGGCGGATGAACCCTCTCTTTAGGTTCTCCTCCACATACTGTTCCATGGCTTGTGTTTCAGGAGCAGACAAAGAATACAGATGCCCTTTGGGCAATTTTAAACCCGGCACAAGCTCGATAGTGCAGTCATAGTCCCGATGAGGTGGGAGAGAGTCAGCCTTCTGTTTACAGAACACATCACTGAAGTCCTGGTAGGGTGCAGGCAACAATTCCGGACTAGGCTGCAGAATTCTGAGAGGCAGGATCAAACAAGAAGTTGTCACGGGCACTAGGAGTCTTTACCCAGGGATCACCAGGTGATAGGCTTACCAGAGCAATATAGGTGGTATAATGGTACTCTGGTAGCAGGGTGATCACGGAACAGGAAATAGCAGATGATGAGATGCTCAGGAAAGTCTATGACTAGCAGCACTGGTAATATGGAGATAATAATACACGAGGAACTGTATGGACAAAGGACACGTGAAGGTAGTCAGTGGTCTGCGGTAGCAAGTTGTACCACTGCTATAGTGAGGAGGAATGTCCAACAGAAACGAGGAGGTGAAGAGAGTCAGCGGTCTGCGGATAGCAAGTTGTACCGCTGTCTTGAGTGAAGGAATGGAATCCAAGTGGAGGTATCCGGGGAGTCAGTGGTCTGCGTTAGCAAGTTGTACCACTGCTATGTGAAAGGATACTGGAACAAGTGACACAGGGAACAGGGATCATTGGTCTGCCTCTAGCAAGTTGTACCACTGAATATATATGTGAGGAGGAGCACGGGGAGAGACTGCAACACAGGAGATACACGGGCACCTTAAACTTGATCCACAATAATATGCACAATATATAAATGACTGAACAGCACTGTAATAATAGAAAGTCTCTTGAGGTAATCCGGCACAAGATAACACAGTCAATGATGGCAGTAGACTCAGCGGATAGCAAACTCCAGAGAAGAACCAACACAGTCCAGCAAGATATGCAATACACCAGCACAGTCAATGAGAAGTATGCATACCGTGGTTCAGAAGCAGGCTGTCAGACAGGAGTGCAGAGATACCTGAATGGCAGGAGGCCGGCAGGAAGCGAAGTCCCTGGATGGGTGAAGCGGTAGTCAAGTAGGTGCAGCGCACAGGTAGGTAGACCAGCAGGGAAACGAATACACAGGAATCAGTAGAGTGTGGAACTGGACTCCTGGAGGACCCTGAAGAATAGCGATGGTCTAGCTGGAAGGTAAGTAGTGAGACACGAATCCAATGCTGACAGGCGGGTAGAGACCAGCGGGAACACAGGAAGGCATGGAGAGTGGATCAGCAGTTGAAGGACGAGTAGAGATGAGGAGAACCGGCAGCAGGACTCTGCGGACACACGGAGGTAGCCAATAGCAACCAGCAGGTGCAGTAACGATGGCACACGGGAGAGCAGAGTTGAGCTGGTACAGATGATCACGGAGAGTAGCGGATAGCAATAGTAGTGGCAGTCTCGAGGAAACACGGGAGAGTTGAGATGAGCTGAAGACTGAAGCGCACAGAGGCAGCGGATAGGAATCAGCTAACAGTCACGATGATGCACAGGTGAGTAGATGTAGATTGAAGACTGTAGTGCACGGAGGCAGCGGATAGGAATCAGCTAACAGTCACGATGATATATGATAGAGTTGAAGTGGCTTGAAGACTGTAGTGCACGGAGGCAGCGGATAGGAATAAGCTAACAGTCACGATGATATATGATAGAGTTGAAGTGGCTTGAAGACTGTAGTGCACGGAGGCAGCGGATAGGAATCAGCTAACAGTCACGATGATACACGGGAAGGTAGAAGTGGTATGGGAACCACAGAAATCAGCAGCGCTGAATACACGAGGAAACACAGGAACACCTTCAGAGGCTCATGGGGAATGAGACTCCAAGATCAGGCAACGTGGTATTGACCACAGGTGCTTAATATAGGGAGTGTTGCCTGATCTGCCAATTAAGTTAAAGGAACATACACTGAAGGGTTAGAAAGGGCTGCGCATGCGCAGACCCTCAGGATGGCGGACGGCCACGGTTCCTAAATGTCCGGGAAGAAGCACTCACAGTCCGGTGAGTGACAGAAGTAGAGCACTCTGAACTCCAACAGATGATCTCCCCTCTTTTCCAATCAATAAGGGGATTATGGCTGCGAGGCCAAGGATATCCCAAAATCAACGGAGCAGAGGGACAGGTAATCAGGTAGAATGAGAGTTCCTCTGTATGGAGGGCTCCCACAGACAACCGAACCATTGGAGTCTTTGCGAGAATTCTACCCACAGGCAAGGGGTTACCATCCAACCCACAGGTGGCAATGCTTGATCCTAACTTGAAATCCGGAATGTCAAGCGTCTGAGCCAAGTGAATATCCAGGAAGTTACCTGCCGCACAACTATTTAGGAAAGCTGACACATCCTTAGATTGTACGCTCCTCTGAGCAGGGCCAACTCTCCTCCTGTTTCCACCACTTCTAACTCTGCTCTCCAGCTACTTACCCCTCCTCCTCGAGGGTCCTCCACCCCACGTCCACTCTCGCTCCCTCCTCCCCCCTGGGGGTCTCCCTGTCTTCCGCGCCCTCCTTCTTGGGCCCCGTCGTTTGCGGATCCTCCCTCCCCCTTCCCCGCCCTCTCTAGCTGTGCATTGAGCGTACTGAGTTGCTGTGTTTACTGTACTGTGCTGTCTCCCATTGTATTGTGATTTTGTTTGTCTCTGTATGGCGCTGCGGATGCCTTGTGGCGCCTTATAAATAAATATTAATAATAATAATAATAAATCCAAGAATTTGTCACGAAAGGCTAAACGTCCAGGAACCAAAAAAGAATTTGCTGAAGAGATAATTTGAAGACCTAAGCGCACCTCTTCGCCAGCGCTTAGGCTTTGGCGTTTCCCGACTTCTTGGGACAAGAGCATACGAGGTGGCCTGGTTGGCCACAATACAAACAAAGTGTCACTCACCGGACTGTTAGTGCCTCTAGTTTGGGACATGGGTCTCTCTCGCTCCTGCCGCCGCCTCTACTGAGCCGCGGCCGTCCGCCATCTTGACTAAGATTGCGCATGTGCAGAAACCCTGAACTGTTAAAACCTCGCCTCTAGTCTTATTGGTCAATTAATCACCTCTCAGTACTTAAGGCACCTGTTGCCCTATTACCTTTGCCTGTTCTTGGTTCTCATTCCCTTGAGACTCTGAGGTGTTTCCTGTTTCTGCTCGTGTTATCCGTTTGTTGTGGACAAGTCTCCTCTTCACATCAGTAGTAGAACTCACCCGCTGCAGACTTCTCTCGCTCCCTCTGTTACATGCCTGCACCTGGACAAGTCTCCTTTTCACAGCAGTAGTAGAACTTACCCGCTGCAGACTACTTTCGCTATTCCATTTACATGCCTGCACCTGGACAAGTCTCCTCTTCACATCAGTAGTAGAACTTCCCCGCTGCAGACTACTCTCACTACTCCATTTACATGCCTGCACCTGGACAAGTCTCCTCTTCACATCAGTAGTAGAACTTACCCGCTGTAGACTACTCTCGCTACACCGTTACATGCCTGCACCTGGACAAGTCTCCTCTTCACATCAGTAGTAGAACTTACCCACTGCAGACTACTCTCACTACTCCGTTATATGCCTGCACCTGCACAAGTCTCCTCTATACTTCAGTGGTAAAACTTGCCAATTGCAGACCACTCACGTTACTCCGTTACATGCCTGCACCTGGACAAGTCCTCTCTTCACATCAGTGGTACAACTTGCCAATTGCAGACCACTCACGTTATCCGGTTACATGCCTGCACTAGGACAAGGCTTCTCTACACATCAGTGGTAAAACTTGCCAATCGCAGACCACTCACGCTACCCCGTTATATGCCAGCACCTGGACAAGTCTTCTCTTCTCATCAGTGATGTAAACTGCCAACTGCGGACCACTCACGCTATTCCGTTACATACCTGCGCTGGCAAGTCTTCTCTACACATCTGTGGTGAAACCTACCAGCTGTAGACCACTCATGTCTTCTTGTGATATAGCTACTACTCAGTATGGTACCTATGAGCTGGACTAAAGTCTACAAGTGCCTCTGTATTATAGCTGCAAGTCGCTGACTCTTCTACTGCATTGTTGTTTGGTCTTTGCCTAACGTTATCCAGTTATCAAGTACTGGCCTGCTATATGCTACCTGCGTGCTAAGGCACTTGGACTCTTTCCTCATTGTATCCTGCTTATTAATCTGCTGTACCATCACAGTTCCACGGTGCCAAGACTCAGCATTTATACTATTGACATTCCTTTCCTCTATTCTATTGTATGGTTCCACTGATTCACCACACTACCCAGAGGTCCGCAGTGTAGCTACACCTGGTGAATTCTGGGTAAAACTCCTAGTGCCCGTGACAGTAAGAACAGGCCATGACAGATCCAGGATCGGAACCAACAACTAAGGATATGCTGCAGTACCTGGTTACTCGGGTTGAACAACAAGATGTTCGTCAGCAACAATTATTTCAATGTTTGCAGTCTCTAGTCTCTCGGGGAGATCCTGTGCAAAATGAATCTTCTACTAATAATCCCCCGAAGTCTTCTTCTCTCCCAGTGCCATCCCAGGTGTCTATTGCTTCTACACTACACCTGCCTAATTCAAAATTTGATGGAGATCCAAAAGCTTGTAGGGGCTTTCTCAATCAGTGCTCTATTCATTTTGAGCTCCAACCTCAAAATTTCCCTACTCATCGCTCTAAAGTGGCCTATTTAATCTCTCTGTTTTCCGGACAGGCTCTGGCATGGGACTCTCCTTTGTGGGAAAGAAATGACCCCCTGCTGGAGGATAGTGCCATGTTCATTTCAACTTTCCGAAGAATTTTTGATGAACCTGGTCGTGTTATTTCTGCTGCCTCTAGTATTCTTCGATTACGCCAAGGATCCCGTTCAGTAACACAGTACGTAATTCAATTTAGCACACTTGCCTCTGAACTCCAATGGAATAGTGAGGCATTGATAGCTGCCTTCTGGCAAGGTCTTGCTGACAATATTAAAGACGTGCTGGCCTCCCAAGAGTTACCATCTTCCTTGGATGCTTTGATATCTTTGTGCAACAGAGTGGACATGAGATTCCGAGAAAGAAATTCCGAAAAGGAGTCTTCACCTAAAGTATCGGGTCGCCTGGCTTCTCGATTTCGTCATCCCTCACCTTCAGTGGAACCCATGGAGGTAGGATGTTCTAGATTGACTTCAGAAGAGAGGGAGCGACGGTTAAAGAATAAGCTCTGTATTTATTGTGCTGATCCTAATCACTTGCTGAACTCATGTCCTAGAAAGTCGGGAAACGTGAGGCCCTAACCTGTTCTGGAGAGGTAAGGTTGGGGTCCCTGGAATCCTCTCCACACCTTATGAATTCTAAAGTTTGCTCATTTGCTGTTACTGTTTCCACTTCTACTAAGTCTTTTACATCACAAGCACTTCTTCACTCTGGAGCTGCTGGGAGTTTTATTTCAAGTTCCTTAGTGTGTCAGTGGTCTTTACCTGTGACTCCTTTAAAAACAGCTATTGCTGTTACGGCCATAGATGGTTCACAAATTATCAATGGAACTATTACTCAACGTACCATTCCTTTAACCCTTCAAATCGGGGCTTTACATCAAGAGCAAATTTCTTTTTTAGTTCTCCCGGTTACCACTAGTCCTATTGTACTTAGCTTTCCGTGGCTTCAACTCCATTCTCCACAGATTGACTGGAATGTTCCGCAAGTCATTTCCTGGGGTTCGGATTGTCATCATAGATGTTTGACTCAAGTGGTTCCAGTAAAAATAAATAAATCATCTATAACACCTTGTCCACCTGGTTTTCCTCCACAGTATACTTCCTTTGCTGATGTATTTGATAAAGCCCAAACAGAACGTCTTCCGCCTCATCGGGCTTGGGATTGTCCAATAGATTTACAACCTGGCAAAAATCCTCCTAGGGGTCGTGTTTACCCCCTTGCGTTACCAGAGACCCAGGCGATGTCTGACTATGTCAAGAAAAATCTCCATCGTGGGTTTATTCGACCGTCCATTTCTCCCGCTGGAGCGAGTTTCTTTTTTGTTAAGAAGAAGGACGGGTCTTTGAGACCTTGTATAGATTATCGAGGTCTTAATGCCATAACCTTTAAAAATTGTTACCCCATTCCATTAATTACTGAACTTTTTGATCGCATTAAGGGAGCTCGGATATTCACTAAACTGGATCTTCGTGGTGCTTATAACTTAATTCAAATCAAGGCCGGAGACGAATGGAAGACAGCTTTTAACACCAGTGATGGACACTATGAATGTCTTGTCATGCCCTTTGGGTTGTGTAGCGCCCCAGCTGTCTTCCAGGGGTTTGTGAATGAGATTTTCCGGGACTTGTTGTATGTTTGTGTCGTTGTCTATCTAGACGACATATTGATATTTTCTCAAGATCTTTCATCCCATCGATTACATGTGGCAGAAGTCCTTTCTAGACTCTGGAAAAATTTGCTATTCTGTAAACTGGAGAAATGCTCCTTTGAATTATCTCAGATTCCCTTCCTGGGATATATTGTGTCTGGAGATGGATCAGGAGAAAGTGAATGCAGTGTTTCATTGGCCCCAGCCAACTACTCTCAGAGCTATTCAACGCTTTTTAGGATTTGATAACTATTATCGACGTTTTATTCAAGGTTTCTCCTCCATTGTCTCTTCTATTGTGGCTCTTACCCGTAAGGGTGCTAATACCAAGCAATGGTCTCCTGAGGCTCTTCAAGCATTTCAGTTCCTCAAGAGGGCGTTTTTAACTGCTCCTATTCTTCGACAACTTGATGTTACCCTTCCTTTTTTCCTTGAGGTAGATGCCTCTAATGTTGGACTAGGAGCCATTCTATCTCAGAAATCTGAACAAAAGAAATTCCATCCTTGTGCTTTCTACTCTCGAAGTTTATTACCTGTTGAGAAGAATTATACTATCGGAGATAAGGAGCTATTAGCCATAAAGGTGGCTTTGGATGAGTGGAGATACCTACTAGAGGGTGCTCGTCACCCCGTGACTATTTTTACTGACCATAAAAATCTTCTCTATCTACAGTCAGCTCAATGTATGAACCCCCGACAAGCAAGATGGTAACTTTTTTTTCTCTCGCTTTGACTTAATTATAACTTTCAAACCGGCTTCTAAGAATAAAAAAGCGGATGCATTGTGTCGGGCGGTGGCCCATTCCTCTGATATTGAAGATTGTTTTGATCGTCCCATACTGGATCCTAAATGTGTCAGTTTAGCTGCTTCTGCCACCAATGTTCTACCGTTTGGGAAAACCTTTGTACCACCACTTCTTCGTAAAAAGATTTTGTCATGGTATCATTCCTCTCATTTTGCTGGGCATTCTGGAGAATGAAACACATTAGAGATTCTCTCTCGAAGTTACTGGTGGCCCTCTATTAGGAAAGATGTCAAGGAGTTTGTGGCTGCTTGTGATGTTTGTTCCCAATTTAAAGTTTCCCATAGAACACTGTCGGGCCTACTTCAACCACTACCCATTCCATCCAAACCATGGACCCATATAAGTATGGATTTTGTTACTGATCTTCCTCTCAGCAAGAAATGCAATACCATTTGGGTAGTGGTAGATAGGTTCTCTAAGATGGCTCATTTCGTCCCTTTGATAGCATTACCTTCTTCTTCTACGTTGGCTGATTATTTCATCAAGGAAATATTGCGAATACATGGATGTCCATCTGAAATTGTTTCGGACAGAGGAGTGCAGTTTGTCTCCAGATTTTGGCGAGCCCTTTGCAAAACCTTGGGTATTCAATTGTCACTATCATCGTCATACCATCCTCAATCTAATGGACAGACCGAGAGAGTCAATCAAGATCTAGAGACTTTCATAAGAATTTTTTCTTCAGCCAACCAGGACAATTGGGTAGACTTGCTTCTGTGGGCCGAATTCACCCATAATAATCTTGTATCATGAGTCATCTTCTAAAACACCATTTTTTGTTGTATACGGTCACCATCCGTCTCTCCCAGATTTTCCTGCCCTCCCTCCCACACAAGTTCCTGCTGTGGAGGGTTTATGTCAAAAGTTTAAATCCATTTGGGCTCAGGTTAAATTCTCTTTGAAAAAGGCATCTTCAAGATATACATTTTTTGCTGATAAAAAGAGGCGAGCAATTCCAGCACTTAAATGTGGAGATCGTGTATGGCTTACTACCAAGAATATTCGCCTGAAGGTTCCTTCCATGAAGTTTGCTCCACGTTTTATTGGTCCTTATAAAATCATACAAGTGATAAATCCTGTTTGTTTTAAGTTGTCTTTACCTAAGAACCTTCGTATCTCCAATTCCTTCCACGTTTCATTACTCAAACCTCTCATCATCAACCGATTTTCTGTTCCTTCTTCAGTATCTCGCCCAGTTCAAGCTCAACAAGAGGAGGAGTTTGAGATTACTCATATACTTGATGCTAAAATCTCTAGGGGAGTCCTTCGCTTCTTAGTGCATTGGAAAGGTTTTGGTCCAGAGGAACACTCTTGGATCCGTGCAGATGATCTTAATGCTCCAGCTCTTCTGAAAAAGTTTTATTCCAAATATCTGGGCAAACCTGGTTCTAAGTGTTCTGTGCCCACCTTTAAAAGGGGGGGGGGGGGGGTACTGTCACTCACTGGACTGTTAGTGCCTCTAGTTTAGGACATGGGTCTCTCTCGCTCCTGCCAGCGCCTCTACTGAGCCGCGGCCGTCCGCCATCTTGACTAAGATTGCGCATGTGCAGAAACCCTGAACTGTTAATACCTCACCTCTAGTCTCATTGGTTATTTAATCACCTCTCAGTACTTAAGGCACCTGTTGCCCTATTACCTTTGCCTGTTCTTGGCTCTCATTCCGTTGAGACTCTGAGGTGTTTCCTGTTTCTGCTCGTGTTATCCGTTTGCTGTGGACAAGTCTCCTCTTCACATCAGTAGTAGAACTTACCCGCTGCAGACTACTCTTACTACTCCGTTATATGCCTGCACCTGCACAAGTCTCCTCTATACTTCAGTGGTAAAACTTGCCAATTGCAGACCACTCACGTTACTCCGTTACATGCCTGCACCTGGACAAGTCCTCTCTTCACATCAGTGGTACAACTTGCCAATTGCAGACCACTCACGTTATCCGGTTACATGCCTGCGCTAGGACAAGGCTTATCTACACATCATTGGTAAAACTTGCCAATCGCAGACCACTCACGCTACCCCGTTATATGCCTGCACCTGGACAAGTCTTCTCTTCTCATCAGTGATGTAAACTGCCAACTGCGGACCACTCACGCTATTCCGTTACATACCTGCGCTGGACAAGTCTTCTCTACACATCTGTGGTGAAACCTACCAGCTGTAAACCACTCATGTCTTCTTGTGATATAGCTACTCAGTATGGTACCTATGAGCTGGACTAAAGTCTACAATTGCCTCTGTATTATAGCTGCTAGTTGCTGACCCTTCTACTGCATTGTTGATTGGTCTTTGCCTAACGTTATCCAGTTATCAAGTATTGGCCTGCTATATGCTACCTGCGTGCTAAGGCACTTGGACTCTTTCCTCATTGTATCCTGCTTATTAATCTGCTGTACCATCACAGTTCCACAGTGCCAAGACTCAGCATTTATACTATTGACATTCCTTTCCTCTATTCTATTGTATGGTTCCACTGATTCACCACACTACCCAGAGGTCCGCACCTCGGGTAAGTGTAGCTACACCTGGTGAATTCTGGGTAAAACTCCTAGTGCCCGTTACACAAAGGCCTAGTGAGCGTCTTGGGTTCAGGGGAATCCGGCAAAGTAGCACAAGAACTGGGTGGTGAGCCAACAGGTATGGACGATTCCCGTTCAGCTTTCCTCTCTCTGATTCGACGGTCAATTTTAATGACGAGCTGCATCAAATCTTCCAGAGAGACGGGTACCAGATACTGAACTAAGGAGTCCTTAATTTGCTCGGTGAGACCCAGGCGGAATTGACTCCGCAGTGCTGTATCATTCCAGGCACAATCAGTTTCCGCACAATATTCCTCAGCAGAACGACGTCCTTGCCTTAATGCCCGGAGATGAGACTCAGCTGAGGCCACCCTGTCTGGGTCATCATATAGCAACCTCAAGGCCTGGAAGAAGGCATCCACGGTCTGTAAGGCTGGACTGGTTGACGGAAGAAGGAGAAGGCCCAAGACTGAGGGTCGCCCTGGAGTAGAGAGATAATGATCCCTACTCTTGCTGTTCGGAACCAGAGGAGCGTGGTCTCAGGCGGAAGTACAACCTGCAACTCTCTTTAAAGTTACGGAAAGCAGACCTGCTTCCCGAGAACCGGTCAGGCAAGTTCATTTTTGGCTCTGGTGTGACACCAGCGGAGGCTTGCTGAGACTGCAGGTTTCTGGAAGCCTCTTCTTGAGCTGCCAAGCACTGGGTTAAGCCCTGTACTACTTGAGAAATCGCCTGGATCTGGTTAGCCAGGACCTGGGCTGGAGAAAGATTTGAGTCGCTGTTGTCCATGGCAATATAACACCAATCTTCACTGGCCGGTTATAATGTTAGGAACCCCTCCAGCCAGTACAACAAAACCCGGAGTCTGCTCTGAAGTCTGGTGTTCACTGTTACCCCTAGTGGTGGGGACAGACTTGGCTGCATACAAACAGAGGGTCAGGAGATGTGTACCGGCTAAGGAGAACATGGGAATAGAGTGTTATGACAGACAGCAGCGTGGGGTCCAGACCAGAATCGGTGCAGGCAGCAGACAACGTATCCAAAGAACAAATCAAGTTCAGGGGTCACAGGCACAGGTTCAGGATCCAAGGACAGGCGTAAGATCAGGGTCCCTAGCAGAGAATCAAAATCAGGCAATAGATCAGGGTCAGAAGCACAGGTTCAGAGTCCAGGAATAGGCAAGGGTCATACACGGGAAATCAATCTTAGGTTAAACACCAAACACAGGGACAAAGTAGCAGACAGCAGTACTGAAACAGGACGCTATAACTGGCAGTGAGGCTCAGATCTCACTGCCTTAAATAGTACTAAGAGCCAATCAGGACAGAGGAGGATAGGGCTGACAATCAGCCTCAGGAGGCAGCTAATTAATTACTAGCTAGAACTAGCATATGTAAAAACATAACCAGGAAGCATGTATAAAAATATAAGTTAATCAATTTAAATCATATGAGAGCTCCCCCTGGTGTTGGAGAATGTCCCTACACCCTCCTACATCTATGCCACAAGGATAATAACAGAGCACAGAAACTAAATCACACGCCCCGCTGCTAGTCCATGCCAGGATGCGGCATTCCACCGCGGCTAGTAACAGGGACTGTTTGAAGCGGTTGTGCCTGTGGTTTTACTTTAAACCCAGAAGGCAGTTTACAGAAAGGTACAAAAACATAAGTTCTATGTTTCACAATATAGGCCACTTCCCTGCGCTAGGGTGCTGTGGTGAAATCAGAACACAATAATTAATGTAAAAAATTATTTACAAACATAATATGATTTTCTTTTACTTCAACTTCATCCATGCATTTGTACAGCCCATGGTCATCATATTTCTGTGTGTTGTGAGCTCAGTGGTAATTATTTAAATTATTTTCATAATTTATATTTCTAGACATCCTACTGTGTTCATTCTTGTTTATATTATTCAATTCTCAACTTTATGGTATACATTATTCCCATGTCAAATAATATGTATCAAAAATAATGAGCACATGGCACAGTGCAATAGCTTAAACATAATTCAGAGAACATCTTTTATATAACTTTTATTCAATGAAATGCTGTTGCTTGAGGGTCTACATTACAGAGGTAAAACTTAATATATGTGATATGTTAGGCCTTTATTAGGACAATTCTCAATGAAATGGTAAATGAGCAAATGCAATTTAATAAAACAGTGCACTGACACTTCCATCTAAAATGTTGTTATTGAAATTTTTGAATGCAACATTGTTTTTTCTCCCATTACTTTTGAATTCGCCAATGTTTCATAAAATAGGTTCATAGTCATCACATTATAATTTAACCAGTTTACACTTGGCGACTGCAAAAATGGCACGATCTGGTAGATGCAAATGGTGGCTGCACACTGCAAAGTTACTAATGGTTAATAGCGACAAAATAGTTGCTGCAGGGTTCTTAATATAAATATATATATATATATATATATATATATATATATATATATATACATATTAGAGATGTTTAGGCTGCAAAAATGGCACGATCTGGTAGATGCAAATGGTGGCTGCACACTGCAAAGTTACTAATGGTTAATAGCGACAAAATAGTTGCTGCAGGGTTCTTAATATATATATATATATATATATATACATATTAGAGATGTTCAGGCTTGGTTCCCCAAGAACCGAACACACCCAGGGACACAGAAGGGGTAGCACAGTTCTTGGCAGTCTGTAGAGCAGTTGGGCAGCGTCATAGGTAGAATAGAAAGAGGAGGGGATAGCAGTGTTCTTCAACATCTACAGTGAAATTCGGGGAGAACTCCATTGTTCCATTGCTAATTGTCATTGCTGAAATAGAAATAATTAATAGGTCTGGCAGGCTTGGTCTTCAAAATCTGCAGTCCAATAATGTACAGTGTTATATAGGTAACACACAAAAAGAAGAGCTCCATTGCTAATTGTCATTGCTGAAATACAAATACTAGGGCTGCCAGACTTGGTGTAAATCTGCAGTCACATTATACTATGTTATATATGTAACACACAAAGAGGAGAGCTCCATTGCTCCATTGCTAATTGTCGTTGCTGAAATAAAAATACTAGGGCTGGCAGGCTTGGTGTAAATCTGCAGTCAAATTGTAGGGTTTTATATAGGTTACACACAAAGAGGAGAGCTCCATTGTTCCATTGCTAATTGCCATTGCTGAAATACAAATACTAGGGCTGGCAGGCTTGGTCTTCTGAATTTGCAGTTAAAGTGTACGGTGTTATATAGGTTACGCTCAAATAGTAGAGCTCCATTGCTCCATTGCTAATTGTCATTGCTGAAATACAAATACTAGGGCTGGCAGGCTTGGTCTTCCTTAAGTTCATGTGCCCCACTGCAACAGGGCCTGTGCAGTGGGGCAGTCCCAATAAATACGCTGTGCTGTTTCTCTTCTGGTGATGCAGAGGGGGCAGTGGACATATCGGCACAGGTTCCGGGAGTGCATTAATGTCCTGAGAGGCAGACCCCTGAATAGCCATCCATGCAATGTCTTTGTGTCTTTTAGACTCTTAGAGGCTACATTCTCCCACACATGTTTTGTTGTTGCAGCAGAGAGCCCTGGAACAGACTCCGTAATGTCTTTAGCTCTGATGAGCTTGTGGACAGTTTTTGGCTTCCACAAGTCTGGTTTAAGTCCCTCCAGATGATGCTCTCTCACAAATTGTCCAACATCCACATAAAACCAAGATGTAGTCCAGTTGTAAGGGAAGGAGCTGTCCCACTTGTTCCAACCAACGGTTCTCCAAAGAGGCATGATGAAAAAGCGAGACATGTACTTCCCAGCAGAGCAAATGTTCTTTTCAGTAAGAGTTCTGCGGATGCAGTTACAGACAAAGAAGGCTCGCAGCATGGTGGGGATATTTGAGTTCCCTTTCCCACCTTTGAGGGCCTCCTTGTACATGACTGCCCACTTCAGTCTGTCCTTGTATTAGCTGTAGAATTACCACAGTTATCCAAGTAACAGGTGGAGCGATCAAATGAACCATGACTAATTTCATGATCCAAGGACATTTCCATCGTGCACCACTTTTCTTTTCTGCCACTGCTGTGTGCTAATGTTTCCTAGATGTGCTAAGAACTGCCGTGTGTTTGAGTCATTGCTTTGTTGCTTAGCATCCAGCCAGGGCGCTGAAGTATTTGTCCAAAAGTGTATGAAAATAATATTGTGACTTGTGAGGTGTTCAAAATTGACTGCAAATGACTTGAAATTAGTGTTATTGAGGTTAATAATAATGTAGGAACAAAAAAAATAGCAAAATTATGTGATTTTAGCATTTTTTAGCAATTTTTCTAAAAAATCCAAATCCAAAACCAAAACACACGATGGCGGTTTTTCCAAAAACAAAACACGAAGTTAATCCAGATCCATGATATATTTATATACATATATATATATATATATTTTTGCGGGGACATGAACATAGTGATATTTAGAATAACAAAATGTGCATTTTTAATTTATGGATAATTTAGTCTATATTATCATAAAAAATTAAGTAAATTCTATTTAAATTGCTACAAAAAGCCCTGCCTATCAGTAATAAAGAAATGTGAAACGTGTGCATTCTTTTTCTTTGTGTCTTTTATTTTCCCTATTTCTCTATTTCACACTATTTTTGCAGCTCATCTATACAAATTTTTCTCTCTTGTTATATCTTTTGTTCGCTTTTCACACCTTTTCCATCTTATTTTAACAAATCTGTCCTATTTATTCTCTCCCTTTTCTCTCTAATCTGCTGGCTTCTTACCAAAGTAGCTATTGTTATTGACTAAGCCTTTTACCAATTGGGAATCAACAAAATGATTGCAAGAATTTTGCATGGAATACTTTAGGTCAAATTCTACTGAAGAAATGTCAGAAATTCTGCAGCCAAATGTGGAATGAGGAAAATATTTCACAGAACAGTTTTCAAAATTTTGCTTGAAATGTACTTGAATACTAGTTTGTTTTAGAAAATATTGGTCAGGAAGGCAATGAGTACTTAATACACCTTCAAAATTATTACACTTTGCAATTTAATTAAATTATGTCATAAATTCAGAAACTGGCTGACTTTGGGAAAAAATGGTGAGATCATGAATGATCAACCACCATTTCTTATATAGCTTTTTTCTTATATGGCTATTCTATCCTCTTTCTTATATGGTTATTTCTATCATTTTTGTTATATGACCACTTCTATCTTTATCATATGTCATCTCATGTTTTGTAAAGTTGACTAAAATAAATTGAAAATTTAAGTCAGTGGCTTTCTCTAGCTATTTGAATTTATTATGATCAATTGTATTATTATTATTATTATTATTATTTTTATTATTATCATTATTATCATTATTATTATTATTATTAGTAGTAGTAGTAGTAGTAGTAGTAGTAGTAGTAGTTGTAGCTGTAGTAGTAGAAGTAGTAGTAGCAGTATTGTTATTATTATTATTATTATTATTATTATTATTATTATTAGTAGTAGTAGTAGTAGTAGTATTTTAAAATGTAGTTCATGGTATCTTTTGTTTTACAAATATCTTCTGGTTTGTTTTTCTCTTGCCCCTCTTTCTAAGTTTCAGTTAAATATTGTTTTTATCCTGTTATTTTCTTTATAACATCTTATAATGAGTAAAAGGGCACTGGTTCATCTGGAGTGGCAGGGGAGATTTAAAAGTAAAATTAAGTTGGGAATACAAGAATTGCAATGATCATTTTATTCAATGTAAAAATTGTTTTAATTCAACTGGAATGCAGCGAAATATAAAATGCAACATATTAGATTTTTATTTATTAACCTTAAGGAAAGATGATTCTTTAATTCAAATTCTGACTATTGAGATATATTAAGACATTTTCTGAATTTAGTAAAGGTGTTTCTGTGCTAAAGACATAGTTGCTCAAATTTCTAGAGACAGTCCTAGGTTTAAAAGATATATGGCTATAGAATGTTTGTCCCAGAATGTCCCAATTTTTTAATACTAAGTACAAAGTATAATGCCTTTTAACTTTGTGTCCTGGATGAACTGTCACAAAAGTAACTGACTACTGAAAGCTGATCTTTGATTTATCCTATCTGAGGTGTGATTTATCCTATATAATATTCCATTGTTTTGATAAGTTTTTTGTTTAACTGAACTCTGTAGCATTAATTAATATTATAAAACAAAAAAAATAGCAACCTAAAATCCTTAAATGTAACAAATCTGAAATGAATTAATTTATTGAAATTACAGTTATTGAAATGAAAAAATCTATAAAATGTTTAGCAAACCCCGTACTTTGACTTCTACAAATACGTCTAGGTACGTCACTGGATCCAGTCGCAACAGTCCTCTCCATCTCCACTGCGGCCCCCTCCACCGCTAGTGAAGCTTCCGATTTCCTCTCGTGCGTACGCTGGGGGCATATTTGCCTGGTATCAGTGTTTTCTGACAGAGCCCAATCACTGTAGTAATCAGTGCAATGGGAATTTGACCTTGCTCACCCTCTGTCGAATGAGGACTGGGATCATGTCTTTAAAAACATGTACAGAATGTCAAGATGTATCATTCATGATTCATAGATTATATTGCACCCTTGATAAACTGCCTAAAATTTGACGCATGGTATCTCAGTTTTGCTGGAGAGAGTGTGGGGAAACCGAGTCCCTCTTCCATTTTTTGTACTTGCCCCAGAATTAAACCATTATGGGACGAAGTGTTCGGATTAATCCGACAAGTTGTCGTAGTGTCTGCCGTGGTGCAACCTTGGGTGCCTAGAGTGGAGAAGAGAGGGGTGTAGGAAAGGGAAATATGAGTGGAGGGGGTAGAGAATTGCAATTGAAGCGGTACAGACAATATACTTAGATGCTGGAGATACAGCGGGTGTTTATAGCTTATTTTGCAGTTTTGAATGCCTTAGCTCTTTTGCTTTTTGTCTATAGCTCTGATGCGGTGTATATTGTGTGATTGAGTTCTCCGCTAATTGCTAGTTTCTCTTGTTTATAATCTTGTTTATAGCTCGGGGAATAAGTGGGTGTTTGTGGTAATGTTTATAGCTCTATGTTTATAGCTCCCTGTATTTAGTGTGTTAGCATCTGATGGGGCTAATATATGAGTGGCTGGGTTTGAGGTGGTGGGTGTGTTTTGCTATGTGTTTATAGCTTGGATAGGGAGGGTGGAGATGGGATTATTCCTTGCTTGGGCTGGCACTGGAATAAAGATATAGTATGGTGTGTTGCTGTATTAGGCTGAAACTGTAGTGGTAGTAGATACTATGCGTGTAAGTGGGAGTGCTGTATAGGGTTGGCGGAAGCGGGTGGGATGTGCTCTTACGGTGTTGCTCTTATAAGAGCAGTTTATTTATTATGCCTTCATTTGTGGGCGGTTGCTGGTGTCCTGGGGGGCGGTTTGTGGTGCTCCTTGCTTCCGAAGAGAGGGGGAGACACAGTAGCTTGGCCGAGCGGCTTCCTGTTGGGAGAGATGGATTGATTGCTTTTGATTGGATTGGGGACACTGTATGAGGAAATCAATGGATTTATGTATTGCTGTGTGTGGGATAGAACCAGGGGCAATGATTGACCATGGTAATGGGGGTATTATTTTGATTTTAAGGATCGCTATAATTATTGAGGGGGAGGGAGTGGCAGTGGATTGGTGGAGGTCGGGATAAAGAGGGGAGAATGGGCGTCTAAGGGGCACAGTCGGGTAAGGAATCTGGTGTGAAGTCTGATCGAGGGAATAGTATTTCAATTCCAAAGGCTGGTAGTGACTGCCAAATCTTTATATATCTGAATGCGAGGGAGGATTGGGTAATTATTCAGTGGTATTTAGCAGCATATGGGGCTGGGAGATGGGAGACAGGAAAGTGGCAGTTGTGACGGGGAGGGGGTGGGGAGGGTGTGATTTGGGTATCGAAGTGGGGGTATAAATAGATGGGTATTTATGTGGGTGTTTTGGGTCAGGGTGGATAACTTATGGGGCTTAATTGGGTCTAGGATAAGTGGGTTATAAATTATGAGGGCTCTGGTGAGAGGGGTTGACATCATTATAGTGGTGGTGTGGGGGGGCGGGGTGGTTATATTTATATTTATTTTTATTTTATTCTCAATTTGATTTACTTTAAATAATAATTAAATAATTCAATAAATATATTAAAAAAGGAGGAATGAATTAATTATATTACGTTGATGGTTCCTAGGCTTGTAAGTGGTAATGATAATATGGGGAATTGTGATTGTTACGGTCTGGGCTCGGATATGCTGGTCTAAGTGTGAGGGGGGTTGTGATGGGAGTAATTATTAAAGTTAGGAGTGGTGTTGGGGGGGAGGGTTGGATTATAATTTATTTATTTATAATTTAAAACTATTGTTATATATTACGCTGTGACAGAATGTGCTGATTATTGATATTGTACTGTGACAGAATGGGCTGGATATATTCTAGGCTTATATGTGGTAATGACAATTGGTGGGAGAATATTTTTATATATGGGGAAAATTAGGGGGGGGGAAGGGGCTGAGTTTATGTGGGAGGGGGTTTAAAATATGAATTAACTTAATAAATTTAATTTTGAAAGGGATAAAGGGTGCTGGGAGTGGAGGGGGGGAAAGGTGGGAGGGGGGGCGTACTAAATGTGGGGCGGAAATTACTGTGGGGGGGAGGGGTAGGTTAATACTTACTTAGAGGAAGATTCCTAGTTCGAAGTCTATGTTGAGTCCTTTCGGTGTAAGGGATCCCATCTTGTATATCCATTTTGCCTCTTCCTTTGAGATGAGTTTGATGTAGTCACCTCCTCTCCAGGGCTTTGTGACTTGTTTGAAGCCTGTGAATTTGAGTCCTGTGGGGTCTTGGTTGTGGTTTGTCCTGAAATGTTCAGAGACACTGTGGTTCTGTACTCCTCCTCTTCTTATGTTTCTTATGTGTTCTGGAATTCTTGTCTTTAGATCCCTGATGGTTCTTCCTATGTACTGAAGTCCGCAGGGGCACTCAAGAAAATAGATGATTCCTGTGGAGTCACACGTCATTTTTTCTTCTATTTAGTTTATACTTCCGTTTGAGTTGGAGCTGAAGTTGGTAGTGGGTTAGGTTGAGCTGTGTTTAGTTGTTCTGCATGCCATCCGACAAGTAACTTGTACAGCCACCACATCACAAACATCTCTGGCTCTTCTTCAACAGATTTCCACAGGTATGTTGCTGGGCATATCTTAATTGTCACTAGAGCAGCTATCGCTCAGCAATGGAAGAACCCGGCTCCCTCCTGCCTGTCTCCAAAATTATAACGAAGACTCAGCATAGCTATGTGATGGAAACTATTGGTTTCATATATTCCAGTTCAGTGTCCTCCCCCTGATGAAGTGGTTCACCAGGTCTGACTATTATGATACCCATATGGCCGTGGCCTTGCCTTCTAGGTTCATTTAGAGTTCACATCTCTTCCTTTGGGCCGACCATGCAATGGGCCCATTTGCATTCCATTAATCTCTCTCCTTTGGCCCCCACATCCTCTCTATTGCTAAATCCTGCCGCTTCCAGCTGCGTAACATCGCTCTCATTCTGCCCTTCCTCTCCCAAGATGCCACCAAATGCATTATCCACTCTCTGATCATCTCCCGCCTGGACTACTGCAACCTCCTCCTCACTGGCCTCCCCCACTCTCATCTCGATCCCCTTCGATCTGTACTTAACGCTGCCGCTAGGCTTATTTTCCTTTCTCGCCGCTCCTCTTCTGTCTCCCGCCTCTACCTAGCCCTTCACTGGCTCCCATTCCCGTTTAGAATCCTCTTTAAGCTCCTCACACTCACCTACAAGGCCCTCGCCAACTCCACTGCGCCCTACATCTCCATCCTCCTCTCTATTCATGCTCCATCCCGCCCTCTCCGTTCTGCCTCTGACCGTCGCCTCTCTTCCCCCTTATAACCTCCTCCCACGCGCGTATCCAAGACTTCACCTGCGCTGCCCCCCTCCACTGGAACAAGCTCCCTCACTCCATCAGAACTTCCCCTAATCTGTCCAGTTTCAAACGGGCCCTAAAAACCCACCTTTTTCTTAAAGCCTTTCTGTCTCCCACTTAACTTCCTACCTTATCTTCTGCCTCCGTCCCCCTACTCTCCCTCTCTCCCCTGCGTCTCTCTGTCTGTCCACCCCTCCCCTTAGATTGTACGCTCCTCTGAGCAGGGCCATCTCTCCTCCTGTTTCCACCACTTCTAACTCTGCTCTCCAGCTACTTAGCCCTCCTCCTCGAGGGTCCTCCACCCCACGTCCACTCTCGCTCCCTCCTCCCCCTGGGGGTCTCCCTGTCTTCCACGCCCTCCTTCTTGTGCCCCATCATTTGCGGATCTTCCCCCTTTCCCACCCTCTCTAGCTGTGCATTGAGCTTACTGAGTTGCTGTGCTTACTGTTTACTGTACTGTGCTGTCTCCCATTGTATTGTAATTTGTTTGTCTCTGTACGGCGCTGCGGACACCTTGTGGCGCCTTATAAATAAAAATAAATAATAATAATAATAGTAGGCTTTCCTTTTCAAAACTGGCAGATGGCAACTTTAGCGGTTGTATCAATTCAATTACACAAAATAGAATTAAGATTGTCAACAGGATAACGGCACTATTATAAACACCAGCACATAGAACATACATGACAACATAAAAAATTGATAATTTGTGATACTTCTGTATTGAACCTTGCTCCTTCCTACAACCTAATTACCACTCTGTTATTTTATGATATACCTCATTTACTAATATTTTCAATTAAACAAATTGGGACCTGATATTCCAAATATATGCTACAGGCACACTTGGGGCATTTTAATAATTTAGGCCTGATTGCAAAGGGACAATGGTGGGTGAACATATTTGACATTTGCCCTCCCCACTCTTCTGTTGTCAAATATACTCACCCACCATTCTTCCTTGTCCCTGTAATGTAAGCAGCCAACCCCCACCTGTATTCACCTGGTACAATGTCCAGTGGAGAGCTGCTCCAGTCTTCACAGCAGCTCCCACTATTGCTGCACCATGGGAGAAGGTTCTGCGAAGTGTCAGTGACTCCCACTGATTATGTCTCACACATATTTCTCACATAATGGAGCTGTGTAGTGCAATGCAGCACTCTGACTCCTTCTCCATCAACACCACATCAGGGCAAGACTTCTGATTGGCGCAGATTGGCAGAACTGACATGCATTCCTTCTGTCCATGCAGACATGAAAATGTCCTGACTGTGTGGGACACTTTTCCAATATTATATTTGTCCCACCAGAACCAGGATAGTTGGCAGACTGTGCTGTTCTGGAAAGATTAAAATTCTAGACCTCCCTCCCTCAACTAGCCCCAGTATTAAATCATTAGCAACTCAATTTAATGAATAGGCCTCCTTCCCCTAATTAACTCAATTATTACATTATTAGTCCCCACATTTAATCGAGATGAGAGACCCTCATTTTACATAAATAGACCCCACCAGCCCTCACATTATATAAATATCCCCCACCAGCATTATTTGTGGCTTTTGGTTGGGAGCCAGATGCACCTATCTTGCTTTAGCTTCTCTTGTTGGATCAGAGCAAGTTTTGATCTTAATGTTCCACACATTAGTTGGCTCTATAATTTTTATTAGTAGCCACCATGCCAGGCCTTGGGTCAAGTAACATATTTAGGGGATAAAACTGCAACATTTGCCCTATTCAGTCTTGTTAATTAGTCTACCAGAAGTCAGTTAATGCAAACATTGGAGCTTTAAAATGACAGCTTATTTCTTTTTTAAATATAGCAATTAATTCCAACTAATAATATAGAGACTCTTTCTTTGGGTGTTTGGTAAATAAGTAAACATTAGGGTGTTTGATAAATAATTTTACAAACACACACAGGAAACTTTTATATATATCAAATAAAAGAAGGTTATCAACATATATATCTGTTTAAATATTTTAAAGATTTCCACCTTCACACAGAGTAGATATGCTTGGTTGATGTTTCCAGAGTCGTCTAATCTCTACCCTCATTAAGGGTCACAAATACATCAGGAGTAGCCTAGGACCTGCACTGAAGTCTTCCTACTTACCTGCTTACCATGGTTGAAACCTCTTGATGGGTTTGATCCAATCCGTTTCCAAGTCTGTTTCACCACCACTAATTTAATCTCCCACCCCCCTGCCTCCAGTGTCCTCCATATTCTTAAGCCCAACACGCATCAGGGGGTAAATGTATGAATGTCCGATTTCTGCAAGTCGCCGGAAATTGGCGACTTTGCAGGTAAAATTTAAAGGGGCGATGGCTTGTAAAGGCAAACTTGCCTTTACAAGCTGATTTCCGGCGACTTGCAGAAATCGGACATTCATACATTTTCCCCCAGGTGTGCTCTGATGGCTGCCTATCATTCAAGGCTTCTGCACAA
Organism: Mixophyes fleayi; assembly: GCF_038048845.1. Lineage (NCBI taxonomy): Eukaryota > Metazoa > Chordata > Amphibia > Anura > Limnodynastidae > Mixophyes > Mixophyes fleayi. The sequence continues at coordinate 253,712,181 of NC_134405.1, read as the reverse complement.
ATTTGAAACCTGTGCCATCTAGGCCCCTAAACCATTGTGTTGTGTTATGCTGAATTGTATGCCATTCATTTTCTTTTGGTAATTGCATCCATGCATTTATTATTCTATTTATTCGTACTAGAGATGCGCAGGCTCGGTTTTTAGAAAACTGAGTCCTCCGAACTTCATAAATCAGCCAGCTCGGTACTCTCTTGCTTCCTCGGAACTGACAATGAGGTAAAACATCATAGTTGCATGTCAGATCTCGCGGGTTTGGATTACATATATGTCCCTCCCTCCCCAGGAGATCCGGCACCGTTGCTCACACAGACACAGGTGTAACATTGTTCTTGTCACTCTCCACCCTCAAATCTCATTATTTCTATCCTGCAACACATCACATAAATCACTGACTCGCAGTGTGTGATCAACTCAGTTGTAATTTGCTGAAAAAAGTTATTATTTTATTAAAATTGCACCCTGTTCTAGTGTGTGTATCTGACTGCATTATTTACATAAATCACTGACTCGGTAAAGAAAAAAACACCTCTAATAATGGGAAAATGTACTGTAGAAAAACATAAAATTGCCAACATGCCATTGTACACATGCAGTGGTAGGGAAAGATTCAGGCTTTCACATTTATTTATGACTGATAGTTCTACAACTGTCAGTGAGGCAACTTCTTTTGTCTGTCATGACGATGCAAGACCTTGTCATTCAGAGGCTAGAAGAGGTGTAAAAAAAAATACATTCGTAAAATCGGTGCTGAAAAAAAACTGCAAGGCAGTAGAACAAACCGTGTGTTCGGAATTGTCACACATCTCTGAGGAGAGTCTATCCACAAGTACTACGTGTGAGCCTGACTTTTCTGATACTGTACTCATAAAGAAGCCTCCTTTCACCATTACTACAAATGTGTGGATGTGCAGCACAAGTATAGCTGATGATATAGAAACTTAGGATGCCACTTCGGATTTGCAACAGGATGAGGGGGATAATTGTGTGCTGACGACGGTGCTAATGAGGATGTTGTTGATGAGGATGTTGCTTGTGTAATTCATGTACCAGTGGAAGCAGTTCCTGCCAGTGATAAGAAAAAAGCCATTGTCATGCCTGGACATAAGACCCAAAACATCCACCTCTTATGTGTGGAATACTTTTACCCAAATCCTAACAACAGTTGTCTAGCCATTTGTAGCTTTTGTAAAGCCACAGTCAGTAGAGGTAGGGACCTTAACCATCTAGCAACCTCATCCATGTTACACCATTTGAAACAAATTCATGGCAAGATTTGGAAAAATCAGAAACTTAGGCTAACAAATAGCAACAAGCATTCCAGTATCAGCTAGGTCCCTTCTCTCAGCTAGATCCCAGCATCTGTAATCTACATTGCCAAAAACATTCATCATCAATATCCTCACTAGTGATAGGAGTTAGTCCTGCATCTAAGTTGCTATGTCAAGATGACTCATCCCCTATCCAGCAATCCTCAGAAGAATCCTTGAGCATTAGGCCTGCTGCTGCTGCCGGGGGTGGATCTTCATCCCAGAAGCAGATCAAGAAGGTCACCTGTGAACTGAGTTCAAACACTGGTGGCTTGAATCAAGTGATTCCCCTAATTAGACTTTTGGAAAAGCAACTTGAGAAATTGAAGGAGGAGATGAATCAAAGCATTTCCGCTAAGTATGTTAGACTTGTAAATCAAGTACTTTATTTGCTTGGCCAGGATCCAAGTGTTACCACCATCTTGAATTCGGATCACTACATTTTGGTGACTGTGCTTGATCCTAGGTTTAAGAGCTATGTCTTCTCTTTCTTTCCAAATGACCCAGATCTCAAGCAATGCAATGAGCTCCTGGTGAGCAAGTTGACAGCTCTAGTGGTACATGACACAACAATGTCTCCTCCTTCAGTTTCTCAGACAACTGCTGCTAGGAAAAAACTTAGCTTTCCCAAGAGACCCAGTGGTGATGCAGATGAGTCAGCACACCATTTTTACATCGGGTCTGGTTTAAAAGAATTGCCCAAAATTTGTGACACATCCGCCGTAACTCCACCTGATCTTAATATCAACATCCAAAGAATGGTGGAGGATTATTTTAATGACAGCGTACTAATAGACAGATCAGATAGTCCCTTTACATACTGGGAGGAAAGTAGGCAATTTTTAGTCACATGTACAAACTCGCTTTGCAATTCCTAAGCCTACATACTACACTCCAGTGTGTACTTAGAAAGAGTTTTCAGCACAGCTGGGAACCTTGTCAGTGATTGGCTTAGGAGGCTACTTCCTAAAAATGTGGAAAAGATGATGTTCATGAAAATGAACTACAAATTCCACGAGGAAGTCCTTTTCTGGCAATTACATCAAAGTACAGAGACTTCTGTAATAGTGGATTCTAGTGGGATGATTTAATATTGGGTGAGGATGATGTACACACTGATGAGGGTAAGAATGAGGGTGAGGATGATGACAACAACATCTTGCCACTGTAGACTTCATTGACACCACTGTTAGCTTAGCTGCCTTAAGCCCATTGGTAGCTTGCTTTGTGGGGGCCCAAACAAACCAAGCACTTCAGTCAGAAAAGTGGCAATCCTTGTCACTGAAGTGCTTTATTTGTTAAACTGTACATATCCTTTTTAATACCAACATAAGGGTGGGTGTGTTTCTGCCACTGCTGTGTGGAAATATTTTAAAGATGTGCTATAAACTGCCATGTTTTTGTGCCATTGCTCTGTTGCTTAGTAACCAGCCAGCTCGCTGCAGTCTTAGCCCTAGCCTGGATAAAATAATATTGTGACCTGTAAGATGGTCAAAAGTGACTGTAAATGACTGGAAATTAATGTTATTGATGTTAATAATAATGTAGGAACAAAAAGAGAGCCAAATTATGTGATTTTAGCATTTTTTAGCATATTTTTGCAAAACCAAAACATATGAAGGTGGTTTTGGCAAAACCAAAACCAAAACACGAAGTTAATACCGATCCAAAACCAAAACCAAAGCTAAAACACGGAGGTCAGTAAACCCATGTATCCATTGTTATGCTTACTATTCACATATATGTCTTATTTGTATGATTATATCATGCACTATGTAATCTGTAGCGTCATTTTAATAAACAATAATGATGATGATTAAAGAATGTCTGGAATGCTTCAAAAAAGTACATATAAAAAAAAATTTTGAATTTTGTTTCAGCTGTTTAAGAATTTAATGAAATGAAAAACAGTTTAGTCTTTACATTTTTACGGATTATTTTTAGCTGTAAAGTATCTCTAATAGTAATCTATAAAAATGTAAAGCACTATGTATATATTGTTGTCTTTTTATATCCAACTGTGGTCCTATGCTAAAATGGATCAAGGGAATCCTTGAAAAACGCATTTCTTCCATTGTTTTGCAGAATATTATTATTATTATTATTATAGATTTGTAAGGCGCCACAGTGCTCTGCAATGCTGTACACAGCACATCAAGAATGGGTTTAAAAACCAAAAAATGTTGAAACAATTGGTTGTTCGAAAAAAATTAAATATATAGAGACTGGTAGCAGGGTGAAGGGATTATGATAATTAAACATAACGTAAATCAGAACAATTGAAGGTATTCTATACCCAACTGGATAGCTATCTAATTTAAGAAATACAAATAAACCATTTCATTTTATGAGTGACTTAAATATGTAATGGTGTGATACATTTAGGAAAGATAGAATCACATCTACAGTATTTTTGCATCTCCATTAGATCTTTCAGTTTACAATGAAGACTTTGAAGCTGGCTTGAAAGTAAATACTGCATACTTAGATCTTGGAAGATAAAGGCACCATATAGCTGAGACATTTTTGTAAAGGGAGAATTTGGGATTAAAAGATTTTGAGATCCTTATTGGTAATGTAACTTGATCTGTAAGATATTTAATAAGACTTCCGATTATAATTCTTGCTTAGAATATATTGAAAATATTCACAGATTTTTTTCACATTTTGAACTGTTTTGTATTAATGAATCTTTTCAGAGACATGTCATGTCTAAATTATATAATATAATCAAAGGTTCTTTCTTAGATAATATTACCTGTACCAGTACATTAGAGGAATAGCTGGTTTGGCTTGAGCTTCTGAAAAGTCAAGCAAAATGTATTCCTTAGCACACAAGTCTTCAATAATTACATATATTTAAGAATTGTACTATATAATTGGGACCAGGTGGGCTGTAACTCGTGATTCCATCCACTAGTTTGCAAATTCATATCCACATATTGGAGAGTATATACCACATAATCTCAATGCAATTTTAATCCAATTGTTCATTAAGACCATTCATTTTCTGTTTACACACACTTTCTGAATGGATCAAAAGTTTTGATTCTATTATTATGGAAAAAATCAAGGAAACTTAGTATTTTTAATGAATTTTTGCACTTTCTTGTCAAACGTTTCATTTTTGTGCCATTTGGTAACCATGGTTAAGTTATAGATGATCAAATTCCCCAAGCACTTTCGTTTAGCTGTTTAATCTTGAAGTGCATCAATATATGATTTGCACAATCTTGTAGATTATGTATTTATAACACTCTACAAAAGGAGTATGATCTTTTCAGGTAAAAGGCACAATGAGGCACTCATTACACGGTGCATAAATCAGGCTCTGATTCACTGCTAGCCACACATATTTATATCGAATGGGTGGGATTAGTACAGCATGATCCGACTCATCTTCCACAGCTAGAGAGATGCTGGATCACTCAATTTATTCTAAAGAAATGTGTATCATTATTAGAGATGAGTGGTATGGATTCCGAGAAATCTGACAAATTTAGGGTTCCAAGTAGATGCAAAACACGACTCGATTCTTCGCAGCAGAATCGGATCTGAAGACAAGGCAAAACATAATTTCCAGGAAAATATGGATTCAAAACGCTTGTTATACGGGAAGTGCATCATTGCACTTATGCTTAATGCATTATAAGCTGGAATGCATACCACCGGAGGTAAGTTATTGCACCTCCTTGGTACATGTCTTAGGTACCTAGGCAGGTGTCCCAGTGAATCACCTAGAAATCGCTGTGTTTGTGAAAATCCGTTTGTGTACTTCTGGGTTTGGCCCTTCCGGTTTATGCGTTCCAGGGTGGAATGTATATTGTTTTGAGTGCCTCATATAGGGTACAAGGGAACCATTATCTCATATATTTTGCAATGATATGCAGGCTATAACCTTTTGATGGATCAGTATCTGCAGCTGAAGACAATTTGGGATTGCGTAAGAAGTCGGGTAACTACATTTTTTTTTAATATCTGTCTTTTATTGTTGTTTCATGTGGTTGTCTAGATAAAGGTCCAAATGTAGGACCAAAACATCTGCTGATAATGTGAGATAATGAATTGAATTAAAATAACATGGTGATTGTATCTTTTAGTAAACTGCCATGTATTTTTGTATATATACTGTCAATAATTTTAGCCAGCCAGCTCGCTACGGACTTTGGCCACAGTTTGTGAAATTTGGACAGTTGTGAAGAGATAATTAGAAACTAGACTGTAAATGACTGTAAATTAATTTTAATGTTATAAATAGTGATATAGGAGCAAAAACAGCTCAAAATCATATAATGTTACCTGTTTTCACAATTTTTAACTAAATCCAGATCCAAAACCAAAGCCAGGATTTTTGGGCAAAACCTATAACAAAAATAAAACACAAAGATGTTTTAGAATCAAAACCACATCCAAAACCAAAACACGGGGGGCAGGACACATCTCTAACTATTATATGTATAAGTTTACCTAGTTTCCTTACTGTGATGTATTTCACTTTTTTACCTCATTGAATGTATATACAAAAAGCATGTCTTAGAAATAAGGACATTTAAAATAAGCTATCATTTTCATATAAAACATGCTCTGCATAAAGTAGTTCCTGAGAAAATCAGCAGGGAACCACTCAAAGAATAAATGGAAAATAACTGGAAACTGGAATCAATTAGACATCAAAGATGAATACAATTTCAAACATGTTATGTTCTGTGAGATTATTTATCTTGTCTTCTCTACTCTCTATCAGCTACTGTAGTAACTAAACTTATTAATACTACAGAAGAGACTTGAATTATACAAACAGTGTAACCCCATGAGTCCCTGTGACAGGTCAGTTGACCCATTCCTAAAAATATGCTAAATAAAGCATTTAATTTAGTGGGTCCTCCATTATACTTTCACAGGAGGAGGTTACTTCACTAATCTTTATTTTTATTATTATTAACATGTATTTATAGCACCAAAATAGTAATAAAACGATTCTGGGTATTCTAGACAGACAGGGGTCTATGCATCAATAAAATGCAGTGCAACTAAATAGCTGCACATCACAGTGATGCATAATTATGCATCGCTTGAATGCATCATGCCGGGGCTAATCTGGGAGCCACTGGGAAGTGACCCCTCTCATGCGATCTAATTCTCCTATTTACTGGCAGCGATAGGAGGAAGTGCTGTGTGCATGCACACAGCACTAACACTGTATCGGATTCTGCGAAGCCAAAGAGGCTTCAGCAAAATCCCATAGAAAATGACAGGTATCGCCATCCTGAGATGGCGTTACCTGTCTGTGCAATGCAAAGCTTATCAAAACTTGATGCATTACAGAACAGTGCAATCGCCATAGTAATCTATGGGGATTGTGATGATGCACGATACTTGCCTAAACGGAGGAGATTTCTGTGAAAACCATGGAAAGGGAGAGAAGAAAGGGGGCAAAGAAAGTAAAGAAAGCAATGGGACAGAAAGAAATAGAAAACAGTAGATGCAGAAAAGCAATGCAAATTGTAGCGATACCTGTTTGACGTTTTCCTGGTGATTTCAAGCAGGGAAAGGAGGATCCAGCATGCCCTGCTTAGGAATATATACTCTCCAGGAAGTAACCACCCAGCCATTGGCTAGACACTGGACAGGAGTCATTTGTTAACCCTATCATCTGCGTTTAGGGACATTTAGCTTATGGCTGCACTTGTCATTCTATCATTTCTGTATTACAGTTTTACTACTTGATCTACCATGTTTTTTACTACTTGAATAAACACCATTCTTCAGATTTTCACATCTAGACTGGATTATTAAAGTAGGACTGGTTATGCTGTCTGTCTGATTGTACTCAGGCCAAAAGGAAGTTATAGTGAGGACAGAACAAAGAGGAAACTGATCTTTTATATATATTATTTTTTTCCATCAGTATTGACAAAACAAAGGAGGAGGTGTAGTTAAGCCTAAACAAGATAAAGTTAGAGGAATCATCTGGTCCAGATGGCAACTGTCCATGTGTACTAAAGGAACTATGTTTAGTAATGTCAGTAATTTTCTTATTTATGAACTCCCTCATAACCAGGTAAGTACCACTAGGTAGTCAGAAAGCAGATGTGGTCCCAATATTTAAAAGGGAACATATTCAGAACCAGGAACTATAGACATGTGATTCACACTTCTTATGTTTATAAATTATTTGAAGGGATTGAGAAGCATGTGATTCTGAAATAAATTGTAGAAAATAATTTGCTAACAGTGGCATTGTTTCATGAAGGATCGGCCATACCAAACAAATATTTTTAGTTTTTATGAGGAGATACGCTTCATGATTTATCTTGGTAGTACAATTGATGTGATTTATTTGGATTTTGCAGGCGTATTCAATACTGTTTCACGTAGTAAAACAGAAAGAAAGTTGTCAGCGCTTATCCTTTAAACTGCATATCTGTGTGTGTCTAGCAAAATGAAAACATGAGGTATTAGTTCATATTTTGATCAAAAGACTTAAGCCTGCATCCCAACGTCAAGGGTACCTCATTATATGCAGGTCCTACACTGAACTTTATGCTTTAAACACTATTAAAATGCAGTTAAAATCAGATGCACTCACCTCCCAGGTATAGGGGTTTACATCTAGCAAAGGCTGGCTTGTGAGCTACACCCAAATGTGCCTTAAATAGGCTTGATGGACAGCTGCTATGACAAAAAGGCAATATTTTGAAACAAAACCAGAGAAAAATAAGCCCGGCTCGGTATATCCCACATTATATAAGGTACCAGCTGCTTGGCCACAAGCCCGCACTCGGTATATACCATATTGTATGTGGTACCAGCTGCGTGGCAATATAAATGCCCATATATGTATACAAAACAGAAAGAAAGTTGTCAGCGCTTATCCTTTAAACTGCATATCTGTGTGTGTCTAGCAAAATGAAAACATGAGGTATTAGTTCATATTTTGATCAAAAGACTTAAGCCTGCATCACAATGTCAAGGGTACCTCATTATATGCATGTCCTACACTGACCTATATGCTTTAAACACTATTAAAATGCAGTTAAAATCAGATGCACTCACCTCCCAGGTATAAAGGTTTACATCTAGCAAAGGCTGGCTTTTGATCAAAATATAAACTAATACCTCATGTTTTCATTTTGCTAAATCACACAGATATGCAGTTTAAAGGATAAGCGCTGACAACTTTCTGTTTTGTATACATATATGGGCATTTATATTGTCATGCAGCTGGTACCACATACAATAGGGGATATACCGAGCGCGGGCTTGTTTCCAAGCAGCTGGTACCATATATAATGTGGGATATACCGAGCACGGGCTTATTTTTCTCTGTTTCACGTAGTAGTCTGGTACAGGTGAGGTCCAGGGGAAGAGTATTTACATGGGTCAACAACTGACTAAAGGATAGAAGACAATGGGGAGTTATAAATGGATAATATTTAGGCTAGGATAAAGCTATTAGTGATGTAGTATTTGAATCATTATTGGACTTTGTTATTTTTAAATATATTTATTAATGTCCTTATAGATGGTTAGAAACTAAAATAATCATGCATTCTTATGACACTATGTTATGTAGAGTTTGAAAGTGACAGAGCAAGATACTAACTTGCTACATCATGATTTAGACAGCTCGCCACACAGTAACATGAAACAATAGATTAATGTTGATAATTTAGAAATATGTACCTAGGCAGTGATAATAACGTAATGGCATACAATTGGAGACAACTGAGATGGAAAAGGACTTAGGGATACTAGATGAATTGGCAGAAAACTGATTAGTAGCACACAGTCAAAAGTGTGCAAAAAAGTAATATGATGGTACTTCTATCAAACAGTGTATTTTTATGTATAAGTTACCTTGTTCTGGGAGTTAGATCAGATTGTGGTTCTCTTTTACTGAAAGGTATTCAACCACTAGTTTTATGTTGTACTGTGATTTATAAATAACAGGTATTCTGAAAATCTGAGCGATGTACTGAGGAAGACTCAAGAATAACAAGAGTAAAATTAAAAGTCAAGAGTCCAAGAAAAACACTGCCAAAAAATAAAAACATATGCCAGCTGGCATATGAGTCACACAAAATAAGCTTATCCAGAACATACTTGACAAAACTTAAGGCTTTGTTTCAACGTAAATTAGCTTCTAAAAATAATGCTAGTTTCTGATAAGCTTAAAAAACTACTCTTGGCACTTAGACAATTAGTTTAAACTGTCTTAAAAATAAATAAATAAATAAATATATATATATATATATATATATATATATATATATATATATATATATATGTCCTTTCTCTGACTCCCTTGTACGTCCTGCCATGTATTTTGCATCACTCACACTCATCTGTTCTATTTATGTGTATTAGCTCTACTATTTGTCTCTGTATTCTGCGCTAAGGAATCTGTGGCTCCTAATATGTAATGAAATAAATAGTAATAACAAATAAATATATATATATATATATATATATATATATATATATATATATGTCAAAGTTTCTGGAGCTATTCAACGGATCATACTTTCCTCATTTCCTGTTTTCTCATCTGTATGACATGCGGATTGCTTTTATTATGCTTTATGCTCTAAATATAAAATGCAACGTTGTACTCAATTAATTGCAACTAATACAACTAACCATTATCTCTCCTCCTTCATACCATTTTACACATTCCTCACTTTTTAAAATTTCTACTAATATTTCTTGACTTTATTATTAGTTCCATAGTCAAATTCTCTTTTTATCACATAAGCTGCCTGGGTACTTGACCCACTTATTATATTTTCATCATGTATACCTTTGTGCTGGTCATCATCAGTATCCTAACTCATGTTGTTAATTTATCCTAATATTATTTATATAGCACTAGCAAATTCCATAGTGCTTTACAATTGGTATCAAACACTGTAATAAAACAATACTGGTAGTACTGACAGACAGAAAGAGTTTAAAACATGTTAAGTGCTAAACATTGCATATTGGTCCAGCCAGAAAGGTAAAATGTGCCTAGTGAGCTATATGGTCCAGCCACATAAAAATGGTGGTCAAAGCCTTTTTATCTTGTGTTAACTGTGTAAAGTGTGGTAATAGGGTAACCTTGGGAAGTTAAGAGAGTGGTTGAGGAATTTTATAAGCTTGCCTGAAGAGGTGGTTTTACAGAGAAAGCTTAAAGGTTTGAAGACTAGAGGAAAGTCTTATTGTGTGATGGAGGGAATTCCACAAAGTCTGTGCAGCTCAAAAAAAGGCCTATAATCAGAAATGGGAGTATGTCATGAGAGCAGATGAGAGACACAAGTCATTTTGGGCAGAATGGTGGTGCAGTTTTGTTGATAGCCCTGTATGTTATTAGGAGTATTTTATATTGGTTTCAGTGAATAACTAGTGTCAGACATTGGACCCGTTGACTACCGTGGCATGCGTTGGCGGGCGCCATCTTGCCTGTCTGAACTGTGCATGTGTAAAACCAGCCCATTTCAAAACTCCATCCATTCACCTGATTGATTGATTGCCTGTCAGCCCTGTCTATTTAAAGCATCTGAGTGTCAGATCTACAGGTTTCCTCTCTTGTCTAAACGTGTTCCAGTCTGGCTCCTGTTCTTCTGTTGCTGCTGAGTACTATCACCAATACTTTCAACTATCTGGTGTTTCAGCATTATCCTGCTGCAGAGTATTACCAGCTATACCTGCTTCCAGCAATCCAGTGTGATAGCATTATCCTGCTGCAGAATGTTACCAACTTTACCTGCTTCCAGCTTTCTGGTGTTACAGCGTCATCCAGCTGCAGAGTGTTAGCACGTACGCCTGCTCCCAGCTCTCTGGTGTGTCAGCACTATCTTGCTGCAGAGCGTTACCACCAATATCTGTTCACAGGGTATTTCTACCAGTCTCTATCTCCTGCACATCCGTGCTTCTGTTCGCTATCTACCTGCAGACAATCGCACTTCCTCACGATCCTGACCCTAGGGGCCTCCTAGCTCCACAGGACCTCTGTGCCATATCAACCTGTAGAATATACTACTCATTATTACTCCTATCAGCAACCATCTTACTCCTGTGACTTGGTTCTCCTCTTGGTCTCGCTTGTGACCCTCCTTGAGAACTGCGACTGGCGGTTAGGGAGCCGCAAAAGTCCAGACTCCCTTGCGGGGGGTCCCAGGCGAATAGCTCCCTCTCTGTTAGACTCCGCACCTCTTGGATGGTGGCATCAACTCAAGCAGACCATACAGGTTCTTCCAGCCCCTAGAGCATGACAAATTGGCAACCAATGTAGAGACTGATAGAGTGGCTCAACCGAGGAAGAATGATCTTTCTTGCTTTATATTGGTGAGAATCTGAATAGGGGAAGACCAGTAAGGAGGGAATTGCAGGAGATTCAATGTAAGAGATGAGTGCATGAATTAAAGTGTTTGCAGTGTTTTGTGTGAGATATGTGCATATTCTGGAAATGTTTTTTAGATGTATGTAACATGACTTAGATATAGAGGGCCTGAGTCATTAACGAAAGTAAGGCAAGAAAAAGGAGTAAATGTTCTATGGGACAAACCATGTTACAATTGAAGGGGTGCAAATTAATTTATTATTTTGCACATAACATAAATACTAGCTGTTTTTTCATCTAGCACACAAATACTTGATAGCTTTATTTTCACACTGAAATTTAAAGTTGAACTATGACATGTCCTACCCCAACTATAAATCTATGCCTACATTTAAAATATATCTTCCTCCAATGCAACATGGTTTTGCCCAGATTCAAAGTTACTCCTTTTTTATGCTTTACTCTCCTTAATGACTCAGGCCCAGAGTTGATTATTTCAATTAAACATTCATAAATTAAATCTACATTTAACATAATCATTTTGTGCTAATTTGTTTTGTTCAGTTTAGTTTGTACCCTAACTAATAAAATACTTATTCTATTTTGGACCATCCTGATTATATATTTCATTTGCCATACTCTATAGAATAAACCATTAGCCAGCTGTAAATTATCTCTAGACTGATAAATCAAATATACAATAATCTATCTGTTTGCATCTATATCTATCAGCTGAATTTAATCTTCTAATTCATTTGATTGACAGTGTGTTTTATTTATGTCTTGTGGCTATAAGTCTTCTTCATATATTCCTTAGTTGTAGGAATGCCTCAAGGTTACATATCAGGTCATCTTTTTCTGCCTTTGCACTTATTTAGTTAGTGACCTAATTAATTAATTTGGATTTTAATATGGTTCACAAATCCATATGACCATTTCTGACAGTACCCATGTAGCTTATTCCAACGCTCTTCCTTTATCCTATTAAATCCCTACTTAATGACTAGACTATATATACGTAATTTAATATGTTAAAATTTGAACTTAACATTTTTCTGCTTAAACTGGATTGAGTACCAAACTTCCCTATCAACAAATTTTCATAATGTTTTAGGGGTGATGTTTATATTTGTCGCTTTCTTTTTTTAAACTCCTCAGCTGAATTATGAAATATCCTTCTTTGTCATACTGCTAAAATCCACCTTTCATGTTGCACATCATAACTACAACCTTAATGCATGCCCTCAGTGTATCCTAAATAGATTACTGCTACCTTCTGTTACTTAGTATTTCTGCCCTAAATATCTTCTTCTTCGGAATTATCTAATTTCAGATGTAAACTTGTAAATTAGTGTTTGGCTTGACTTTTACATTGCCAAATTGGACAGTGATCATGATATTTAACACTTGGACCAAGATGCAGGATCAGCATGAGTGTGGCCAATGTTAGACTTTTCCTCATTAACCTTCAGATAGCATGCAAAATATATGTATGCAGTTTAAGATTTTTTGTAAATATTTTATTGTTAGACATACATAGTAATATACCATTATGAAATAAGGGCCATAGAACCCTTTGAACCTTACAATATCTGGAATTGTCTACAATTACTATATAAACATAAATATAACAACTGCAATATTGTATAATAGGTAACACTGAGGGCCTGATTCGGAGTGTAACTTGTGTTTAAAAAGTTGCACATAAGTAGATCAGAGTTAAAGATGTGTGCAGGTCTGTATGAAAAGCAAATGCGTCCATTTTAAAATCAGACACACCCCTGAGACACTTACATCCAATTTGTTAACATGTATAAAAACCAAAATAAAATTAACCAAGCGCTAATAGATATAACGAATGATTGGTGCCTAACAAATTTGCAGCTCTCCAAGTGACAGGAACTGTAACCTGATAGCCACAAAATGAAAAATAATAAAATTATGAGAGCGCTGACAAATTTATTAAAATAATAAAAAAAATCAATAATTCATATCGATCAGCATATTTGTTGTATCATATAATACCCGTCAATTGATAAATAACTCCTCATAAGCACATATAAGCATACATAACTTGCATACATCCAGAATATAAATATGCCTATTGTCCACAGACTTGCCAATTCTGGGGTAATTAGTTCACATAAATTAGCCCTAAGGCAATCAGATGGTGGCTGCAAAACAGCTTTATAAAAATGCTTCCCAATTTGAAAATGATGATCCCAGCGGTAGACAGATCCCCACAATCAGAATGCAATGTGGACCTCTGTATCTGCAGCACATTGTCTCGCTCCTGCTAATACAGATCCAGAAAGCAATGCCCCGATCCAAAATGGGGAAATGTGTCTGTAGCAGCAGAAGGGATTGGCAAAGCCATTCGCTGTTAGAGTAACTATAAAGGATCTCTGGTGTTCGTATGGGTAATATGATTCTCGCAGGTGAGGGCGTCATGTGACTTGTTTCTCCACCTCCCCTTTCAGTAGGCGGTTTCTTCAAAGGTAAATGTATAATAACCTTTCATTGTATATTTTACAAGCGTAAGTGCTATGAAATATCATTTATACTTGAATAACCTAGCTAATACAGCAGGAACAACTTCTCAACATGCATACAAAAAAAAATGTTTTCAATCTTTCCTACAACACGCCCAACAAATCCTAGCCTATGGCCAAGAGGCTACTAAAGTCTCAAAAACCATCTGTGAGTCATTAGCAAAGCTCTAATTACAAGCAGTTTGGGTGGTCAACACCATAATCATCTGCTACTTATAAATGCCCCTGACCACCTTCAAATAAAACCTTATTTTTAGTCGTATGTGTGAATCGTCCCAGTCTGAATCTGAACACAAATGCTTAAACATACCCTTACTGTAGATTGCCGATGTTAGAACACACTTCCCTCCTCATCTAAGGAGTAGGTATTGCCAAAAAGTCTCAGGTCTGGAAAGCCAGAGTTACGTACTTTTTGAACATGCACAGTGTGAAAAAACGCAAAGATAGGCTACACAGATGTGAATACGTCTCACTCTGAATCATGTCCTGAGTGCTTTAAAATACCTGTAATATATAAACTTGTTAGAATGTATATCTAGCTCCTTACAATATCTCCAAAAGTCATAGATGGGAAGAAATTAAAATGTTTTACAGGAGAATTAGCAGATTGAGAAATATGAGGCAAATCATGACCAAAATTCACAGGCATGTCGAATACTCATGGAGCACCTGTTCCTGAGTGTAGGTAACATTGCTCTTTTATTCTGTCCTTAACTCTTATTATTTAGAATACACAACTACAAAACAGCTGAACAACCTACACATACTAAAGGTGTATGAGGCAATGAAGCTTCTGATCGGTTGAATCACCAGAAAGAGGTGGAAAAACTATAGTTGTCTTGCTGCACACAGTACAGTTTATTTATTAATTCTGTAATGTATGTAAGCATTAACTGAGGGACTTCAGAATGATAATATATAGACCTGTTTTAACAATGACAAGGCATGACAAAGCAATGCAGCACACCATCCTGTCCTGTACAACATATTTTGGGAGTTTGGTTCCTATTTAAACATAAAATACATAAGAAGGGTTTGTGAATTGTGTTGCCTATCACTTCAACTGCTGTTAATAACAAGAGATGCTGGTAAAGACTTGGATCAAATCCCATATGAACTGAGTTGTGGACAAGCCCTTTGTTGACATGCATAAACATCATGGAATTGGCAGCCATGGTGATCTCAGAGGTGTTCAGTTTTGTTGAAAGCATTTTACAATCCTGGGGGAATAAGCCTTGTAAGCTAATGAATTTCTTGATCTTATGGACTGTAATAGAATGATGAAAGAAAAATATAAACCTTTATTCCATTTAGTGAAACAATGTTATTCTTTGATATTAAAGAATACAAGTGTAAGTGATGCAGCTATAAAATTGATTGTAAATAGCTGTCCTTTAAAAGTACCACCAAGACATCCATAACAAGAAAACAGCTACAATGCCATTGATTTTTAATAAAAATACATGTTGTAATAGGGAACAGAAAATGAAAAGTAAAACAATATAAAAATACATTAAAACTGAAAGTGATGTCTGTGAAAAGTTTTAAAGGAACATATATCAATCTACATTGCAGAATAATGTTCACTGAATTTCTCTGTTCATAGTATGAATTGTGAAAATCTTCCTGGGCAATCACCAAACAATTTAATAGAACTGACCACACAGATGCTGATGGTTGACCAATTTGGCTGCTTTTGAAGGAGTTTGCAAACAATCTGGTCAACCAATGGTCCCCTCCAGCATTTATGGTATTATCAGCCAAAGTCAAACCTTGAGATACATTTTTTGCCAAACTACAGGACAACAGTATATGCAATGATCTTCCTATGTATACTTAAATTAGTCTCAGATAACATTGTGTGTGCATCTCACCTACCCCTTTTATATCTATTCCCCTACCATCTTCTACCATTTGTCCACAACCCACTTACACCCCTTACCTTCCTTCTCCTCTTCTGCTGAAGGTTACGAAGGAGTCCCGGTGACTGATCAGAGGTGACGTGGACAAATGGAGGCACAACAATCATTTTTTTGCTGAATGACTGAATAGTAATCTTTTGATATATTATGGTTTCTGTTCATCACACTCAAATCCCCATTAACACACGCACTAATGGGATTTTTATACATTTCCAGTCAGGGATTCCTCATTGAAAATTTTGCATGTACAGCAGATTTATCAAAGCATGAAAGGCTCTATTATTGCTGGTCATAGGGCTGTTTTCATTTTGCCCTATGCATAAAAGTGTTACTGCCAGTGATAATAACAAGAGAGGCCATAAGCCGAGCGCACTTAAACTCATATGCACTAGTCTCCCCACCCTCAGGCATTTCAGCAGGTGTCCCTGCCCCATATAATTATTATAGCTACACTTCCCCCTACCTTTTTTCACAAGATTCACACGGCTCTTCCTACTACCCATCAGTCTATGATAAGTGGTGGATGCCCCCCACTGCAATCTCCCCTACATGACATGGAACCATAGTGGCGCAGCCTGGGTCCTTCCTGCCTCAATCTATGCCCCCCCTCCCCACATTGCCTCCTTGTCTTTTCACCAGTGGTCCTCATTAATTTGGATGCCGCCTGCACCCACTGGTGCTGGCCTGCTGTTATCCCTCCAACCCAGTATCCCAGCCCCGGTAGTCCACCTCATACCCCCCACCTGATGTCCACTACTCCTGCATGGCCCACCAGGGCTGTGGATTTTCATCTCACTGCCCATGTGGATCCCCCTTTCCATTTTTTTATTGTGATCCTGGTTGTCCCCATGCACCAGGTTTCGATCGGGGGACCCTTCCCCCCTCATATTCAAAGCCCATCTGCCCAGAGCTCCCCAGCACACACACAATTCATGAGGAACCTGGAACTGACCTTACCCTTTGTCCAGTACCACAGGTTTCTGGAAGGGCAGACAATGCCATGGCACATCATTCACATTCAATCACAGGAGGGGCTGGACGGGCCTCCAGACACCAAAGCATCGTATAGGTTCATCAGTCCTCTGAGGCACCTCTCCCAGACAGCCAGTCAGCTCCGTCCGATGGTGAGAATGAGATGCAAAACATTTTGGCACCACATACACATAGCTGTCCGATTACTACCACAAGTGATGACGCCTCGGATCCTGAAAGGGGACCGATCAAGCTGATGAAATTCTACATGAGTATTTGGGTGGTAGCAAGGTTACCTGCAGAGGCTACCCAGATACTATCTTTAGCAATATTAGTGATATTGTGCAGTGCTGAAACACTGTACTAATGTTTGGAATCTTGGATAGTGCAAGAGAAAGGATTTGAAAGGGAATATATTTAGACATGGTCTCACTCACAGACATGTATAAGAGGGATTTGTCAGCAACTAGTGGCAGGAAGCATGGACGAGGAAGTGTACCGGTCATACCCTAATTGGCTAATGGGGTTTTGCATCTTTGCGGCCACCTACCTGGAATCTAGACCTGAAGCTCACATTGATATATGGTGATACCTGCATCTGATAAACAAAATGATTATCAATGATGGTCCATTTATCTGGCGCATTTATGATGAGCAATTTAGGCGCAAGGTTATTGGACACAGTATCATTCCGTTCAGTTTGAATGGACATGGTGTCTCCATTTAGTTGAGAGGTGTCAGCTCCAAGGAAGGCATAGCACTCCCCTCTTACCCAAAAA
Organism: Mixophyes fleayi; assembly: GCF_038048845.1. NCBI lineage: Eukaryota > Metazoa > Chordata > Amphibia > Anura > Limnodynastidae > Mixophyes > Mixophyes fleayi. The sequence continues at coordinate 253,694,325 of NC_134405.1, read as the reverse complement.
CCAGTGCTTTGCATTTATTAATGGGACATGTGCCCGAGGAGTGGCGTGCAAATACAGACATGGCTGCCCTTATTGCTGTGGCCCACACTTTGTGCGGGACTACCGCAGGATTACAGCAGGGAAATATAGAGGACAGGGTGCCATGGGATCCCCTCCTTAAGGCCCATTCCTCCATGAACTAACAGGTGCTAGCCAGATCACTTTGCCTTTTTTCAGATAGTGAGTAGGCCTCTTTTTTAGTCAGGGTTTCTGTTTTGGCTTCCAACTTCCCAATTAAAGCATCCAATTCTTTAGGATTGGGATGGCTACAGCTGGGGATGAGGCAGGCTCTTCCATCACTGCAATTAAGTTCCTGGGCAGATGGAAGTTGGATGTATACATGAGAAAAACTAGACCAAGGAGACAATGGCTGTATGCTTAGTTGACCCACCTTTACTCCATCAGTAAACCCAGGGCTTTGCTGATTATCACTTTTAGTGAGGACATTAAGGGATTTTTTTCCCCGGATCCAGGCTTGATCTGCTACATGCCTCCGGGAATTTTATAGGCCACAGTGCTTTTAGCACTATTTATAAACCGTTCAACAGTCATTATAATATAAACCGTGATAGTTGTAAAGTGCTACGGAATATGTTGATGCTATATAAATAAATGATGATGATGATGATGATGATAGGGAAATAGATAAGCCAAAAACTACCTTTCAATTGTTTCTGAAGTAATATCTTTTGGTAATTTTGTAAATTTGGATGCATCAAGAATCTGCAAAATAAGATATATATGCTAAAAGGTTGTAGTAAAAAAAACTAGGACTGTCCTGTCAAAACATGTAGGATTCCTTTGATAATTCATATATTGTAGAATTGGGCACCTGTTGAGTATAACTACTTTACATCATACATATGAGGCATTGTTTCAAGTGTAAAGCAAAAATGAAAAGTGCTGCAAATGCAATTTAAAAAACTGAAGTAAAAAGCCTAAACAAAATAAATGTTTTCAACAACAGCAAACTTTAATTCAATATCTCAAAATAATTGACAGGAAGTGAAAGTAGAAACAGAATGCATTCATAATTTCACTATGATCTTCAAGACAATGCTAAATAAATGGGAAAATTGAACATGCTTAATCTTTCCTGGTCACAGATGGATAAGCAGAGACATAGGGCTATAAATGGATTGAAAATCAATTACATGTCAGCAGAAAACGAGGAATAACAACAGCAATTTTAATCCAATGCCAGAACAACTGTGCTACACATCAGTTGTAGATTTAGACAATCCCTCAGTTGCATAGTTTTTCATTTATGTACAATTCAAAATAATTTTGAATGTGATACACATCATCACAAAATCCAAATGTTTTTTAGGGGGGCTGGCTATTTATTTATTTTTAGAACAAGATATACAGTCTGTAGCATAAAAAGGAAACAAACAAACATGCACGAAACATTCCAAGTCATATAGTCACCTAAATCGAGGGGAAAACTTCTGATTTTCAAAGCTTTGTAATCAAAATCCTTTAATGTATGGTTTATCAGTTTGCTTGACAGGTTATTTTAAAATGCAAATTGCCTATCCTGGCAAATAAGTTACTTGGTCAATTGGTATTGGGACTCTCAGGACTGACATTACGAGGGCAGCCACATCCCTACGGAATGGTCCTAATTTGAAACATGTTCAAAAAAATACGAGACATGGTTTCCTCTGCAAATGTAATATTTCATTTCATCTGAGTGCAAATTAAAACATTTCTATCATTGCCACATATTTTTACCTTGGCATAATATTGTATAGTCAGTTTAATTTTTTTCCTTTTGTGTCATACAGAAGTATAGTCATCATTAAGTAAATCACATGAATCAGTGACAATAAAGCTAGTAGAGGCTGGTTAACGTAACCTAGGCTACAAGTCTGAAAAACTTCTTAATTTATCTGTTAAATCATGCTCTAGACACAGAGAAGGGCTTTGACCAAATTGATTTTGATGGCACTTTTCTTCAGGGCATCCAAACTTTATACTTGAACCCCTCTGCAAGGATTTCAATAAATTGACTGATCTCCTCCTCAATCTTAATCACTGACGGCACTCTTCAGGGGTGTCCTCTCTAAGCTCATGGTTATACATGGATAAACATATCCAAGATTGAATCAATCGCTCTTCATGGACCACCACCAACCCTGGGTCTTTCTAAAAGTAACTTTAACTGTTTCTGGCGGCATTACTAAATTAAAATATCTACTGATCTTTATTACCTCCCGTTATGAGTCCTTATATGTGGATAATTTCCCCTCCATAATTAAAGCAATTAAATTGGATCTGCTCAGGTGGCAAAAATTAATCATCTTCTGGCTGGGTAGGATAGTCGCCCTTAAGATGAATATCCTGCCCTGTTTACTTTATCTCTTTCAAACTCCTCCGGTGCAGGTAACTAGATCCATCTTACTCCAAATACACCGTTGTTTCTTTCTATTCATGTGGCAGCATAAACCCACATGCATTAGCTTCTCTACCCTGCGCAGAGCTACGGTTAGCGGGTTAGGTGTTTTCCAGACATTCACTTGTATTATATTGCTACTCCCCTGAGCCAAGCAGTGGCTTGTTTACAAAATGTCAAGCTCTCGATGAATTAATCTCAGCTTTGGGGGTACTAATAGGTGCCATTTTTATCTTGTTGAGATCACACCCTTTGGCCCTCTTCACCTGTCATATTTGGGGCTATTAATAAACTTGGTGCACACAGTCTTTACTCGGATATATTACTCTATGTTTTACATATAGCCCAAAGTTGTATTAAATTATAACTTGTATTAATTGTCACAAATAGAATTTCTCTAATTTAAAAGCAGCAAAATGTTTAAGTGATAAAGTGAATAAAAAATATTGTGTAATTCTAAAATTGCTGTCTGTGCACCAAATTCAAAATCAGTTTCTTTCTTGCTCTTCTTCCTTATTGATGTCAAAATGGCTGATTGGTAGAACCTCTATTTGATACATATAGAAACATAAAATTGCATGAATCAATTTAAATATTGACATTGTATAAAAAGAGTAAACAGTCCTTCTATATTAAACTAGTGTGACAACACCTGTATTCACACAGATTTGTGGCTATTGCAAGCTCCATTTCGAGACCACCTCCACTCATTCCCCTATAACACCTCTCTGTGACAATCCTCCTTTTACCCCAATGTAATGCTTCTCCCATTTCAAGGACTGGCAGGAGATAGGAATTGAGATGGTAAGGGACATCCTACATAAGGATCAATGTATTTCACTACTGATGCTAAAGGAGAAATTTGATTTTTCTAATATTTGCCCATTTGCTTACCTCCAATTGCGACACTATGTTGACTCCCTTCCTAAATCTGACATAACAATATATTTTACTCCCCTGGAATCCTTATATGTGCATTCACTTCTGCAAATGGGGATTATGCCTACATAATCTTCACACTTCCTCTAAGCAACCCAACATCCTCATCCATGAACTCTGGTGAGAGGCTGACTTGGACAGTCCACCAGATGAGGACATCTGGGCAACAATCAGAGTGAGGGTCTCTAGGACATCTATCTATTCCCTTGTCAAAGAAAACACCTTCAAAATATATTACCGTTGGTACCTAGTTCCCAACAGGCTGAAAAGAATCTATGGTTCCATTTTCAACAATGTTGGAGGGGATGTGGAGAGCAGGGGTCCTTTCTCCACATCTGGTGGTCTTGACCACAAATCACCTTTTCTGGGATGATGTTGCTGCTCTTATCAGCAGCGTCACTAACGTGCAGGTCACCAAATGTCCATGGTCCTTTTTCCTTGACTTCCCTCTTTAGGTACTGACACATATTCAGACAAATTGTCCATTCAGATCCTCAACGTGGCCAGATGCCTAGATGCAATGCATTGGAAAAATGCAGACCCTCCCTCCAGACAGCAATTACTCAATAAAATTTGGAATATTTCAGCATATCTAAATAAATTCTCAAATATTTGGTGTGATTGATTCATTCACAATAGTACCTCTGATCCTGCTCAACTACCTGACCAACTTCTTTCGGCCTTCTTCTTGTGAATGGTATTAAGTGGGTTACGCACTGCATACTGCCACGTTCTGTCTGACCATTTGTCTGACCAGGGGATCCTGGTTTAGGTCTCAACTCCTCCCTCCCCCTACCCCTCTCTTTTTCATTCTTATCTCTTCCATATCCATCATATACATTGTTACACTTATATACTCTTCTCCAATGTTTCTTTCCAATTCTATGTTAACGTAACCAGTCTAGCTATTTATGTTATGCAATTACCCCAATCTGGATTGGTCTTCTTCTTTTGTTTATAATTAAAGATATAATTTCTTTATATTACCTTCTCACCATGTCAGTTACTTGTACTTTATGTGGCGAAAATTCACAAATAAAGTCTTTAAAAAAAACCAATGCACTTAATTTCGACTTCATTTTGTTTTTGTAGCTGATGAAGCCTTTGTGCTGCACCCCAATATATTAAAACCTTATCCACAAAAAAATCTCACACCAGAAAGGAGAATATTTAATTATATATTGTCAAGAGCGTTGCGAGTTGTGGAAATGCTTTTGGTGTATTGAGCAACAGATTTAGGGGTATATTTACTAATTTGCGGGTTTGAGAAAGTGGAGATGTTGCCAATAGTAACCAATCAGATCTAGTTAGCATTTATTCCGTACATTCTACAAAATGACAGCTAGAATCTGCGTGGCAATATAAATGCTCATGTACATATATATCTATAATATAAATGTCTAGTGGCGTGTGTTACTCTGTCTGTGTGTGTGTGGGAAAAAAAAAAACAAGCTGCAGCGTCACCTGCTGGGCAGAGTTATACACTGACCTATATATTTCTTGAAGGAGAAGTGACAGTTGGGAGTGGTTGGTGGTTGCCGGGGGTGACAGTGGGGAGTTTTTAACACCTTAAGTAGCTTGATTTGACTAGAATGCATGAGTATCATGCACGGGTTAACTGACCTACTAAATTCTTAGTGTGTGTGGGAAAAAAACCTCAAAAAGGGCTGAAATTTGGTATACTGACATTATTGACGAGTTGAGGGGTCAAACTCATTTTCGTGAGGTAATTTTACCTCATGAACACACATGTGTACAGTGGCAGATCCAGGGGGGTGCGATCGGGGCAATCGCCCCCCCTAGCAGGGGTTTGCTGCCGACGGCAGAGCAGCCGGGCAGAACACTGTCCCTGCCTGTCACTGCCGAGCGGACCTGCACATACTGTGCAGCCCCCGGCAGCCTCAGAAGTCGGAAAGGAGGCAGGGCCTAAATCGCCCCGCCCTAACATCCCCCCGGGGAACAAACATTTTCTAGATCCGCCCCTGCATGTGTAGCGGCGTGTGTTAGTGTGTGTGTGTCTGTGGAAAAAAACTATTTTCTCAGAAAGGGCTCATCCGAATGACCTGAAATTTGGTATACTGACATTATTTGACAAAAAAATGCATGAGTATCATGCACGGGTTAACTTGTATATATATATATATATATATATATATATATATATATATACAAAACAAAAAGACAGTTGTCAGCACTTATCCTATACATTGCATATCTGTGTGTATCTAGCAAATTGAAAACATGAGGTATTAGTTCATATCTTGATCAAAACAATGAAGCCTGCATCCCAGCGTCAAGGGCACCTCATTATATGCAGGTCCTACCCTGACCTATATGCTTTAAACACCCTTACATCTAGCAAGGGCTGGTTTGTTAGGGCTTGTTTGCTGCCCTCGCTTTCTTGATTGTCCTTGGCACCGTGTACCTCAGTGTGTATCCAACCCAGCTTGTTATATTGACCAAGACCTCTGTACCTTCCTGTGTTTATCCATCCTGTGCATAGGAACAGACTCTTCTCCTGATTTCTCTCTCGGGGACTCCCATATAGCGGTACCTTGAAGTACAGCAATAATATATATTTGGTGTGTTGTGCTGCTCACAGAACACAAAGAAGTAAATATTTCTTTATTTTTAAAAAACAGTACATATTGTGCTCTGCTATGCACTATACAATGTATGATATCAATGCTAGAATATGTGGTGTAGCAAAAATATGATGCCAATCCTGTTCACACCAAAATATCCACTGCCTATACCACAGAATGAAAACTGTGCACCCAACTCATATGCAAAAATCTATGGCAGTTTGTATAAAGGGTAGGAAATTAAGTGTGGTGAAGAGTGCGGTTATACAGGAAGGCAGACAAATTTGGGCATCATGGAGCAGTGATAGAAGTGAGGACGGCAGGGTCAAGAGCAACAAGATGATGCTGAGGTTGCATTATTTGGGTGACAAGAGCTGTGCATTAGGCAGAGAGAGGTTGAAATAATGGTCAGAGAGCTGGGAGAGTGAGTTGGAAAAATTGGACATTGAACAAAAATGCAAAATGACAGGGGTGATCATTACAGAGGGTGGGAGAGGCAATAGAAAGAAAAGGGGGAGAGAACTTTGGTGCTGGCAGAATCAATGTGGTTATAAATAGGGATATTGGGATAGCTCAGAAAGAGTAAAGTTATTTCAGAATATTAGAAATGAGAGAGCCAGGCAGCAACATTAGCAATAAATTGTAGGATAGGACCAAAAGGATAGTACAAGACCATAACATAAAACTGAACAGAGTGGATTTCAATGGAGAAAGGAGAGAGCTCACTGTAATGACCAAGAAAGTGCGATGGTTAGAGTCAAGAATGCTCCCACTGCCATATGGCCTGTCTCTTGGTTTTGGGGTGTTGGAAATGGAGAGAGGTTAGGAACGAGCTGCAGGGTGTTATGGTCACTGAGGGAAACTGTCAATCAGGATTGTTGTAGGTCTACCTGAGGCGTGGAGTCTAACGGACACCCCGGTCTTCACTAAGTGCTGCCACAAGGTAGGATGGATTTTGCTGCTGGGAGCCCGCAGGTCGCGGCCTTCAAGGTATAAAAATTGGTAATTGTATCATCAAAGTATGATTGTATCATAAATGTGTCTTCAGAATTGGGAAGATTTTCAAGGTATAAAAATTGGTAATTGTATCATCAAAGTATGATTGTATCATAAAAGTGTTTTCAGATTATTTGCTTCTACATATTTTCAATCCTCAATATTGTTTACAACATCTTTGGCTAAAAAAATCAATGTGGATCTGTGTCTGGGTTCATTATTAATATAGATAAGTTAGTGGCCATGGCATTGGGTCCTTTACGCCTTTGGAGTAGAAATATTGCTCTGAAATGGGACAATTTTTATATGAAATATTTAGGGATATATCTACTTAAAAAAAATCTGCTGTTTTGGATTGTGTCAGCAATGTCATCTCTCCTTTGTGGGCAGGGTAAATTTAATTTAATTAAAATTATTACTTTTCTGAAAATATTGTATCCTTTACAAGGATACAATATCCACACAGGAAGAAAAATGTTTGGATTCAATATTTCAATTGTTTGTTTGGAATAATAAAAATGCTAAGATTAGTTTGGAGATCCTACAGAACACTAAAGAAAAAGGGGGATTAATTTTTCCAAATGTAACTTTATATTATCAAGCTGCGATTTGTAGACATATTGGAGACTGGCTTAAGCAACAGAATGTTTTCACAAATATAATATTAGAGGAGTAATTTATTCCAGATCTTGCTCTTAGATATTTTTGCATATACCATGCTCAGGGATTCCTCTGGTAATCTTGGATAATCCTCTGTTGATTACTACCTGGCAAATATGACACAAAGTATGTCTGAAATGGGGGATTCAACATTAATACTCACTATTTTTACCTTTTTTGGAGAACTGTGACTTCCAAGACCACTTAGTCCATCTCGTTCTTGGGCAAAAGCAGGTATTATTATGGTTTGAGATGTTATTAAATCAACACGAAAGGGGGTGTAAACCTTTTCGGAGATTTCTTCTAAGTTTGATTTTATGAATGTTCTTCTTTAGCAATTTTTAGCAATTCTTCAGACACAATAATATATAACTTTTATGGTGCTTTTTTTGGTAGGCAGGGATAATCTTCTTGCTTCCGCATTGACAAATATTAGAATCATGCACGAAGCTTTATCAAATTTTTTAAACTTTTACATATACCGCACTATAATATAAATAGACAAATGGGTATGTCTAAATAGTTGAAATTCTAAATGCACTTTAATGGCGAGCACGTATTGTGAAATATTTTTAGGGTGAAAAATATTTCCTATCATGCCGATTCTCCTAATGGGTTTCGTCTAGCCCTCTCTCAGAGGGCTGCAACCAGGGCGGATTGGGAATTTACAGTGGTCCTAGATTTTTTTTTGAATTGGCCTCATGTGGGCGGGATCAAAACAAATTTAGGTGGGGCTAACACAAAAGTAAGCATTTAGACTTACTGGAATTTAGTTGTTGTAATATTTAGGAATCCCTAGACTTAAGACACAGGGAAAATGCTGTCAGTCCTGTGCTATAAAAATACATTAACCATTCGCAGATAATGCAAGTGGATTCATGCCTCTGTCCTCCAACTTGTTTAGTTTTCTACTAACACATCCTTCCAATATTCCCTTCATAGAAACATACCTGACTTTATTTAAAAAGTTTAACTATTACAAAACATGGTGGCACAATGATATTTTATCAGTCTGCCAGAGTATATGAGCACATCATCACACTGTTACATCTTTCCCTGACATCATCATCATCATTTATTTATATAGCGCCACTAATTCCGCAGCGCTGTACAGAGAACCCATTCACATCAGTCCCTGCCCCACTGGAGCTTACAGTCTAAATTCCCTAATATAGACACACACACAGAGAGGGAGAGACTAGTGTCAATTTTGATAGCAGCCAATTAACCTACCTGTATGTTTTTGGAGTGTGGGAGGAAACCGGAGCACCGGGAGGAAACCCACGCAAACACAGGGAGAACATACAAACTCCACACAGATAAGGCCATGGTCGGGAATTGAACTCATGACCCCAGTGCTGTGAGGCAGAAGTGCTAACCACTAGGCCACTGTGCTGCCCACATCCTGAGATGCAAACTAACAGTAAAATCTCTCTCTATATATAATATATAAATATGTGCACTGTATGTTTCAAAAAGTGCATTAAAAACAATCCCTATAATATATGGCTATCCAGTGTGATCACCACAAAGGTGAAATGTTTCAAGCATCTACATGAAAACACTTATTTTGTAATAGTTAAGTATGAGCCCTCCCTAAATGTGCCCAGTGATTGGTGGTGGTTTGAATTAATAACAGTGCAGGGAGGGTTGGCAGACAATGGCATAGCTATTCCAAGGGTTTCCTGGTGATAATGAGTGCAAATGAGACAACATTAACTATATTGTCAGTGCAATGTGGGCTGGCCATATGTACAACAAAGCGATCTGAGAATGGGACTGGTGCAAAGTAGAAGGCAGGCAATGGAATCAATGCAAGAATCACTGAAGTATCAACAGAACTGGAATAAAGGCTCTATGAGGCCATGGGCACTTAAGCCAGGAGGCTTATCATTTTAAACAAATACACAGACAAAACTGTGTGCACTACTGTTAGGTGCACGCAGCTCTGCCTTCACAAGCAGTACAGTGTGAAGCTGGACATACCTCCCAACTGTCCTTGTAGTCTGATCAAGCGAGACAGTCTCCCAAATTCAAGACTGCCCCACCAGATTCAGGACAGTGGGCAAACTGACCTGCTCTCTCCTTCCTGTTCTTGTCACTTTCACCACCTGGGGCTCCTGGTGTCTTTAGACCAGTTGCTGCTTATCTGGATTCTGAAATGATAGGGCCCTATTTGGAAAAAAAATGGGTACATGCAATTTAAAAAGCACCAACCAGCCCCGGCATTAAATTAATATGTTTAATAATCAGGTCTCCCTCCAGCCCCAACATTAAAACAATAGTACTCACATTTGATAAATAGATCTATTTCCTTCCAACCAGCCCTAACATTAAACTAATAGTATACACATTTAATGAATAGACCTATTTCCCTCCAACCAACCCCAGCAAAAAATTATTAGCAATTACGTTTAAAGTTTCCATTTCCCACAACCATCTCCGCATTAAATAATTCATATTCACATCTAATAAATAGCACTCCTCCCAAACTCAGCCCCATATTCAATGTATAACCCCAAACTACCCCAGCACTAATCGTCCCATCACCCCATCTTAATTTGATAGGCTGCACTATTAAGTTAAATAGTCCACTAATAAATTAAATTGCCCCACCATCACCACACAGATAAAAAAGCACTCATTAAATAATTAGTCCCCACCTAACTGCACTATTGAATTAATAGTATATCTCCCACAAAAGTACTATTAAGACAGCCTCCCTCTTTTCCCTCATATCACACATTATACTAAGAACTCCACTTTTCTGACACATTAGAACAGCCCTACTTCCACACATCAGAGGAGCCCACCTTCCCCGCCACACATCATAGCAGCCCCCCTTCCCCTCCACACATCAAAGCAGCCCCCCTTCCCCTCCACACCAAAGCAGCCCCCTTTCCCCTACACACATTAAACCAGCCTCCCTTCCCTTCCACATATAAGAGCAACCCCCTACACACATCAAAGCAGCCCCCCCCTTCCCCTCCACACATCAGAGCAGCCCTCTCTTCCCCTAAACACATCAGAGCAGCCCCCCCTACCCCTCCACAAATCAGAGCAGCCCCCCTTCCATACATCAGAGCAGCCCCCCTTCCCCTCCACACAGCAGAGCAGCCCTCTCTTCCCCTATACACATCAGAGCAGCCCCCCTTCCACACATCAGGGCAGCCTCCCTTCCCCTCCACACCTCAAAGCAGCCCCCTCTTCCACACATCAGAGCAGCCCCCCTTCCACACATCAGAGCAGCCCCCCTTCCACACATCAGAGCAGCCCCCCTTCCCCTCCACACATCAGAGCAGCACCTCCTTCCCCTCCACACATTAGAGCAGCCCTCTCTTCCCCTACACACATCAGAGCAGCCCGCCTTCCACACATCAGGGCAGCCCCCCTTTCCCTCCACACATCAGAGCAGCCTCCCCTTCCACACATCAGAGCAGCCCCCCCTTCCCCTCCACACATCAAAGCAGCCCCCCTTCCCCTCTACACATCAAAGCATCCCCCCCTTCCCTTCCACACCAAATACCAAATTATATGGAATATATGACCAGAATGGTATTGTGTGTGTAATGCAAATAGACCAGTTTAAACCAGCTTTGGGCGGGAAGATTAGTATGCATCTGTTGAAGAACTGACCCCCAACCTTGGAGGGCATCGTTTGAACTGGCCAATGACCTGCATTTCACTGGACTGTCCTGAAGCCTGAACCTATGGAAACATGCCAAATCATCTCTATTGTTTTCACTATATCACTAACTGTATAAAAGCAGGAGAGCTGGAGCCAACAGGAAGTCTCTTTGACCACAGACTTCAGGACTGAATGACTGTATGCTGGATTCAGGGTGCCTGCGTACGTAATTGGCTGTACTTATCTTATTGAATTGTTACTTTTTGCTATTAAACCGCATTGTGAGTTGGAACCACACTATTTGAAGTGTTCAATCTCATTGGATAGCAAGTAGACGATCATAACAGTACTAAAGGTCGCAAGAAACTGCTTCTTATTATTTCAGCAGTGCCGAAAAAAATTATTTTACAATTTTTTACAACCTCTTTATTTAATGTTATTTAAAGATAAGAAAACATATTTGTTTAAGATGGACTGGAGAGAAGCTTCTATTTACATAGAGAAACAGGTGAAAAATGTATTTAATATGTGGGAAACTTATATAAGTTCACTTCCATCTAACATTAAAGATTTAGCAATGTTTTCAATCTATGAAATTATATGAAACTAGAATTGTAAGCAATGAACCGCCTATTGATATGTGAATCTGTTATGTATTTGGAGGGTCCTGTCGGAGTACTGAAATTTTTAGGGTTGTCTGCATTATGTAAGAATATTTTGTATATGTCATGTTTGTCTTATACTTGATGTTCTGGAAGAAGACTAGTCATTGTTTTCTTTTACACTATAATAATGATGGGCCTGATTCATTAGCTATCGGATATGCTGCGGAAGTTGCGATGCATATTTTAAGAATGAGATAAGAAATTGACAATTTAATAAGGAATGTTAAGTTGAAAAGAACACCCACCTTCAGTCCTTTACTCATCGGAATATAAGATGTAACCGATCTTCAGCTCATCTTAAAATCCACATTTTAACTTCCGCTCCTTATTTAAAGATAAGAAAAAAGTGTGTCAAGTAACGACAATTGTGGGAGGTGCGAAGGGTTTATTTACAAATGTTAAAACACACTCGGGAGTGTATTGTGCAGCACAGTTGTAGCCTAATTATCTGTTGTAACACATGTTTATAGAACCTAGGACAAATGACTTTGAAGAAGTGTTTGTAATGTTTTGAATCAACACACCTTCTTACATGATCTTTCATCTACCTGAAAGATCGTGTAATGGGTTTGTTTGTATGTTGAGTTGAACTGAGCGCATGTGGATGCAAATGCATGTAATTCGCTAGCATAAATAAATATGTATTACATTAAGAAATAAAATATGCTAAAAAATTGGACCGTAACCATAAAATGCATATGGCTAATGTCCTTTCCTTCACGCACCTTACCAACCTTCGTACCTTATAAGTGTAAATTAAACTATTGAAATAAAGATACAGACCCGTATTGCTACTTTGGCAAAAGGTCACAGTTTTTTATTAATTATAAACCAATTAAATGAAAGTCACCTGGTGGTGGTGAGAGCAAACTGCAGTCAACTAAACAACTAATTATCTAACCAAATACTGCAATGCCCAAAGGGCATTCAAACTAACCAAGGAATACTTCCTTACCATTGGCCGGTGTTAAACAGGCGTCAACATGACTGCTCCCTTCTGGACTCAACATTGACGGCCACGCAAAGCACGCCAAGGGATCTTCCACTCAGAAGGATCAAGAGTAATGTTACTTGAAAGGGGCAGTGACGTGCGGCCAAATATAACCACCGTTGTGACTAGTCGTTGACTGCACTGCTCTCCTACCATAGCTGGTACCACCACGAGAAAAAAAAAAACACGAACCTAATTGCTCATAAATCTCCCTAATGAAAAACCCCACCCCCTCTTTATTCAAATGAACACCGTCCGGCCGGAACAGGTGTGTATTATCCGCCTTAATGGATGGGTGGAAAATCTCTACCCCCCCCCAATTCTCTGACCACTTTCCCCGTGACGCTATTAATTTTTCTTAATAATCTCGCAAGTGTAGAAGGGCGAATAGGAAACCTCCAGGATAGGCGAGGGATAATGTAAGACCAACAAATGCTAATTGTAGGCCATCGTGCCCGAATAGCACGTAAATCTTCTCTAATGCTTATGATGAGGGCCGGTGATTTTCTCTTCCCCACATCGTTACCCCCAAGGTGTAAAACAAGAATATCGGGAGGTTGTGATTTTGCCAATTCCTCTTCTAACCAAGGCACCAGGGATGACCAACAAAGGCCCCTCTTCCACATCCATTTTATATCCACAGGGCATGGGGAATTAGACCACTCATGTGCCAAATGGTGTTTTGAAGCCCAATACACAAATGAGTGTCCCATTATCCAAATGTTTATCTTCTGGCCTGTAAACCGAAGATAGAAAGAATTGGTGATCTAGAGTAACACAAAATATTAAAAAAAAAAAAAAAAAACCTTGACTATAAACCAGGGTCCAAACAGGCACCCTAACAGTTACATTTACTTCCCGATATCCGTACACAATACAAGGCACACCTGATCCAACGAGCAATGACCCCGATCTCGGGATACTTTAAACAATTGCCATACATATTAATGAAACCAACCAAAAAGGTTTAATACCAAAATCATATGAAAATGTGGGACTGGAGGAGGGGAACGGACCAACCAACCGGTTTATACGACTATGTGTATGTTAGAATTGCTTGAATTATAACTAAGAAGCCTAATATGTCCAATTGATAAATAAAATTGCTTTAGCAAAAGAGAGGGAAACTACCTGTGTGAGACTATAAATAACAACCTTTCCGGCTATGGTTAACGGGGACACCAACATAAGGATTATTTCGACCACCCAGATGAGGGGGAGGGATACTAAGGAATATCTATGCTCAATAAGGATGCGATTTGACGCTTATCTGTGCCTGTAAACTTACCAACCTTTAGAGGTTTAACAAAAAGGTGAACATTAAGTCATGGTTTACCATTTGTTACACGAACCTGACTGCATTACTAAAATACATGGCTCTATGCCTTGCCTACCAACCACTGCCTGGTTTATATCCCAAACGGGCAAGATATATCCACCAATCGTGGTTTAACATAAGCTATGAGGTACCAACCCGTATGGTTTAACACCCCATGATGGGACAATAGCAGTACCAACCTAAACAGGTTTAGTTCTGAAAAAGAAGGTAAAGGAACGGTAACCCAGATAAGGGGGAACCAACCCAAAAAACCCCGGAGGCTCACCACTAATCAGGCCTTGATCCGTAGGAGAAATTGGGAAAAAATCCCTTCATGTCTCCGCTGAACACGGCAAGCAGCTCTCGTCCTGGATTACCGAGGAAAAAAGGGGGGTAGGAGGAGGAGTAAGAAGGAGAAGAGGACGAGAACCAGAAAGATAAAAGTAAAGACAAGCGAACAATGTGCAGACAATAGAAAATTAAACATATGCGAACAACATAAGCATATAACTTCATTAAGGTCTGATGTATCTTTTATAATTATCAGACTTCCATCGCCCCAACAATTTAATATCGGGTACTGAGGCCCCTCCTATGGCAGCAGCTGTAGCTGCTCCGATACGGAACGAATGTGTTCCATAAAATTTTGGGTCTAAACCAACCTTTACCACAGCACTTTTAAAAATGGCATTAAACTGAAACTTAGACAAGGGTGACCCATCAATGTGTACTAACCAAGCCTCGCTATCCTTGGGCCCAAACCCTGCAAACTTAATACACAAAGCCACCGGGCATATAGTCGTATCATTGCTAGAAGACAGGGTGACCCAATGACCTCTACTAAACTGATCGTGCAATTTTTACGGAGACCTGTGTACTTGAAACCAAAGTGTATTTTCCCAAAAGGGCTGTACCCAAGGAAACTCTCGAGTTGGCCACTAGTTCACTAATTCTAAACGCTCCGTGAAATGCCATAGAAAAAGCTACGCTGAATAATGTGTTCTCATAGGAGTTGGAAGTGACCTCCGCAAGCGACATTATCAATTGCTTGAGTAGGGAAACCATGATAGGACGCCTACTATCAGGCACAGAAGGGCGAGTTCTAGCCCAACCTTTCATTGCCTTGGAAATAATATAACCTCTAGTGGGATCAAATTTTGCATGTAACTGAGCCATGAACGAAATGCCCGCTAATGCTGATGCCATGGCCGACTTTTTAACACCCATATTATATTTTTCCCACAGAAATTCTAAAATTTCCTCCACCTGACCTGAAGTACTTGGGGCCCTGGATTGCAAGAAAGCTTCCCACTGACACCAAGCTGCCTGATACGCTCGTCTTGTCGATTGTGCAAGAGATGACTCCGCCAACTCGATCATTCCGGCTCGACCCACTGCCATGCAGAAAAAGGACAAGGAATGCCGGTTAATTGAGCCATAGGAGCTAGCTCCCTAAAGCGGCGGCATTGGAAACGCGAGAGCGTATCTGCCACTTTATTCGCCTCTCCAGGCACATGTCTGGCTCGGAAAATGATATCATTCTCCAAGCATTTTAACACGAGCCTGCGTAGAAAGTTAACTGCTGGCAATGACGTTGCGCTCTGGCGATTGATCGCTTGCACTACCCCGAGGTTATCACACCAGAAAACAACGTTCTGGCCTGCTAACCTATGGCACCAAAGATCAATAGCTAAGACTATTGGAAATAGCTCTAGGACTAGCAAGTTTGCCACCAAACCGTTCCGTCGCCACTTCTCCGGCCAAGTGGCTGCGCACCACTCATCCTGAAAAAAGGCCCCAAAACCATTTGCCCCAGAAGCATCTGTATGTAATTCCAACAAAACATTTGAGACTTGCTCCTTAGGCCATATCCATACAACATTTAAGGTCTGCAAGAATGTACCCCAGACTCTCAAGTCTCCCTGTATCTCAGCCGATAAGCGTATCCTAGCATGTGGTCTCTTTACACCAGCTCTGGCCATTTGCAATTTTCTGGAAAAAATACGTCCCATAGGTATCACCCTGCATGCAAAATTGAGTGATCCGAGGAGGGACTGAACCCGACGCAAGGAGCTACCCGGTGAACTAAGCACTTCAGAAACCGCTGCCTCCAACTTATTCACCTTTTCCCTAGGCAAACGACAACAACCTGCAATAGTGTCTATCTCGATGCCCAGAAACGACAAACAAGTGCTAGGACCCTCAGTCTTGTCATGCGCCACTGGGACCCCCATTATTGTGAACAACGCCTTAGCAGAGAAGAGCGTATCTGCACATACTGATGATGAAGGAGGACCTATGAACAGGAAATCATCCAAATAATGGGCGATTCCTGTATAACCCGTTCCTGCTTGTACACACCAATGCAGGAAAGAACTAAACTTTTCAAAAAAGGCGCATGACACCGAGCACCCCATGGGGAGGCAACGATCAATATAGAAACCGTCCTGTAACCTAAAACCCATGAATCTAAAAGATTCCGGGTGAAGAGGAAGCAGTCGGAAGGCTGATTCTATGTCTAGCTTGGCTAGTAAGGCCCCTTGTCCGAAATCCCTAACTAACGCTAGGGCTTCCTCAAAGGACTGGTAATTAACCGAGCTACGGCTAGCATCTATGGCATCTTTAACTGAAAAATTGGGGGGATGTGACAAATGCTGTTTTAAATGATACTTGCCCGCAGTCTTCTTAGGGACAACCCCTACTGGAGAAATTATCAATCCGGGAATCGGGGGAGAATCAAAAGGCCCAACCATACGACCCAAGCTAACCTCCTTCATAACCTTCTCCTTCAGCACACCAGGGAGCATGATTGCTGACTTCAGATTCCGGCCCGCAGATGACCTAATTTCCCCTACCACTGGGAGTTGAAACCCATAACGAAAGCCTTGGGCTAGACACTCAGCCAAGTATCTAGAACTTTTAATTCAATTGGGGATGGCCCTTTAGTTAGCACCCCCTGGTGCTCCACGCCCTCTGCCAACTCCTGTTGACTGTCTGGTACAATCCTTTGCTGGGTGACTACCCCGGCATTTGGACCAAACATGCCTGTATCTACACGAGTCACCCCTTCCGCACGAGGCATTATTGTATGCAAAGTAGGGATGAGCACCGGCGACTTTTGGTGTCTCGTGTTTTGTGTTTTGGATTCGGATTTTCTTGAGGTTTTGGGTTCGGATTTGTCTCGCAAAACACCTGCCGAAAGGTTTTGGTTCGGATTTAAGGTTTTGGATTCGGATTTTTTTTGATAAAAGCATAAAAAGTAAAAAAAATGAAGTTTTTGGGCTTATTTTCACTCCTACGCTATTATTAACCTCAATAACATTCAATAGCAATCATTTCCACTAATTTACAGTGTATTCTGAACACCTCACAATGTTTTTATTAGTCCAAAATGTTGCAACGAGGTATCTTTCTGGACTGCGTAGTGGAGTGGTCCCCACAATATAATAAGAAAACCATCAACTGGTCTTAATCGCACCAAAAAATGTACCTGGACTGCGTAGAAGAGTGGTCACCACAATATAATTTAAAAACCCTGAACTTGTCTGAATCGCACCAAAAAATGTACCTGGACTGCGTAGAGGAGTGGTCACCACAATATAATTTAAAAACCCTGAACTGGTATGAATCGCACCAAATAATGTACCTTGACTGCGTAGAGGAGTGGTCACCGCAATATAATTTAAAAACCCTGAACTGGTATGAATCGCACCAAATAATGTACCTGGACTGCGTAGAGGAGTGGTCACCACAATATAATAAGAAAACCATCAACTGGTCTGAATCGCACCAAAAAATGTACATTGACTGCGTAGAGGAGTGGTCACCACAATATAATTTAAAAACCCTGAACTTGTATGAATCGCACCAAAAAATGTATCTGGACTGCGTAGAGGAGTGGTCACCACAATATAATTAATAAAAAACCCTCCACGGGTCTGAATTCCCAAAAAAAAAATTCTGGACTGCGTAGTGGGGTGGCCCCGGTACCCAATTTGATACCGGGGCCACAATATAATTAATACACCCTCAACTGGTCAGAATTCCACCAAACAAGTATCTGGACTGCGTAGTGGGGTGGCCCCGGTACTAAATTTGGTACCGGGGCCACAATACCTCCTCCAAGTTCCAAGTGTAGTGTTTATAACATATTAACACTACACTAATTCTAGCATTTCAATACCTCTTGTTTTAAATAATGACAGGGCATTTAACTTTTGATTTAATTTTTTGAATTTGTTGACATTTTGTTTTACTTTTTGAACATGGCAAACGACTGTTGAATGGTCACATAATGCCAAAAAAAGAGTTGCAAGATGGAATTGTCCTTGGGCCCTCCCACCAACCCTTAAGTTGTTGAAATAGGACATACACACTTTAACAAACCAATCATTTCAGCGACAGGGCCTACCAAACAACTGTGGCTGAAATGATTGGTTTGTTTGGGCCCCCACACCAAAAAAACAATTCATCTCTCCCTGTGCAAACTAAACAGGCTCTACTGAGGAAAGATGTCATCCTCATCCTCAACCTCTGATTCCTCTCCCCCTACAGTGTGTACTTCCTCCTCCTCACACATTATCAATTTGTCCCCGCTGGACTCCACAACCACAGGTCCCTCTGTACTATCTGGAGGGCAGTGCTGTACTTCATTGTGGAATTGATTATTCATTTTTATAAACATCATTTTTTCAACGTTGTGAGGAAGCAACCTCCTTCGCCGCTCACTGACCAGGTTCCCCGCTGCACTAAAAACTCTTTCTGAGTACACACTGGAGGGGGGACAACTCAGGTAAAATAGAGCCAGTTTGTACAGGGGCTTCCAAACTGCCTTTTTTTCCTGCCAGTAACAATATGGACTGTCTGACATGTCTATTTGGATGGTGTCAGCAAAATAATCCTCCACCATTTTTTCAATTGTGACAGCATCCAATGCAACAGTAGACATGTCTGCAATGATTGGCAGGTCCTTCAGTCCGGACCAGATGTTATCAGCATCCCCGCCAGCGGGTCTTTTAGGAAAACTGAGCTTTTTCCTCGCAGCTTTATCCTCGAAATTTTTGTTTTCCATTATATGTAGCACAAGAGAGCGTACCCCTAAGCCACACACACTAGGCAAAGCCTTTAAAAATTATATGCGGCACAGGAGAGTACCACTGCACTTATACTGCAGAATCAGTGAACTTTGTAATATTGCAGTACCACTGGACTTATACTGCAGAATCAGTGAACTTTGTAATATTGCAGTACCACTGGTGGACTTATACTGCAGAATCAGTGAACTTTGTAATATTGCAGTACCAATGGACTTATACTGCAGGATTGTTTTTGGATATTTTTTTTTAATTTATTTTTTTTATAATTTTTTTTTTTTTTTTATAACTTTTTTAAAATTTTTTTATAACTTGGGAATAATGGGGAAATAACAATGCCCTTAAAAGGACAGAGCACAGGAGGACACAGCACCACTGGACTGAACAGGACACAGCACAGGACCCAGCAGCACCACTGAACTCAGAAGGACAGAGCACAGGACACAGCACCACTGGACTGAACAGGACACAGCACAGGACCCAGCAGCACCACTGAACTCAGAAGGACAGAGCACAGGACACAGCACCACTTGACTGAGAACAGCACAGCACAGCTCAGCACAGCACAGGATATAGCAGGGCAGAGGACCACCTAACACAACCTCACTCTACCCTGATCAATGCCTGAGTGAAGATGGCGGCGGCCAGCGGGGAATTTATAGAATCCAAGTATTGCGAGATCCGACAACGGGATTATGACTCGGAGCCTCGCTTTCAGTTTTGCAATTGGAGGGAATACCCGGATCTGTCTCGGATCCGGCTCAGATCGGCAAGGTTTGGGTGGGCTCGGATTTCAGATATCCAAGCCCGCTCATCCCTAATGTAAAGCATCTGTTCTTGCTGTTGTGGGGAGTACTACGCCTCCCCGGACCCTGAAACCTAGGTCCCGCCGGAGGTATAGAGTCTTCGGTTGGCAGCATCAGCGCCATCCATGACTCCACGTCCTTACACCCGAATGGGATGGTATGCATTTTGTGCGCTTTGCTGTGAAAACTCTCATCGTAGCGTCTCCAAATTGTCCCACCCGCATTAATCATTAGATCGTTAATGAGGTGCAGATACCTCCACACATCCGCCCTAGTCTCCGGCCTAGATTCCACGTAGATGGCTGCAAAGATACAAAACCCCCTCAACCAGTTTGGGAACGTCCTGTAAGGCTCTTCCCCTATGCCACCCCTACTACAGGCAGCCAGCAGTTCTTTTTTGACTGTAGAGGTGAGACAAAACAAATCGACATAGTAACCTTTTTCTATCCTATCCCTTGAACTGCGACGCACACCCCTTAACAAGGCTGTATTGTCACATCGTACCATGGGACCTCCTAGCGCTGTTGGAGGCATTATTCCTGAAGGGGTAACCCTAGTGGGCTTCGCTAAGTGTTCTGTCAGAATCTTCAAAAGCTTGCGCGGACCCTGCCCTTCTTCATCTGAATCCTGGCTAGTGCTGGCTAGTGGCGGGCTACGTGCATGTGAGTAATGTGTTACAACAGATTCACACTCACCACCTTGAGCAGATGTCCCTGGCAAAATGAGTGGCTGGATTGCTGTTTCTCCTCCCGCAGCCGAAGCAGCCGCTGACTCAGTTTGAAGAGCAGAGCTCCCTGCCATCACGGGTACTCCTTGCGC
Organism: Mixophyes fleayi; assembly: GCF_038048845.1. Classification (NCBI taxonomy): domain Eukaryota; kingdom Metazoa; phylum Chordata; class Amphibia; order Anura; family Limnodynastidae; genus Mixophyes; species Mixophyes fleayi. Next base: position 253,673,388 of record NC_134405.1, on the reverse strand, counting down.
TACCGCGCTTATTCCGACACCAGATGCAGCAGGCACTGAAACAGACTGAATGTTAGATAGATCCGCAATGACCGAATGGTTCACATTACCTACCACATTACTGATTGGGTTAACTGGATGAGCTGTAGTATTAAATGAGAAACCTGGGGCTGGGGGGCGGACCAAATTTTGGATGGGACCTACATAGCAGGGGGGCATACCCTGATCTACAAAAGGCATGTTAGGCTGGCTTGATCCATCAGGATTAAAGGCATTAAAGTACCCCTCACTGGATGGTGGTGGGTAGGGTGCAATCCAGTTCTGTGGAGAACTATGAACACCTGATACGCTGGGAGGGGGGTATGGCAGCGACCAGGTGGGCATGATACCATGGGACAGGTCTCCCGGTGCTCGTGGAGGACGTGCCAAAGGGATGGGCGGAGTGTGTGGCAAAGATTGAGTATTACCAGCTTGAGAAACCAGCGCCGGGGGATGACCCACGAAGCTGCTGAGGCCACTATATGACAACCCCAGCTGACCGAACCTGGCTGCGTGCACTGGAGTAGAAAAGGTGTAATGCGGGGGGAGCACCGCTTGGGGAACCGTATGGGCATATAATTGAGGGGGGTGTAAGGGCTGAAAGCTAACATTATGTATGGCTGGAGGGCAGGCTCTGCCCCTAATCCATCCCTCGGGCATGAGGGGGGGAATACTGTTCAATTGTGTCATGTTGTCTCCTATGTTAGTGTGCAGCCAGGGTCTGTGAGGCATAACCCCTCCTGCCTCCTGCTGCACAGTGAAATTGGCCTCCCTTGCTGCTTGCGCCCCAACAGGAGAGCAGTATGAGGCTGCTAAGGACTCCAAGCCTCCCCCACTGGTTGAGGTCTGAACTCCTCTTCTAGATGGTATGGTCTGGGGGTCCACAACTATATTACTGGCTCTTGCAGAGGTAGGAGAAGGGGATCTCCTCCTCTGCACACTCTGAGACCCTGCAGTTAAGCTGCTGACTCCAGAGACAGGCAGCACTGCTGCCCTCTCTGGAGCCCGTGATCTCCGGGTGACCCCCCTCCCCTCATGCCTGTCGCCCTGTCTGGACTCACCAGCTGCTAAACCCCCTGCTGATTGCCCTTCAGTGCTGACTGGGATGGGGGAGGGAGCAGACTCGCAGACAGGAGCTGAGTCCCGTCGGAGAGGCGAGCTGGGACAGCTGCATTCCTTCTTGGTCTGGGCATGATTTATGTGGTATGGGGAAACGCTGCCATGGGGAGGGAGTGAAACAAGCAGATGACCAAGGGAGAGGGAGGGGGTGAGTGGAAGGGGGAATGAAATAGGAGAAGGAAGAATGAGAGGAGAGCTGAAAGGTATTTGGAAACAGAAGCAAGCTAAAGGAGATATAAGTCACAATAGCAGAAACAGTGTGATAAAAACTTTAAACAGTGAGATAACAGTCTTATCTTATCCTTCAGGGAGCTCCTTCATCTGTGAAAGCACGGGAAGGAAAGATCTAGCAATCCCTGGGAGTTCATATTGAGGTGACTAAAACCACTTCCCATGGATTCTATTGGCTGGGAATGAAACAACTTTAACCCCGAATGGGTAAGGGCCTGAAAAACATAATCCATGCACTTTAAGTGCCCTCAGCTAAAATGGCTTCGCTTAACATTAGAAAATGCGTAGCGTACTCTTCCATAATCGATACATAGGAGAGTACATACAACCTCCACACAGAGAAAGGGCGAAAGTCAGGAATCAAACTCATTACTCCATTGTTGCAAGGTGGATTGGCTAAGCAGTAAGACAACGTTCATTTGTAAATGTAAAACTATTCTATAGACTAGAGTGAGAAGCACAACAATACAGCATGTGTACAATAAATGTAAGCGCTAGATATTAGTACTCTTCCTTATTACCCCCAAAAAGTACAAGTTAAGATCTGCATAAGTACGTTAGTGGTTAGAACTTCTATCTCACAACACTGGGGTCATGAGTTTGAATACCAAACATGAGCTTAGCATCTGTGTGCAGCTTGTGGACCTGAATCATAAAGGTAAGGAACACAACAGGAACTTTGCCCAAACCAGCATATGTTTTTAATTAGCAAGGGGTAGTATTAAGATAGTATTTAGCAAATAAGGAAAGTATTGTGTTTTGTTTTCATGTAACACAAAAACACTTGATATCTTGATTTTTACTCTGAACTTTAAAGTTTATATACGACACACTCTACCCAAATTATAAATTGGTAACCATATTTTAAATGTACCTCCCCCTCAAATGCCACTTTGTTAGGCCAAGGTGGTTTTTTAATTGCTTACAATATTTTTCATGCAAAAATGAGTCTGACTCACAGCACACGTTCATTCACATTATCTGCATGTTGCACATCTATTACTATGAATGGCCTAAGACTTGGGGGGGGGGGTTGATTTTGAGGGGACATGCTTGTTTGCTCTCTTGAGGATAATGCAAGTACTGTTTGCAAATCCTTTTCCTCATCTACTGCTTTTATGTTATGTATGTCAGCTTCCTTAAAAATGTATGCAGCCAACACTTAAGCACTATGGTGGCTTAGTGGCTAGCACTTCTGCCTTACAGCACTTGGGTCATGCGTTCAATCCTCAACCATTCCCTTATCTGTCTCAACTTTTGGTCCTGAATAAGGGAAAAAAAAGTTAACCAAACAGGAACTTTGAACCTTAGCCAAACCATGTTGTGACCCACGAAAAATGAAGCTTAATGCATGTCACAATCATTATGTGAAGTGTGACATAAGTTAAAACTAGCTGCAAAGGTTAATGGCATGGTAAACATATTAGTAGGCAGGGAGCAGATACATTTTTTCTCTAATATATATATATATATATATATATATATATATATACACACACACACATTTGTGTGGTGGCCGGGGGGTGGGGCTTGATTCAATAAAAACTAATATTGTGGCCTTCATGGTTGAAACCTGTAGAGTTAACTAGCTATTGGCCAAATGGCAGGTGGGAAACTAGTGCTTTATGATTAATACAGTGGGCCTACCCACACCAGCAAAAATATATCTTTGTTTGTGGAAAAAACTTACATTCCACCAAAGCCACAACATGGGTCTACTCCTCCTCCCTCTCTGGCGTGGCCGCCGACTCCTCCAACTCATCCATGGCCGACTCCTGCTCCTCCACTTCCTCCGCTTCAACCATGACAGGGAGAGAAAAATCTGGGAATTTAAGCTGATAAGAACATTGCAGTCATTGACACAAGGGCTCAATCTAACACCTGGATTTATGACCCACTACTTGGACACACTTCACACCCCACAGCATAGTGGCTCCAGATCTCTGCAGTCATAGGACTTCACGCTTCCATCCGTAACGAACACCTCAGTTTTATTACTCTAGCTTATCTTAATATTATATCCCACCCTTGTAGAAATTTCTTGATGTAACAGCTCTTAAATGTTGTGCCTGTTTCTTAGTGATTCATTTGTAAAGTTGCCTGATGAAGGGGCCTCAGTGCTCTAAAAACCAGCAAATATAATAATAATATTTTTTTGGGGTTAGCCAATAAAGGTATCACTCCTATAATACTTTTTGTCTTTTTTGATACGAAAGTATTTAACATCACAAAGAATTTCATGATCAGTATTTATATAATATAACGAATGACAGAGTAGGGAGACATTTAGGTAAGGCCCTGTAATATGGAAAAATTAGGTTGGCACTAATTAGTGCGTTGACCTAGTGTTATCTTAAAATTGTTTTGAAATTTATTATCAGAATGTTGCCTTAGTGGTTAGCACTTTGGCCTCCCACCACTGGGGTCATGAGTTCAAATCCCAAACATGCCCTTGACACATGGCCAAAAGCATGTTGCATTGGAGGGAGATGTACTTTGATAATCTGTGGACAGAGTGATATGTTTGGGTAGGCCATGTCCTGGAAAAAGTTTGACAGTATATTTAAAAATAAAGCAAGTGTTTGTATGACAGTATTTCATTCGATTAATAGAGAACTCACAGCTAATAATCTCCTGCCGTAGCTCTTCCAACAATTGCGGCTGACGTTGCCGCAGGTCGTTACAGTGCCGCTGTAGTTGCACCACAGATCGGTGCCATTTGAACCACCGCCAGATGAATTGGCGCACCCTCTTGTATGCCTGCAGTTTCAACTCATTTGAGATATAACGGCCTGCAGGCATACTGTTCATGGCCTCTGTTAACTCCCGCAGCTCACGCCTTGCGAAAGTGCTGGCTCTCATTTTGGAAATTATATTTTTTACAAAAATCTGCTATATGATTGGTACTCAGATCACGCGGGGGCATGCTCACGTCACTCGCGGATCTTTTCTACACCTGTATGCAAAATGTCTGTGTCATTCATTTGTCTCCTAGCACAGAGCGGCGGAATGATGAGAAATGTACTCCGCTATTCGCAATTATTAATACTTTTAAACAGGAAAATTTAATTGAAGGCAAATGATAACAGGCACTAGATTTATAAGTGTGATATTTTTTAACATAGCTGAGTTGTAAATGTAAGTGTAGAAATTAAGTCTAACTTTTTGTGGTCACTGCCAAAAAAAGCAAACAGTAATTTACTTATTGTTTAAAATTTAAGTCTGTAATTTAAAACATAACTTTGTGATATGGTTTTGACAAGAATCAAAGTAACAATTTTAATGACATTCATTTAGCCCATTAATCTTCCTGCTTCTGAGGTGTGCAGACGCTTCTGCTGAGCGCTCCCGCTGGAGCCATGCTTGGATCACCCTTCTGGGCCCCGAATTTCTTACCTGGGATGCCTCTTCACGCTGCCTTCCACTGACCTCGCTTGACGCCATCCATGACTTTGTCGTCTCGTGACTCCCGGCTGTCGTCGCCTCCTCCATCCACCGCAGGCCCTGGCTTCGGCCTTCCATTGAGCTGGTCTCCAATTACTCTAAGGGCCATCCAACATCTGTGTGGCCTCTTCCGCTCTGGTCCTCTGTTCTGGTCCTTACTCCCGGCCGCCGAAATGTGTCTGATGAGCGAATCTCTGCCTTAAACCGGGTCCTGCCACCTTCCCGACCTGACTTTCATTGGAGTGTGACTTCCGGCCGCCGCTATTTCCACCCACTATAGGCCGCGGCCTCGGCCTACCTTCTGCTGGTCTCCTTTCTGGTCCTCCTCCGATCTGGGCTCTCTGGTCCTGCCGCCTCCACCTGTCCCTGCTCTGGATGCCTCGCTGCTGCCCGACTGGTTCCAGTTACATCGCTGCTGCCTGCATGTGTCTCCTGCACTCTGCACATAGCGAACTCTGCGGCTTGTCGCCTCCTGCTCCATCCTCATCTTATCTCCTGCTCCGGTCTCCTGCTCCTGCCTCCTGTAGTCTCCTGCTCCTCAGGTCTGGCCTGACTCTGACGGTCCTCCACGTTTTCCTCCCTGCATTTGGTCTCTGTTGCTGGGATTCGTCCATATACCCACCGCTGGCCTCCTCTGCTCCTGTGGACTTGCATTCCAGTCCTGTTCATGTGGACACCCTTCCTGGACATCCTGCTTCCGTGATCACTGTGCCTTTTCCTGATTGAAATCTACGTTGACTGTATTGTATTGCATTATATCTAGCTTTACTGACTGTTTTTGGTCTCCTCTTACCATTTTATTCTCTGTTTATCCTATCTGCTGTGCCCTGCTTTACACTCACTAATGCTGTACCTGATTGCTCAATTGGTCACCTGCTCTTATTGTCCCCCATCTACTGTTTTATCCTCGCTTCATTCAAACTGTTACACTTGCATCCTCTTCTGGGTGCTTCTGATGTTCCTTACTTCTGTCTCTACACCCTGTCCTCTCCTTTTCTCCTGTGTTGCTCCCGTCTCTCACCATGCTGCCCCGCTTGGCTCCTATACCCATCCTCTCCCCTCGTCACCCTCTTGGCCCCAACTCTCACTGTCCCATCTCACACCCTCCGCCTCGCTCCATCCACCCTGATAATCTTATCCAAATCTCCCCTCTTCCCTCCCTCCCCTTCTCATGTGCCCTCTGAAACTCTAGGTCCATCTGTAACAAACTCCCCTCCATCCATGACCTCTGCATCTCCAACTCTCTTAACCTCCTCGCCATCACTGAAACCTGGCTTTCCTCTTCTGACACCGTCTCACCTGCTGCTCTCTCCTACGGGGGTCTCTCCTTCACCCACTCCACCAGACCTAATGGGCATTCAGGAAGTGGAGTGGGCCTCCTCCTATCCCCTAGCTGCACCTTTCGGGTCATTCCACCTATACCTTCCCTCTCTTTCTCCTCTTTTGAAGTACACTCTATCCGTCTCTTCTCCCCATCCACATCCGTGTCTCTGCCATCTACCGTCCCCCTGGCCCTACCTCCCTCTTCCTTGACAACTTCGCTGCCTGGCTCCCTCACTAGCTTTCCTCTGACCTTCCCTCCATCATACTTGGCGACTTTAACATCCCTATTGACAACTGCTCTAACCCTGCCACCACTAAACTTCTCGCCCTTTCCACCTCACTTGGCCTCACCTAGTGGAACTCTTCTCCCACTCACAGTCTTGGTCATGCCTTGGACCTCGTCTTCTCTCATCACTGCGACCTCTACGACTTCTCTATCTCTCCCTTCCCACTCTCTGACCACCATCATCTCTCCTTCACTCTGTCTTCCTCCCAGGCTCCCACCTTGCCTAAATCTACCTTCACTAGGCGCAACCTTGGTGCTATTGACACTACAGCTTTCTCCTCCTCTCTCGAAACTCCTGCCCTGACCAGGCGTCCTCTCTCTACAACCTCTCCCTCACTACTGCCTTTAAAGCTGTCGCCCCGACCTCCTCTATCCCCCAATGCTGCCTCATTCCTCAACCCTGGCACCCAATCTTACCCGCTTCCTCCAAAAATGCTCTTGCACTGCTGAACACCTCTGGAGGAAATCTCGTTCCCTGGCTGACTTCCTTCACTTTAAATTTATCCTCACCTCATTCTGCTCCGCCCTCTCCAGTGCCAAACAACCCTTCTTTAAGTCTCTCATTTCTTCTCAGTCCTCTAATCCCCGCCGCCTCTTTTCCACCTTCAACTCCTTCCTCTCTCCACCCCCCCTCCCACCCCACCTTCCCTTTCCACCCCTGACTTCGCCACCTTTTTCTCTTCCAAAGTTGAGGCCATCAGACTGAACATCTCCTCCTCCCTTCCCTCTCTTTCCCCTTTTCCCTTCACCTCCCCCCACCAACCAACTCTGATGCTCCTTCTGCCCCACCTTGGGTGATGAAGTCCGCTCACTTATTCTATCCTCTCCACCCTTCACCTGTCCTCTCGATCCTATCCCCACTCGCCTTCTTCGCTCTCTCTCCTCCACTGCCTGCTCTTTCCTTGCTCACCTCTTCAACCTTTCACTCTCCTCTGGAGTGGTCCCCTCTTCTTTTAAACACACTCTTATCTCTGCCATGCTCAAGAAACCTAATCTTGACCCTAGCTCTCCTGCTAACTATCGCCCTATCTCTCTTCTCCCGTATGCCTCCAAATTACTTGAGAGGATTGTCTACAACCGCCTTTACCAGACACCTCTCGGACTACTCCCTCCTAGACCCTCTCCAATCAGGCTTCCACCCCCTCCACTCCCCCGAAACTGTCCTGGCCAAAGTTACCAACGACCTCCTATTAGCCAAATCCAAGGGTCACTTCTCCCTACTCATCCTACTTGACCTTTCTGTGGCCTTTGATACCTTTGACCACCCCCTCCTGCTACAAACTCTTCTCTCTCTTGGCCTATCTGGTTCTTTCCTCGCATGGTTCACCTCTTACCTTGCAAACCGCTCCTTCTCGGTATCCACCTCTGGCTCTTCCTCAACCCCCTCCCCTCTCCCTGTTGGAGTCCCTCAAGGCTCTGTTCTTGGTCCTCTACTCTTTTCACTCTATACCTCCTCCCTTGGTGCTCTCATCTCCTCCTTCGGTCTTCAGTATCACCTTTACGCTGATGACATCCAACTCTACATCTCCTCGCCTGGCCTTTCCCCCACCCTTCTCTCTCGTGTATCCGACTGCCTCTCTATCATCTCCTCCTGGGTGTCCTCGTGATTTCTCAAAATCAACATCTCCAAAACTGAACTCATTGTCTTTCCTCCCGCCAGGCTCCCCTCCCACCATGACCTCTCTATCACTGTTAATAACAACTCCATCTCTTCTGTCACCCAACTTCGCTGCCTAGGCATTACCTTTGACTCTTCTCTCTCCTTCACCCCCCACATTCAATCCCTTGCCCAAGCCTGTCGCTTCCAACTTCGCAACATTGCCCGCATCCGACCTTTCCTCTCTCAGGATGCCACCAAAACTATCATCCACGCACTCATTATCTCCCGCCTTGACTACTGCAATCTCCTCCTCTCCGGCCTCCCCCTTTCCCACCTCCCCCCCTCCACTCTATTCTTAACGTGGCTGCTAGACTCATATTCCTCTCTCGCCGCTCCTCCTCCGCATCCCCTCTCTGCCTTGCCCTACACTGGCTCCCCATACCCTACAGAATCCTTTTCAAACTCCTGACCACAATGTACAAGGCACTCTCCCAGTCCACTGCCCCCTATATCTCTAACCTCCTCTCCATTCACACTCCTGCCCGCTCCTTGCACTTGGCCAATGACCATCGCCTCTCCTCCGCTCTGATTACCTCTTCCCACTCCAGAATAAAAGACTTCTCCAGCGCTGCCACCCTTCACTGGAATGACCTCCCTCGCTCTATCCGTCTCTCTCCCACTCTTAGCTCCTTCAAACGGGCACTAAAAACCCACCTGTTCCTCCAAGCCTACCCACCTTCCACCTAACCCCTCCTCCCCTCCATTATACGGCAACTCACTCCCTTTGTACCTGAGTTTTGTTCACCCTCCCTTAGGATGTAAGCTAATTGAGCAGGGCCCTCTTCCCTGTGTCCTTACTTGCTCTTCTGCTCCATCTTTACTGCATTAGCCTGCTTGGAGCTCCTGAAGTGTCAGTATTTTTTGTTTACTGTTCAGTAATGTTTTACCCTGTACTGCCTACTGTTTGTGCATTGTACGGCACTGCAGAGCTCTTGTGGCGCCTAACAAATAAAGGATAATAATAATAATAATAATAATAATAATAATCTGGTCCTTCTATCCTCTTCACAAATCACTGAGGCATAACATTTTAGCCTACACAGAGGGTATAGTGGTGTTATTGTCAGTGAGTGAGATTGGAGGCCAGTTGTTGACTCTGGCACAAGAATGAGCTCTGTATAGAACATGATTTGCTTTAGCTATCATTGTGACATCCATGGTATGCATGCAGAAAGACAGTGGTTTTCAACAGATAGTGCAGAAAGAAATAGGTCAGGGAAAGCAATGTACATTTGGGTGTCCTCGATGTAGAGGTGGTATTGGAGGCTAAATTACCAAATTCGTACCCCAAGACAATATTAAAGTACACCATTTAGCAAAAGAAAGAGCCTTGGGAGGCCTCAATAGAGAGTGAGAGTTGAAGGGAGAATGTGCCAGAGGTGGGTACACTACAAGAGCTGTAGCAAGGGAGGTAGCAAGTGACCCAGTAGAGAACTGTGTCTAGATGGACAATGGAGTCAATGATGTGTAGGAGAGGAGGGTGTTTAACAGTGGCCAAAGCAGCAGTGAGTTACAGGAAAATGAGCATTGCAAAAATAAAATATTAATATTTATTTATAAACACAATTACAGTAATCAAATGAAACACAACATGAAAACAAACTGAAAATACAAACTGATTTTTACAGTAAAAAATATAAACACATGCATGTTGGTTTAATCCCATTGGTTATAACTGTTGCAAGGCAAGTCATGCTGGAACCCATAATACCTGTCTTCTTTCTCTGTTTAAAATATGAGGAGAAAAAAAAATCAACCTTAGGCCATTTTGATAAAAAATATTTGTTGACTGTGTACTTTATACACACCTGTAATTTCCAGCAATAAAATCTACTATTTGTTGCCTTAACTGTAAAAGGAATAACATTAACTTGATACTTACATGCTGTAAAAGACTACTCCTCCATGTCTTGATCCTTCTACAAAAAATTATCCTTGCCAAACCTTGTTGATTACTAAGGCATGGTAGTACATCAATGAAAGCCTTTAGTTTGGTCTATTTTAAAAGAAACTAACAATCTAGCTTCATCATTATTTTTCAAAGTGCTATGGCTATAAAAGGCACATCTGAATTTCAGCAGGAGCAGAGACAGCCCTTGCAGCACCGTTTCAAGTGTAAACATTTGATTAAGTCCAAACTATCTGGTGCATGCATTTGTATATGTTTTGTTTTTAAAAATGAAACAGGCCTTTACTTTTTTTTTTTTTAAAAAGATTTTACCTTGCAATTCAGTGTTGAACCTAAAGTTGCCTGCCTCCACAGTGCTGGGGATCTGTTGGATAAACATGCAACATGGAATAGTGCAAAAACACATAAGAATTATCTGAATAGATATTAGATTGAAAAGCTTCACAACACTCCTCACTCACCCAACAAAACCAGAAAAATATTGGGTTACAATTTATAAGTTAAACAACACACATTAAAATGCACCTTACATATGAAAATAGAGATCCACTGTTACTGTATAACATAAAATATATTACAAACACAAACATTTAAAGTGTCTACAAAAGAGTAAATTAAATTATATCTCTCAATACAATTAAAAGACCACTATACAAAGCCACACCAGAAAAACACACTACAGATCAGTGTTGGCTAACCTGTGACACTCCAGGTGTTGTGAAACTACAAGTCCCTGCATGCTTTGCCAATATATAGCAGCTTATTGCTGGAAGGGTATGCAGGGACTTATAGTTTCACAACACCTGGAGTGTCACAGGTTAGCCAACCATGCTGTAGAGTCCTAAACAACTTCAAGTATGCATGAAGCAGTCTTTTATAGTGGATTGTAATGAGACAAGTATATGAAGGTGTATGGCCCATTGTGGTGTCAGATGACGAGATCTGATGCTGGGTCTATGCAATGCTGGTTAGGGAAATCTTTTGTTTCCTTTAATACTGATTAAAAAATGTTTGCATTTATTTCTGATTGTGAATTATTCTGATATGCATTAGCACAGACTTTCTTATTTTCATTTTTATAAAACAAAACATGATCCTTTACTTCTGTTACTAAAAAGGTGTGTGCAATTGTTTATTTAAGTATTTGCAAATAGTTCCTGTCATGTGCTGTATAGGTGTTTCAATCTGAAGTATGCCTTAGTGGTTAGACAAATGAACTGCCAACAGGAGGGTCATGAGTTTTGAATCCAGAATCATGCCTGTATCTGTGTGGACTTTGTATACCCCAATGTTTCAGTGTATTTACTCCAATGTGTTACTTATAGAATAGTACACTAGTATATGTATTTTTTTATCTTGGTGTTTGCTGTCTATAGAGTATCGTGGATATTTATGATTGTGAATTATTAGCCGTTACATTCGCACCCATGGCTATTTACAATTCAAAATTACAGATGACAGAGAATGTGTGTGTGTGTAATTCTTTATTGTCTTTCCCTAAACTTTAATGTTGGCAGTAATGCATGTGTTGTGTTGTGAATTTCCATAGCCAAATATTTAAACTGTGCATGTGCCAAGGATTTAGGCATCTAATATTTAATTGTAGAATTGATAATAATAATTGAATTGATTGATTGTTACATTAATTTAAATTATTAAAACAGTAAAACAGTTTGCTATGAGAGACGTTGATGCTCAGCTTTTCTTTCTAGTCTATTTCATGCACATAGTGTTCCCACTTGCACGTTGGCTTAGTGGTTAGACAATCTACCTTTCAACAGTGAAGACTTGAGTTCGAATCCTCACCTACGCACTTATCTCTCTGGAGTTTATATATCCTTCCCATGTTTGTGTGCATTTTTTATGTGTTCTTTATGTAAGAGTACGCTTGGTTTAAGTTCTCACAATTTAGGTGAACAATTTTAACAAATTAAGCTGTTATGCTTTCATATTATTACTAGCGTATTATTAGCCATTTTTGTCAAATTTCAGCAACTAACTGTTAGACACATCAACCACTTTACATTGCAATTTATTAGAATTGTGGCTGTAATTCAATAAAGGTTTCTTTTAAAAAAGTACACAATATTTAATGTTTGATATAAATTTAAAATAACTTAAAAAAAAACATTTTTTTTATGTGAAGTGTATTAATATGTATGTTGTGCATATTTAGTTGTGACTGTTTTAAATGAACTAAGCTATTTGAACAGTTTAGTGTTGTTATTCAGCGCTGCTGCTCTAGCTGCTTTGGATTTAAACATGACCCTGAGTTTCCTTAAGTTTAACCAAGATGTTAAAGCTCACAACATTTCTTCTTAACTATCCGGTGGATAAGAAGGTAACACCTACTCCTCTTAAGTCAGTACAGATAACGCCTACTCTACTTAATTTCGTACGGATCTCCGCTTATTCCCATCCCTTTTTTCTTAAGTGTAGAAAATCTTCTTAAGTGCAGTTAAGAAGGATTTTTATCTTAACTTAAGAAATCCTCAGCTTACGCAATGGATTTTCCTTCTTATCTCTGTTTTCTGGGCATGCGCAGAGAAGATTTTTTAAAGATCCGCAAAAACCAGCAGATCCGATCGCTAATGAATCACGACCGATATCATTAACTGTGTGTTTTTAAGTGATATGTATGTTTATAGATTTTGAGTTCAATAAAAATGATTTTGGAAATATATTCTTATTTTACCTCTAAAACACGAAGGATACAGTATATAAATTTACTTTTGAAATAGGAAGCTGTGACAGTCCAATATTATAGAATGATACTAACTTTATCAATGAGGCAAATTTTTAATTATCTGAAATGCTGAAGTGGCTTTATTTAAGCTTTATCAGGTAAAAGGCAGAATTTTGAAGATGAGTTCTTTATACCATATGGGAATCCTGCAGCACAACTAAGACAGTGGAAACATTTACAGAAGCTGAGCTTTCCAACCAGGAATCTGTAATTTCCAATATGTCACAGTAATTAGAATGCAATTATCTGTAGACTCTTTTTACTAGTGACAGCTAATAAATGGGAATTTATTTCCAGATCACACCTCACTTGATTTCCACTTCAGCCATGTTGGTTTCTGGAGCAAATGACTAATGGACATTACATTTGCTCAGAATAATTAAATAGAGTTTTATGAAAAACTGATACCAGTATTAATGGAAATAATAAATGGTTCACCTTGAACTCTTTTCCAGTTATACATGAAACTCAGCTTCTGAAAAAAGAAATCAAACCAAATCACCATTAAGAGGTGATGCTTGTGAATGAGAGGCACTGAGCAACAACCAGGAAATCAGAAATGGGAAGCATGGAACCAATGAAGGAGCCTTTTCTGGAAGCGAGGAGGAACACAAATCTTGCCTGGTGGTGGGATAGGATGGATGAGAAGACAGCGATGAGGAGAGAAGAAATCTGGGATCCAAAATGGGATGTTCAAGAGACTGATCAGCGTCTTGAGTGGAATCAAGCTCCCGGGAGAGAGAATCCTCCTTCTTGTTCATACGACCAGGTTTGTAAGTTACACGGAGGTCAAACTGAGAAAATAATAATGTCCAGTGAGCTCGGCGTGGATTAAGGCACTGGGCCGTCTGTAGGTACAGGAAATATTTGTGATCTGCAAAAATGGGGACTGGATAATGGGTTCCTTCTAGAAGATAACGCCATTCTGAGAGGGCAATAGCTACTTATTCTCAATGCTCTGTGGGTAAAAATAGAATAGAATCTCTATCTCCAATAAACTTCTACCTTGCAAGCAGTGGCGGATCCAGGGGGGGGGCGATCGGAGCTAGCTGCTGACGGCTGCACACTGTGCAGGTCCGTTCAGCATTGACAGGGTGCTGCCCGGCTGCTCTGATTGTGTTTTAAACACAATCAGAGCAGCGGGACAGCACACTGCCAATGCTGAACGGACCTGCACATACTGTGCAGCCATCAGCAGCCTTAGAAATTAGAAAGGGGGCGGGGCCTAAATCGCCCCCCTAAAATCGCCCCGGGTAGAGCAGTTGCCTAGATCCGCCCCTGCTTGCAAGAATAGAAATCACAAGGTTGCAGTTTATTGGAGATGGATCTGTGGGAGAGTACCACTCCCACACCTGCAGCAGAGGCATCAACCGCTAACATAAGCAGGAAAGCATCCGGTTGTCTGAGTATGGGAGCCGAAGAAAACTCCTCTTAAAGGAAACAAAGCCTTCAACGCCTATGGGGATCACACCTTGGTATTAGCTCCCTTTGAGTAAGCGCCGTAATGGGAGCGATGATGGTGAAATAATTCTGAATGAACTGTCTATAGTAATTTGCAAAGCCGACAAAATGCTGAATTGGTTTGAGACCAGATGGAAGTGGACAGTCCAAGATAGCACAAATTTTCTCGAGTTCCATTTGTAGACCTGAACCTGAGACGATGTAACCAAAGAATGGCATGGATGGAGCTTCAAAAGAACATTTTTCCAGTTTGCAGAAAAGCTGGTTCTTACGGAGTCTGGAAAGGACCTCTGAGACATTGAGACAGTGGGAGGCTACATCTTGGGAAAAAATAAGAATGTCATTGAGCTAAACTACTACACAGGAGTAGAGTAGGTCTCTGAAGATCTTGTTGACAAAACTCTGAAAGACAGTGGGTGCATTACAGAGCCCAAAGGTACTCATAATGACCATTCACGGGTGTTAAAGGCGGTCTACCACTCATCACCAGCTTGAATTATTATGAAGTTGCAGGCTCATTTGCAAGTCTAACTTGGTGAAAATCTTGGCTCCTTTAATCCGATTAAAAAGCTCCGTAATTAGTGGGATAGGATAGAGATTTTTTTATGGTAATCACAATCAAACCATGGTAATCAATGCGGGGCCACAGGGGCCCATCTTTCTTTTTTACAAACAAGAACCTTGCTCCAGCAGGGGAGACAGAAGGTTGAATAAAGTCATGCTGTAGGTTCTCCTGAATGTAATCAGTCATGGCTTGTGTCTCAGGCAAAGAAAGAGGATAAACACGAACCCTAGGGGAAGTCTTACCTTAAAGAAGGTTAATCGGCAATCCCAAGGGCGATGGGAGGGTAGAAGCTTCGAGCAGCCTTTATCAAATACATCAGCAAAGGTGCAGTATTGAGGAGGTAGGGCTGAGGATGAATGGTCAGAAGACAGAGTAGAACTTGGAGAGGTTTAATCTGGTGCAGGCAATGTGACTGACAAGTGGGCCCCCAGGACAGAATTTGCGAGGAGTACCAGTCCACATGCGGAGAGTGAAGTTGGAGCCAAGGTAGACCCAAGATAAGTGGTGTGGTGGTTTAGACCAGCAAAAGGAAAGAGATTTGTTCAGAGTGCAGAGCTTCAATTTGAATTGTGACAGGTTCAGTTTGCAGACAAATGGTTCTGTTGGTGAGACGGGAACCATCAATGGCGGTGATGACAATAGGAACTTTCAAAGAATCGTAGTTAGGGACCACTGGGACACCAAGGAGTATGTAATAAAATTTCTAGCTGCTCCCGAATCCAAGAAAGCTGAAGTGTTAAAAGTATAAGAAGCGTTCCACAAAGAAAACAGCTATAGTACAAATACCCACAGTAGGAGAGGGTTTAGATATCCCCAGCCTGATCTCCCCAAAGCAGAATAGTGCTTGACGTTTTCAGATCATTTGGACATGAACTGAGGAAGTGACCAGATCCAGGATAATAGATACATAGGTTGTTCCTACGCCCTATTTCTCGCTCTTCAGGGGTTAAACGCAACCGACCAAGTTGCATTGGTACATCAAGAGGAGAGGTGTGCTGAAAACGGGGAGCCAATTTTACAGTGGACCAATGAGAGGGTTTCTTTTTAGCAGATCTTTCTCAGAACCTGAGATCTACCCAGTTGCCCAAGGAAATCAGGGCGTCCAAAGTGGATGGTAATTCCTGGGAGGCTAAGACACCCAGAAGGCAGCCACAAAGCGTCATTATTCCACTAGAGATCAGATGAGAGAGTGCGGAATTCAATGACATATTGTGCCACAGACTGAGTTCCTTGTCGGAGTCTAAGGATACTAGCAGCTACAGAAGTAACATGTCCGGGTTTATCAAAAATTCTTCAAAAAGTAGATATGAGGGCAGCACAATCGCTAAGCAGAGGGTTGTCCTTCTCCCACAGAGAGGAGGCCCAAGTCAGGGCTTGTCCGATTAGTAAAGATATTATGTAGGTGACCTTTGTCCTTTCTGTGGGAAAATTCTGAGGCTGAAATTTGAATTGAATCGAATATTGGTTCAAGAAACCACGGAAGACCTTGAGGTCTCCGTCGAATTTGGTAAGGGTTGGAAGTCGGAGTGAAGAAGCAGAGGTGGATATAGAGGCCTGCGAAGAGCTAGGTTCAGGAGCAGTCAGAGCAGGTGGTGTAGACTGAGCAGCCTGTAAGGTGTCTAGGCGTGCAGCTAGGGTTTAGAGACACTGCAGCAACTGATGTTGCATAGCTTTTGTTATTCCACTCTTCCTACCAGGTGTTGAAGCATATCCTTTGCTGAAGGTTCCCCAGTGGGATCCATACTATGGCCTGTTGTCACTGTCAGATGCAAAAATATAGGATGCCCAGACCTGCCTAACTTGGCACTATTGTACCCCTGAGGAGCGGACTCTAACGGGACAGGTTGTCTTCACCAGGAAGAGGTATGGACTTTGCAGCCACTGCCCTGCAAGTCATGGCCCTCAGAGAGAGTGTTAGACAATGCCCGTATGGAGAACACAGGGATGGGAGAAACTCTGCAGAGAGATGCCACAGAGTGACACCCAGCAGGAACCAGGGACTCACTGGAACAGCGAGCTTGAACACGAGGAGGTGAAAGTTGTGGATGAGTGGTACTGAACAGCAATCATGGAATCACTGAACAGCAAGATGAACACTAGGAGCTTCTAAATTTCCACTTCGACCACTGTTCTTGATATTAAAAATTTGATAGTATGCTAAAAGTTTATGTCACCTTGTAGTATTTGTGCCCAGTTTAAAACTCTTGCACGTCTTTACTTGGGCTTTTACAACCTTTGTCTGTTCACTCTCAACCATGGGATTAAATCTCCATGTATTTCTGTATTTCTCTGTGGATCTAACACAATCAAAGAGCATTATTTCAATTATGGTATTTGTTGCTTAGCTCACAAAAAGGTCCACTTAGTGTCTTTTCATTGGTTTCTTTCTTCAAAAGTGACAGTGGCCATTGAGATGTTTTGGCTATATGAGGTTCCTGATCAACTGGTTTCTCATTGAGGGATGCAATTTACCTCATGAATATTATAATAATAATTTGGTGCTTCCCTTAATATTAACTTACTGTTTTCCCTGCTCAATCCAAAGGTCAGAGAGAAAGCAATTACTAGACACTAGAGCAGGGGTCGGCAACCCCAGGCATGCATACCTGACATGCACGCAGACCACTTTTGTCTGGCACGCTGATGCTCCACAGTTGCTCAGATTCGGCCATCGTTGGCTGCTTTAGTGCAGCAGCTCCCAAATGTGGAATGTAAGACTCCAAAGGTAAGTATGAGGCATACTATCTATTGAGAACACATGTAAGTAGCATACTATCTATTGGGGGCACATGTATGTGGCATTCTATGTATTGGGGGCATGTGCAAGGGGCTTTCTATGTATTGGCGGCACAACTATGTGGCATTCAGTGTACTAGGGGCACAACTATGTGGCATTCAGTGTATTGGGGCACAACTATGTGGCAATTATTGTATTGGGGCACTACTATGTGGCATACTTTTTACTGGGGCAGAACTATGTGGCATTCAATATATTGAGGACACAACTATGTGGCATACTACGTATTTGGGCACAACTATATAGCGTACTATAAAGTGGGGCCACAATTATGTATATCTATATATATATATATATATATATATATATATATATATATATATATATAGATAGATATATAAATAAGGGCAGCACGGTGGCAAAGTGGTTAGCACTTCTGCCTCACAACGCTGGGGTCATGAGTTCAATTCCCGACCATGGCCCTATCTGTGAGGAGTTTGTATGTTCTCCCCGTGTTTGCGTGGGTTTCCTCCGGGTGCTCCGGTTTCCTCCCACACTCCAAAAACATACTAGTAGGTTAATTGGCTGCTAACAAATTGACCCTAGTCTGTCTCTGTGTGTCTCTCTGTCTGTCTATGTGTGTGTTAGGGAATTTAAACTGTAAGCTCCAATGGGGCAGGGACTGATGTGAGTGAGTTCTCTGTACAGCGCTGCAGAATTAGTGGCGCTATATAAATAAATGGTGATGATGATGATATATATATAGAGAGAGAGAGAGAGAGAGCAATACCTTCAATTTTATATTTGCTTTTTGCAATATGACTGTGTTGAAGCTCTTCCAATAGTGTTGTTTACTATGAAAAAGCAGAATTTACAAAGTCATTTTTGTGAACCCCATGAAAATTCTCCCTTTTTTTGTATTCACCCTTTTTTTGTATGTCTCTATTAAAACCTTTGATCCTGAATTCTGGTCATATCTTTCCTTATCCAGATTCTATTTAATTTGATGAACATGAAAAGATTCTTGTAGAAAGAATCCTGGATTCATGTATTTTTTTCTAAATCAACTTCAATATATTAAGTCCCAGAAGACAAATCATTGGAGCCAGAAGAAAACATTAATTATTTTACAATTCTTGAGAGATTGACACATATACCAACAAATACCATCAGGGACTTGAGGCACCACTTCTAAGGTAGCCTCATTATTGAAATGTATGCCATCAGGGCTAAGTGATCTATCATTCATAATCTTGCTTGGATGTATCTGCACTTCCTCCTATGGCAAAAAATGATCAGTAGAACTTTTTTTATGCCTGTAACATTTTTATGTATGCAATGTAAATGTGGTTATTATGTTCTTGTATACCTATGACAATTAAGCACTTGATATGACGCAGAACAAAATAATACTAAACAGAACAATTTGCACCATACACAATTATAGAATATAAAATATACTTAGCTGTATCCCCAAACAAAGGAAAAGAAAACAGGATTTTAACACTTAATTGCTGTACACAACACAGTTAAAGAAAACAATTTTTTTTTTACTGTACCTTCATATCTATAGGTGGGACTCCGTCTGAATAATATATCCATAAATGATAAAAACAAAGTAAGAGAAACATATGCGGAAATCTCATATAAGATATATTCTTTATTGTCATTAATTTATTCTGCCTCTTGTTATCATTGCGTTGAGTGCTAAGTTTCTTATACAGTCTTTCATTAGTCTGATTTGTAGAAAGGAACATATATTATGTTTCAGATTGGAATTATGAAAAAGTTATCTAAGCCAGTCTGCAGCTTGCTAATGAGAATCAATTATTATGGAGACAGACATCCTGATCTATTTCAAGGTCAGAAAACATCAAGCTTAATTAGCTACAACAAATTGGCAGTTTGTTGCATTGGTGAGCTTTTTAAATGCATGCTGAACAATCTTAATAATTCATTTACTATTTTTACTAAATTAAAAGGCTATAACAATTCACAAGTTGTGAAAAGTGTTAACCTAAACCACACAGACATCCTTTATGCAGCTGTGAAAAATCTTTCTCTAGAGATCAACAACCAGATACATAAAGACATTAAAAGTTGATAACAGACACCAACAGCTTAATCAAGTCTGCACATTTTAATTATTTACAGTTCATTTTCAGGAAAGAATAAAAAACTGTACTTATCTCAAGCATGTTTTATTAGGGTTTTTCTTTCAACTGCAGATGGTGGATGTTTGTTTACATCTATTACTCTAGTAATACAATATTTTCTAAAATTTCTACTGAGCTTTGACACCACCATCGCCACAAGTTTTTTGGAAAACACAAAAATGTGACTTGGTGCAAGATTTTCATAGATGGAACTCATTAGAATGTTGATAATTACCAGGGTGTTTTCTTACTAAAAAGTAAAAAAGAAAAGCATAGCATTGCTGTCCTTGTTGTCATCACTGTTTGAATAGGATTCAGGCTCCACAAATCAGTCATTGGAAAATAACTGCATTTGACCTTAAAGCACCCCAAAAATACCACTGGTATATATGTATATATACTTGCTAGTTATCCCTATAGGTGCTTTATACTCCAGTGTGAATAAGTGGGGGACATTTTTTCTCCTATACACTCATACTTTCTTTAAACCCACTGAAGCACACCACACCACAGGGAGTGCATCTGAGCCTGATAACAAAAGATAAAATGCTTAATGCATTTCCAATGTAAATACACAGTAAAACACTTAACATTTTGTCAAAGTTTAACAGGTTTTACTAATACACTCGTGAGTATTATGAAATGGTTTTCTTATTTGATTACCTAGTATTTCAGGTTTATTGGCTCTTTAAGACCAAATGGACATACATGCTCTTTTTACCTTTGACATAGCATATATAATATTACTCTGCTAGTTGCAATAATATAAAAATGTATTTAGTAATGGACACACTGTTTGGAAACATTGACCAATTTACAGAAGCAGAGTAGAGTATTTTCTACAAGAATGTATCACTGCAGTTTGATTTGTGACAATTAGACCTCCATTCTAAAAATTAAGAACTTGGAGACCTGCTCATCCATTCATATTGAATATGTCCAAAGGTTATTACTTTTGAAAATTTTGATCACCATTTTATAAATCAACATGATCAATAATTACATAAGTATTAAAGTGGAAATATCACAATTGATTTTAACTACTTACCTATTGTGTTACAATTTGCAAATGTGTTGGTCCAGAGAAAGGCAAGCAAAGCTCCAGCAAGTAGTTGCTAATTTATCTTTATGGTGTAAAAAATAATCTTTCCTGGCCCTATAATTGACAATTAGATTAATTCCCTAGATCAATCACCTTTGATAGTGAATGTCATTGTGTGACTAAACTTAGTGAACAACCAGTCCTTTTCTATGTTGATTGTGAAACTGTTTTTCCACTAGCAGAGTGGATGTCACCTTGTCACCAGCACAGCCATAGATATGAAAAACTTGTTAGTGTGAGGAATGGTGAGCGCTAATGTGCTCCATCCCTACTCCCATAGTGGCTCGATTGCCAACGCAGACGATTGCATGATTGCACTGCTCATATCCTGAAAAGGCGGCTTGGCCTGCCAGTCCTCCTCTGATTAGCTTCCTGCCTTTGAAATATCAGGTAGCCCTGGGTACCTGTGCGCTTTATAAGTGCTCATATCAAAAAAAAAAAAATAAAGTGTAATGTGTGCTATTGGTACATTACTGTTGCAGCAGGATATATTTAAAGTTGGATGGAAATATATGAGCAATAAATAAATGTTTTAGATTCCCCTGCGCAATTGGAGGTAGCGCAGGGGAATCTCAAACATTTATGTATTGCTTTATAAGTGCTGTTTCACTACTCTCCTGTCTCCTGCTCCTTGTTTCTTGTTTGATCATGTTACTGAATCTGGATAACTGACCACTTTCTGTTTGCCACCTCATTGAAACTTTGCCTGGAATATTAACTACACTCAGCATGCCATCTCCCTTAATCCTTTGCCTCAAATACTGACCACTCTCTATCTGCCTCCTGCTTTGACCTTTTGCCTGGAAAATGGACCTCTGTCAGCTCCATGTCTGGGATAATGGCTTGGAAGTCTGTCCAGAACCTCTTACATGGATTTCAATGCATCCAGATCCTATTCTGTAATAATGTGTATAAAATATGTAACAGTAATTAAATGTAAATATAAAGTGGAAAAGTGAATCTGCTCACATTAAATATGTGTTTACAGTGCTTGAAAGCATATGGACATAATTTCCTATCTACTCTGTGACAATTGTTGGTTGCTCACAAACTGGTTCCAATGCACCAGCTCACAGAAGACTGGATATGTGAAAAGTGACCAAATTATTTCTAAAACTGCTAACCTGAATTCAGTGAAATAGAAGCCAAATTTACTAAATCATAGTCAAAGTGTTTTAGTTCAAACCAAAAGAAAAATATGCAGAAGTGTAAGTTTCTGATAAATACGGAAGGAGCATGAAAAAATGTTGATTTTGTGCTCACCTTAACCTCATCTTTCAATTCTCTGCCAATAAAACTGCAAGAGCTTCTTGATGATCTTCATTCAAAAAACTATGTTATTTCTACAACATAAAAATGCTTGCAATAGTGTAAAGCCAGATTAGAGATGTTGTGACTGGACTACCTATAAATAACTTACGGTATAAATTTATTTAAAAGAAAAAGCGCAGGGCGCTTATTTATATAATTGCACATGCACTTATTTTGATATTGTGTATATTTTGGTAAGGGAAATCTTTAATTTCTGAGACCAGGGGGAGAAAATAATTTTTTTTCTGTTTTATCCTTTCTAAAGGAATGTATTATTTAGTTATATATCGGATACAATAAGCCTTTGTGGATGGAAGTCTTTTGTGTATTGTGATGTGGGGAAATGGCTTGTTTGGGGTTTGCGATGTTCTCTGGGAATATGTATTCTGAACTGTCTGAAGAAAGGCCCCATATGTTAATTAGATCTTTTGATGTGTGAAGGTCCAACATTGAAGGCAGGAAGGTTTAATTAAGATTGGCTCCTAGATTTTCTGCGTCTGAAAACCAGATGCAGGACATCACAGCATTTCTAGAAAGCCATAGATAAGTGTAAATATTGTTAGCTTTGCAATGCATGTAAATCCATGTTTGTGTAAACACATGACATCCTGATTCTAAAAAAGGCTCAAACTTCAAGGGGACTGGCTTACCCTTTGAGGCTGTGTCCAAACAGTATAAAAAACACTGGCTTGTAGTGAAACATTGTTTTTTTCATCTGACCTGATCACTGGTACCTTTAACCAGTATAAGAGCAAATAAACATCACTTGCTTCAAAGACCTGCTTGAAAATATCTTCCATGTTGAAAATCCTGTGACCTACAGATTAGACCCAAAATCTAATCCATTACCGGCTGTTTCTAAGGTTTGGACCCAGCTTTTCCGGTACCACCACTCTGCCTGCTACCCTGCAGCTCTGGTCAGTGTGATAGGCCAGGGGGGATCCATCCACAGCAACCTTGATCGATAGTAAGAGGTCGGCAGTACCAGCCCAGGTACACCAGCAAGGGGGTACCCCAGCAGTGACAGTTACCCAGAAGAAACCCGGTACCGGATGTCAGTTAAGGAGTCCAGTTGTGGCAGCATTGTAAGCTCCTCCTACTGCGGCAAAGGGGCACACTTGGGATAATGTAAGGGAACGGTGGCAAACTAAGCCAAGCCGGTTCCCAGCAGCAACAGACATGGTGGCATAGGCGGTCCATTCTGTCGCAGATGTACAAATCACTTATGCACTTATAAACCAAGGTCACATTTCCTGTAAATTCTTTATGTGCATTTCAAAAACATTTGTTTACTTCATTAGAAGAATGTTGAAGCAAATGGGATGTTTATTAAATGCGCTTAAAGAATTTATACAGGGACTAGCTGTCAGGAACATAACCTGTATTTGGTGATATATGAACCCTGAATTGAGCGCAAAGCTCTTGGACGTGGATGGTTATGTAAATGCAACCGATCTTTGATTTGTTCATCTCTATAGTCTAAAATGTTGACACCAAAGATTCACTTCTAGTTTGGGTTTCAGATTTGAAAACAATATATTAAATACAGTTATTATATAGTGGGCATAGTAATAGCTGGATAATGGGGACCCATAGCAACATTTGGACCTTTATACACACAAAACCACTAGCGCATGTGAATGCAACCTCTTTGTGGGCATGTACAATGTTAATTTGTGGAATTTACACTGGCGCAAAACTGCAATTTAAAACTGGCGGACGTTCAACTTAGCATCAGACCTTATGTGCGTAAAATACAGTGTACAAAAGTAGAGTTCCATAGGATAAAAGACAAAAAGCCCATATACCATTAGCTTAAAGGGTCTGAATCTGACTGTGCATCTTGTGCCTCTGGCTTCATAGCAGTGTTGTAGCTGTTAAAATGAAGTAGTCAGAGGATCTGATATCTTTAAATAGTCATGTTTATTAAGTTGCGTTAACACGGACCCTCTGACTGAGCAGATCAGAATGGTAACAATAATACATTTTTCCATATTTTTTAAGCAAAAACCTTGGCACCCTTACACATAGGGGCATTTAGCTTGGCATTTACATTTATTGGACAACTATAATTAGATGCACCTATAATCAAAGAATGTGCCTCCTCAACCACAATGTGTTAAAATATGAGGCCTTCCCACAAGGTTTAGAGACAATAATTATCTTATTGCTGTTTTTATAAATAAGCACGAAGACAAAACAGTACGACCTTGCAAAGCATATATTTCATGACGTATGAACATTATAAACATTTTCATTTCTTGCAAAACTTTATTACAGCTGTAGCATATAGATACAATTATGGCTGCTGGACTTCATTTTGTAATCCAAACTGAATATTCCAACAATGCTACATCAGCAGCTGCATGGACTGTTTTGGCTATTTTTATGCGCCTGGACACAGGGGATAATTATATGGTGGTTTTGACACATGGCATTATGCATGGAGATAGTGAAAAGAGTCTGCTGTCAAATAGTTTAGTAGGCAGTAATTCTACAGTTACAGTATGCAAGAGCCCTGGGGGTAAATGAATCAAGCTGAGAGTTTTCTGGTGGGTTTGAAAAACCAATCAGATTCTAGCTATCATTTATTTAGTGCATTCTACAAAATGAAAGCTAGAATCTGATTGGTTGCTATAGGCAACATATCCACTTTTAAAACCCACCCGAAAACTCTCACCTTGATGAATTTACCCCCTGGTGTTAATTAGTTGCAGTGTAGCTGGAACTTGCAAACTTGGCAATGCTAGATTTTACAGGACAAAGGGGCATATGCATTGGTTGGAAATGCCAGGTTTTATACATTTTTCAAAGCTAGTGTCAGGATCTGCCCTCTGCATCGCATGCTGCTTTCTGGACTTTATTGTTGTGTGCATTGTATATATTATGGCAGTACCTCTATTCACCAGAGGTGCTGCTGTTGTACCTTTCCTTTGTTTGTACTAGGGGTTAACCTGTCTCACTAATCATCTCCAGCTCCTGGGTGTTCCCTACTTATACCTGCCTCTTTCTCTCTCCTGGGCTGGTCATTGTTGTTTTGCTGCCTTCCCCTTTGGTTTGTCTCCTGGTTTGCCTGTGGCAAGAATCCTCTTCATCTCACCATTCTTCCACAAACCAGTATACAGTCATCTCTGTCATTCCTGTGCAGTTTCAGCATTATTTGGTTTGTACCATTTATCTGCATTTTGATCAATAAACACCTATATTTTCTTATCCTGGGCTCCATAGCTTTTATTTTCTTTGAATTGAGACAGATAGTTTTAATGTGCAATGCTAGTAATCATTTAAATATGTGGCACATATAAAGCTGTGGCACCAGGACCTTAGCTCCCTTTTGGAGATCCTGTATTCAAACATTTCTCTAAGAACATCTAATATACTACCACATTTTCAATTGTTCACATTGGTTTTTTTTCAATGTTTTTTCACAATTTGATTTTATATTTATTTATTGCCAGTAGTATGTATAAAAGTATCTGGAATTTGGTAATTATATCCTTTAGCAAGTACTGATGTCTCAAGAATGATATCTTTCACAGCTATTTGTACACCTATTCTAATAGTGTATTATAACATCCATGAAATGTAAATTCTTCAATTTGCTTGTAAAAAGTTGTTTTCTACAGTAAGATCATGTGAGGCTAGCTCACTCTTCCAAATCTATCCTGTGTCTCTGGTGTGATTAATTCAAGTTGGCTCATGGGAGAGCATTTTGTGGCATTATTTGTGAGCTCTTGTTTTGTTTTGTTTTTTGTTTAATCTTCACAGATCAGATATACTTGTTTAATAAGTTAATTTATACAAAGTATATAAGTTCAACCACCATTTGTAATAAGGATTATAGTGAAAATATTTGTGAAATGGTACTTGCTGACCAGACCAGATTGGTATAATCAATACTTTTAACCACATGTTGCAATATTAAACTAAAGAGATGTTGGTAGCAAGCAATTTACAGTCAGGTTTGTTATTATACAAACTTAAATAATGTAAACTGGCCTGCTACAAAAAAATCAAGCCTAAATCATATATGCCATGGCTGGTCATGAGGAGACTGGTAATTCACTGTCTGTAATGTTGCATCTGCTATAGTATGATTGATTTAACCATTTCATAAAAGTGATATAGCTGTGTTGGGTATTTAATGTTACTAAATTAAGCATTCTTTATCCAGATACTTGGCCGGTTGTAACAATATGTTCACACTAGCGATGTGCACCGGCCACGTTTTGAGTTCTGATTACCTTCAGGTTTTGGGTACTAATGGGTTTTGCCAAAACACCCCCCTCAAGGTTTTGGGTTCTGATTTTATTTTTTAAAAAGCATAAAAACTGCTAAAATCCTGTTTGTTTGTTTTTTTCACTCCTACGCTATTATTAACCTCAATAACATTCATTTCCACTCATTTCCAGTCTATTCTGAACACCTCACACCTCACAATATTGTTTTTAGGCCAAAAGGTTGACACCGAGGTAGCTGGATGACTAAGCTAAGCGACACAAGTGGGCGGCACAAACACGTGGCCCATCTAGGAGTGGCACTGCAGTGGCAGACAGGAAGGCAGTTTGAAAAACTAGGCCCCAAAGAGCACAAAATGCCAAAAAAAGAGGTGCAAGATGGAATTGTCCTTGGGCCCTCCCACCCACCCTTATGTTGGGGAAATAGGACATGCGCACTTTAACAAACCAATCATTTCAGCAACAGGGCCTACAAAACTACTGTGGCTGAAATGCTTGGTTTGTTTGGGCCCCCACACAAAAAAAGCAATTCATCTCTCCCTGTACAAAGTAAACTGGCTCTACTGTCGTCCTCATCCTCATCCTCTGATTCCTCGCCCCCTTCAGTGTGTACTTCCTCTTCCGCACACATTATCAATTCGTCCCCGCTGGACTCCACAATCACAGGTCCCTCTGTAGTCTCTGGAGGCCATTGCTGGTCTTGATTGAAGAATTGATAATTCATTTTTATGAACATCATCTTCTCCACATTTTGCGGAAGCAACCTACTTCGCTGCTCACTGACCAGGTTCCCCGCTGCACGAAAAACTCTTTCGGAGTACACACTGGAGGGGGACAACTCAGGTAAAATAGAGCCAGTTTGTACAGGGGCTTCCAAACTGCCTTTTTTTCCTGCCAGTACAAGTAAGGACTGTCTGACATGTCTACTTGGATGCTGTCACCAAAGTAATCCTCCACCATTTTTTCAATGGTGACAGCATCCAAAGAAGCGACAGTAGACATGTCAGCAATCGTTGGCAGGTCCTTCAGTCCGGACCAGATGTTCAAATTCACTCCTGCCTGCTCTGCATCCCTGCCAGTGGGTAATTTAGGAAATCTCAGCTGTTTCCTCGCAGCCACAGGTGTAGGAGAAAATGAAGGAGGAGCTGTTGCCATGTCAGAGTCCTCTTCAGATGACAATCTCCTGATCAGCAGGTCTTTGCACCACTGTAGACTTGTGTCCGCCGGAAACAGAGACACAACATACGCTTTAAACCGAGGATCGAGCACGGTGGCCACTATGTATTCAATGTACTTTAAAAGACTGACCACCCTCGTATCCTGGCAAAGCGTACGAAGGGCTTCATCCACAAGAGCTACATGCTTTGTGGAATCGCAATGCTTTACCAGCTCCTCCCTCACTTTCTCCAGCTGCTTCTGCAACAGTCTGATCAGGGGAATCACCTGACTCAAGCTGGCAGTGTCAGAACTGACTTCTCGTGTGGCAAGTTCAAGCGGCTGGAGAACCTTGCACAACACGGAAATTAGTCTCCACTGCGCTTGACTCAGGCGCATCCCCACTCCTTTGCCTATGTCGTAGGTGGCTGTGTAGGCTTGAATGGCCTTTTGCTGCTCCTCTGCAGCATATAGAGGGTGGAGTTCCAGCACATCACAACCTCTTGTTTGAGGTGATGGCAGGGCAGGTTCAGGCGTTTTTGATGGTGCTCCAGTCTTCGGTAGGCAGTGGCAGAATGGCGAAAGTGTCCCGCAATTTTGCGGGCCACCGCAAGCATATCCTGCACACCCCTGTCACTTTTAAGATAATGCTGCACCACCAAATTTATTGTGTGGGCAAAATATGGCACGTGCTGGAAATTACCCATATGTAATGCCCGCACAATGTTACTGGCGTTGTCCGACACCACAATTCCCCAGGAGAGTCTAAGTGGGGTAAGCCACTGCGAATTGATTTCCCTCAGTTTCTCTAAGAGGTTGTCGGCGTTGTGCCTCTTGCTGAAACCGGTGATACACAACGTTCCCTGCCTTGGAACGAGCAGGCGTTTCGGAGATGCTGCTACTGATGCTGCTGCTGCTGTTGCTGGGGAAGGCGATGCATCTACCCAGTGGGCTGTCAGTCATATAGTCCTTAGTTTGCCCTGAACCACTTGTCCACATGTCCGTGGTTAAGTGGACAGTGGGTACAACCGAATTTTTCAGAGCACTGAGGACACTTTTTCGTACTTCTCTGTACATCCCGGGTATCGCCTGCCTAGTGAAGTGGAATCTAGATGGGATTTGGTACCGGGGACACAATACCTCCGTCAACCGTCTAAATCCCACTCCACTGATGGCGGACACCGGATGCACGTCTAACACCAACATAGCTGTCATGGACGCAGTTATCCGCTTTGCCATAGGATGACTGCTGTCGTACTTCGTGCTCATGGCAAACGACTGTTGTACGGTCAATTGCTTAGTGAAAGACGTAGCGGTCTTACGACTTCCCCTCTGGGAAGATGACCGACTAACAGCAGCAACAGCAGCAGCGGCAGTAATAGGCGTAATGCTGCAGGATCCTCCAGAAGAATCCCGTATAGAAGAGGACTCAGTCATGCCGGTGACATGGCCTGCAGGACTATCTCCGATCCAGATCGAGGAGGAAATTGATGAGGAGGGTGTTGCTCGTGTGGATACAACGGCACCAAGGGATTTAGGTGTCCCTGGACTGCTGACGGTCCTAGCCACAGTTCCTGAACTAAACACAGAATTATGAAGGGTCTTCAGGTGACGTATAAGGAAGGATGTCCCTAGGTGGCCAAGATCCTTACCCCATGCTTATTGCAGCTTTACATAAGCTACATATGGCAATACATTTGTTGTCCGGATTGGGATAGAAATAATTCCAGACCGAAGAGGTGGATTTATTGGTCTGCTGCCCAGGCATGACGATGGGCTTTTTCATCCCATGGACAACAACTGTTTCCCCCCCTGGTGCCTCATTTAAGAAAACCACATCAGCATCCTCCTCGTCAACTTCCTCCTCAGCGCCATCTACATCAATATCCTCCTCCTGGTGTACAACATTGACACCTTCATTATCAAAATCTGGAACTGCACTGTGGGTGATCCTTCCAGCATATGCAGAGGGCGTGCTGCAAATGGTGGAAGGAGCCACCTCTTCCCGTACAGTGCTGGGAAGGTCAAACATCGCAACCACCAACACCCTTGGACTCACCTTGGGGATTTGTGATGCCATGTCTTTAGAAGGCAGAGTTGTTTGCTGTATTTTTGATGACAGCTTAACTCTCTTAAATTTTCTAGAGGGGGGGAGGAGGGCTTAGATTGTTGGGTGAAGCTGAACCACTAGTCATGAACACGGGCCAGGGCCTAAGCCGTTCCTTGCCACTCCGTGTCGTAAATGGCATATTGGCAAGTTTACGTTTCTCCTCAGATGATTTTAATTTCTTTTTTTGGATCATTTTTGTGAACTTTAGCTTTTTGGATTTTACATGCCCTCTACTATGACATTGGGCATCGGCCTTGGCAGACGACGTTGATGGCATTTCATCGTCTATGTCATGACTAGTGGCAACAGCTTCAGCATTAGGAGGAAGTGGTTCTTGATCTTTCCCTACTTTATCCTCCAAATTTTTGTTCTCCATTATATGCAGCACAAGAGAGCGTACCCCTGAACCACACACACTCGGCAAAGCCTTTAAAAATTATATGCGGCACAGGAGAGTACCACTGGACTGGAGTTATACGGCTGTACCGCTGGACTTATACAGCAGTACCTTTGGACTTATACGGCAGGATCAGTGGACTTATACAGCAGTACCTTTGGACTTATACGGCAGGATCAGTTGACTTATACAGCAGTACCACTGGACTTATACGGCAGGATCAGTGGACTTAAACACTCTTCATTTGTTAATACAAATGAAATAGCGAAATATTAAAAAAAGGGGAATGTAAGCTTTTTCTTGTAAATATGGAATAAACTGCTAAAAAAGGTAGCTGAGAACTACCCTAGCACGCCGTTGTAGAAATAATAGATCAATAGTATATTTATTTGATAAATAGTATAATTTCTATAATACCTGCTATATATAAGTTACGAGATCCAGACTAAACATATAGTATTAGTGATCTGTTAGTAATAGGATCACATACTCAAGAGGGATGGTAGCTGTCTATTGTCTACAGCTCCTTCTTAATCCCTCCTATACGTAGTATAAACACGGTCCCTGATAATTGGATCAGACAGGCTCACTGGGATAAGGAATTCACACCAGAGCTGTATAATTGTGTGTTTCACCACTGGACTGAGCAGGAGAGAGGACACCACCACACACCCTCCCTCTTCCCTCTGCAATGCCCGAGTGAAGATGGCGGCGGGCAGCGGGGAATAATATGAATCCGGTTCTCGCGAGATCCGACAGCGGGATGATGTTGTTTTGCCTCGTTCTGAGTTTTGCGTCGGGCGGGAATCCCTGAACAGTGCTCGGATTCGGCTCGGATCGGCACTGTTCGGGGGTGTTCAGGTTTCAAGAATCCGAACCCGCTCACCCCTAGTTCACACCCATTGTACTGGAGGTGGATGATGGGACCCAGTAAGTGTTGACTTACCAGGTTAAGCTCTGGTTGGTGCAGGCTAATCTGTGGGTGCCCCAGTAGCTTCACAATGCCTATAATGCACTTAAGAGACCATCACCATAAATAATTTATCAAATGGCATTCACTTCCTTAACAGTTGGCTGCAGTTTAGAACTGTAGTGAGGCTGGAGTTTCAAAGTCACATTTATATAGTAATTGCTACCCCCCATGCTTCAAAGTGATAACTTGTTGACATGCTGGAAGCCTGAGATGATTGGGGTTTTACTAGCAACAATGTCTCTATTATTAGCGCATATGTTTACATGTGCTGGTATAGAATGTGATGTCAATGTTAACACATGTTTTACCTGGGAAATACATATGTTTAGGAGTAAAAAAATAAATAAAACATAAACCCCTTGTCTCACTCTGAATCAGGTGCATACGCCTGTTTGCATAGCATATCTTAATAAAATAAAAGGTTTTTGTACATGTTTGCAAGCTGGAAGCAAGTGTCTGAGGGGTGTGTCAAGTGAATGTATCTGCTACTCATTCAGGCTAGAATTCATCCCTGAATATGGCATGCATACACACACTTGCATGTGACTTTTTAAGTCGCAAGTTATGCTTGCGCTTGTGTTCCACTCTGAATTAGGCATTTTATCTTTCTAGAAAAAGCAAAGACTAAATCTCCAATAACACACCTTACACATATTGGGCCTGATTCATTAAAAAAATAAGCCAGAAATATTGAGTAACTTTGAACCTTGGCAAAACCATGTTTTGGAGGGAGAGGTAGATTTAAAATGAGGATAGATTTATAATTGGGGTATAGCATGTCCTAGATCAATTTTACATTTCATTGTTCAAATAAGCTTTCAAGTATTTGTGTGCTAAATGAAAAAACACAGTATTTAACTTATGTGCAAAATAATAAACTAATTTGCACCCCTTGTCTTGTAACATGACTTTGTCCAGGAGAAAACTTACTGATTTTTTTTATTTTTATTTCCTTTCTTTACTTAATGAATCAGGCCCATTGTGTCTATGTGTATATTAGATGTCATAGAACTTATTTCAAAGTAAAATTAGCCAAGGGACTAATAACAAATTCACATTTTAAAAATGTTCCCAACTATTATACAAAAAGAGAGCGTTAATATGTCCTGAAAATAAACAATATACAATTTGACTGCATAGAGTAAATTGTAATAAATGAGAAATGTTTTGTTTTTAATCGCTGACGAAAAATATGCAGCACACAAATGTGAAAGTTTGAAAACCTTGAGATTCAATTTTGGATGAACACCTTGCTTTGTTTACAATGCTGAGTTCTTTTATGCATGTAAATAACAATGATAACGATACTGTGTTGGTTTTCTTCCCAAGCAATAAATATTGCAATGCATTGGTGAAATGTGGATGCTTTTAATTTGACATGCATGCCTAAAACTATCAAAAGGATTCACTTAATTACATGTCAACTATATGAACAATGTGCATTAAACAGATGGGTAATTCATTTCCAGAATAATAAAAGACCATGTACACTTTGTCTCAATCTTTTACCTAGTTGTTCAATAATGTGCTTCTTATATAGAATGTATTAGATGTTTTATTAGCTTAGATGGGGATAATATAATATTACATTTCAAGTATTCAGATAATAATCAGTTTAAGTGATTTATATGAAGATAGCTTTCAAGAGTGCAAAAGTCAGAAATGCATGTATGTGACAGCAATGTGCAAGTATAGATGCATGACCATCTTTTACAGGACTTCTTAAAGTACTTCATTTTAGATACTTTGCATGACCAAATTTGGGATTGTGCTCCAAGATGGAAATGTGCATTTTGTTTCTAAAACAATGTTCCTTTTGTTTTTGGTTTGGCCAAAAACCACATGTGTTTTGGTTTTCATTTTGGATCTAGATTTCCAAGTGAAAAACGGGTAACATCATGTAACTTTGAGCCGTCCTTGTTCCTACATCAGTATTTATCTCATTAACATTCATTTATAGTCAGTCAATTTTCTAATGGCCACCACACAACTGTCACTATTTTCACCATATTGGCAAAAGACCGCAGGGAGCTACCTGACTAAAAAGCATAGTGGCACAGATGTGGCAGATAGGATGACGATTTAATAAAGTAACAGATAATTTTAAAACACAGGAAGAGTATTGGCAGATATGATGGTCAGTTTAGAGAAGATGATATGCTAAGGTTAGCCAAACCCGGAAGTGAAATGGGTGGAGAAGTACCACAGACACAATGATCAACATTAGACAGCATATGTCATACATTGTAGAAAGGTAGTAATAAATGCTCATTAGACAGATAGCAGCAACATCAATAGACATTTTTAGACCATACGATAGACCAATGTGAGCAAAGCCCATAATGTAACATAGTGCAAGATGGAATTGTCCTTGGGCCCAACCACTCACCATTATGCTGTATATTAAAAGGTTAATGTATATTTTAACAAACCAAGCACTACAGTGACAGGGAATGCCACATTTGTGTCTGAAGTGCTTTATCATCATCACCATTTATTTATATAGCGCCACTAATTCCGCAGCGCTGTACAGAGAACTCGCTCACATCAGTCCCTGCCCCATTGGGTCTTACAGTCTAAATTCCCTAACATACACAGAGGAACATAGACACACAGACTAGGGTCAATTTTGTTAGCAGCCAATTAACCTACTAGTATGTTGTTTTTTTATTTGGTTGGACTCCACAAAATAAATTATTTTGGTTGTTTCTTGTTAAATTGTAGAATTGATAGCCATTTTAACAGTTTACTGATGGGCTTTAGGTTACAAGTGGTCATCTTTCACAATGTTAACAATGTCATCACCCTTCATCATAACTGATGTCAATATAATCATCACACAATATTAATTCATCCCCACTGGAATCCTTCATTACAGATTCTGTTTGTAATTAGTGGCAACAATTGTATTCATCATACAATTTGTAGCTCAGTTTGATGAACACCACCAATTTTTCAATATTTTTGAGAAGTAGCCTCCTATCATCATCATCATTTATTTATATAGCGCCATTAATTCCGCAGCGCTGTACAGAGAACTCATTAACATCAGTCCCTGACCCATTGGAGCTTACAGTCTAAATTCCCTAATATAGACACACACTCACACACAAACATAGACAGGGAGACAGACTAGGGTCAATTTTGATAGCAGCCAATTAACCTACCAGTATGTTTTGGGTTTTTTTTGGAGTGTGGGAGGAAACCGGAGGAAACCCACGCAAACACAGGGAGAACATACAAACTCCACACAGATAAGGCCATGGTCAGGGATCGAACTCATGACCCCAGTGCTGTGAGGCAGAAGTGCTAACACTAGGCCACTGTGCTGCCCTATGATCAAATTGGGGCGCTTTGCTGACTCACCATCAGACCCTTGGAAAAGGTTAGTTTTTCCTAGCACTTGCATTGTTAGAAGCTAAAGCAAGGGACGTGACTTGAACCGACAGCTTGCTCACATGGAACTGTTTGTATCTGAAGATTTGTGTCAGTTGAAAGAAAGACATTACATATGATTAAAACCTAGGATCAAGCATGGTTGCCCAAATGTAGTCATCCAATTTCTAAATGTTGCAATCCCATGTGTCCTGGCGAAGCAAATAAAGAACTTTATCTACAAGGACAACATACTTGGCAAAATCGCTTACTTTCATCTTCTGCTTCATATTCTCCAGTTGCTTTTCCAATAGTTTGGTAAGTCGTATGACTTGACTAATGGTAGCAGTGTCACTTCATTTGTTACAAATTCAAATAATTTGATGTATAGGTCTTGATAGCTAATTGTTGTTCCTCCAATCATTTAAGCATAAAAAGTGTGTAATTTAACCTTGTTACTGCCTCTTGCTTCAGTTGGTGGCATGGCAGATGATACTATTTTGCAGCTACTGCAATGTTCTACCTGTGGTCGCAGCATGCCAAAAATGCCCACAATTTTTATGATCTGTCCTGCACTGACCTCTCTCTTTAAAGAAATTCTAAACCACCAAATTGATTGTGTGTGCAAAGCATGATATGTGTTGAAATTCACCCATACACAATGCACATATGCACATACGTTAACAAACGTGAATGCTGACATGTGCCTTATTTTGAGTAAAATCGCACTGCACATGCCCAAAAATTAACCATAAGCCAGAGAATGCAGTAATGTTAAATTCATCTTTGATCACAAAGGACCCCTGCTACAACCTATGATTTTATGGACGGTATGTGTATGCACATTGTCAATGTACAGTAAGGGCGTGCCATGCTCGAGCACATGCAGCATCTTATTCAAGCTTTGGGCATCTCAAAGGTACGTGATTTTCAGTCGTAACACTTGCACCAGCTACAGGCCTGGTGTAAGTCCCAATTACTAATGATGACAGCTGTGTAAACAAGCTAGAACATGTGTTTGCAATCAGAAGCAACTGTAAAAATATATTTTATGTACAGTAGACATTAAGGATATCCCAATAAATGTATTTTATATTTGTCATTAATGACTATATTAACAGGTGACATTGAATATATTCTTTTTTTTTTCTGTGCGTTCTTTTGTGACCTGATATTCAACATATGTTGGACGTATCCTGCAGTGTCTTGTCTGTTAGAGCAGAGCAGTCCTAGACCCACATTATTCAGCAGACGTATCTTCAGATCCACTTTTTGAATACAGACATGCGTAGGCCCAAAGTACATGTGTCTTAATAAAAAACAATTGACGTACATTTTGCGTGCCTTAATGAATCAGTCCCCTTATGTTTATCATGTCTGTCTAAAAGATCAATTACAAGAAAATTTTCTTTTACCACTATTTTTCCAAATAAGGGGTGTCTAATGTACATGATTTTCAGTTGTATCACTTGCACCAGCTCCTGGTCTGTTGTAAATGCTGATTACTTGGGATGAATTCTGTATATTCATACTCGAACATGTTTGCAATCAGGAGAACTGTTAAATGTATTGTGTACAGTAGACATTAAGAACAAATATTTTAAGAAGAAAATTAAAATAAACATGTTTACATGTTTTAATGTGTTGTCATTAATGACTATTATTGACTGGTGACATTAATTTAATTTTTTTTGGGGGGGGAGGGTTCTGTGCACTGTGATTTTGTTCAATACATATGTATTGAACAATCATGTTTAATCTGTTACAACAGAGCAGACCTAGACCCATATTAACAGACGAATGTTCAGCTCCTTGAATATGGACTTGCATATGCCTGATGTGCATTTCTGTAAAACCCCATGTACGTTATTATGTTTAGCATTTGCTACTGAATCAGGCCCACAATGTTTGCTCCATTGTCGGCAATGAGGAATCCTGGGAAAAGTCTTAGCAGGTTGAACCCAATTGTTATTACATTCCTGAATGAAGCCAGCAATACAGAGCGTAGTTTGCCTTTGAATGACCTGGTATTGTGTGCTAGCACTACTATGCTGAAAGAATGAGTAGGAGGATGATGCTACAGACAATGCTGATGAACGTGTTACACCTACACAGTGGGCGTCAGTCATGTATTCTTTTTGTTTGACCAGTACCACTTGTTCACATATGCATAGTTAAGTGGATAGTCGGTACAAGGGCATTTTCTAAGGACTAAATGACTTTTTATTTAACCTCCAGGTACAGCAGAGGAATTGCTGTTTGGGAGAAATGGAATCTGGTAGTGTGGGCACGTGACCTAAACTAACCTGATGGTAGAAATTGGGCGTACATTCAATGCTAACATAGCTGTCAATGATTTAGTGATGCACTGTGGAAAAGAATTCTGGCTGTTATACTTGGTTCCTCTTGCAAATGGTTATTTCACAGACAATTATTTTGTAAAACTATGCTTCATTTTCTTGATTCTGTATAGACATTTTAAATGCAGCAGCAGCTCTAGGGCAAAATAATCCTTCTAGGGGAGCAGTATGCATTTGCAAATTGAATGCAGGATTATATGCTAATAATGGTGAGGATGATGATGGTAAAGATTGAATGAGGTATCAATCCATTCTTGCTGATGCTAAACTGCTTGTTAATAGACATAACGCTTCACCTTTTGATAGACTACTCTAATGAACTTGTTGCAAATGACATAACAGGGGGAGGTGTCTAGATGGTCCACGTCCAAAAGTATACTTATTGTGGTGTTACAAAGACTACAGATGCCTTGACAAATGTTGCAAGGGTTGGGTTAAAAATATCTCCACATGCAAAAGGTGAATTTTTTTTTTTTTTTTTTGCCCCAAACATGACAGTTTTGATCATGGGCATGAGTTGGTAGCACTGGTAAACATAGTTGATGAGGTTGAAAAAAGACACCAGTCCATCAAGTTCAACCTATTTTGGATCTCCTGCGATCCTGCACTTATATTTGAAATTAATCCAGAGTAGGCAACCGCCCATCTGTTTCAATTTTGAAAATCCCCCCAGACTCAATATTGCAATCCAATTTTTACCCTATATCCACTACTATCCTTTATTTTAAATTAACGGTCGTATCCCTGGATACACCTTTCCGCTAAAAATTTGTCTAACCCTTTGTTAAACATATCTATTGAATCTGCCATCACAACCTTCCCTTTCAATGAATTCCATATCTTGACTGCCCTTACTTTAAAGAACCCCTTCCTTTGCTGGTTGTGAAATTTCCTCTCCTCTAACCTTAGGGGATGACCACGTGTCCTGTGTATGGTCCTTGGGGTTAAAAGTTCCCATGAAAGCTCTCTGTATTGACCCCTAATGTATTTGTACATAGTAATCATATACGGTGATTGCCTTACTTGGACACAACCACCATCATCCTCCTCATTATCTTGTCCAAGTACAACACACATCACTGTTATATCAGCCCAATTTTCTCTCTCATACTGTTGCACATTGTTCCAGACTAGCATCCTCAATTTCTACGTCTAAATCATCATTGCCAGTGATGATCCACTAACGGTTGGTTACTTTTACCTTTAACATTATTTTGCTTACAAGAGTTACCTTGCCACTTTAAAATAAACACAAGACACTTGTTTGGCGAATGAAAGTTCACAAATTGCATTGAAAGATTAAATTTAATTGCAATGGTGGCAAATATAGAAGCAAGACCAATCAGCTCTTAGACATATCCATAACTTGTAAAATTTAAACTAAACAATGGGACACTTCTAGGTGTTGGAGCCCAACTCTACCCCGTTTGGCTCATGAGCTGAGACCTGCCCGATCAGGCATCCATTTAAGCTCCTTAATTTTTATTCAATGTAAATGACAATGTATTGTATATGAAATGCAGTGTACCATGAAGAATACTTCACATTTTAATATACTCAGGGATATATGTATATATTTTAGAATTTGTAAGAAGTTTTGCAGAGGATGTTAGAAGCAGGATGGAAGATGACATTTGCAGAAGTAGCTGATTACAAATAACAATGCTACCATTAAGCTTCTTGAAAAATTGCACCATAAGGCTAGAACAAGTACAACCGCAGGCTTGTCAGAAAACTGATCTTGTAACACCAACTGTTTTTGCACGTCAACAAGTTCTTCAGAGTACTATAAAAATGTGTAACCTGGTATGCATTAAACAGAGCTGAATATTCAGACAACCACTGACTGCATTGTGTAATTCTTGTTCTCCAGCTGTAAAAATTGATATCATCCTCTCTGTATGGATCAAGCATTGGCCCATTGGGAGCCTACTTTGGATCCGATCTAAACAATCTCAGCATTTATACTACTTTGGGTCAATTCCTGCTCTTTGTTATCCTTCTCACATTTCCAAATGGTTAAGAAACTTTGAAAGGAGGTTGCTTTATAATTATAGTGTCAGAATCTGAAATGTCTGTCTCACATATAGCACTCATCAACACCCTTTGACTCTGCTTCCAGTGGAACACATGTTCAAATAATACCAGTGATTTATTAAGTGTCTATAAGGAACTTACTATCAATAAAAACAAACAAGTAAGTGCTTAAATAGTATACTTAGATACAGACAGTGGCCACAGGCAGGGAACTCCGTTGTTTTATTTCAGACACCTGATTTCTTTAAAGAGAAGGTTTCTGGATACCAATCAATTAAAAAAATCTGGTCCCAGTGTAAGGCTGCTATTTGTTTTGTCATCCTTCTATAGATGTTAATTGAATGATGGGTGCCATGACCATATAAGGTAACAATACAAATATACATATATTATTCACTTTTTACAGCACAGTTACATCATTCAAGTAGAAACAATAGCTTTTAGTATACATTGAAGCCACAAATAAAACACATTTCTGTTTAACCCTTGCGGACTCCTGTGACTGGATCACTTATAAATAGCTTATTTGTGGCTGGATCATGTAGAAACAATTTATTTTAGAAATTTATTTCTATCAGAGGTGCAGGCACCAATGTATAATTTGAAATGCACTTATCGTGTTACATTAGGATGTGTTATGTATGGAAGTGTCGTTGTTTGTAACTTTGCTAGAGGAAGTCTGTTGGCTGATAGCAGAAAATGCTAAGTCTTTATGTGAAGTGACAAACACCTGTTTAACCTGTATACCCAGCAAGGGACCGCTGTCTGGCGTAGCTATATTTCAGATAATGCAAGCATCATGTTTTGGCACATAACAGAGTAGTGTAAATATTGTTAGCTTTGCATTGCATGTAAATCCATGTTTGGGATACATATATTGTATCCTGATACTAAAAATAACTCAGACCTTAGGGGGCTGGCTTACCCTGTTAGGCTGTGTCCAAACTGTATAAAAAGAGAGACCTTGTACACTGAAATGTATCATCATTCTTGTTCGATCTCACCTGATCACTGATACCTTCAATCAGTGTGACTGCAAATAAATATCACTTGCTTCAAAGCCCTGCTTGAAAGCGTCTTCCATGATCAAAATCTTGTGACCTACAGATTAGACTCAAAATCTAATCCGTTTCCAGCTGTCTGCGGTTTGGACCCAGCTTCCCAGCACCACCCCTCTGCCCGCTACCCAGCAGCTCTGGCCAGTGTGATAGGCCAGGGGGATCCATCCACAGCAACCCTGATCCATAGTAAGCAGTCAGGGGTATCAGCTCAGGGGGTACCGTAGCAGTGACAGTTACTCAGAAGGAACCCGGTACTGGATTCCGGTAAGGAGTCCAGTTGTGGCAGCATTTGTAAGCCCCTCCTACTGCAGTTAGAGAGCGCATTTGGGATAACAAAAGGTAACGGTGGCAAAGAAAGCCCAGCCGGTTCTCAGCAACAACAGACAGGATGGCATAGGTGGTATATCCTGTCACAACTCCCTTCAGGATTCTGTGAAAACCCAATTTGTTCTTCAGCTTCCGTGCTCTTTTAATGCACTGATGTGGCTGTTTTGGTGGTGACAGACCTACACGTTGAGCGAGAAGTTGGTGCATGGAAAGTAAAGGAAATGCATGACTGTGTTGGGCACTTGCAATGGGCATTTCAGCATATGTAACAGCAGTAGCATGATCAAACTAGCAGAAAGTGGGCATGGTCTGAGCCTATTCTTGCCACTGTGGGTGGTGTTGGTTAGCGATTTTAAATTTTTTTATACAAATCACCACATTCATCAGTAACTTTCCCTTACATCAAGAGCTGATGTTTTCTTTGAGACTGACAGTGTTTGGGTTTGGAGCACCCTTTCTTATACTTTCTTCCAACATGACCTTTTTTACAAGTTAGGTGAAAAGGTACTACTCCTGCCAATACTAATACTGAGATGCTCCTTATATATAGATTTATGCAGACTGAAAACAGGAGTAAAGCTACGTCAAATTGGAGATACGAACTGTCACTACACCAAGTGAATGCCCAATATGATAGGGAAAGGAGGAACTGTTACCTTGCAATTTTTTTTTGGGTGGGTGTGATCAGAGTCATTGAGCACCCTGTTCTTGGGCGCATACCAGTACAGGTATCAGTGGTACTGCCCCTCACACCATTACCTTCACAGTCAAGCACCTGGATATTATAAGCAAGAAATATATAGCTGGGAGGACAAGTATATATACCAACACAGCCTTTTTTCAGACAAAATCAAACTATATAAATGTTACATTGACAACATTTTATTGGTTTGGAGTGGTACTGTAGAAGAATTTGGAGAATTTTTGGAATATATTGGCAACAATGAGTATAATCTCAAGTTCACTGCCAATATTAATAGCACACAGGTTGAATATTTGGATCTCATTCTTACATCAAAGGATACACAGGTGATCACTAGAAATTTTATTAAAAAGGTGGATACTAATAGTTACCTCCATTACAAGGGTTATCATCAGAAAAAATGGAAAAATAATATACCCCTTTCACAATTTAATAGAATAAAAAGAGAATATAGATTTTGAAGAACAACTTAAAATTTATTCGAAACGTTTTAAGGAAAGAGGGTATCCAAGTCAACAATTGGATGAAGCCACTGAAAAAATTAAATGTAAGGATCGGTCTGAAACATTGAAATACACAACGAGACAAAATAAGAGTGATTTGATCCCTTTTATTACTGAATTCAGCAGTGGAGAAAACCTTATTAGGTTGATGTTGAATAAACACTGGGGAATTTTACAGAGATCCGATTCTATCTCAAATTCTTCCTGAGAAACCCATGATTGTATTTAGAAAAAAATCGAAGTCTAAATGATTTGCTGGCACCCAGTTTATTAGTCAACAATTCTATAATTCAGAAACCGGTGACATTCTTGCCAGATTCTTCAGATTCCTTCAGATGCAATCACTGTAATGTTTGCAAATACATGAATCCAGTCAAAACATATTTTTACAATCATAATAACAGTAGGAAGTACAGCATTAAACAACGTATGGATTGTGTAACAACTTCAATCATATATATGCTGGAATGTCCCTGCAAGTTAAAATATATTGGGAAAACCAAACGTCCCTTGAAATTCTGTATTCAAGAACACATTCGTAACATCAAGAACAGAATGGAGAGTCATTCTGTCTCTAGACATTTTTCTCAGAGACACAATGGGGATTCTAGTGGTCTTAGATTCTTAGCACTTGAAAGGGTCTCCCTATCTGTTAGGGGGGTGATCTTCAACAGAAACTTTCGCAGCGTGAAATGTTCTGGATTTTTGAATTGGGTACACTTACCCCCGCAGGGCTGAACGAGAATTATGAGATA
This sequence comes from Mixophyes fleayi, assembly GCF_038048845.1. Classification (NCBI taxonomy): domain Eukaryota; kingdom Metazoa; phylum Chordata; class Amphibia; order Anura; family Limnodynastidae; genus Mixophyes; species Mixophyes fleayi. The sequence continues at coordinate 253,631,326 of NC_134405.1, read as the reverse complement.
GCCCCTTTTCTCTAGTTACAGACTTTTAGCCATTTTCTAGACTATCTTAATAACTGTTCTGGTATTTCATGCGATTTATTGGCACTTGCGTGGTCCTCTATCTTATGCCTTTATATATATTTTTAGAATTTTTGTATTTTTATGTATTTTTTTATTTAATGCTTATATATATATATATATCCTTTCACTTTCTCATCCTTTTAGATGAGTTTAAATTCACATATAGATCTGAGGGGATGTGTGGTGATCTTATAGTGATCCACGCATTCATTTTCAAAACTATATAATCCATTTGTACTGTGTTTTCTATTTACAACAATTTTGGGATAATTTAATTCAAAATGTCTGTATAGTGTTTTTCTGGTACACATCTACTTACCATCATATTGTCAATACTGCTAATAAGTGATTAAGTTTGTTTTGGTCTTTTTGCGCACGCGCACTGGGTGGCGGCCACTGCGCATGTGTCAATATGGCACGGCTTTATCATAAATAGCCATAATACTTGCAATACATACAATTAATTTATATTGTGTTTCTGGTCTATAATAATGTTGGGACGATTGAATCCGAAATGTCTATATAGCGGTTTTTGATACATACATTCTCAACTTCACATTGTTAATAAGTGATAAAGTTTGTCTCGGTCCTTCTGTGCATGCGCACTGGGTGGCGGCCACTGCGCATGTGCCAATATGACGCGGCTTTGTTATAAATAGCCACAATACTTGTAATGTTTATATAGTTTCTCCTGATGTAGTCTTGTTTGTGTCAAGATGAAATGCGTTGAGCTGCACAGTTGTTTCCAGTGCTATCTCCGATATTTGATGTGAGTGCTTTTATTACCTTTTTAATAAATTTGGTATGCATATTATATCATCTTTTTCTTTTTCAACCTGATTCATTACCGCCATTGAGTGAGGTTTGTATTGTGAAGTGGTCTCATTCTCAATTAACATCTTTTGTGGATTCATGAGGTCTCTTCCATGCCATTTGGTACGCAGAATTTGTTTATAAGAGGCACTCATAAGGGTGTCCTGTTATATCCACTACACTATATAAAACTTGGGTATTTAGTAGTGTTCCTTCCCCAGCAGATATAATCTGTATGGTGTTACACTATGTTTGTTCTTTCCACATTTTGATTTGCCGATTGGTGGAGTTTTGGAAGAAATCCAATCCTGACAGAGGAAACTCCTGCTTTTCATCAACATCTACTACTGTTTACCTCACGGTACGCATATTAGTACCTTTATTAATTTTGTCTATATGGTATTACACTATGAGGCGCCCTGCTTGTTCTCTATTACAGTAATTTCTTATATCCGGACTGACCATCTGGTTCCAGGCTTTTGAGGCTGCCACTCACACAGGAGTCAAGTGTTTACTGTGGACTTTTTATATTTGGGACTCTTTTTATATGTATACTATCTGAGATATATATTTAAGTGCTGACGTTGTGGTTAGTAGCGCCATTGATATCTATTTGTGTCTCTTAATATATATATATATATATATATATATATATATATATATATATATATATATATATACATGGAAGGTGTGCTGTTCAGATTAAAATAGCAGCTTGAGCTTGCTTCTTTTTTTTTTAACAGTGCCTTCTGATTATGCATGAAAGTATTCCTTATTTTTATTGCTAATAGATCCCATGTAAACTGGATTTATTAGTAACTAAATAAAATATACTATTAAAATCATATATTAATTAACACTAATTGGAACTGGAAGAGATTAATTAATTGAAAGTCTCCTTTTGAAGTATGTTATAATGCATGCATAATAATTTACTGTTTTCTAGTAAACAAAAACAGTGATTTAGTATAGACATTTAAAATATAAATGTGATCAAATAAATGCTTAATAATAACCTTTTATTTTTTTTCTATTTATTACTCAAATCAAATAATATATCAACTTATCTGACAGAAGGATAAATTGAGTGTAATAAGCTAATGTTGTACTGAAAATATAGAATTTGGAAATATTTTTCTGCTTCCGTATTAAATAGACATTCCTCTTACAAAAAAAGTTTGTTTAATTGTTAAGGTTTGGAAACAAAGAAAAAGCAAAATACATAATGTAATCACTATTGTAAATTATAAAGATAATAGAGGTCACCAGGAGTTTCTTGACCATTCACAGATTGTGAGGTGGTCACTGAGGTGATTTCTTATGGAAATAATTAGGTGTATGTTGTACTCTACTGGGAGATTTAAGATTTCAGTTTTGAGGAGGGCGATGATTTGACATGTATGGCACTGGATTTACCAGTTTTTGTTTGAAATCCTTACTGAACCCAGCAGTGTTTTTATTAAACTGCATAATATTAATGTTTCCCTTTCATTGCACCCAAACCTCCTTCGCATGTTCAGACTTTACTGTAAATGAATAAATAAACACACGGAAAAACAATGTAAATTTGTCAAAAGGTCACAGTTTTATTAAACAGGAATGGTGGCAGAGAGCAATGCGAGTCAGCTAACAACTATTAGCAAAAGCAAACAGCGGAAGGTCAAATTGCCATTATACCACTGGTCTCAGGATAAAATCCTTTACGAGTGTCTATACCCCTTCTGGTTTCAGAAAGATGTGCCCACACAAAGCAGGTCAAGGGATACTCTACACAAAAGAACCAAGAGTCAGGTTACCTCTAAGGGAGCAGTGGCCTGTGGCCAATCAGCCGAAGCACCTTATAAATTAGTATCTGACTGCAATGCTCTCCTGCATATTGTGCATCATTTGTAAGAGGGAGAAAAAATTTGTTGACACCGACAGCATCCAATTAAGTAGTTATACTTAAAGGGTGGGAGGGAGGAATTCGGTGCAGCAAACAAAGAGATCCAGCATCCACTGGGGGGAAAATATATAGAGAAAACTAGGGTCCTCCTTGTAGATATTATTGGCTGGGGAATGCAGGAGAATTAAACGAACGGTTAAGTGAATGACACTTGTACAAACCTCAGAATTTTAAGTACATTCGGATTTTGCCAGCCTGAGCTTGCATACTGAACATTACCGTATGTGTAATTGCATTTTCTGAACATTTATGCGAACTGTTTTGGATTCTGAAACAACATGCTAAGCAGCAGATATCTGCGATATCTGCTGCTATATACGGTTCAGAAATTTGCACACTATTTTAATATGCGTCAGTCCCCAAAAACGTCTGCTTTCGTGGGAATTTAATGCTAAAACACAATAATAAATAGGTCCCACAGGCTATACCATTACAAAATATGTTTTAAACATCTCTAAACTAATCTAGATTATATTTAAGTATTCTTAAGGTAAGAAAGCACTGGGTATAGCAGGTGTACAGTATAATGTTTTCTGTTCCAAATAGTTTCTGTCCTCATTTTTATGCTTATAACAAATATATTTATTTAAGGGGGAATTATTTAATTATTTTTAATTTACCGCTATTGCTCTGTTAGAATGTTATTATTCAATACATTTTTATTCCAGTTGTTTTCAAGATGTTTGAATTTAACTTGGATTAATGTATTCATCTGTAGCATAGCAGTAGTTGCTTGTTTTGGTTGAATCCCAGACCACATGTTTTATATTGATGACTGAGCTTCCTGACACCAATTTACATAATGGATTATGAGTATACTGTTATAATTACTGCAGAGGTTAAAGTAGTTTAACATGGTTTTCATTTATTGCAGGAATTCCAATGCTGATTTTACCCACAGAAGAATACAATTCCAAAGGATAAGGAAGAGACTTTTTTTTCTGCAACTCTTATACTGAACAGATACAAAGCTCATTGTGGCTTCCCTTGGCATTCAGCTCTGTTTTGCAATGCCATCTGTTTAACTGGGCTCTAGGCCAGATTACTTTAATAAAGCAGTATGGGACTCATAATTGTATTGTTCTTGTAATGTAAATGTTGCCTAGCATAGTGAAAACCAGTGAAGTGAAAGGGAATGCCGGACTTCATCAGTTCATAAAGTATGATTAAATTGGATTACAAAGACAATAGTCTAGCTCAATATACCTTTCTGAGCAGAGAGCTAATTAAAATTAAAGGCATCTATTGTACATAGTTTGGGCCACTGTAAATCTAGGACTCAGTTTGTGGTAGAGATCACTAATAGAGAGAGATAAAGATAAGGGCAGGAAGGTTATATTTACATTTCATGTGAGCATCTCACTGTTTAGCGAAACCCAATCTATCTAATTATTATACATTGCAGGAAAGAAATATGGAATTTTTACAGATATGACATTTGTTTTTCATTTATTGATGAAAAATGTACTCATGTAAATAGCACTCTATATTAACATTTACCCAGTAGAGGAAAAATTGTGAAAGTATGAAGTCAGTATTTAGATGTGCTAATAGGAAATATACGATTTTGTTGGTTAAAATATATATCCCATATAACCTTTCTCTTAGAACTACATTTGTTTGTGTGATAATAAATTGATCAACCGTAAATAAATGAAGAGCAAAAACAGTGTCAGAGTAAGATAGAGTGGGCCTGATTCATCTTCGGACATAAGTCCCTTTGCGTGCCATATCTTGCCTGAAATAGCTAGGCGCATGCTCAGAAATGGACATTATGCCAGTGAACGCAATTGCATGCAATTCATGTCTGAATGCAAAATACATTTATGACTGCCTACAACTTGAAGCGTGAAATGGGGAAGGGAAGGAGCAGAGGAATGTATGCAATGTACAGTAAGGTCGTGGCAAGAGTGTGCCAATGCAGATGCGGCCTAATCAAGTCCAAAGTTTCTCTAATGTGTTTTTAGGCTGTATCATTTGCACCAGTTACATCACTGGTGTAAGTGTTAACTGATAGTGATGACTGACAACCACAGTTGTAAATTTTAGCACCACAGGCGAGAGAGGCCATGTGCGTCTCCCCCACAAAGGCAAGCACTTGAGGAGAAGTAGCTATCCAACTGTGGGGTTCTGCCTAACACTTTACAAGCATTAGACCGTTCTCCAAGCCTGTGCTGCTCTTCCTTACATGTTATTGCTGCTTTAACTACAAGGTGTGTTGCTGCTGGTGTCTTAAGTTCACTTGCTGCTTGGCTGGATCCCGTTTGGGCCTTATTTGATAAATAATTATTAATCACCTCAAAGAAAGCAAATCAACTAGTAAACAATCTTAGAATCCCCCATCTAATCAGCCCTAACATTAAATCAAAGCACTCATGTTTAATCAGTCCTCTTTCCTGAGATTAAATCAATATTATTCACATTTAACAAGTAGGCATATTTCCCTCCTACCACCACCTTCTTCTATCCAACAAAATTACACATTCAATTAAAAGCACCCAAACATTCCTAGTATTAAATTAAAAGTTCCATTACCCCACCTTAAATTAATAGTCACCACCATGATGCCACAATTAAATTGTCCCCACCACCACCATAATAAAATGAATAGCCCCAACTATTAATTTAATAGCCCCTACTAATATATTAATAGCCACCATTACCATTAAATGAATAGCCCTACACCCATTAAATGAATAGCCCTACCAATAAATTAATAGCTCCTATTCCTGTTAAATTCAGAGCCCTCACCAATACATTAATTGCTCCTACCCCCATTAAATTAATAGCCAGAGAAGATGGATAAAGAGGGTGAACCAGTGAGAATGGAGGTACTCACAGACTGAGGGGTAGCCAGGAGAGAGGGGGGGACAGAATGGAGGGAGAAACTCTTGCTGAGGGTATTAGAGTATTACTTACATGCATTACTGGAAAACAGTTCTAGGATGGAGGAGAGGCTGGTGGGTTGTCCAGGGGTTTGGGTTTGTTTCCTTTTTGCTCAACATTTGGACAGCACGTTGCGTTATTTTGAAACATATTATGCAAATTGCAGAACCCATATAATTTCACTAGATGGTACAATTATTATTGAAAGTGTACATCCAACATTGCGAAAAACTTCTGGAAAAGAGATTACCCAGAACAATGACAGGCTATTCCTTTTACAGATACAGATCAATGTTCTGATATCTCAGTGACATCGACTATGTTTCAGAACTAAGACACTGTTCTTGAAATAAGTACATCCCACCAAAACAACCATGTCACTCTAGAGAATCTAATGTCTTCATGTATGGTGATTACATCCAAATCTATGAAAGACCCAAGACTCTTAAAAAGAAGTGAACCTTGAGCTTTAATACCAGTTGACCAGTCTCAAACTGGTCATCAGAAATGAAACAGTGAATACTGTGTCTTATCTGTGAATAAAATGCTAATGAAGATAGCGCTCTAAAAAATCTACTATAGGTATACCACTACAGCACAGATGGCAGAAATTGAAGCTGCAAACCCTGCAGGGGTATATTTACTAAACTGCTGGTTTGAAAAGGTGGAGATGTTGCCTATAACAGCCAATCAGACACTAGCTATCATTTTTTAGTATGCACTAAATAAATTATAACTAGAATCCGATTGGTTGCTATAGGCAACATCTCCACTTTTTCAAACCCGCAGTTTAGTAAATATACCTCTAGGTTTTTAATTTATAAATTTAATTCATAATATATAAAATACAAAAACATATCCATACAGATTATATCTATATAAGTAAAAACTAAAAAACTATTAAGCTATTATTACCTAAAAATAAACATAGATAATATACAATCCTAAATATATGAACTAACTCACACTGAACATTCTAAAAAAAAAAATAATTAATTAGTTATGTGAATAGTCCTAGGGGAGTCGTTTTAAATAGTTCAGACCTAACAATGAACCACAAACTAAAAATCCTAACTATACATGATAAATCATATCTCTTGAATCATAGGTTACAAATAGTCTCGTGCAGATTAATCACTTTCTTTTCCCTCCAAGTCCAGAAAAAATGTCATAACATCGAATGATATGTTAAATATTAAGCAGCAAATTCTTCTAATTTTTTGATTAATGGCTGATCGTTTCTTACCCAGATTCTGGGGCAAAAGCATATCTTGAAGCCGTTGAATAATCCCCTTAATTGTAATGAGTTTAAATATCGGCTACTCGTTCTTTACCTAGGTCCTGGGAAAACACTTTCAGCAAGCTGTAATGTAGTCCTGTAAGACATGGTAATTATTTTGGGTGGTCATCTTTTTGTACAGCGTCTCCTCCGTTCCTAATAGATATATACTCCAATTAGGAGTTCAAAGACAGAAGGATGGGATGCGCACAGCTTTATGTGAGGATATTACCCTATATGTATGTATATATATTCAGTTTCTAGACACTTTACACAAAAACATAATAGTGATCCAAAATATCTTAAGTTTATGGCTTTAGAAAGAGTAACATTAAATTCAAGGGGAGGAGATTTACAGCGTAAACTCTCCCAACGGGAAATGTTTTGGATTTTCCAATTAGGTACCATGATTCCATCTGGACTTAATGAGAATTTTGAGTTAGCCCCCTTTTTGTAATTTATTTCTGATCTAGACGTAATTTTATGCTAATTATACTTGAGTACTTTAGAATATATGTGATGCTATAGTATATAATTATTTCTTGCCATACTATCTAACTGTGTGTCTTGAATTATGTAAGGGAGATAGATATTAGTACATTGAGAATTATCCCTTTTTAATTATATTGTCATGTTTAATGTATTAACTGTTATGCACTTTTTGAGCCAATAATAGATATATTTGAGCCAAAGAGAGACATATTATAACTATGTTTATTACAAACTATATAATAATAATTTTTTATTGGATATGAATAGAGGTTATGTTACCTAGTTGGGTTATATATATATATGGTTTTGGATTGTCATATTTTGTAGCTAATAGTGATATACAATTTTTAATAGTGTCACTTTAATAGCGATATTTTAATAATGTTAATTATGTGCTATGTATCCAGTTTTAAAGAGAACCATTCGTTTATGGTAATTGTGTTATTCACATATATATGGAAAAATAATAATGTGAGCAATTGTAATCACTGTATATGCGAAGTCTATCCAGTTTTGCACTGACACTAACTTGATGGTCCTCTGTTTGTGCCAATAAAGTTGTTTTGACGCGTGCGCGGTGATGGGCGGCATCTGCGCATGCGCCAAGATGGCGCTTCAGCATTATATAAAGCTGGGGATTTACACGGTATGTTTATCTACTATTTTGCTTCTGAGGAAGTCCCGTTGTTACCGGGACGAAACGCGTTGAGCCTGTCTTACCAGCATGTATTTGCACTCCTTGATGTAAGTGCATTGTTTTATCTTTTTATTAAAAGACAATTGTATATTTATACCTTTCCTCTCTGTGTCATTTTCGCCACCAATGAACGAGGTTGGGATGGAGAGAGTATATATTTGATCAGCTAAGGAACCAATTTATGCTGTTACCTAGAAAGCATCTGGTACGCAGTTTATTATTATACATCATGTGGGTGTCCAATATACTATATATGGTCTTCCACCTTGGGTATATCTGTTTTTTCTCACAATAAGGAAACCTAAACAGGTGGTGTGCATGCTCACATGAAGTGTGATGTATACTTTGACCGTACTACTCTATGTTACCCTTTTTTCTGCATTGTCCGATGTTTGACCTATTGGGAGGAACAGCCTAGAAGGAGGGTCTCCCATCTATGATTAGACGACCTACTAAAACCTTATGGTACGCAGCTTATTACATCCGTCTATATATATATACAATTGATAATACACATTGAGGCGCCGTGCCTGTCTTCTGTTGCAGTGTTTCCATTTCCGGACTGACCATCTGGCTACAGGTCATCGTGGCTGCCGCTCACACTTGTGCCAACTATATATCTGGAACTTTTTCCATTTGATACTGTATTTGATTTATATTGATAATTTTGTCATCACGTTGTGGTTATTAGCGCCAATTTATATCAATTTGTTGGTTATATATATATATATATATATATATATATATATATGTGGTGTAAAACTCAGCAGCTATATATGGGAGAGTCCACTCCTTTGATTATAAATTTAAATAGAAAAGATTACAAGCACTAGAGTTACAGAAAAAAGGTGTGACTTGAATATTAGGGATGACTGTACATATATTAAGTATATTCTCTAGTTGATGTTTCTGACAGTGATGAGAAATGCCTAAAAATAGAATGGATGATGCAACAGTGGAAAGAATACAATCAGGCTTCGGAATGAGCAAAATAGGACTTGACCACTCACTATGTGACTATTCATTTACATCCAATTCTAACATTTTTTAATTTCTTTAGACACTAACTCCCGTTGAGCCTCTGGTATTCTATAGGGTTTCAGATTAATCTTAACCCCCGGCTCAGTGACTATTTCATGTTTAATGATTGACGGTTTACCCAGTACATCCAAAAATAAGTTTCTTATGAGAAACTCTTTAGCCTCACGCTGTTGGGCAACTGAGTGGGTGTTAGCTACTACTGCTTCCGGAACCAGAGGTCTAGCGGTTGCTGGGGTAACCAGGGTGGCGGACAAAGCCACTCTGTCTTTCTAAGGTTTTATAAGGTTTACATGGTAGATTTGTTCCGGCTTTCTTTTCCTTGGCTGATATACCTTGTAATTAACTAATCCCACTCTTTCGATTATTTGTAAAGTTCCTTGCCATTTAGTCAAAAATGTACTTTCTATGATAGGCTGAAAACAAAGACTCTATCCCCAGGTGCAAAGGTGCATACTTGGGCATTACAGTTATACACCCTTTGTTGTGCCAGTTGGGCTTGTTCTAAGTGCTCTCTTATTATCGGCACCACTGCAGAATTTATTTGTTGGGAAACATGTTCAACATGTTCAACCACAGTTTTATAGGGACTGGATGGTCCCTTCCATGTTTCCTTGGCGATATCCAAGAAACCCCTAGTCAAAATAAGAGAACCCTATGGAGGACTGGGGTACCTCTCTAATGGGCAGTAGCAAGTAACATCTTTATCCACTACCTGGAGGGCAAGCCGGGGTCGGTAAATGAGTATTTAATGCTGGGAACCAGGAAGAGTAACAGGAGCAAAAAACTTGAAGACAGACAAGGAGCACAATAATCAGGCACTGGAGACTGGCCAGGCTTATATAGGAAGTCAAGGGGTGGAGCTAAGGCATGCTGGAACATCAGGAGATCACAGGAACTGATCTGGAACACAGAATAAAGGCAAGGAACTGTCCAGCAGCCAGAATAGCTCAGTCAGTAGAGCAGCAGTCCACAGAGGCAGAAGCCCTGGGCTTGAATCCTGACAGTACTCCCATCCTTCCAGTACGTCATCTGGACGTCTCAGGAGCTGGTTTACTAGGATGTCTGTGATCAAACAGTCTGGTCAATCTGGAAGCATGGACATTTTCTGCAGGCTCCCACAAATTTTATTTCAGGCCATATTCTCTCCATTTCACCAAGTACTGTAACCTATTTCTGTGGAATCTGGAGTCCAGGATCTCTTCAACAGTTAATTCTTCTTCGCCTTCCACCATGACTGATGGTGGTGGGGCCGAAATACGGCCAGGGAAGGGGTTATCTTGAAATGGTTTGAGCAGCAAAACATGGAATACCGGATGTATTTTCATAGAGGCGGTAAGTTCTAAGCGGAAGGCAACTTGACCAATCTGGGATAGGATTTTAATTGGCCCAATAAACTTTTTACCCAATTTTGGTGAGGGTATCCGCTGTTTAAGGTTTTTAGTGGATAGCCAGACTTTGTCTCCAACAAGCTATTTGGATACATTTCTACTGTCTGTTGGCAGCTTGTCTGTAATTTTCCTGGGCTTCTCTCAAATTTACAATAAGCCTCTTTTGAACTTCTTGTAAACTTGTGATTCTATCAGTCACTGTTGGAATTGATGTGGCGTCTGGGGAAATTGACCTGTGTTGAGAGATATTATAAGAGATTCAGCAGTGGGTAGAAAATTCATCCAAAAATCTTGAAGGTAACTGATAAAACATCTTAAATATTGTTCAAGTGTCTGATTAGTCCTTTCAGTCTGTCCATTAGATTGTGTGTGAAAAGCAGATGACAAATTAACTTTTATTCCCAGGGCAGTGCAAAAACTCTTCCAGAGCTTAGAAGTGAACTGAACACCTCGATCCGAGACTATGTCATCAGGGATGCCGTGAAGCCTGAATATTTCCTGAATTAAAAGCTCTGCAGTTTGTTTAGCAGTGGGTACTCCTTTAACAGGGATAACATGAGCCATTTTAGTTAGACAGTAAACTACCACCAGAATTGCTGTCATCCCTTTCGAAGGAGGTAGATCAACTATGAAATTCATAGAGATAGAGCTCCAGGGACGAGATGGAATGGGAAGATGTTGTAGCAAACCTAGTGTTGAGGTGCGAGGAGTCTTATTTCGGGCACATGTCAGACATGATGAAACATATTTTTTAACATTGTTTTTACAATTTGGCCACCAGAAGGGACATGCCAACAATTATTGAGTCCTGTATACTCCTAAATGTCCAGCAGGTTTGGAATCATGGACTAATTTCAATACTTCAACTCGTACTGACTCGGGTACATAAAGGCGATGAAGCTGAGTCCAGTAGCCATTATGAAAAGTTAAATTAGCATCTGAAGAAGGACTTCTGAGGAAAGAATCAGCGTCATAACCTTTCTTCAAAAGAGAGAGCAAATCCGTAGAAACAGTTGCCCCTACGAAGTTGTGCTCAGTTAGAATAGTCTTTCCAAAATTTTCTTCTAGATGAGGCTCAGAGAACATTCTTGAGAGTGCATTTGCTTTGCCATTTCTGGATCCCGGTCGGTAAGAAATTATAAAGTTAAAGTGAAAGAAGAATAAAGTCCATCTGGCCTGTCTAGGAGACAATTGTTTAGCAGTGCGTAAAAATTCAAGATTTCTGTGATCAGTAAGAACTGTCACAGGGTGGTTAGAACCCTCAAGAAGGTGTCTCCATTCTGAAAAAGCACATTTAATGGCCAGTAATTCCTTGTTCCCAATATCATAGTTTTTCTCAGCTGATGTCATCTGGCGAGAAAAATAAGAACAAGGGTGCAACAACATCTTCTCATCGACACGTTGAGAAAGAATTGCTCCCACTGCAGAATCAGAGTCATCAACTTCGAAAATAAAGGGTAATTCGGGATTTGTATGTATCAGGATTGGTGCTGAGGTGAAAAGAGTCTTAAGTTGGGTAAAGGCTTCTTGAGCTTCAGGTGATCATTCAAAAGGAACGCCCTTCTTTATAAGTTGCGTAATAGGAGAAACGATTCCAGAAAAGTTCCTTATGAATTTCCGGTAGATATTGGCAAAACCAATAAAACGTTGTACTTGCTTTTCGTTCTTTGGTACAGGCCAGTTAATGACTGCATCAATCTTACTGGGATCCATGCTCAGATCATCAGGGGAAATTATGTATTTTAAGAATTGAACTTTGGCTTGTTCAAATTCACACTTTTCCAATTTGATATACAATTGGTCCCTCCAAAGTCTTTCGAATAAAGTACAGACCTGTTTGCGATGTTCCTCCAGATTATCAGAGAATATGAGAATGTCATCAAGATAGGCAACAACAAATTGATCTAATAAGTCTCTTAAGACATCATTGATGAAATGTTGAAAAGTTGCAGGGGCATTACATAGGCCAAAAGGCATGCCCAAAGACTCATAATGTCAATGTCTTGTCCTGAAGGCGATTTTCCACTCATCCCCTGGTCGAATACGAACAAGATCGCAAGCCCCACGTAAATCAAGCTTTGTAAAGATCTTTGCCTTCTGTAGCCTCTCCAACAATTCAGGAACTAACAGGAGTGGATAACGATTCTTGACTGTAATCTTATTGAGTTCCCTATAATCAATACAGGGGTGTAAGGTAGAATCTTTCTTTTCAACAAAGAATAAGGCGGCACCAACAGGAGAAGTAGAATGGTGAATGAAGCCTTTGTTTAAGTTTTCATCCAGAAATTCCAGAAGGAATTTTAACTCCGGTTCGGATAGAGAATAAATTTGATCAAAAGGTATGGATGATTCTTGTAACAGCTCAATGGGACAGTCATAAGGGCGATGAGGAGGTAATATATCTGCATTCTTTTTATCACAGACATCTGAAAATTCACTGTATTGCGGAGGCAATTTCAAATCTTTAGAAGGAAGTTTTGTGACCTGCTGGTCAACAGATACCACAGTTCTAGATAGACAGTTTAGTTTGCAGTGCTCAGAAGGAAAGGATAAAGTGCGGGTATCCCAGTTGACAGAAGGATTATGGGTAGAAAGCCAGAGGACTCCCAGTATTATGGGAAATTTAGGTGAAGCAATCAAATGAAAGCTTATAGCCTCCTGATGTCCTGGTTCGATAGTCATTTGTAGCTGGATTGTTTCGTGAGTTACTGGCCCCGAAGACAAAGGAGATCCATCTACAGTCTCCATATTTACAGGAGCTTGTTTACTTTTTGATTCAATACAGTTTTTCTGTGCAAAGGTGATAGCCATGAAATTGCCACCAACACCCGAGTCAATCCTAGCCAGACTGCAAATTACAAAAGACCCGGATGAAAGTGTTATTGGGAGAACAAAATGTGGTTGTTGCGGCAAAGGATCTCCTTTTTCATGAGTCAAGGGATTTAGTGATTATGAGATGGAAAATGATTGATTAGACTCCTTGGAATCCATTTGCTTAAAGTCAGTCATAGCGATGGTCTGGTGAATCTTATTTGGGCAAGCGACAGCATAATGTCCTTGATGTCCAATATAAACAAGATTGTATGCCCCACGTAAATCAATTTGCATTGGTTCGGGTGTGATGTTAGGATTGTCTGATGGTGCAGCTTTGAACACTGTAGGTCTATTGAACTGATGCAAATAACTGCCCACACCAAACGCTCTTAATCTTTAATTTTTCCTCTCACTTAGTCTTTGCTCAGTCTGAATGCACAGTCAGATAAAATCATGCAGATAATAAGGGATGTCTACTCTGGCCAGTTCATCCTTTACTTGCTGAGAAAGACCGCGACAGAACTGGCTTTTTTTTGCAAAATCATTCCATGTGGTGTCTGCAACCAAGCATCGGAATGCTGCGGTATACTCAGAGCGTCTTCCTTGTCACAGTCTATGGAGTTTAGCTTCAGTGGTGGCACATCGATTAGGATCATCAAAGACCTGCCCCATAGCAGATGTAAAAGATTCCAGATCTTCCAGAATAGCACTCTTTTGCATAATATAAGGAGAGTCCCAGGCTAAAGCTTCCTCTATCAGGAGATTAATTATGAAGAAGATCTTCATCACACCACTATTGAACTGTGTAGGTTGCATCCGATAATAAATGCTGCACTGGTTTAAGAAGCCTCTATATAAGCGACGATCGCCACTGAATTTTGTAGGCAATGTTGGACGCGAAATTTGTGCAGCAGTGGCGTCAGAATTTTTTAATTCTTTCAGCAATTGAGCTATTTGTTCCTGCTGAGATTTAACAAGGGTTTCTAGTTCTCTGATCTTATTCTGAGAAATGCAGGCAAACTCTTGCAACTCCTTTATTTGGTTTTTCAGAGAATTTACATAGTAACATAGTAACATAGTTGATGAGGTTGAAAAAAGACACCAGTCCATCAAGTTCAACCTATTTTGGATCTCCTGCGATCCTGCACTTATATTTGAAATTAATCCAGAGTAGGCAACCGCCCATCTGTTTCAATTTTGAAAATCCCCCCAGACTCAATATTGCAATCCAATTTTACCCTATATCCACTACTATCCTTTATTTTAAATTAACGGTCGTATCCCTGGATACACCTTTCCGCTAAAAATTTGTCTAACCCTTTCTTAAACATATCTATTGAATCTGCCATCACAACCTTCCCTGGCAATGAATTCCATATCTTGACTGCCCTTACTGTAAAGAACCCCTTCCTTTGCTGGTTGTGAAATTTCCTCTCCTCTAACCTTAGCGGATGACCACGTGTCCTGTGTATGGTCCTTGGGGTAAAAAGTTCCCATGAAAGCTCTCTGTATTGACCCCTAATGTATTTGTACATAGTAATCATATCTCCCCTTAGACACCTCTTTTCTAAAGTAAACATGCCTAAACTGGCTAACCTTTCCTCATAACTTAATGACTCCATACCCTTTATCAATTTTGTCGCCCTTCTCTGAACCCTTTCTAGTTCCAAATTATCTTTTTTATAGAGTGGTGCCCAGAACTGTACTGCATATTCAAGATGAGGTCTTACCAATGATTTATACAGTGGCAAAATTACACTGTCTTCCCTTGCATCTATGCCCCTTTTTATGCATGCCAATACTTTGTTTGCCCTTGCAGCTGCTGCTTGACATTGAGCACTATTGCTAAGTCTACTGTCTACGAGCACTCCCAAATCCTTTTCCATTATAGATTCTCCCAAATTAATTCCATTTAATTTATAGATTGCGTTCTTGTTTTTGATCCCTGAATGCAGAACCTTACATTTATCTGTGTTAAACCTCATATTCCATTTGGCCGCCCAATCCTCCAGTTTATTTAAGTCCCTCTGTAGAGAAGCTACATCTTGAATTTAGCGCAGTTACTCCCGCGGAATCCATTTTTGTGCCTGATTATTCTGTCACGGTCCAGAGACTGGATAGGAGGAAGGCTGGCCAACAGGAGGTAGATGGTAAGAATGGTCAAATGTAGCCGGGTTCGGTACACAGTGAGGCGAGGAGGTCCAAAGGTTCAGGAAGAGGCGGAGTGGAGGGCAAATCGAGGTCTGTACATGAGTAGTTAATGCTGGGAACCACGAAGAGCAACAGGAGCAGGAGTTTGATCACAGACAAGGAGCACAATAATCAGGTACTGGAGACAGGGACTGGGGAGGGGACGATTGTTCGATTGCCCCCCTCTGGATCCAACAGTAAGGCAAGTTGATGGGGGGGGTAGGGGGGGTGGTGTGGAAGTGTTCCAGACTGCTCTCATTGTTTCATTGTCAGCTCCGGCCAGTCTACGCCACACCACACAACGGATGGGTTGCTTCTCAGAAAGATTGGTTGGTCCCCATGCCCCTCAGCCCCTCTTCTGTGAAGATGAACCCCTTTTCCTTCACCAGCCACAAAGCCGCTATCTCCTTGGCTTGGGCCATTGGGTATGAGGTTATCTCCAAGCTGCCAGGGAGTGGAAACAAAGAGTCATCTTTTCATGACCATTTATTTAATAGTACTACCAATTCACCAGCATTGTACAAACTACAGAGAATATTTTTTGGTCATTCACATCAGTCCATGCCCCTATCTAAAGTTCCTAACGCACACACACACAGACTGGAGTTAATTTTGTCAGCAGCCATTTCCATTTTTGGAGTATGGAAAGAAACCTGAAGCACACAGAAGAAACCCACACCAAAATGGAGAAAACATACAAACTCTACACAGAAAAGGCCTTGGTGAGGAATTGAACAACATTTTGCTATTCCCAGCAAGGAACTTGATCGGTTAAATTGGCTGAACCAGTTTCATTCAGTCACAGAGAAGATGAAGACCATGAACGTCACTCAGAGAAAACTTAAGCTGCTTGGACTCACTGCTCCACATTTGAGGCAAGAATGATTGTGGCTGTGGAACTGTTACAGACTGCTCACACTGTTTCATCATGGGCTGAAGCCACTGCAATCCACACTAAAGGGACAGACATACAGCAGCTGTGTACCTTCACAGGATTGTTTTTGTCCATAATGGCTGTTCTGTGTGAGTGTACTTCATTATGGCTACATTTTTCAAATCTGATGTAGTGCTGGCATACTAGATTACTAATGACATTTTAATTTTACAAAAGAAGATACACATTACACAATGTGTGACCAGTACTGTTTGTCCACATATTCATAGTTAAGTGGATAGTCAGTACAATGGCATTTTCTAGGGATTGAGATTGAATTTGGTTGTGTGGATGCATGACCTCAACTAATCTGCTAACACCTGATACACTAATAGCTGAGATTGGACCCACATCCTAGCTGTCAAGGATTTAGTGATCTGCTGTACAATAGGATGCTGGCTGCTCTACTTCATTCCTCTTGCGAACGCTTGCTTCACATACATTTAAAACTTTGTTTACTCTTCTTGGTCCCCTTCAGTATAGAAGTATCACCCCCAGCAGCAGCAGCTGTATTATACAAGGATGTCTCTTGGGAATCGCGGATTGCATTAGAGGAGTCAGTTGGAATTTGGAAATTGGATGCTGTACTGCGTACAGTGTTGGGTTGGGACATGAAGGACCCACTGGGGACTGCAACACTAGGGGCCCACCAGAGTGGGTGTGGCCAGCCATCATAGAGACAAGACAAGACACTAGAGGAGGAGTGGTCAGCCCATGAGAGACAGCTAGCACCATAGTGTAGTATATAAAGAATGCAGTGTGTATATAAAGAGTAGACAATCTCGACCTACCCCTTAGATTGGGCAGAACAGTCACCAAAAATCAGGATTGTCCCACAAGAATCAGAACATTTGACAGATTGTCCTACCTGTTCTTGTTACTTTCACCACTTGTGGTTGCTGGTTTCTTTAGTTGCGGCTTGATCCAGGAATGTTGGGGGCCCTATTGTGAAAAAAAGTGGGTACATTTAGAAAATTTTAAAAAGCCCTGGTGTTAAATCAATATGACCAACAATTAATACTTATTAAATAGCATTTCCATTTAATAAATAAACCTATTTCCCTTCCTTCAATTGCATTTCCGTATAATAAATATACCTATTTCCCGCAACCATCACTGCCATTAAATCATTCATATTCACATTTAAGGAATAGACCTCATGCATCTCAAACTCAGCCCCACATTCAATTAATAGCCCCCCAAACCACTCCAGCATTAAATTAAAGGTCCTGTCACGCATTCCTAATTTAATAGACCCCACTATTAAATTAGATAGCCCACCAATAAATTAAATTGCCCCACCATCACCCCACAAATATAATAGCACCCATTAAATAATTAGCCCCCACCTAAACTCCACCAGTAAATTAATACCCTACCTCCCACCCATGTACTATTAAGACAAACCCACTCCATTCCCTGATGCCACACATTATATTTAAAAAAAAAAACACTCCCTCCCACATTATAGCAGCCCACCCTCCTTTCATTCACACAGTATAGCAGCCCCCCTCCCATTTCATTCACACAGTACAGCAGGCCAGGCCCCCTCCCCTGTCACTCACACAGTATAGCAGCCCCCCGTCACTCACATAGTATAGCAGGCCCCCTTCCCTGTCACTCACACAGTATAGCAGGCCCTGCCTCCCTCCCCATCACTCACACAGTATAGCAGGTCCCCCCTCCCCTGTCACTCACACAGTATAGCAGCCCCCCGTCACTCACATAGTATAGCAGGCCCCCTTCCCTGTCACTCACACAGTATAGCAGGCCCTGCCTCCCTCCCCGTCACTCACACAGTATAGCAGGTCCCCCCTCCCCTGTCACTCACACAGTATAGCCCCGCTCCCCTGTCACTCACACAAATTGCAGGGGCCCCCTTTCCTGACACTAGCACAAATAGCAGCCCCCCTCCCCTGTCACTCACATAAATAGAAGGGCCCCCTCCCCTGTCACTCACAAAAATAGTAGCCCCCCTGTCCTATCACTCACACAAATAGCAGGGCCTCCCCTCCCCTTTCACTCACACAAATAGCAGCCCCCCCTCCCCTGTCACTCACAAAAATAGCAGGGCCCCCTTTCTTTCACACTTACCTTACTGCTGTAGCGCTGAAGACTCCTCTCTGCGTCGCTCAGTGCTCACATGCATGCTGTATGATCAAAAGCGAATCAGTAAGTAGTGTGTGTTACACGGTGGAAAGCACACAACTTCTTGTTTAGCGAAAGTGGCTGGTCCCTGAGGAGGGGCCAGCCATCCACTGCCACAGTGACCCCCCTGCACGGCACCTGGCCCCCGGCCCCCAACAACACCCATCAAGGACACAGAAATTATTTTTTAGCTCTGCCCCACCACAGAAGAGAGCGGAGCTATCTACCATCAGGGCCTACCGGTGGATTCCCCGGCCTTCCAGCGGCCCAGTTCGACGCTCACTGTGTACTAATATAGAGGAGGTAGATGTTGAAGGTGTTGACGCTGGTGAGGATTGCAACGGACCGTCCATTCTGCGGCTAACTCATGCTAGGCTGCTTGTTACTATACCCAATTTGCCATGTTTTGAAACACTTTTAATTTTAAAGGAATAATTTAAGAAACATATTGTTTTTTTGGGGTGTACTGCTGCACTGATGCTCACACGCAAACACAACACCCTGTCACCTTGTCTGCTTAATAATTATGTCACTAAATGCCCCACATAAACATTGATTTCACTAGAAAACAGTTTAGATTTTTTGGAAGAAAGAAAGAAATATATATACTATTCCAGAATGATATCTATAGTACTATATACACTGATCAGCCAAAACATTAAAACCACTGACAAGTTAAGTGAATAACATTGATTATCTCATTACAATGGCAACTGTCAATGGGGTGGGACATGTTAGGCGGCGAGTGAATAGTCAGGTGAGGTGTTGGAAGAATGAAAAATGGGCAAGCTTTAGGATCTGAGTGACTTTGACAAGGGCCAAATTGTGATGGCTAGTCGACTGGGTCAGAGCATCTCCAAAACGGCAGATCTTGTGGGGTGTTCCCAGTATGCAGTGGTTAGTATGTACCAAATGTGGTCCATTGAAGGACAACCGGTAAACCAGCAATAGGTTCATGGGCGCCCAAGGCACATTGATCCGCGTGGGGTTGTAGGCTAGCTCGTCTGGGGCCTGATTCATTAAAGATCTTAACTCAAGAAACTTCTTCTTTCAGTCTCCTGGACAAAACCATGTTACAATGCAAGGGTTGCAAATTAGTATTCTGTTTTGCACATAAGTTAAATACTGACTGTTTTTTCATGTAGCACACAAATATCAACTTTAAATTTCAGTGTACAAATAAGCTATCAAGTATTTGTGTGCTACATGAAAAAACAGTCAGTATTTAACTTGTGTGCAAAACAGAATACTCATTTGCACCCCTTGCATTGTAACATAGTTTTGTCCAGGAGACTGAAAGAAGAAGTTTCTTGAGTTAAGATCCTTAATGAATCAGGCCCCTGGTCCAATCCCACAGAAGAGCTACAATAGCACAAATTGCTGAAAAAGTTATTCCTGGCTATGATAGTAAGGTGTCAGGACACACAGTGCATCTGCTTGCTGTGTATGGGACTGCGTAGCCACAAACTGGTCAGAGTACCCATGCTGACACCTGTCCACCACCGAAAGTGAATACAATTTGCACCTTAGTGGCAGAAATGCACCATAGAGCAATGGAAGAAGGTGGCCGGGTCTTATGAATCATGTTTTCATTTATATTAAATGGATGAGCATGTGTGCTTATCTGAGGAAGAGATAGTACCTGGATGCACTATGGGAAGAAGGCATGCCAGCAGAGGCGGTGTGAGGCTCTGGACAATGTTTTGCTGGAAAACTTTTGGTCCTGACATTCATGTGGATGTTACCTTGACACATTGCAGATTTCTATACATTATTGTAGACCTAGTACACCCCTTCATGACAACGCCTCTGTTAGCATAATGTGTCCTGCCACACTGCAAAAAATGTCCAGGAATGGTTTGAGGTACATGGCAAAGTGTTAAGATGTTGACTTGGTCTCCAAATTCTCCAGATCCTAATCTGATCGAGGCTGGAAATACAAGTCTGAACCATGGAGGCCCACCTTGCAACTTACAAAACTAAAAGGATCTGCTGCTAACGTCTTGGTGCCAGTTACCATAGGACTCCTTCAGAAGTCTTGTGGAGTCAACGCCTCGATGACTCAGAGCTGTTTTGGCAGCTAGGAGGGGACCTACACAATATTAGGCAGGTGGTTTTAATGTTGTGGATAATTATTTATGTATATATGCATTCCTAGCAACCAGTTGCCACTACTCTAAACTCTCTGACAGACTGAAAGCCTGTCAACAAGCTATTCTAGTTGACTAATCTCTACATAAATAAACTGCATAAAAATAATCACAGCTATTCTATTGTTTTCTCTGTCCTCTTTCAATCTGTTTAATGCTGCAGTCTGTAGTGTAAATGCGATTATCGGAGCACAGTCTTGCAGATAACCTCTATCACATGCCGGGACCGCAGATGGGTCCTGGCAGACTTACCTGCAATAAGCAGGCTTTCTACCCGGTTCTGAGCGCCGCGTTCTGTCCGATGGTGGAGGCCATCTTGTATTCAGGTGTGCGCATACACAGATCTGATGTCATTTTGTCTTTTAAAACCTGTTTTTCCCATTTATTAGTGGTTCAATCCACCTGCTAGATATTTAAGGCACATGCCCTGCAGTCAGGTGCCTGTTCTTTAAGGCCATACCCTGACTGTGAGAAGGTGTGGTTCCTTTTGTTTCTGCTGTATTTTCCTCACTGTTCCAGTAATTCCGCTATTGCTGTTTAGTGTGACTAATTTTCAAGCATCACTTCCTCGTGTTCAGTTCGCTGTTCCAGTGATCCCGCTATTACTGTTCAGAGCAACTCATCCTCAAGCATCACCTCCTTGTGTAAAGCTCGCTGTTCCAGTGATTCCTCTATTGCTGTATGGTGCTTTTCACCCATCCCTATCCTCTTCTCAACTCCAATTCATTGCTACACAGCATCTTTCCGGAGAGTTCCTCCTTCCTATCTTACATCCTCCATACGGGTCTCATCTAATGCTCTCCCAGAGTGCCACAACCTGTGGGCCAGTGGCTACAAAGCTCACAGCTCCTTGTGGTTGTCCCTGGTGAAGACAACCTACACCGTTAGACTCCATGCCTTTGGGTAGAGTAGTGTCAAGCTAGACAGGCCCTGGTAGCCAATACCTCTGCTCGGATTTGTGACAACCTCCTTCCTACTGTCAGATGCCGTCCCCGCTGATCCCCTGTCAGACGGGGAACGGACGTCTGACTTTCCTGTCAGCTGCCGCGGGACTCCGCTTCCGGGTACTCGGGCACATGCGCCCTGTTCTCAGTCCCGTTGCTAGGCAACGGGACGCCGCATCTCCTACCAGTTCTGCCTCCTCCTCTCCGCCAATCACTACAGTCAGCCCTCTATTTAAACCTGTCTCTGGCGCCATTAGGGTGCCAGAGTAACAGGTACACCACCAGTGTTCCTGGCTTCCTTATTCTCCATACTCCTGAGTATTCTGATTCCTGATTACCTGTTGTGACCCCGGCTTGGCGACCATTCTACTCTTCTGTGTGACCCACTCTGTACTATTCCTTTGGATTACCCTTTGTACCTGATATTCCTGATTGCTGTGACCCGGAACTGTCTGACCTCTCTACGCTACACTGGTAACTGGCTAATAGGACCGCGACCTGCGTGCTCTCTGCTGCGAAGTCCAAACCTCCTTGCGGGGGTCCCTGGTGAACACCAGGGGTACGTTAGACTCTGCACCTGTTTGACCAGTTGTGCCAATACCGGTTAGTGTCTAATTATCTTCAGCCTTCATAGGCCTACAGCGTGACAGTTTACTCTGGCCATGACTGACGGCACCGGAGAACCCTCATCCCGAGACCTCCTCATCCATTTAGGAGGAGTACGGGTAGAACGCCAGGAGGCCAACCAAGCACAACTCTTGCAGTGTTTACAAGGAGTGATTTCCCGCTTGGATGCCCTGAGCACTTCTCAGGCAGCAGCCCCAGTTCCTGATCCTGCTCCGGCCACTGCACCACCAAGCGCAGTACTTGCTACCTCTAGAACACTACGGATTCCAACCCCAGAGAAATATGACGGTAATCCCAAAAAATGCCGTGGATTTCTGAATCAGTGTTCCATCCAGTTTGAGCTTTCACCGGAAAACTTCGCATCTGAGAGAGCTAAGGTAGCCTATATTATTTCCCTCCTGACGGGACAAGCCCTAGCTTGGGCCTCGCCACTGTGGGAATGAAGAGATGGTTCCCTCCTTCATTCTGATACTTTCATTGAGAACTTCCGGAGGGTATTTGATGAACCTGGTCGTGTGTCTTCGGCTGCATCCAGTTTGTTAGCTCTTCGCCAAGGTTCCTTAACTGCAGGTCAATACGCTGTTCAGTTTCGTACCTTAGCCTCAGAATTAGGCTGGAATGATGAAGCTCTCTCCGCCACCTATTGGCAAGGCCTGTCAGATCCGATCAAGGACGCACTGGCTTCGCAAGAGCTTCCATCCAAGCTTGACGACTTGATCTCTCTGTGTGTCAAGGTAGACATTCGCCTTCAAGAGCGTTCTCAGGAGAGGGTCCAAGGTCGTCGCACTGTGCGTTTGGCTCCTCGTTTTCAATCCCCAGCTCTCCTGGCGGAAGAGCCGATGCAAATTGGACGCTTTCACCTGTCACGGGATGAGAGAGAACGCAGGATCAAGAGTCGTCTGTGTTTGTACTGTGGAGAATCCGGCCATCTGCTATCTTCCTGTCCTAAGAGGCCGGAAAACTTCACCGCCTAGGCAACACCAGGAAGGTTGTTCTAGGTTCATGTCTCCATTCTCCCTCTCCTTCCAAAGATAACAGTTTTCTGATGCCTGTCACCCTCACATTTTCAGACTCTTCCCTAAATTGTTCTGCTTTTGTGGATTCCGGATCTGCAGGAAACTTCATCTCTGCCACTCTGGTGTCGAAGCTTCACATACCCTGCACTCCATTGCCGCAACCTCTGGTTCTTACTGCAGTTGACGGTAACCGTGTCAGCAACGGTTCCATCACTGACACTACTGCTCCAGTTCAGTTGCAGGTAGGGGTTCTCCATCAAGAGTGGATTCAGTTCCTGGTTATCCCACAGTCCGTTAACTCCATCATTTTAGGGCTACCATGGCTCAGAGAACATTCACCACAATTCGATTGGGCTCACGCTCAAGTTACCTCCTGGGGCTCCTCATGCTTCAATCAATGTCTCTCGAAAATACTTCCTCCTAACCAACTTCCTTGTCTCTCTCTGGACTCCCACTTCAAACTACCAGAGCCGTATTTAGACTTCATTGATGTGTTTAGCAAGACCGCTGCAGAGACTCTCCCTCCACATCGAGCATGGGATTGTCCCATTGAGCTAATTCCCGGCAAAACTATTCCCAAAGGTAGAGTCTATCCTCTGGCTCTCCCTGAGACAAAGGCGATGTCTTTATATATATCAGACAACCTTCAAAGAGGATTCATCAGAAAGTCTACCTCACCAGCAGGAGCTGGATTCTTTTTTGTAAAAAAAAAAAGACGGCTCATTAAGACCGTGCATAGACTACCGCCGTCTTAATGATATTACCATCAAGAACCGCTATCCGCTCCCATTGATCACAGAACTGTTCGACCGGATTAGAGGAGCCAAAATCTTCTCTAAATTAGATCTCAGAGGGGCCTACAACTTAATCCGCATTCGAAAGGGCGATGAGAGGAAAACGGCATTTAACACCCGTGACGGGCACTATGAGTACTTAGTCATGCCGTTTGGACTTTGCAATGCCCCAGCAGTGTTTCAAGATTTTGTCAACGAGATCTTCAGGGATCTTCTGTATCAATTTGTGATTGTCTACCTGGACGATATTTTGATATTTTCATCTGACTTACATGTTCATCGTCTCCATGTCAAGACTGTTCTTTCTCGTCTCCGGAAACATTCCTTATATTGCAAACTGGAGAAATGCCTTTTTGAGCGTTCACAAGTTCCATTTCTAGGATACATAGTTTCAGGCACCGGCCTGCTGATGGATCCGCAGAAAGTGAAGGCCATTGTCAACTGGCCATTACCTATTGGTCTCAAAGCTACCCAACGCTTTATCGGCTTTGCCAATTATTACCGGCAGTTCATTAAAGGCTTTTCATCCATTATTTGTCCTATTACAGCTTTAACTCAAAAAGGTGCCTGCAGCAAACCATGGCCTGTCGAAGCCATATTGGCTTTCAAAACTCTTAAAGAAGCATTTCTTTCGGCCCCTATACTCAAACAGCCAGACCAGGGGAGACCGTTTTTTATTGAAGTGGACGCTTCTTCAGTTGGGATTGGAGCAATACTTTCCCAGAAATCTGCTTCAGGAACATTAGAGACTTGTGGATTCCTGTCTAAGAAATTCTCTAGCACTGAACTAAATTATGGAATCGGTGACAAGGAATTATTAGCCATCAAGATTGCCCTTGAAGAGTGGCGTCACTTACTAGAGGGTGCCTTACATCCCGTCACGGTCATGACCGATCATAAAAATCTTACTTATCTCCAGGAGGCACAATGTCTTAACCCCCGTCAAGCTCGCTGGTCTCTTTTCTTTGCCAGGTTCCAACTCATTCTCACCTTTCGTCCCGGTTCCAAAAACTCCAAGGCCGATGCTCTCTCCAGGTCCTTTGATAATGATGGTATTCTCACTTGTTTAGACAACAAAATGATTCTAAACCCAATACAAACAGTGGCCATTACCAATTCTTCAGTGACCTCTCCCCCTCCAGGGCGTTCATTTGTGGAACCTCATCTCCGCTCTAAACTACTATCTTGGGCTCACGAGTCCAAATTTTGCCGGCCATGCCGGTTACAAGAGAACCAAAGAATTCCTCTCCAGATACTATTGGTGGCCTAAACTGGCTTCAGATGTTCAAAAATTCGTATCTGCATGTTTGGTTTGTGCTCGCCACAAGGTGCCAAGACAGAGCCCTCCTGGTCTTCTCCTTCCTTTGCCTATTCCGGATTCTCCCTGGACCAGCATTACTATGGACTTCATCACCGACCTCCCTTTAAGCAATGGCTACAATACCATCTGCGTCGTGGTAGACCGCTTTTCAAAAATGTCACACTTCACTCCTTGTAAAGGTCTTCCTTCAGCCCCTAAGCTCGCAGATTTGTTTCTAAAGAACATCTTCCGTCTTCATGGATGTCCTCAAGAGATCATCTCTGACAGAGGAGTACAATTTGTCGCTAAGTTCTGGAGAGCTTTTTGTAATAAGATTGGAGTCAGTCTCAAATTTTCTTCCGGATATCACCCCCAGACTAACGGACAAACAGAACGAGTGAATCAAGACTTGGGGCTAGAAGGTACTAAATAAATGAAAGCTAGAATCTGATTGGTTGCTATAGGCAACATCCCCACTTTTTCAAACCCGCAGCTTAGTAAATCTAGCCCTTGGAGTGTTTCCTACGGTGTTTTGCTTCTGATCATCAAACAACATGGAATGATCTTCTATATTGGGCCGAATTCGCCCACAACAATCTTCTACATTCCTCCTCTGGGCGTTCTCCATTTTTCATTATCTACGGCAGACATCCCACTCCTCCTCCTGATACTCTCATCCATGATTTCTCTCAAATCTGGTCTCAAACCAAAGAAGCACTATCTACTTCAGTACAGAGACAGAAGAGAGCGGCTGATCTTCATAGAAGAGTTGCTCCAGTCCTGAGGGTAGGAGACCGTGTTTGGTTGTCTACGCGCAACCTTTGACTTCAGGTCCCATCCATGAAATTGGCTCCTAAGTTCATTGGTCCCTTTTCCATAGCACAAGTCATTAATCCTGTTTCCTTCAAACTTGCATTACCTCCGTCTCTTTGAATCCATAACACATTTCATATTTCATTGCTGAAACCACTGATTCTCAACGAATTCTTCAGAGAACCTGCTCCTCCTCCACCTATTAAAACATCTCTAGGGGAGGAATTTGAGATTGAGAGGATCCTGAAGAGACGTTTCTTCCAGCGCAAACCTCAGTATCTAATACACTGGAAAGGTTACGGTCCGGAGGAGAGATCGTGGGTCTCGGAAGCCGACCTTCATGCTCCTCGTCTCCTTGCAAAATTTCTGAGGAAAGTTAATCCTTCTCCAAGAGGGAGGAGGGGAGGGGGTACTGTCAGACGCCGTCCCCGCTGATCCCCCGGGAATGGACGTCTGACTTTCCTGTCAGCTGCCGCGGGACTCCGCTTCCGGGTACTCAGTCCCGTTGCTAGGCAACGGGACGCCGCTTCTCCTACCAGTTCTGCCTCCTCCTCTCCGCCTATCACTACAGTCAGCCCTCTATTTAAACCTGTCTCTGGCGCCATTAGGGTGCCAGAGTAACAGGTTCACCACCAGTGTTCCTGGCTTCCTTATTCTCCATACTCCTGAGTATTCTGATTCCTGATTACCTGTTGTGACCCCGGCTTGGCGACCATTCTACTCTTCTGTGTGACCCACTCTGTACTGTGACTTCGGCTTGGCGACTATTCCTTTGGATTACCCTTTGTACCTGATATTCCTGATTGCTGTGACCCGGAACCGTCTGACCTCTCTACGCTACACTGGTAACTGGCTAATAGGACCGCGACCTGCATGCTCTCTGCTGCGAAGTCCAAACCTCCTTGCGGGAGTCCCTGGTGAACACCAGGGGTACGTTAGACTCCGCGCCTGTTTGACCAGTTGCGCCAATACCGGTTAGTGTCTAATTATCTTCAGCCTTCATAGGCCTACAGCGTGACACCTACACTCTCTCTTCTAAAATGGAAGATGAGAACATGGGGGATGGACATATCTGAAATAGAGATACTTGTGAAATACGACATTTTCCCTAAAATTAAGTTTTGCCTAGTTTTCAGATCTGATTTTGGCACGAGAAACCGAGTCATAATTTTGCTAAACTCGTATGCCTAATGTTGGGATCTTGTCGGATTTCTCTGAATCTGAACTGATAATTTCTAGTTAATACAGGGGGAAATGTGTTGCTACAGGATGGAAATTTGTTACTACAGATGAAAAATGTATTACTACAAGAAAGTGTTATTACAGAGGTGATGGAGGTGTTACTAGCTGACGGGGGTTTGTGTTACTGCACAGGTAATGGAGAGAATGTACTATTACAGTGGTGAGGGGGAATACATTTTTTACTACATAGTGAGGTAAATGTGTGTACACACTGTTCCCAAGCAAGTTATTTCCACCCCTTCAAATTAGTACTCTCAATGAGGCCCTTGGATCAAAAAGGTAGAAAACCCTTGTTCTGTGCACTATATTTCTCCTAGGCTGGCTTCCTCCATACCTCATAGAAAGGCACAATATTCAGGGGTGGTCTGGGGGTGGGAACAGCCAAAGACCATTTTGGGCCGGTGCACTAGCCTATTATTATTATTATTATAGGGCCGGCCCCATTATTGATTGGTGGCTAGCTCCTCTCTAGGAACCAGCCACCTAGCTACATGTAAGCTGCGTGGAGAGCCATCCCTCCCTTTCGTTATCCTTTACTCCTTAACTCCACCCTTCCCCCCGGGTGCATACTTATTGGAACAGCATGTGCAGGGACGTGCCCCAGCGGCAGTGTGAGTACTAAATGCCCGGGAATACCTGTGTGCCTGGGTCCTTTTGTCACCTAGCCATGGAAAAGCTGGTGGTGATCAATGGAGGCCTGACACTGACAAAAAAAAAATCTGTTGCTTTTTTAAAGAAGGTTTGTTGCCCCCTGCAAGTCAATACTATGAAAATTCTGAAAATAATATGGGTGAAAGGAACACTGAATAATACAGTGGCTGGTGGCAGAATATTAAATTAAGTGAATGATGTGCATTTACCTTAAAGGTCACTTGCACAAATGCCAGATAAGTCACTTCTATAATTACGTATAACTCCACTAAAAGTGCATATAGAATAAAGATGCTGGATAGTGTTGTATAAGAAGTGAATGTTGATATTTGGAGTATTAAAGAATCAAATGTAAAAAGTTCTCTCCTAAGTTAAAAACAAGCACAATTTATGGTCTTTGCACTATAAAAGCTGCTGCTTGTGCAAGTTGGTGTTTATAAGTATTTGCTGCATAAATGTGAATAATACAAGAACACAGTCATAAAAGCTGAAACGGTCTGTTTTTTATGTGATTGCATCTGTTATAATATTTTTGTTTGTTAGGTTATGCACTAGAGATGGTATCTATGTATCGTAGACTGGTGGCTTTTGCAAATGTGCACAGAGCTAGATTGTAACACACAGAAGAGCTTATAAGGTGATGGATCAATGTGCTGACAGCTGTGACCCCTCCTTGCCCTGTGTGCCCAGTAGATCAGAACAGGTCATTAGATGCCATAATCAGGTATGTTAATATATTTTCTAATAAGCAATCTATATTTGATTACTTTTTAACCATCCTTACTTGAACTGGGCGCACTACTGTGTGGCATAATATGAATCGAGACCACTACTGTATGGCATAATATGAACTGGGTATACTACTGTGTGGCATACTATGAATGTTTATTTGTTGGTCCCATTATTATTAATATTATCATGTTATTAGCATGATAAAATAAAAAATATTTAAATATACACCCCATCAGCCGGGTTTGTAAAAAACTGTAAATATTGTATCGGAAACCACTTTTAAGGATGCCAAAATCTGCCGGTCAGCCCCTGACAATATTAGTTCTAAATAAAGGGATATTTAGGAGTTAGCTTGCACTTGTACACAGTCCACACCCAATGAATATATGTAACAAAGAATCAGGACAATTTTTCTTACTTTTATAATAAAACCAATTGAGCAAGGGTGGTGGAAACAGTGAACTAGTAACAAGTGAGACATTATACAATGTATTCTACATTTTCCTTAATCCTCTTCTTCTCTAACCATCAATCAATTATGTTCTGGCTACTGTAAACTCATTTTAGTCCTGCTTACAGCTTGCTATATTAGGAGATGATAGCATTTCATTATGCTACTGTTTGTTAATAAAATCCTGTCTTTCTTAATAAATAAATTATAAGAACTTTTTGACTGGCATTGAATATCATGTTCATTTTGTGTCACGCGTGGTCTATTGTTCAATGATTCACTGTTAATCTGTTTGGAGTGCCTTTAAATGGTATTAAAAGAATTTTAATCCTCTAGATTACAATGAGAATCTGCAGCGACTCTTACAGTCAAACAATGCTAAAGACAGCACTGTTTATAGGATTATCTTGTATATTTAATATTCATATTTTTAGTGCTACATGAATAGCTATTTTGTGTTTCAAAGTTTATTTTGTAAAATCTACTTGAGAAATGTCAATCGCGGTCACGTTTTTCTAAAGTGATATGAAAATGTTCATCTCTTTTCAGCAATTTACCTTTCACAGGTAAGCAGCTTTAACAATGCTTCTGATACATCATAAAATCATAAAATCACTATCATGTACAATACAATAGCACCTTTCAAAAAATCATTCTCTGATGCATTACTTTTCTTAAAGCTGGCACAGACTAATTTAGCTTGAAATAATAGTCTTTCTAATACTAACCCCTTGGTTGTCAGTGGTTACTAACAGCAGGGTTATATATTAGAGATACTTCTTTTTGTGCACATATGACTTGATGAAAGAACACAATGCAGCCACTAGTTTGCAGGAAAAGTGAGTTGACATAATGAAACATTGACATTAAGAAGATATAGTTTGTACTTTCCAGCTGTTGCACTAACAACAAACTCAGTAGACTTTGCACATCCTAGAAGAACACTTACAATAATTGTATGCTGTCATTAATAGATGGTATAAACATGTGTTTTTAGCACCCTGTTCTAGAACAAACTGGTTTATTTAGGTCCGCAATTATATAAAAAGCTATTCATAAAACATAAAAACATTTCTTGGTTCAACTCACAATTCTCAAAAGAAGAAAAAAGTGTATTGTTAAATAGTGTCTCATGAGTAATATTCCATTCAATATAAATATATTAAAAAAGTGGGCCTGATTCATCTTCAAACACAATATGCACGCAAGAATTGTTTTTAAAACAAGCACGGAACTTGAGCACACACATGCCCTTATTCAAATCCAAGCGGATCTCAAGATGTGTTTCCATTTGAATATGGATGAAAGTACGCTCTGCCTAAACAGTGCTTGTCATTTGTTAACAGACAGAACAGACTGCAGGATGCACATGCATATGTGCACTATAAAGTCCCATCAGAACTCATGCAATAAAATAATTATAAAAGAAATTACCAACAATATATAATCTTTACTAAAAAGTATTAAACCCAGTTATCCCTAAAGACGGTAAAGACTCGCTCCACTGTGCTAGCTACAGGCCAATTTCTCTCCTCAATTTCAATTTGAAAATTGATGCCAAAATCCTAGTAAACCATCTGAATGCCTTCCTCCCTTCTCTGATCCAGTATGGCCAAGTAGGGTATATCCCGGGACGCCAGGCGAGGGACAATACCAGACGTGCCATTGACATCATCCATATTACAAATTCCAGGAGATCCCCAACTATTATGCACTCTCTGGATGCTGAAAAAGCATTTGACAGGATCTCTTGGGACTTTATGAAAGCGGCTCTTGAGTCATTTGGCTTCGCTGGCGGCTTCCTCACTGGCGTCCTAGCATTATACACCACCCCTACTGCTAAAGTCCTGATTAATGGCACTCCCTCAGAATCATTCTCCATTCGAAATGGAACACAACAGGGTTGCCCCCTTTCCCCTCTGATATTTGCTCTGATAATTGAACCTCTGGCTTCCCAAATTATGTCTAATCCTAGCATACAGGGGGTCAAGGTGGGTAATACGAACTCCAAGATCTCACTCTTTGCAGACAATATCCTCCTATCGCTTACCCAACCGGGGATCTCCTTACCCAACCTATATGCCATCCTTCAGAACTACAGCGATGTTTCGGGCTATAAGATAAACTACACCAAGTCAGAGGCCATGCTGCTTCACGTTTCCCCTTGGGATACCGAGCTCCTCCGGGCTAACTTTAATTTCAAATGGCAGAACAGGAAGATCAAATACATGTGTGTTTTTCTCACTTCTCGCTATGACCTCCTCTTTCGTGAGAATTTACTACCCCTCTTCTCCAAGACACAATCCGACCTGACCTCCTGGAACCGCCTTATTATTTCGTGGCTGGGCAGGATCATAGCTGTCAAAATGAACATACTCCCCAAATGACTGTACCTCTTCCAAACCCTTCCGGTAGCCGTCCCTGCCTCTTTCCTTGCCAACATCCAGAAGGCACTCACCCGCTTTATTTGGAACCATAGACCTCCTAGAGTCTCAACCAATATCTTAAAACGACCAATCCCTGGAGGAGGAAGAGGCCTTCCCGACATCAAATTATACTATTTGGCATCCCACCTTTCACAAATTGTTGCCTCCTACGCTCCCTCTGGCTCCACTGCATGGCTTGAAATAGAATCCGCCCATCTAACCCTGCCCGATCTCTGGTCTCTCTGGGGTGTATCACCCGCCAGTCGCCCCCCTGCTGTTAAAGCACTGCCTTCCATCAAATTTGATGCTATGGTCTGGGACTCCAACTCCTTCAAACTAAAACTTTGAACTGCAATATCTCCTTTAACCCCCATCTGGCATAACCCGGTGTTCCTTCCCGGATCTGCCTCTACAATCCATCGTAACTGGTCTCGTGCAGGGCTTAAATTTCCAGTAGATTTTTCCAAACAGGGCCGCTGGCTTTCGCTAGCGGATCTCCAACTCCAATCCCCATCCCAAATCCTCAGCCCCTTTGAATTCTTCCAAATTAATCATTTCTTGCGATCCCTGCCACCAACCTATGTTCTTAGGGACCTTACTCCATTTGAATTCTCTTTGTAGAAAACATCCCTTGGACAAGGGCATGATTTCTCAAATATATAGCATTCTTCTCACTTCTGCCATTCCATCTCCAAACCCTCATAAAGACGAGTGGGAAAAGGACCTTGGTCCTCCCCCGGATGAAGAGGCTTGGGAGGTCATGAGACTGGGGATAGCTAAATGCTCTATATCAACTAAACTCAAGGAAACCTCTTACAAAATTTATTACCGTTGGTATTACACTCCCACAAGACTCCATAGAATGTTTCCCTCTTCCTCGCCCTGCTGTTGGCAAAACTGTGGCCAAAGAAGTACGATGTTTCATATTTGGTGGTCTTGCCCGATTATCATCACCTTCTGGGATTCAGTCCATAGTTTCCTAAATAGCCTTTTTGAAGCCCCCATCCCGAAAGATCCCTGGATATTTCTTTTATGTTACCCTCCCCAAGACCTAGACAAATTCTCCAAAAAACTAACTGCCCACATCCTGACAGCAGCCAAATCACTCATAGCCCTTAATTGGAAAAAGACCTCAACTCCATCCCTTTTGGGTCTCAAGAGGCAAATTTGGCACGAGGCCGCTATGGAGGAGATTACGTACTACCTCCACGATAGAGGCCACGTCTTCAATCAAGTCTGAGCTCCATGGCTAGCCGTGGAACACACCTTCCCCCCTCAACGCTCCGCGTCCTCCGACCTGACCCATGTGCGATGACCCTAACTTTTCCCAACACATATCTCCTCCTCTGCTATAGGCTCAACACACTCTAATTACCCTCTAAAAACTTA
The DNA here is from genome assembly GCF_038048845.1 of Mixophyes fleayi. Classification (NCBI taxonomy): domain Eukaryota; kingdom Metazoa; phylum Chordata; class Amphibia; order Anura; family Limnodynastidae; genus Mixophyes; species Mixophyes fleayi. Next base: position 253,598,104 of record NC_134405.1, on the reverse strand, counting down.
CAGTGCTTATCGCTGTGGTCCTACCCCCTCACTCCCCCCACAATCCCTTTTGTTCCTACATCCATTTTATATTACTCTTTAAAAATGTAAAAAATGGTCATTTTTGTCTAAAGGTTTCCTAATATGCTATACACCACAATAACTGTTGTGATTTTACTGTGTATGCTACACAGTGTTATCATTTTGCTGTCTGTATTTTCTTGACTGACCACTGAAAATAAAAAATTATAAAAAAAAAAAAGTATTAAACCCATTGCTAACCCATGTTTATCCGCTGGCTTCATGCAACTCTTTTTTGGCCTCCATTATGGCAAAAATCCCAGCAAACGTACCTTTACAAATCCTATCCTGAACGTTGCCACACAGATCCTGAGACATAGCCATTTTAGCACATTACATCATCTCCCTTGTGTCCTCAAGAGGATCAGCCAGTCTACCACCATACCCGTTCCCTTTCTTACTGCTTTTTCCCTTTAAAAGTCTTTCAATAAGTTTGTCAGCTTACTTGAGTAATCCCCCCAAGTTTGATGAATCCCTATTATCACTGGAAAAATCCTCACCAGCCCCAGACAGGCCTTCCCCAAACAAAGGCTGAATCTCATCAGCATTTGCACAGTTATGTTCCTCACCTAACACATTTCACTGACCGGTAGTGGTGAAAGGAGTTTGGCCATTCCCTTCTCATGCCAACACACTTCAGTGTCCTCCCTGGTGTTGATACTAGAGATGCACAGGCTCGGTTCCCCGAGAACCGAACACATCCGAACTTAGCATATCCGAGTACCGAGCCGACACATTACTTTCACGCTTTTTCGGAACTGAAAACGAGTCAAAACATCATTGTTACGTCGTCGAATCTCGGATCTTGTGAGTTTTGAAAACTATAAGTACTGCCCTCCACGACAATCTAGCGCCATTTCACAGAGGGACACACAATAGGTAGCACAGTCTGTAGAGCTGTTGGGCAGCAACATAGATAGAATAGAAAGAGGAGGGGTTAGCAGTGTTCAACAAAGTCTACAGTGACATTCAGGAGAGCTCCATTGCTAATTCTCATTGCTGAAATACAAATACTAGGGCTGGCAGACTTTGTGTAATTCTGCAGTCAGATTCTACTTTGTTATAAAGGTAACACACAAAGAGGAGAGCTCCATTGCTAATTGTCATTACCGAAATAGAATTAATAGGGCAGGCTTGGTCTTGTAAATCTGCAGTCCCATAATGTACAGTGTTATATAGGTTACACACAAAGAGAAGAGCTCCATTGCTCCATTGTCATTGCTGAAATACAATTACTGGGCCTGGCAGGCTTTTCTTCTGTCTTTGCAGTCAAATTGTATGGTGTTATATAGGTTACACACAAAGAGAAGAGCTCCATTGCTCCATTGCTAATTGTCATTGCTGAAATGCAAATACTAGGCCCGGCAGACTTTTCTTCTGAATTTGCGGTCAAAGGGCTTGAGTCATTACGGTACGCAAAATGAGCGCAGCGTACGTACGTGCACTAATGTACGTACTTTGTGGCTACGAACGGCCGAAGTCATGAAGCTGCGTATTCTCACATACGCAGCTTCATGACTTGCGGCGCAAGTCTTCTTATTCTACCTGTTCATGTCCGTACATGCCGGCACATACTTGCATTATGTGCAGAAGCGAACGCTACGCTGTTTAGTGCATAGTAACATCATTGCTGTATCTCTCAATTGTTGAATCATGGTGCTGGTTGCAAATAACCGTAAAAATATATATTCTCCTTGTTATGCTACTTTGTTTACCCTGTCAAGATGTTTTACTTTTGATGATTAAAATTTCGTAATATTGAAATATTTATAGTGTTTTATCGTATATCATATATCAGTATATCATGTATATTTGATGTTTTTTTATAATGTCATATGTATTATATTATTATTATATTATATAAGCCTTTGGTGTCAGCTGGAAGGAAAAGAATATTAACAGAAATTAAGTAGTTATTCAAAGAACCTATGTTTTCAATCCAGAGATTTTCAACAAAGACTTGCACAGACTTCTTCGACTTGTCCATTGCATCCAGGAGACTCAAAAGGATCAGGATACGCCTAAATACTTTCTCATCCAATTGTTATATGATAGGTGTAAATTATAGTATAACCTTCTTTTGTTGAAACACAAAGTACATCTCTGGTCTGTTTAAGATCAGAGTTTTCAGCATAGAAAAAGAATGGAAGCTTATTATTTTGTAAAGAAACAATGATCCAATTTTATTCGTTAAGTGTCTTTTGCTGAAGGAATTTTTTTATGACTTTATTAACCTATATAACACCAATGAGGTTATGCCGCTAGCCCTGTTTTCCATGTGTATCAGATTATCTCTGACAAATAGTGAAAGGGATGGTAGAAATCAGCAAGAAGAAGGCCTAAGCTTAAGAAAACAGGGAAAACAGGCCTATCGAAAAAGGCCAAGAGGGTGAAGGTACTGTAGAAGGAGCACACAACAAAAGAGGGCCATGTGCATGAGAGCTTACAACCTAAAGGGAAGGGGGAGACACAAGAAATACAAAGTATTATATTAGTATTATATTGTTTTGTTGTATACATTAACTTTCTGCAAAATTTAGCCAAGGAGAATCTCACCCTCTAGGGTGCATTTTTAAAGCCTGCCAGCTGAGTTGGCCTGCGCACAAGACAAGAATTGCTGGGAGGACATTTTTCCCATTGTGGGAACTTAGGATGCCTTGTACTGTGAATGGCCAGTGAAAACTGTTTGTCATGTTCTACCCAAAAAATCCAAACATCATATATTGAAAAAAAAAAAACACAACTAAAGTATACGAAAATTACCATGTAATGTACTTACTTTCCTCAACCAGCACTTGTGGTTGCTGAGAGGTGGAATCTGGTTGGCTCTGGAATAGCAGAGGTGATGCTGCCAGGTCAGCGGACTGCGGCGAATCCTCCACCACCACTGACTGCACCTGTTACTGTTGGCTACCACCTGGCGCCTCCGGTGTTACCACCTGTTGATGTTGGCGGTGGTGTTCGGAGCTGCGTTGGCGTCCTGTTGGAGACCATTATGTGTTATCTTATGTGTATTTTTGTAATGTATTCACCATACACAGCGAATACATACATACATGCAGCGAATGGTAGCTTTGAATGCTAAAATGGTACTCATGTCAATAACATTAAATTTGTAAAAAAATGTACACTTAAATTTTTAACATATATCTAATAGGACATAATCATAATAATCGCAAATAAGACTAACATTATTCATACGTTTAGTATGAGAATGGTCAGAAAATAGGCCTTTTCTGTCCATATTTCCTGTGAGAAGAAAAAATTACATTGCCATATTATTTAGTGTTTGAGCACGACTTACTAGCAATAATTTCAGCCCTCAAATCTGCAAGAAGGTCGGGCTGCCGTCTCCGCAGATCACTCCATCGGTGTTGCAACTGCACGATGGAGCAGCGGGTACCAACCTGCATACACAGACGCCTGCGCACGGCTCTGTATGCCTGCAGTTTGTCATCATTTCCCACATACCTCCCTGCGGGCTCAAAACAACGGTCCATCGTTGCTGTCAGCACCCGCAGTTCGGGACGTGAGAATACTGCAGACCTCATTTTGTCTCAGAAATGACAGTTTAATATCCTGCTTACCGATTGGTTCTCAGTGCACGTCGGTGCGTCTGCACGTCCATCGCGGAACCTGTACTAAGATGGCAGACTAACCTGTCAATCACTGCTCAAGCGTGCCTAGCGTTCTGGCGCGTACGCAACTGAACGCACCACTATAAAATCGCATACAGCATGCGATAGTTCACCCTGACAATTTCTGCATGGCTTTTCTAAGTTGTTGCTGTCAGGAAACGGTTAATATTGCCACAAATTGAGGTAAGTAACATGGGCCTAGGTCTGCTACCTGACATAGATAGCGTCGTAGGAAATTAAATAATTGCACTTTCTTTTCTACAGGAGAACCTGAACATGTCTGAACAAGACTCCAATGATCCATCCGGCTCATCATCTGCTGCTGCTAAAAAAAAAACACAACAGCCTAATTTCACAAAAAATGAAATCGACATTTTGGTCGAATTGGCTGTTGATAGGCTCCACTCCACTCCGCGCCCACTCTCTGCACCATCAAAAGCAAGAATATGGGAAGAAATTTCAAATGAGGTCAATGTGGCTCCAATCAGACGCAAGGTTAATGAAAAGGTAAATATTTAAGCGTACAAAAATTGGTTAAATGTGTTCAGATTTTGTGGATAATATTATCCTGCTAATGTGTCTATTTTGCCCACAGGTGGCAAGACTTTAAACGCCGCCTAAAAGATAAAAATTCTGAACACAGAAGACATGCAAGAATGACAGGTGGTGGACCTCCAGCAACGCTGGAATTGACTCCATTGGAGACCAGGGCATTGGCCTCTTTGGATGCGGAGATGGTTCAAGGTGTGGGCCGCATTGACACCGGACGTAGCCCACCCGCCAGCGAGCCTATCACAGCTACAGGTATATACACACACATATATATAAATATATAAATTCACACTAATTACCTAAGGACGGCATTATTTATTTCATTTTTTCCCCTTGTAGGGCCCAATACAGCGGAAGACATTTCAGAGGATGAGCTGGTGGAGGAGCCACGTGATGTGGAAGAGCATCAGATGAGTGAGAAGCCAGAAGTCAGTGAACGGGAATCACTGCACGCATGCTATCACAGTATTAGAGACACAAATGCCACTATTGAGTCCAATACCACAGATATTGCCACAACCCTCACCCGTATGGAGCACACTTTACACAGTAGCCTCACCCGTATAGAGAGCACTATGGACTTAAACCTTTCATCTATCAACACTACCCTTACCCGTCTCACTGACCTTATTGCAGTGTATATCACCAATCCCCAATCACGCATATCACAGGAATCTTCTCCTACTTCTTTCTCTCCATCTCTTAGTCCCATGTATCAATCATACTACACTTCACCCGATTATTATTCCACAAGTAGGCCTTATCGCGCGCACCCATCTTCACATATTGAACAACTCCACTCTCAAGGTTCTATTGGTTCTAGTCTAAGACCCCAAATGCATCGCCATCATTTTCAAACCAACCCATATGTTGACATTGAACCATATTCACATTCTAATCAGCAATACAACTATTATTTACCATCATCTGCCCCTTCTGCCATCTCTGCCCCATCTGCCCCATCTGCCAAATCTGCTCCATCTGCCATCTCTGCCCCATCTGCCACATCTATCATATCTGCCCCATCTGCCATATCTGCCATATCTGCCCCATCTGCCCCATCTACCATCTCTGCTCCATCTGCCATATCTGCCCCATCTACCATCTCTGCCCCATCTACCATCACTGCTCCATCTGCCATCTCTGCCCCATCTGCCCCATCTACCATCTCTGCTCCATCTGCCATCTCTGCCCCATCTGCCCCCCGTGCACCCTGTGCACCCCGTGCCACACAATCGTCGGCTGCTGCACAGTCACTCACTGCTGCTCCACTGGCCTCTGCTTCCTCCCCACTGTTGCCTTCTATATCACGGGTTACCAGAAGCCAGACTCATCCTCGATGCGATGCAACCATTATACCAGCAAAGAGGGCCCGTAAAAAAAAAAAATTGTTTGTTTGATGTGTTTTTGTTGTGTAAATAAATTGTATAATTATAAACTTATTAGCTATGTATGTTGTATTTTTAAAAAACATTACAAAAACACTTACAAGAGAAGTAGGTGTCCAGGACATATTGCTTGAAAGACACAGCATCAACTGATTCTGGAGGGCTGGGGTCAGCATCTAACACCTCATGGACAGCAAACTCGACCTCCTCCTCCACCCAAGGAACCCCACTTCTAATGGCGATGTTATGGAACACCACGCACAGAGCTATGATATCACACACAGTGGATGGAGCATACATTAGAGCACCACCAGACCGATCTAGGCACCGGAATCTGGCCTTTAAAAGACCAAATGCCCGCTCCACAACCGATCTAGTGGCTGTATGTGCGGAGTTGTATGCCATCTCCTGCTCCGTACGTGGGTTTAATAAAGGAGTGAGGAGCCAAGGGGCGAAAAGGGTATGCGTTATCTCCTACAAGGGGTGACAAGAATGAAAAAGTTTAAAAATATGAGCGAGTGTCATAATTGTAGACACAAATAACTATATCTATGGCAACAAGACAGGCAACATGGATGACAAATAATGGCAAAAGAAGCAATCAGACACATAACATATTCAATGTATTTGTAACCAAGGTTTAAGTTTTTGAACAAGTTTTCATATGGGCAGCTATCCATGTCGGATTTTAAGGTAAACATCACAATTAAATGTACTTTTAAATGATATTGCAATGTGCCTTTGTAATATATCTACTTAGCTACCAAACTTAAGACATTACTATTTCCACTTTAAACTACTACATACATGACATGTTTGTTAAATAATAAAAATACCTAATAGCCACGCATCACCATTCGGCCTTGCACCACCTTGCCTCAGTTGCAATCTTTCCCACATCCCTGATTGCCGGAAGGCAAAGGAGTTATGTGTACTCCCTGGCCACATAGCTACCAGGTTACGAATCTGGAAAGAGGCGTCACATATAGCTTGGACATTTATAGAATGGAAATACTTGCGATTTAAAATTCCCACCGGAGGGGACCAAGGCTGCATGAGTCCCATCGACTGCCCCTATGACATGCGGGAAACCGGCTATGTGGGAAAACTGCAGTTTTATCGGCACCAGGGACTCCTCATCGAGTGGCAGATGTATGAATTGCCTTAGATGCGACACAAACGCCCCCAGAACAACCTTTAGCACACGACTGAAGGACTTCTGGGACATCCCTGAAGCGAATCTCACAGTGGTCTGAAATGACCCTGTCACGCAAAAGTGCAATACCACCAACAGTTTAGTCAATGGCGGTATTGCTGTTGGACTGTTGTGCTTGGGCTCCAGGTCAATCTGCACTATGCGCAGGGTGTCCAGGATGACACAAGGCGGGAGCCGATAACGCTGCACCACCTCAGCATCAGACATGCCAAAGAGGTTGACACGTGGCCTGAACACACGCTCCCTTGGTCGGCGACGATGGGTTACTTGCTGATTTTGGGGGCGGCGATGCTGGTTGTCCTCCTGTGCTGCCACATGTGCCTCGGTCATTTCTAAGAAACGCTATATTTGAAAAGAGAAGAATGTGAAAAAAATACAATTAACTCATAGTTTGGAAAATGTCACTCCTATTTGCACAGGAAACATTGACAATATACTTACACCAACAAGTGGGTTGGCCAAACTCATAATGTGGCTAAAAAAACAAAACAAAAATTGTCAGGGGGTGAATAAGAAGTTATGGCATCTGCTTCTATGCTATGTCAGGTTGCAGACCTAGACCCATGTTACTTACCTCAAAATGGAGCAAGATTATCCTGGTCACTTGCAAACAATTGTCAATGGGAAACTAAAAAAGATAAAAAAAAGTAAACAAAATATAAAAATAATCTACAAAGTACTACACAGCCCAATACAAGCAAACCATTATCTGTAACTATTATCTGAAACAAAGTATAACACCCAAAATAACAAAAAAGTTCAAGACAATTCAAACAATAAAATGTTAAAACAAATCAACCAAAGAAACCATAGTAATATCTTAAAATATATCATGCAAACATACCAGTAAATGAATCAGCAGTGAACAGGGCACATCATCTACGCCGAGCTTTATAGCAGTGGTTAATTAGCACAGAGTATGCAGGTGAGGGTCTGCATGCGTCCTGATCACATGGGCTTTCCTTCGGATAAGTTGTGTGTGCTCGTGGTTTAGATCTGAGAGATAAACTAGACCCTTGGCAGGCGCACTGCGTATGCCACCACAAACGCGATCACTTGCATTCGTACCACTATGACTTGGACATAGTTAGACGGGAACGCCCCTATGAGAAATTGACTACGTCACCACGCCCCTCAACCTCCCTGTTCCCGCCCAGAACTCGTAGCTCGTCGCAAATGGGTTTTGCGATCGCGGCCATACAGTTTTTGCGTTCGCGAAAGTAAACAGACCCGGCAACTGAGCATGCGCACTAAACTTTGGCATTCGCTACGCGCTGAAAAGGGACATACGTCCCTTGATGACTCAGGCCCAAAGTGTACAGTGTTATCAGAATACATTCACAGAAGTACACAGAAGAGCAGGAGCACCAAGCAGTTGCTGGCACCAGTCATGATTATAGTAATCCCTCTGTCATCTGGTAAAGCCTATGTAAAAGTGCATTGTGTTTTTAAGTCTGGGAAACAAAAATGTAAAAAAACACCTTTTACCTTGGTCAAGAAAAAAAGACCTGTAATTCATGCAAAGTTATCTGCAGAAAAAAATAAAATTGCCAACATGCTATTCTACACATGGGGTGGCAAAGAAAGAATGAGGCCTTCGCCTTTCTCTATGAGTGCAAGTTCTGCAACTGTCACTGAGGCATCTTCTTGTAACGTCAGTCGTCACCAATCAAGATCTTGTCATTCGGGCTCCAAAAGTGGTGTCCAAATACTTTTACGTGTAAAAGCCGAGCTGAAATAAACAGTAATGCATTAGAAGAAAATGTATGTTCAGATTCAGATTGAGTAATGACACAAATCCCTGAGGATAGTCTATCCATGAGTGCTATGTGTAATCATGACCATTCTGATAGTGTACCCATAAAGAAGGCCCTTTTCAGCATTTCTGCAGATGTGTGCCTGAACAGCCCAAGTGTAGCCGGTGGTACACCAATTGAGGATGCCACTTTGGAATTGGACTTCTGTAATGGTGGATTCCAGCGGTGATGAATTATTAATGTGTGAGTATGATGTACAAACTGATGAGGATGAGGCTGAGGATGATTACAACAACATCTTGCTACAGTAGAGTTAACAGCACTGTTACCTTAGGTGCCTTAAGCCCATTGTTAGCTTATTTTGTGGGGGACCAAACAAACCAAGCACTTCAGCCACAAGGAGTGGCACATTTGTGATCCAAGATCCAACATAAGGGTGGGAGGCTGGGCCCCATTCCATCTTGCACCATGTTTCCTTTCATCTACCGCTGTGTGCCAATGTTACCTACATGTGCTATATACTGTTGTGTGCTTAGCACAAATCTTAGGCACCCATTGATGAGGCAGATGACTCAGCACAACATTTTGACATCTGGTCTTGTCTACTGTAAAAGAATTGAACAGAATTAGTGACACCTCTGCTCAGTGTCGGACTGGGGCATGAAGGGCCCACCAGGGGACAGCAACGCTAGGGGCCCACCAGAGGGGGTGTGGCCGACCATCAAAGAGGCAAGACCAGACACTAGAGGGGGAGTGGTCAGCCCACAAAGGACAGCTAGCACAATAGTGTAGTATATAAATAATGCAGTGTGTATAAAGAGTACAGTCTTGATCTGCACCTTAGATTGGGCAGAACAGTCACCAAAAATCGGGATTATCCCACTAGACCAGGCTTGACTAACCTGTGGCACTCCAGGTGTTGTGAAACTACAAGCCTCAGCATGCTTTACCAATATATAGCAGCCTATTGCTGGAAGGGTATGCTGGGACTTGTAGTTTCACAAAACCTGGAGTGCCACAGGTTAGCCAAGCCTGCACTAGACTCAGAACTTTTGACAGACTGTCCTACCCGTTCTTGTCACCACCTGTGGCTGCTGGTTTCTTTAGCTGCGGCTTGTCTGGATCCTGGAATGTTGAGGGGTCCTATTTGGAAAAAATAATGGGTACATTTAGAAAATTCCAACCAGCCCCGGCGTTAAATCAATAGGACCCACATTTAATACTTAGGACTTCCTCCAGCCCCAACATAAAAGTAATAGTATTCCCATTTAATAAACCTATTTCCCTCCCAACAGACGGCCCCTGCAATAAATTAATCACATTTACATATAATAAATATACCTATTTCCTGCAACCGTCACTGCCATTAAATAATTCATATTCACATTTAATAAATATACCTCATGCTCCTCAAACTCAGCCCCACATTCAATTAATAGCGCCCAAACCACCCCATCTTAAATTAATAGTCCCCACTATAAAATTAAATTGCCCCATCTTCACCCTACAAAGAAAATAGCACCCATTATTTAGCCACCGCCTACCACACACACATTACATTGCCACACACACACACATTACTGCGCACCTTCATCACCATGATATGCCTCCTTATAATCACACTGCACCCTCCATGCTGCTTTTGCTCCCCTCTTCTCCTGGCTCCCCTTCACACACTGCCATACTGTCTGTGCTCCCCCTTCTCTGTTCCATGCTCCCCCTTCTCTGTTCCATGCTCCCCCTTCTCTGTTCCATGCTCCCCCTTCTCTGTTCCATGCTCCCCCTTCTCTGTTCTATGCTCCTATTTCAGTTCCATGCTCCCCCTTCTCTGTTCCATGCTCCCCCTTCTCTGTTCCATGCTCCCCCTTCTCTGTTCCATGCTCCCCCTTCTCTGTTCCATGCTCCCCCTTCTCTGTCCCATGCTCCTATTTCTGTTCCATGCTCCCCCTTCTCTGTTCCATGCTCCCCCTTCTCTGTTCCATGTTCCCCCTTCTCTGTTCCATACTCCTATTTCTGTTCCATGCTCCTCTATCACTTACCTTTTCTATCTGCTTCTTCCTTTTCTTCTCCTCTGTCTTGCCGGCGCTCCTCACTGAACGTCGGGCGTGATGACGTCACGCCCGGCATTCAGTGTGAATGGAGCCAGCACTGCGGTCACGTGAGTTTTTTTTGGTTTTTTTTTTACTATTAAAGTTTCTAGCTCCCCCCACCAACGAAGAGGGGAGCGATTCAGGGTCGGGGCCTACCGGTGAATAGTCCGGTCCACCGGCGGGCCAGTCCGACCCTACCTCTGCTGTAACTCCACCTGATCCAACTATCACCTATCAACATCCAAAAAAGGGTGGAGTAATATTTTTAATTTTTTTTGAATGGTATAAAGACAACAGTTTTCTTAACAAAGAACAGCGTTGCTTGCAGAAGTAATGTAAGCATGGATGTCTAAATAGACGTGTATATGTATTACCTTACACTTTTCTGCAGTTTCATCAAGTGTTTGTAATCTGCACTTTACATCAAGATACCTAACTATATTATAATTTTGTGGGAATTGGTGCTGATTCGAAGTACAGTGATGAACTTGCTTTTTGCTGGGAATTACAATGGCTCTTTTTAGTGCATTGTCTGGCACCTTGGATAGGTCTGGGTCTGATAATAGCACTCATTCCGGGGGGTTCAGCGTTCGTTGCCATGTATTAGCTGTAGAATTACCACAGTTATCCAAGAAACGTGTGGAGCGATCAAATGAACCATAACTGGTTTCATGATCCAAGGACAATTCCATATTGCACCACTTTTCTTTTCTGCCAATACCGTGCGCAAATGTTTCTTAGAAGTGCTAGGAACTGCCATGTGTTTAAGTCATTACTCTGTCGCTTAGCATATAGCCAGGTCATTATTTGTCCAAAAGTGTATGAAAATAATAATGTGACCTGTGAGGTGGTCAAAATTGACTGCACATGACTTGATATTACTTGTTATTGAGGTTAATAATAATATAGGAACAAAAGAAGAGCAAAATTATGTGATTTAAGCATGTTTTAGCAATTTTCTAAAAAATACAGATCCAACACCAAAACCAAAACACACGAGGGCGGTTTTGCCAAAACCAAAACATGGGTGCCAGTGAACATCTCTAATATATATTTAAATCTATCTATCTATCTATCTATCTATCTATCTATCTATCTATCTATCTATCTATCTATCTATCTATCTGTCTCTGTGTGTGTGTGTGTGTGTGTGTGTGTGTGTGTGTGTGTGTGTGTGTGTGTGTGTGTGTGTGTGTGTATGTATACACTTTTACAATCTTATGATATTCCTTCAAACATTTACTGTAGAGTGTTATTCATCCTCTTTAAATATTATAAAACTGTTGTGGATTAGTCTTATTTATTTAGACTCAGGTAGCAGCCAGTTAGTTTTTAAAATCACCAACTCTGATATATTAAGATAATTACTCAAGATTGTTGTACACCAAAGATGCCTATGGAAATAAATATTATTATGTGCAGATGCAAAACATCAAACACCTAAATACAAACATCTCTTTACAAACTGATGCATAATCCATACTTCATAGATGGTTAAAAGCCATGTAAATATTTACTTATTGTATCGTATTCTGTGTGTCAGATGAGAACAGCTAATGTATGTAAAAACAGTGAATAGTTTAAAAAGATTTCCATTTTAGTCACAACACACTAGGGTGTCAATGTTTCTTGTTTTGGATCTGAAGATGGTGATATCTAGGTAATACAGATTTTTATCACATGCGTAAGATTTATGTGGTTTTAATTATTTGAGTACAATTCCATTCATTTCTTGGAAATCCTGCTCAGTTGATGATGCCTTTGGAATCACATGTAATTTTCTCTTTGATTTTGTAGGTCTGTTGGTTTTTTATTGAATCCTGTTTGGGTTCTGGTGTTACGTTTTTGTGATTCTACAGACTAGGCATCTATTGCAGTGGTAAAAGCTTTTTGTTTTTTCTTTCATCCATGTTTCAGTTGACTCTTGTGTTGGTATGAAGCTCAAGTAAAGGATGTTGCTGAGGTTTTTTGCTTTCTCATAGGTGATTCGTGGTTTGGCAGTGAAGATGTTCTACAGTTTTTCATCTGTCAGGAGTTTATGCCAGTGTTTGTTTAGGATTGTTGAGTGCTTACTGTGTTGACTGTTGCATTGAATGATGAAGTTGGGGGTGTGATATGCGTATGTTTGATGTCTTTTCTGTTATTTGTTTTTTGGTAGGTGAGTAGTTGTTCTCTGTCAGGGTCTTCTGTTTTCTGGAGTGCTTTGTTTAGGATTTTTCAGTTGTAGCGTCTTTGTTTTTCTTTTGAGGGTATGTGTATGGTCTTTCTTTATAAGTGTTCAGTTTGGCGCACGTCTTGTAGGTGACTGAATTGTTCTGCTGATGTATTTTGGAGCCAAGGGTTGTGATGGTTGGTGTTTGCTGGTATGTAGTTGTTGCAGTCCACTGGTTTGATGTAAGTCTTCATTTGGATGGAACCATCTTCTATGTAGATTGTGAGGTCCCAGAAATCTACTTTCTTTAAATTCTACGTTCTTTGCTGCTATGTGTGTTAAACTGGAAATTCAGTTGGTTCATTTTGAGGTATGTGATAAAATGTTCAGGTTGTTCATAGTCTCCACTCCATATGAAAAGGATATCATCTATGTATCTTTGCCACAGTACTATATCCTTTCAGGTGGGGATTGTTGTTTCATATTTAGTCTACATCCCAATTAGCCATTAAGAGGTCCTAGTAACTCGGTCCAAATTTTGTTCCCATTACTGTTCCCTTCACTTGCTTGCAGAAGTTCCTTCGAGACAGAAATAGTTGTGGTTAAGGATGAAATACATACCTTCCATTAGGATTTCCTGCTCTTCCGGCAGTGTGTACTCACTTATGTGAGGAAGTGTCGGTTGTGGTTACATCATGTCTGTGTTATGATGGTGTAGAGATAAGTAATGTTGCAGGTAAACAATGTGTAATCTATGTTCCAATGGAGTCTGTTCAGAGTCTTTAACTCTTGAATGGTATCCTTGAGGTAGCTTTTTAGTGTATGCACCATGGGTTGTAAGAATTGGTCGATGTAGTTAGAAAGTTTGGATGAGAGGGAATCTATCCTGGAGACAAATGCTTTTTCTAGGATATTAGACAGATTCTTGTGGATATTCAGTAGGTAGAAGAATACTTGGATTCTTGGATGTGGGTCGAGTAGGAATTTGTACTTTTTCTTGTTCAGTATGCCCGTGTTCAGACCTTTTTTGAAAAGGACAATGTTTTTCTTGTGGCATTGGAATGTTGGATTGCCGTTTAGTAGGGTGTAGTTAGCTTTGTCTCCTACTAGTCTGTAGGCTTCTCCAATGTAGTCTGTTTTGTTCTATATTACTTTTCTCCCTCCTTTGTTGGCTGGTTATAGGATGTCGTCTTTGTTGTTCTTCAATGAATTAAGTGCTTCTTTCGCTTTCTTGGAGAGGTTCCATTGGCTTGGTGATACTTTTCTAAGGTCCTCTTCTACCATGATTGAAGGGGCCTTTGTGTTGCTGTGGAAAGACTCTGGATTTCCTTTTCAGGATTGTATGGGTGCATTCGGTTGATGTGGTGGTGTTGGCACAGTTCTTCTTGAGTATTTATTGAAGCACAGTTTCCAAGTGAGTCTGCGGAAGTCAAATGTGTTGAATATGTCCAGAATGTTGTTGGGTGCAACTTTGAATTTAAAACATCCCCTCCAGACTTATACCCTTGTTCTTATGCATTTCCTTCCCCCGTTTTTTGTCTCCTTCTCCCACCTACAGTTTCTCAAACACAGACTGGAAGAACCACAATTTTGACAGGCAAATACTACAAGAAGAATTGATACATTTCTGCAAGGACAATTGATAGACCAAAGATAGTAAGACATTTTACAGTACAGATTCAAAACTTCAAGGTGAATTGATAAACACTTCATTTTCATTTTTGTTCTCACCCTTACCCGGGCACTTTGCTACACTACATTTAGCTCCCACTCCCCATTAACGCCTTTCTTCTCCTGACACAGAACCACAAACATGAAGCTGCACCACTGATTGTTATACATGTTTGAGTTTTTTATGCACTCTTGCTAACTACCGCCCTATCTCTCTTCTCCCATATGCCTCCAAATTACTTGAGCGGATTTTCTGCAGCCGCCTCACCAGACACCTCTCTGACAACTCCCTCCTTGACCCTCTCCAATCCGGTTACCGCCCCCTCCACTCCACTGAAACAGCCCTGGCTAAAGTTACAGATGATCTCCTATCAGCCAAATCCAAGGGTCACTACTCCCTACTCATCCTCCTTGACCTCTCCGCAGCCTTCGACACAGTGGACCACCCCCTCCTACTGCAAACTCTTCTCTCACTCGGCCTCTCTGGCTCTGTCCATGCCTGGTTCACCTCATACCTTGCTAATCGCTCCTTCTCCGTATCCACGTCTGGTTCTTCCTCCACCCCCTCCCTGTTGGAGTCCCTCAGGGCTCTGTTCTTGGCCCTTTACTCTTTTCGCTCTATACGTCCTCCCTTGGGGCTCTCATCTCCTCTTTTGGTCTTCAGTATCACCTATATGCTGATGATATTCAACTCTACATCTCTTCTCCTGATCTTTCCTCCTCCCTCCTCTCTCATGTAACTGACTGCCTCTCAACCATCTCATCCTGGATGTCCTCTCGCTTTCTTAAAATTAACATCTCCAAAACCGAACTCATTGTCTTTCCCCCACCCAGGCTCCCTTCCCACCATGACCTCTCTATCGTTGTTAACAACTCCACTATCTCCTCTGTCACCCAACTCCGCTGCCTAGGTGTCACTCTCGACTCCTCTCTCTCTTTTGCCCCCCACATTCAATCCCTTGCCCAAGCCTGTCACTTCCAACTCCGTAACATTGCCCGCATCCGTCCCTTCCTCTCTCAAGATGCCACCAAAACTATCATCCATGCTCTCATCATCTCCCGTCTCGACTACTGCAACCTAGTCCTTACTGGCCTCCCCTGCTCCCGCCTTGCCCCCCTCCGCTCTATACTCAATGCGGCTGCGAGACTCATCTTCCTCTCACGCCGCTCCTCCTCTGCCTCCCCTCTCTGTCTTTCCTTACCCTGGCTCCCCTTCCCCTACAGAATCCTTTTCAAACTCCTCACCACCACTTACAAGGCTCTCTCTCAGTCTACTGCCCCTTACATCTCTAACCTCCTCTCCATTCACACTCCCGCCCGCTCCCTGCGCTCAGCCAATGATCGCCGCCTCTCCTCCACTCTGATCACCTCTTCCCACTCTAGATTCCAAGACTTCTCCTGTGCTGCCCCCCTTCACTGGAACGACCTCCCTCGCTCCATTCGTCTCTCACCCAATCTGTGCTCCTTCAAGCGGGCTCTTAAAACTCACCTGTTCCTTAAGGCCTACCAACCATCCACTTAACCTCTCACCTCTTCTGGTTCTCCCCTGCCCCCTTTCTCTCTCCCTGTTGCTTCACTGGCTCCCTTATGTACCTGATTCTGTTTACCCTCCCTTAGGATGTAAGCTCGTATGAGCAGGGCCCATCTTCCCTCCTGTCTCCATACCTGTTCTTCCACTCCGTCTCTACTGTATCTGCCTGCCTGGAGTTTCTGAAGTACTGGTACTTTGTGTTTATTGTTCTGTACTGTCTTACCCTGTATAGTCTACTGTTTGTACCATGTACGGCGCTGCGGAAACCTTGTGGTGCCTTACAAATAAATGATAATAATAATAATAATAATAATAATAATAAATTGAACAGAGTCCTGCAAGTACCCACCACTCTTCCTTTGATCTTCACTGTAAAAAGAAGCTCTTCTATTTGAAACAAAGTTCAGGTGCAGCTTGTATGACTCACACTGAGAGGACTGAAGTGAGGCACAGCCCCCTCCTCCTTTACACTCTTATAACTGTTAGGACAGAACAAGTGGATTCATGTAGCATGGGAATGTTTTCAGGAGGAATACTGGGCTGATAGAAATATTGGTGGGTTAGAAGACTGGAACAATTATTGAGGAAAGCACAAAGCCAGTACAAATAATCAGGGAGGCACATGTCTAATACAGTTATTAGACTGTATTAGACATTATGCATATGTGAACTCACAGTGCCCAAGTGCAGAATAGGTAAATTTACCTAGGATTATTATCTGCCCTACCATATGTTCTCTCCTAGGCCTATATCCTGCTGCCTAAAAGGGGGTGTGATATTCAGCTATTTTTGATGGGCATTATCACGAAGACACTCCCAACTTTTGTGACTTTGGGGTTTTTGCTGTATGAGGCTACACATGATTCCAGCCCGCAGTCTCTTTCTACCTATCACACAGGTTATAGACCTAATGAATCGCCCCCACACAGCGCTCTCACCCCCCCCACACCCACACACTTCAGGTTTGTCACCACGTATTGAATACGGGCAATCGGACCCCAATATACTGTCCCACACTGGCACACAAGGCTTCTGGTTACCCACAGGTTAGCAAGGCCCACCCCAGCAAACAAAGGGTTAACTCTTCACACCTCCAGACTGTTACACAAATGTCAATGCAAGCACACACTAGGCTTGTTAATCAAACATATTAACAAATCACACACTAGCATTCCAAGGGTTAACTTGGTCGAGCTATATTCTTCTTAACACACTAATGGATTTGTAAGAGTATCAAGGACGCCACTTACTAAATTTATTGATTTAATATACAAAGGTACAGGGCATTCAGATATAAAAAAACCAATAAACAATTGACAATACATACACAAGCAAAACAGTTTAAAATAAAAAGCATTAGAATCAGAATATAACTTACATCTAAATGTTATATTCTGAGCAAAGGGAAATTGACTTGAAGATGGACAGCTGGTTTCACAGCTTATCAATGAAATGATTGATTTCCCAAAAGACTGACAATTTGTCCCTTCACAACACAGGTTTTTAAGAAAACTCAAATGGGATGGCATTCACAGGGCTGTGTGGATGCTAATGTGGGGGCGGAAAAGTGTCTTCGGTGTCACCTAAGACTTGCTCAAAACTAGTAGTAGTTGTGTGGGTTGTGTATAATTCACAACCCAGCTGTAGTTTTTGCCCCTCAGTATGGAGTGACACCCAGATTTCCAAAAATATGTAATATGAAGACATTTTCCTTTTCAAGCTCCTATTTCTATATATCTGTATAGGCAGCTTTCAAATGCGGCCATTGTCTGCAAGGATGTCAAGCTGTGAACGTTCCCACAAAGTCTATTCAGTTGCCCAAAAAGCTAACTTGTGTCAGGATATAGCTCACAGCAGGGGCCCTTTGAAAGAGCTACAGGTGACACTGCTATCTTCAAACACTGGGATGTGCAGAGTCACAGAATACACACTCAGCAGACTTTCTGACTTTACATTTTACACTTTAGTAACTCAATTCATCAATGTTGTTACTTGATATACCATATTTACACTACAGTTATGATTTAGGTCTTATTCCAAACAATTATGTAATGGGTTAACCCTTGTAAATAACTGTAAGTTCTCTATGTTCAGACCTGATTCATTAAGGAAAGGAAAGCAAAAAAATGAGAAACTTTGAACGTTGGCAAAACCATGTTTCATTGGAGGGTGAGGTAAATTTAAAATGTGAGGACAGATTTATAAGTGTGGTAGAGTATGTCCTAGATCAACTTTTAATGTGAAGTGTAAAAATAAAGCTATCAATTATTTGTGTCCTACATGAAAAAACAGCCAGTATTTTCGTTATGTGTAAAACAAAAAAACTCATTTGCACCCCTTGCATTGTAACATGGTTTTGCCAAGGTTCAAAGTTACTCATTTCCTTGCTTTACTTTCCTTAATGAATCAGGCCTGATGTCTCTAGCACATGATAAACTCAGCATGTCAAGATAAGGGTTATAGTACAAGCCTTCAAAGTACAATAGCTGTTATCTCTCCAAGTCAAGTCTTTATGAATGACATAGAAAATGTATACATGAAATATTGTTCATAATTCATAGTTGCCTAGATCTCTGTATGCATTTCTAATAAGTGCAATTAGGCACATGACATACATCAAGCTTAAATTCTAAGTCTGTAAGAAAGCTATAGTAATAAGTATCTTATATTTTAGAATAATATTGTACCGAATAATGTCAAATAGCATGTGTGCATATGCGGGACATTATAACCTGTTTATTGGATGCAAAATTATACTTTTAGGGAAGACTAAATAAAAAAAATCATTTTTTAAGAAATCTTGAGTAGAAAGGTGTGTTAAAAAGCCACAAAGTATATTGTTTGCATGTTCATAAACCTGGTATGGTGACATCACAATGAGGTCACCATACCAGGGGTGGATGGTGGAAAATCAGTGAGTTTAAAAACCATCGAAAACTATTATCTATAGTCTTTTCATTGGGAGTCATTCTCATATTGCAGATTAGTCTAATTTCCCAACCTCTCTCAGGTGCAGCTACATGAAATTAAATTAGTTTTCTGTTTCTGATTATATTCCTTTTTATTTTAGCAAACTTGTTTGCATTGTAACACTGAGGGGGGAATTCAATCTGCTCTAGGAGCCGCGAGCAAAAACCGGTGTTGAAATGACCGCATTAACTGTAATAATGCGCACTATTACCAGAATATCGGTAATAGTGCGCAGGTCACTGCAACACGGCCAATTGAATTCCTTCCTGTATGTTGTATTGTTTATATATTTTGTTTTTATTACCTTAAGCATTGTGACTTTTTTTCTCCATTTAATTTAAATTTAAATTTAATCTAAAGAGTCTCTGTATTTGTGATCATAACAAATTCATGTGCTAGTTGAACTTGGTCATTTATAAATGCTACACAACTGAAATACAGGGGTTTGCTTTGTTAACAGTAACTCTGGTTACTACATTTGATTGTAGTGGGATATAAGTTTAAGGAGAACATATGAGGCCCCACAAAGTGTTAGCTTTGAAAATAACTCTTGCTGGGGGCAGTTCATGGTCAAAAATAGTGAATGTGAAAGAGAATGTTGTGGATATTAATGCATTTTCAGGAAAGGTGGTTTTGTTGTAATTATCCCTTTGACACACACACACATCACTTGTGTATTTTAGAGTTGCAGGGCTACAATAATGTGCCAAACACACTATAGATATAATGCGTTAAGGCACTGTGGGTAAAATGTATGAATGGCAATGGTGGGATATATGGGTGGGCATTTTGCCAACTTTGCCTAGGGTGTTATAGCATCTTGTACCACAATTGAAAAAGGTCAGACAACCTACTTATTTATTTTGTTAATTATGCTAGTGAAATCAAATTGATATGTTGGAGGCAATAAAACAGATCCCTTAGAAGTAAATGGCATGATCTTGGTTATGTTTTTCAAATTGAAGCGTGGCAGAGAATTAATTCATTGTATGATGTCCGTCTTTTTCAGTCAAATAAATATTCAGTGTTAAATTGCATCAAATTAGTTCTAACGAAGTCTCTATGTATGTTTACAAGTTAAGTAAAAATATCTTGGACAGGCTTTTTTTATTATAAATTCATTTGTCTATATTTATTAATTTAATCACCATTCTCTGACTTTCTCCATATCCAGGAACTCAGTTTCGGGAATTAGTGAGGACAGATCATAAAGGCAGACAGTCATTATTAATTAGTAATACAATGGGCTTGAGCTGGATAATGTCTGGACTGTCATTGTTGGATTTGTTTTTCAAAAAATGTAATGGAGCTGTGAAAACAAAAGCTATATTGAAATATTATTATATTATTGCTCTTGTTTATGAATTTATTATTTATGATTAATATTTACTATTATATTTATTATATATAATATTTATGATTAATGTATTGCTAAAATTAAGAAATTATGATTAGTTTAGTGAGCCTATAAAACTGTTTCTGATATGTCAAATGCATGTCATGGTTCAATATATATATATATATATATATATATATCTACTATATAAATGCCTAGTGGCGTGTGTGAAAAAAAAAAAACCAAGCTGCAGCGCCACCTGCTGGGCAGAGTTATACACTGACCTATATATTTCTTGAAGGAGAAGTGACAATTGGGAGTGGTTGGTGGTTGCCGGGGGTGACAGTTGGGAGTTTTTAACACCTTAAGTAGCTTGATGAAGGATGAGGCAATGAAGATGAAGGATGAGGTAATGGAGAAAAATGATGAGGTGGTGACATGTGGACAAAACCACGTTAAAAAAGGGCGCTTGCGTTGGGAAGTAATGCTCTTCCCCTGAGGAGGCCTGGGCTAGGCCCAAATGCATGACAAGAACCTTTTTAACACCTTAAGTAGCTTGATTTGACTAGAATGCATGAGTATCATGCACGGGTTAACTTGTGTATATATATATATATATATATATATATATATACATACACATTTGTCTTGGGATAAAAAAAGCATGTCTTAAAACATATATTAAGTCCTTTAAAATATAGAATGTAGACCTCTGCTAATGTTTTATTCATAAAAATAATTTATTCTAAAAGGGCACCTCTATTCATCAGAGAAGATGTGCTTATACCGATGTATCAGTGTCCACAAATGTATTCTTTGACCTGTAATAGTCATCTCCGTCAAGATAAATTTACTTGTCTCCTCTACCAGAATAGTCTTATGTACATATTTCTGGAATAACTCATCTCATTTAAGAAATATATCATGAAACCTTGTCTCCATTTCATATCAAAATGTACTGGCAGACACTTGGGGATAAATCTTCACGTAGGAAGGACCAGTTGTGACTGGTTAGGGAAAAGAATGTAGGTTCCAAGAATAAATTTGTGCAAAGCATTCCCTGTGTGCAATTCTTAAAATGATAATAGTACAGTACAATCTTATGCCATATATATGTAAATGAATCTCTGAAATTTAGAATTCTTACTGATAGTATGTTTTTATTACAGATTGAATATTGATCTGTTATTAAATAACACTTATTAAAATGTAATTTTTATATTATGCTATTGAAATGAAATATAACAGATCACCATTGGTTTGGTTAGCTAATGCTATCCTCATAGGACAACTATTGAGAAACAGAACAACTAATAGCAGCATTATTAGATCAATAAAATATTTGCTTTCATTTTGATAATTGTTTAAGTTAGCAAGAGACAAGACAATATTAATCATGGTTTGGTCAGTTATGTTATTACTGTGATATCATCATCTTCATAATATAGTTCAAATTATCATTTCATAATTATGTTTGTCATAAGCAAAACTGTAAAATACTGCAAAATAATAGGACTCACAATTGTGAGGTTACTGCCTTCATTCCCTGACATCAACTTGCTAGCCCCTATTTTTCATCCCAGAGGTTTTTGCCAAGAAATTACACCCAGTAAAGCCGAACGTAGAAAAATTAGGTAGATATATATTAGATAAAAGCCTTTTTTGCCTATAGACTTGTATGATTAAAAACAAATTGTCTTCCAGTGCTACTACTGCCAATAGTAAAGATTAATGAGGTTTGTACTTGCATCAGTATATTTACATTTTGCAAAGAAAAGTTTCATTTCATACTCATTATTCCTTTTGCAGTGCAGCGCACTACACTGCTTATTGCAGCAACTTCTCAGTGACCTCTGGGTTTCTTGACAAAGCCATTGTAAAACATCTGCAAATGTTACAGTAATTGCGTTTGCCTCATAGGCATATAAACTACTTTCAGATAATCATGGTCCTGGTGTCCGCATGTTTTTGGGCTTGTAGCAGATATTTATATCTTCAGAAATATTTCAAGGGCTTCAAGGTACTTAATTGTCCCCAAGGAGCTAGATTTTCCGTCAAAGTATGAAAGTGTGACTGAGGAAATGAATGGCAATATACAGTAGGAGGAGATGATGAATGAAGAACAGTATAACAGGTACACAAACAGTAGAAAGGGAAGGACAGGACCAAATACATACAGGAAAACATTATAATTGAATGTAAACACAGTAACAGGAACTGAACAAAGTAATAGTAAGATAGTTGTCGGAACCAAACAAGGGATAAATGGTCTATTTGGGAAACAGTGTTAAGACAAAACTGTTGGAGAAAGCCTCTGTTAAATCCAATTTAGGCTTGTTATTAAGTTACATTTATTATTAAGAGCTCTATGGGTACTTCAAAAAGTGTCAGTTTACAAAATGGCAAAGAGCTTAGCTTTTCACCGCTTGGTCATTTTATACTTTTCTAAAGCTAATGCTTTCTTCTTCATTATCAGACCCACCGGAGAGGAGAAGAAGCAGCTCTTCTGGATCCCTCCCAGGGACCCTTCATGCTCCTCTGCTGCTTCCTGTCCCAATCTTATTTTAAGTGCCTGAATCCTACCTGTACTAATGGCTACACTGATCTACTTTATATACACTAGCCTATACTAAAAATATAATTCAAAATTGTAAACCTAATGCAGAGTTTTGAAATTTGTTTTTCACTTGGCGTTTGCACCCAAAATATATACATGTAAAATGTATTACCAATTATATCTAAAAGTTCCAGACAATTATCCCTTATTTTAATGCAATTCTCAATAATGGCTCTTCAGAAGATACAAGCAGCAACTTTTGTAAATAATGAAAAGAAAGTTATGTTTGAGAAAAATATAATTTTGTCAAGGTATTAACATATTTTCTATGTGTTCTAATTAAAGGTGAATAGCTTTCTCAGACATTAGACAAGAATGTGATTCAATGCATCCATTCTTAGTGGGTACATAAAGCTAACATTTACCTATATCTAGCTCGAGTTGCACTGCCAAAGAAATCTACCCCCAGCGCATATGCAGAATGTTCACCATGCATGCACAATAAACAGAATAGACAAATTACCAGAGACAGAAGCCTTTCACATGCAGCATTAGGCAAACAGAGAAACGTCTAGTCATAGAAGAGTTTGTCAGCTTTTCATAGAAGAGCTGACAATAATGTGTTTATAAATTGGAGTTAAAAAAACTTTATTACCACCTTAGTCTAAAACAGATGGAACAAAGTAAAAGGACAAGAGCAAGACACAAAATACAAGGGTCCATTTACCATTGGTGGTTTATGGGCAACAGTGAGAATCATTTTGCATCGCTGCATACCATAGTGATACAAAATGTCCTGCCGCTGGTATTTATGAAGCTTGGGCTCATTGGCGAGCCCTGGCGAACTCCCCACTTATCTAAACTAAGTAACATCTCCTTCACCAGCAGCCTAAAACTGGCGCGGAATATAACATCTGACCCTAGTTTTTACTGTGCATGCATGGCTAAGGTAGCTCTTGTGCATTGCAATGTGATCTCTCACGGTGATGGGGTCCATAGAACTCCATTAAAAGCTAATGCCATCTTTAGATGACATTCTCAGGAGAAAACAGCTGTTTACTACAGGTTTTTGGCTCATCGCAGCTTAATAAATAGACCCCACAGACACAATACCAAGAAGAACCTGGTGGCTAGAACCAATGACAATGCAGGAAAGGAGCCAGCAAGGCTTTTTATCTTTTTATAAACCTTTTATATCTTGCCTGCAGAAGCTGGTAACAACTGCAATTCTCTCAGGAGTACTTCAGAAAGAGCTAGACAGAGAGGGAAAAAAAGCCTCATTACTAACTTCATTAGTCTACTGGCTAAATAGCAGATAATAGAAGGAAAAATGCTATGGGACTGCATCCAGGCAAAATCTCAGCAATGCAATGTTAATAACTGCAGAATGTATAAAAAGAGAAGCATTGAAAAGCCTAAATAATAGTTTGTAAAACACTTGCTGAATGACAATTTGCAATTTATGGAGACACTGACAGAGATCTCACTGGACATCTGAAAGCTCTGTCACAGATTGAAGCTGTGTCACATTTACAGATTACAAATAGTGGAACGAATACCAAGAATAAAGCAAATGGATACATTAACATTATATTTTTGTAAAATGTTAAATAATCAGCTTAGTTGCATTTGTAACCATTGTAAAATATCTATTCTACTGCACATGTTTTCCATCTTGGCTATCAATGCAAACTAAAACTGCCCCTAAACCATTTCAGATGATACTCACTGTTTTCTCTGGGTGTATATATATTATAATAAATATGTATATATATTGTGAGAAAGTACACCATTTGTAACAAACTGCACCCTTCTTGTGGCACGTTTGTCACCTTCTGTTGCAAGAACACCCACCAGATATCAGCAACACAAAGAACTTCTTGTTGTAAATCACAATAAATGGCAATACTACTTGTCGGGATGACACCAGCAAGCAATACCTTTTGCTTACACCTCCTGATGACCCTAATGCTAACTATACACAGTCCAGCTCTCTACTGACTGGCCAACTAGTTCAACATCAGTCACAAACATAAAATGAACAACTGAGGATTAAATACACCGGTCTCCTCCCTTTGGTATAATTACTTCATTACACCTGGGTGTTTGTGTGAGATGGGAAAGACTGTGTGGCAATTAACTCTGTATGGAGCTTTTCCTTGCAGACTTCCTGGGACCTCCCCTGTCCCTATGCAGAAGAGCAGTGGCAAGTAGGCCTCTTTGCTACTATATATATATATATATATATATATATATATATATATATATATATATAAAAGCTACTTTACTGCTTTTCAGTGTGAATATAGCTTGTCTGTAATTTGCTCCTTAATATGGGAGTAATTATGATTACATGTTCTGGAGCTTTATTTACCCTCTATTCTCTTATTATTTCTGTATTATTTCTGTTTGTTCTATATGTTGTCACACCAAACGCCAAACGTTTTGTTCAGCTGAGTTTTGTTTTTAGTTCTTTCCACTGAGCAAACATGTTCATCATACTAGCAAAAATATTTGCCAGCTCTAGAAACGTGTTGGTTGAAGGGTTTTTCTTTCCTAAAACAAGAGTTCAAGAGAACATTCTTTACCCTCACCTAGGACATTTGACTGGTAGAAACTGTGTTGCATTCCCCGGAATTATATCTGTTTAACGCCATGACGGTTTCTCCTCCATCTGGTAGGCAGTCCTAAGATACCGTCATGTTCAAGTAGTTTATTATGTTTTAAAACTTCATTTTATATTGACAAATTATTTATTAAAGTATTTATACTTTGAACAGTGTTACACTGTGACAATTGCCAAAAATTTATAAGAGGAAATATCAGGAAAATTGTGAATGAAAAGAAGCTACAAAAGAGATTTGATACAACGCCTGTTTTTCTTTTCACAAGAGGTGAACCCTGTGTAAAGAAAGATGATCACTACTCATCACATAAATATCATAATAAGGCTCACATATAGAATTTTGTCTAGTAAGTACATTTTCACTGGGAAGACAAAGTGGAAGATAAGTCTGCATGAAGATCAATATATAGGAAAAAACTTTTATTATGCACATTTTGAGAATGTAAAATTAATGAATATTTGAAACAATATCACGCTATGTTTTGCAAATAATTTTCTTTTCACATATGGTATATACTGCGGGTAACTATGGTGAAGTGGACATCACTAAGCACTGAAGAAAGAATATACACTCCAAGAAAATATAAGTATTATTTGACTCACACATTTGGTTTTGTTTATTGACATTCTGGTTTTTGCAATCAATAGCGCTGGAAACTCTATTTTCGTGACATGAAAAAGTCTGTTGATCTCTATGGGATCTCATTTTGCTCACAACCTCTAGGGCTTAACATGAGTGGGTTATTCTGAGTTGTGCTGTATTGCTCTCATTCATTTCAATAGACCATTCATTACAATGGACCATTCATTAAAGTTTTAGTTTTGTGCTAGATATAGAAACTCCATCGGAATGAATAGATTTTTGAAATGTATGGGCCACTGATGTGATTGAAGTTCCACTGCAATGTTAATGTTCCCAAATCAATAGATATATAACGCATCTCTATTGATGTGTGATTAAAGCAAAGAGCCCCGGCACTCCCTCCACCCTTATCTAATAACATTGTGGCTTCTTCCGTGTTTCTTGAGGATTACAACAAGAGCATTTTCCTTTGGATTGAAAGAAGAAAAAATCATGTGGATTAAAAAATATGGCCATTTCCAGTGGAATATAAGAAGAAACAATTAATTACAAATTAGGAACATTTTCCCTGAATTACAAACTTTTCCCTTGGATGGCAAGAAGAATTTCAATTGGATTACAATAACAATAATTTTGTTTTAACTACATTTATGAATGAGGGCTTGGGGAGTTTTTTATTTCAATCAAGTATGTGTTTTATTTACATTGTATGACTTTTTAGTATTTTATGTGGTTTTATGGCCCCATTGCCATTCAATTAGGATTCTAATTGAATGATTTTAATCAACATTCCATATAGCCTTTTATAGCTTGCTAACCACAGCCCAGGGTTACCAGGAAGAGCCACACAGCTTTTCAGAACAGGGCAGGTAGTCTTTAGAAGGAGGCACATAGAAATTCTTTGAGTCTTCAGCCCAGCACTAACCAGCATGGGCTGACTCCACTATGGGGTCCCACAGAGAGTGATCCCACACAGCAGGTGATTCAGTTCATAGTGAAATTCACCATGTTTAGCCTGAGACCAGTTTCCACTCTAGCATGTGGACCCCACACTCGGTGGTAGTTATTTTCCCGGCTCAGACAAACCCGACACAGTAGAGAGCGGTTAAAATATACCGATTACAACAACACTTGTCATTTACAAATTGTGACTTACCAAGTTAATGACAAGTGGTGTTTGCGGCAGCTTGAATTCCCTCCCACTGTAAAAACCGACCTTGCAAAAGCTGGACGCTACCAAATCATGTCATTTGTAATGTTCCGAATGCAAACTGCGGTTTTAAAGTGGCAATGGCTGGACCCACAGCATGTATAATGTAATCCAGGCTGCTCTCTACTGTGTCAAGTTTGTCTGAGCCGGAAACCCTACCACCCTACACTTATTGTCCATATGCTTTAGTGGGAAATAGCCCAGGATGTCTTGTCTGGGCTAATTTTAACTATAGCAAAGGGACACGGAGCGTCTTCCATTCATTTCAATAGCCATTTATTTTAAAGTTGTATCTACATGTAATCCATATGCAGGAAATCCCATTGAAATCAATGGGGTATTGAAATAAATGGTAAAAGCTCTGTGACAGAAATGTGTTCTTAACACATTTACAAACATATGCAAACATGTCCGCTGTATATCAACCTGGTGTATATTGCATGCAAACTTCATATCAAAAGCATGCACAAATGTGGTTTTCATTTGCATTTTTTTTTATACAAATGCAATGCCTGTCTGTAACTGGACTTGTAGTATTTTCTTTTTCAAATATTTGAAGGAAAGAGACATTTGAAGCAAAATAATATCAATCATGAAACATTCACAATGGATGAATATTTTCAAGGCCGTTGTTTTGAAAGCATTTCACTTGATTCAGAAATGGTTTACTAGTCATGCAAACATACTATATAATTCTTTTTGGCAACATAGAGATTTTTAGAGATGGCATCTCCAATATATTTGAATAGACTATAAAGTAGGTGACATTTAAGCTATGTTGTTATAGATAGATTAAATGATGTTTTAGAGACAATATTTTGAATAAATAATATCAGTTTGAGAGGAAATATAAAATGACGCAAATAATGTACATGAACTTTTTTCCACATCAATATGTTTTTGTAAAATAAATCCCAAATAAAACACTATAGAATTGCAAAATCAAATGATAGAACCCGCAAATCTATAAACAAGAAACATATCTTGTATCAACCACTTACAAACATGTACATGAGATGCAGCATAAAATAAAACAATTCAAGAGACTTGGAACCTATCTGCCTCATAGGGTATTTACATTTAATACATTTAAGGTATAAAAAACATGTGACACAGAACAATTAATGGCATATAAAAATGCTTAAATCATAATAGATAGATGTCATCTTGCATAAAAATGTATTTTTTTTTTTGCTGGTGGGTGAGCTGATTCACTGGTCATAAAATATAGATATTTGTAAAAACTTGTACTTTGCTAAAATGTACACCCTCAGGCAATATTTCACTTTTAATAATAGCGTAAATAATCACATACAATTGAATATTAAAACACTGCAGGCTGTTTTTTTTGAGAATGTATGGTGTGTTTTTCTTCATGAAACATTACTATCTAATGAACCACAATTTAAACAGGGAAGAACAAGTCCAATGTGCAGAGTTTTTATATATATATATCTGTGGAAGTTAAATAATTGGATGAAGTAATCTAAATTGATTAATATTGTATTACTGTGCGATTGCGATTAGTACGCCATGTTGTCACAGCAATAGGGTTTCTGGAATCCGTGTCGGGACCCCAGGGACTAGCTGTGGCAGGAGTGTAGTGGAAACTGGGGGGCTGGATAAATGTCTTGCTCATACAGCTTGCTTCCAGGTGCAAAAAAGGTGAATCCACACGTGTGGTTAATTCAGATTACAACAACAGATGAAGTTGAATTCACACAAATGGTTAATGTTTGCAGTTCATATTACAGCAGCAGATGAGTTGAATTCACATGAATGGTTAAAGGTTTGCAGTTCATGTAATAGCAATAGATGAAGATGAATTCCCACAAATGGTTAAACTCACTGAGAGAAGTCCATAATACAGCAGCAGGTTGAAGTTTAATTCACTCAGAGGTAATGGTGGAGACCTGTACAGAGCGGGAGAATAGAAGCCGTAATCCAGATGAAGCTGAGTACACATAAAGGGTAGATTGCTGTATTCATCAGGTAGTTTGGAGCAACAAAACAACAGCCACTGCAGATCTGGAACCAGGAATTAGGAAGTGTTGCACTGGCAACTTGCTGAGTGTAGGAGGGGACTCTTATAGTCTGCATAGGAAGCCAATTGGGGAATGGGATCAGGTGATCAGACTCAGCAGGAAGCTTAGCAAATGTGTCACCCAAGATGGCAAACTCCAGTGCTGCAGACAGAAGTCACGCTTGTCCCAGGATAACATGCTGCATACGACCAGGAGGAAGATGTACGGTAATATGGTACCACCGAGTGGTGTAAACAGGGCTAAGACCCCGATTCTTGACACACGTGTAATGACGCAATCACACGGATTAATAACAAAAGAATTTACATTTGCACTTACACTTGTAAATAGTACACATTTCTTAAGGTTCCAATCCACATTTATTTATTGATAAAATGTATTAGAGGTTATTTATGCATAAATGATATTATATTAAAGGTATCTAGGGTTCATGATATAGGAAATGTATAATGTTTAGTGTCATTTTGATCTGCACATTACCATCAGGAATCCACTACTATCGACGAAGTGATCGCTTCCTGTGATTGCTAGTTATAGAAGATAAAGGATTAATGCTCAAAATAATATTATGTTTGATATGCAAATAGGTTGGTTTAAACGGATTAGGTCACTTCCCTTAGGCACAACATGTGCTCAGCTGTTGGATTAAATTAGATTTGAAC
The DNA here is from genome assembly GCF_038048845.1 of Mixophyes fleayi. Classification (NCBI taxonomy): domain Eukaryota; kingdom Metazoa; phylum Chordata; class Amphibia; order Anura; family Limnodynastidae; genus Mixophyes; species Mixophyes fleayi. Next base: position 253,568,060 of record NC_134405.1, on the reverse strand, counting down.
TGACCTATGACTTGCATTGTTCTGGATTGACCTGACCCCTGGAAAAATTAAGAAAGACCTAAGTTTATGTTTGTGTACATTGGGACATCATCACTGTTTTTTGTTAACTGAAATTGCATATAAGCTCCCTGGGCCAGTGTCTTCTTTCTCTCTTTCTGACAACAGACAAATGACTGTATCTCAACCTGGGCCCAGTATGCGCTTTGCGAAAATGTAATGTATTCGGGTTTATACTTCCCTGTTTACTGTTATATATTTTATGCTTCAGCGTGGCTTGCTGTAAATCGTGCTTTCTTTTGCTATTAAGTCTCTTTGTGTGTTGGAACCACAATAATCGCATTGGACAATGTTTTTTGGTAGCGATAAAACGAATATTACAGTTTGGGGTCTCCAAAAGGTACTACACTACTCAAGATTTCGCAAAACCTACGGATTTCAGTTTACCAACAAAGGGTGGGAGACGCTTTATATACAGGTAGGATTGTTAATAGTTCTATGCCTTTATATCATCCAGTGTTGCCAAACCGCATATCCGTTTTGTGTAATCTATGAGGTGCTGGTGAGGACTTAGGTACAAGAAGCAAAAATTGTTTCTTTTTCATGTAATTTTGCAATTTAAACGTGGTTTGTTTGCTTAGTGTACGCATATGTGTCCCTGTGTTACCACATGTTTTAACGGTTGTATTGATAGATAGTCCTGTTGTATTTTATAGTGAAATGAATTATTAAAATCTCTGAGACATTACCATTTAGGTAAGTATTTTTTCTGTACAGAAAAAAAAGGTGTATGTGTATGTTAATTATGTGATTGTGGAAGTACTGGATAAGGACAAGGGTTCTGTTGAGAAAACAGGGTATAGAAATTGATCTTTGGGAGGTTCTGTTGAGGAAACAGTTTTCCCAGTTCTAAAGTACACAGCAGGCACTAGCTGGAGGGGCGGGAAATCGTTTTATGCTGTGAAATTTCCGTTGTCCCAGTTAAGTGACTGTGTTAGGTGTCCTTGTTGTGTGCGGTTATCGCATGAATTGTTAAGTTGTAATCAGTTGAGAAGAAGTGAGTGGATGTAGCATACAGAATTCATCCATGGCCACACAAATCTCCTACAGGAGTTTTATGCTGCAAAGTGTTGAGGTTTCCACATGGGCACTAAACGTGTGAGATGGCCGATGTGAGCGACGTACAGGTCAAAGGAGGCCAGATAGGGTCTATGATTGTGAGTAGAAAGGTGTAAGATATGTATGCAATAGTATACTGTAAAGGTAAGTATGCAATGGCATACTGTGATCAGTGGGTCCAGATAACCGATGAATGTGTGAAACCCTTTCCCAAGGTTGATAGTTTTGATATTGAGTATGGTTAAAGATTAAAATGTTTGTGAAAACTGAAAATTAAACTGACTGTTTAAAACCGTGGCAACAGAAAGTGCGTGCACAGCAGAAAGTAGCCTTGCAAAGAGAAGCACGCAAAAAGCGTGCCCCTGCCGCCATGCGGGCAGGGGAGGGAAGTATAAACTTAATTTAAAAAAAACAACTTATAAAAATAACAAATGTAACTTATAAAGTATATTAAATGTGTAACTGTTCAGAGGGAGATGAGTAACTTACATGCATTTTTCTTTTGTGTGTTGTTTCTGTTTGAGTGTATGTGTCAATATCTGACTCAACATGTGGACTTGCTGAGACTTGTTGAGACTTGTTGAGACTTGTTGGGACTTGATGAAACTTTGTGAATAAATGTGTGAAAAGGTGAAATGATGACATAATCCAAATGTAAACCAATGAACTGACACTATTCTTAATTTTTTGAATTTTTATTGTTAAAGTAATGTGTTTCTAAACATTTATGGTCACTCACTAGTATAATATTCACATCAGGTTATATTGACCCGAACAGTACATTAGTACTAACTACTCATAACTTGAATTTTTTTTATTTTATTTTTTTATCATAACAACTATTTGAAAAAAATATATATATATCATAAAATATGCAAATTACATAAATATGAACTGACACCTAAACAAATTTTGTTTCAGGTCAAATAGACCCGAACAGAACAGCAGGGTTAAATATGTGGATACAGGAGAAATATGAAATGTTTCCCTTAAAGACAAAAGTTAACATTGGGTCATACATTGATACTCTTTCTTCTAGAGTGGCTTATGATAACTTATTTGGCTGAGATTTATTATTTAAAATGAAGTGCGTATATACTCTGCTTCTAATGTTGTTTTTAGGCATTCCAAGTAGACACACATGGGAGATACAGAATTCGCATCACAAGGGTTAATTTTGCACTTCACTGTTATTGCCACAAGTCCATCACAGGTTGTATAGTTATTGTGATCAGAAGTACCGGGTTCTTTATGAACTAATGATGGCCGACTCTGGATAGGATGGGTAATATAACTCCCTGTTTGGTTTAAAAAGAATGGGAGAGGGGTCAAAGATTAGTTAAGATTTAAAAGGATTAATGAAATAGTTGAAAGCCAATTCCCCGTAGTGCCCAATCCAGCTGTCATCTTCCTGTAAATCTCCTTTATTATTTCCTGCCTTTCTGCAAATCATTTTGTTGTTATTATTCTTTGCTGTCTTATTTCCTGTCCTTTGCACTTCTAACTGTCATTACATTAGTCTTTTCTTATAAAGAGGTACAAAATACATAGACACTGTCTCAAAGGATTATAGGCAACCTCCACATCAGGACACATGCCTGGCATGACTGTTTTTAATCTTTCCAACCAAATAGGGGGGTGGAGAATGAAAAATAGTATTGCTGTATCTTGATTTGTTTATATCATCAGTGTTTAAAACTAAATACTTGTTCATTCATTTCTCGGTAACAGGAAATTATGTTGGAAAAGGATGGATCACAGCCATGCCAGACAAAGGTCCAATACTTGAGATATTGTCTCACCCAAGGGGGTTGGACATTTTTGACAACGGACAGAATTAGGGATACACACACTACACTGACATAGTCATGAAGGTAGCTAAAGGATGTGTTTTTTATGCTTCCAGAAGCTGCTGATTTTTAAGCAGAAGTTTTGTTGTGAAAATATGATTAAAGTTTTATAGATTGCATGCGGTATCTATCCACCCAAGTTCTGCCTAAACTACATATGTGAACAAGGTGTACAGAGTGTGCCTCTAGATGCAGAAAGGGTGGAAGGAAAGGAGAAGAAGAGACTAGCTGAAGGTGAATTAGGCAGACATACAGATATGCATCTCTGTGTGGAACATTTGAATAAAACTTTTGCCACAAGACCTGACATAAGTGACAACCCTTTAGAAAATGTAACCATTTTATGTTTTATATTTTCCATAGTCAGACAGACATGTACTGCATATTGTTATAAATGATGAAGGTGCTGTAAAAACTGACCCCTTTTGCCCTCCTCACTTAGCCAAGTAGCTGAACTTGTGAGATCAAAAATGGCATTTGAGTGGGCAAAGGGTAAATCAGTTGCTATAACTGGTTTTAAGTACATTTCTAGGATAGGGGGTGACGTTGAGACAACAGAGGAACTTTTATGACAATAGCAGGACACGAGTAGCGTACTCACATCACATGAAGGACTTGTGACAGTGACACAGTTACCAAATCAAGTAGCTGTTATTTAATTTAAAGCCTACACACAACTGTAATAATAGGGCAGACAAAGCTGTCAAATGGGCAGCGGTTTAAATATGACAACTGACAAAACAATGTTTTTGTTTTTTTCTAAATTGTAAATACACAAGAATTAAGTAAAATGTAAGATTTGTGTTCCCTGCAGGAAAAGGCAGTCTGGAAGGTGAAGGGATGTGGTTAGGAGGCCTCTGGACTCTGGAGAGATGGATGAGGTAGGCCTGCTGCCTCAGGAGTGAATCTTCCAGACCTAGCTGAGGCAGCACATGGTCTGACTCCTCTGGGTAAAGAAGGTATGTGCAAACTGGTAAGAGCATACCGGTGTGCACCAGCTGTTTATTCTCAAGCTAGTAGGAAGGCAATGTCCTGTCTTACTTAAGTGAGGAAAATAGTTGGAAAGACAATACCAATAGAGCCATCCCATACCCCTCCTACAGTTGGACTTTTTTTCCAGGTAAAACAAATCAACCTAATCCAATTACCACCTTGCAGGATTCTCAAGTATATACTGGGGTACTAATGTAATCTATAGCTGGGTAAACTTTCATTCAAATATTGTTGTGTCATACTCAGGATTTTAGTTAGTAATTGTGGTATCCTTAGAGTTATAGAAAATGATAGGGGTATTCATTTTACTGGTAATAACTTTTAGATAATGCGTACAATGTATGGGCAGTGATAGTAAGTTACATACTCTTTATCAGCCACAAGCCAGTGGGAAAATAGAGTAAGTGGTACTATCAAGAATGAATTGAATAAAGTAATAGTTGAAATTAGCAGGAAGATTTGGCCACTAGTCCTTCCCACCATCCGTATCACTCCTAAACTGCCTCTTAACCTGTCACCTTTTCAAATACTTTTGACAAGCAACCACAGTTGATGTTAGATTCCCAAGATGAGTTCATAATGGAAAGACTGTTGAAATCTGAGCTCATAAAGGAGAGACTGATGAAAATCTAGTAAAGAAAAGCAAATAGTGAAACAGCAACAAAGGATGTTTTAAACACTGTCTCCTGATATGTTACACTAACTTTCATGATGGTAGACTGGGAGAGTATATTATGGACTATAATTTCCTACTCTCAAGTTGTTTGACAGGCAGGTACCAGGTGTTGACGATCAGCAACACTTCCCTGGGAGTAGCAGACAGAGACACTTGGACCCACCCACTGCAGAGGAGTCAACAACTGGAGAAGCTTCAAATTACAGCCGATAATGACATCCGTGAATCTGTGCCGGGAGACCCAGGATCGCAGTTAATAACAACTGAGCCAAAGGACTTTGCAAAGACTGTTGGCCTATAATCGAGCAGCAGTTGTACTGTTTTCCCTTTCCATTGTTTCTCTCATGCTTATTCCTTTTCCAGGACAGTCAATTCTTTCATTGGTGATCAGGTGACAGAGACTAGTTCAGGTAGTAATACTGAGGATGTGGGGATAAATGAGAAGTTGGTAGCACAATCGATCCAGCCAATTATACTATTCAATTTGGTGTTAAAGAAAGTTTTGCTAACCTTGAATTTCGGAGACAGTATGAGGCTCTATTGTCTGAAGAATATTGTGTCTGTAAATACTGTGACCACATAGTTGAAGAAAGATGCATCCAGCGATGCCAGTCCAGTAATAATTTGGCCTTGAGCGGGCATCTGTGAGAATGATTATCATTCTTTGGTGGGTAAGGTTTTAGACCAAACTGAAAGCTGGGTGTGCTCTCACGTACCTCAGAATCCAAATTAAGTAGGACTAGTTCTCTTTCCACTAAATATTTCTGAGGTACTCGAGTTAGGGGGTGGGAGGGCAGTAGAGGTAAAGTAATACAACTAGGTGCCTTAGTTTGAAGTTTCCCAATATTCAGCAGACTGATCACTGATTCACGTACAAAGAAACATGCGTATTGGGAGACTGGACAGAATGAACAACAATAGACCAACCCATAAATGTTGATGAAAAACCCAATTATGTTATTAGAATGTATTTAACTAAAAAGGCTGAAGGAGAATGTAAATAAGATTATGTTAACAGATGTAGGATGGTGTTATTGGTAAAAATGTATTCTTTAAAAGTCATATCATCATCATCATTTATTTATAAAGCGCCAGCAAATTCCGTAGCGCTTTACAATTGGGAACAAACATTAATAAGACAATAATGGGGAATACATACAGACAGAGAGGTAAGAGAACCCTGCTCGCAAGCTTACAATCTATGGGACAATGGGAGTTTGAAACACAAGGACATGTGCTACATCATATTGCACACTGGACCAGCTAGAACTCAAAGGTAAAAGTACTGAGTGGGCTGTGTGTGTACCAACGTTGGTCAGAGGGTTGTTGTCTTGTGTTGTGTAGAGGGTGGTAATAGGGGAGAGTAAGATGGTGGTTGAGGAATATCATAAGCTTGTCTGAAGAGGTGGGATTTTAGAGAACGCTTGAAGGTTTGGAGACTAAAGGAAAGTCTTACTGTGCGAGGGAGGGAATTCCACAAAGTGAGTGCAGCCTGAGAAAAGTCCTGTAACCGAGCATGGAAGGATGTGATGATAGTGGAAGAGAGACGCAGATCTTGTGCAGAACGGAGGTGTCAAGTAGGGAGATATTTTGAGACAAGTGAGGAAATGTATGTTGGTGCAATCTTGTTGACGGCCTTGTATGTTAGTAGAAAATTTTTATATTGGATTCGTTGAAATACAGGCAACCAATGTAGAGACTGACAGAGTGTCTCAACAGAGGAAGAACAGTTTGCAAGGAAAATCGATCTTGCCGCTATGTGCATAATAGATTGTAGGGGTTCAAGTCTGACTTTGGGAAGACCAGTAAGGAGGCAATTGCAATAGTTGATGCGGGAGATGATGAGTGCATGAATTAAGGTTTTTGCGGTGTCTTGTGTGAGATATGTGCGTATTCTGGAAATGTTCTTTAGATGTATGTAACATGATTTAGATATGGAGTTGATGTGGGGAATAAATGATAGTTGTGAGTAAAGGATAACACCTAGGCAGCGAGCTTGCGTGGTGGGATTAATGGTCATGTTATTAACAGAAATAGAAATGTCAGGCAGTAAGCTTCTGTTTTTGGGTGGGGATATTTTTAATTCAGTTTTTGAAAGATTGAGTTTGAGTTGGCGAGAAGACATCCAAGATGAAATGGCAGAAAGACAGTCAGTAATGCGAGACAACATAGATGGTGAAAGATCAGGAGAGGATAGATAGATATGTGTATCATCCGCATAGAGATGAAACTGAAATCCAAAGGAGCTTATTAATTTTCCAAGAGAAGTGTTATAGATAGAGAATAGCAGAGGACCTAGGACTGAGCCTTGCGGTACTCCAACTGATAAAGGAAGCGGAGCAGAGGTGGATCCAGAGAAATTAACACTGAAAGAGCGAATAGATAGGTAGGATGAGAACCAAGATAGGACAGTGCCTTCAAGACCTAGGAATTTTAGCGTTTGTATGAGGAGAGTGTGGTCAACAGTGTCAAATCCAGCAGAGAGATCTAGGAGAATTAGAAGAGAGTAATGGTTTTTAATTTTTGCTGTCATCAAATCATTGACAACCTTGGTCAGCGCAGTCTCTGTGGAGTGTTGAGTGTGAAAGCCTGACTGAAGAGGATCCAATAGGTTGTTTGCTGTAAGAAAATGTGTGAGGCAAGTGTAGGCAATTCTCTCCAGAAGCTTGGAGGGGCATGGGAGCTGAGAGATAGGGCGGTAATTTGCGAGAGAGTTTGGGTCAGAATTTTGTTTTTTTAAAATGGGAGTAATCACTGCATGCTTGAATAGTGTTGGAAAATACCAGTAGAAACAGATAGATTACAGATTTTAGTTAGAGGGGGAATGAGTACAGGAGAAAGGGACCTACTAATTTGTGAGGGAATGGGATCAAGAGAACAGGAGGTAGAGTAAGAAGATGAGAACAGAGTAGAAACTAAGAGAGAGTGTTAGAGGGTGCTACAAAGGAATTGAGCTGATTGCTTGTCGAGGGAGATGATACCATTTGAAATCTGATCTTATCTATTTTGTCCTTGAAATAGGAATCAAGATTCTGGGCATGGATGGTAGTTGGAGGATTTGTGGTGGGAGGATTCAGAAGAAATTTAAATGTGTTAAAAAGGCATTTGGGGTTAGAAGCCTGAGCATAGATGAGAGATTGGAAGTATGATTATTTTGCAGTGTCCAGGGCATTTCTATAGGAGTGGTAGATACCAGTATATATGATGAAATCATCAGAGGTACAAGATTTACGCCAGTGACGTTCTGCTTTACGAGAAAGTTTTTGTAGAGTTCTTGTGTTACTTTAGTGTGCCACGGTTGGCAACGAAGTCTATGCGGAGTATGTAGTGTCGCTGGAGCCACGTGATCAATGGCAGTTGCTAGGGTTTGGTGAAAATGGGGTACTGCCCGATCACGGGAGGAGAATGTAGAAATTGGGGAGAGAAGGTGTTGGAGAGAGGTGGAAAACTGTTGAAGATCAATAGACTTGATATTCCTGTGGTTGTGGGGAGGCTTGGAAGAGTTTGACACTAGGGAGGGTAAAGAACTGGGGGTGAGTGAGTATCTAATAAGGTGATGATTCAAAAGGGGGAAAGGAGTGTTAACAAAATTAGAAACTGAGCATAGTGTAGAGAAAACAAGATCAAGACAGTGGCCATCCTGATGAGTAGCGGATTCAATCCACTGGGAGAGGTCAAGTGTGGAGGTTAGAGAGAGTAGTTTGTAAGCAGCATTGGAACGTGGATTAGAAATAGGGATGTTGAAATCTCCCATGATGATGGTGGGGATGTCAGAGGATAAGAAGTGAAGGAGCCATGCAGAGAAGTGTTCAAGAAATTGTTGGTGTGGACCAGGGTGGCGATAGATGACAGCAACACGCATAGAGAACGGGTTAAAAATCCTAACAGTATGTACTTCAAAAGATGTGAACGTAAGTGATGGGACATTTGGTAGAACTGTAAACGTGCACTGTGGGGAGAGAAGTAGTGCAATCCCCTCCTCCTTGTCTGCCTCACACTCTGGGGGTGTGGGTGAAATGGAAACCACCATGTGAAAGGGCTGCAGGTGAGGCAGTGACTGATTGCGTGAGGCATGTTTCTGTTATTGCTAGAAGGTTTAGGTTGTTTGAGAGGAAGAGATCGTGTACAGAGTGTGGCAAAAGCCGCTACTGCAGAAGCACACGCGAACAACTTCTTCCTTTTTACGTAGTCTTATTGTCAGGATGGTAAATGTTTTGACACTGTACAGTTTTCACAGCATTTCTTGGAGACCCTAAATGCTAGCTAGACATAGCTCAGCTCTCTCAAGACCAGCCAGCTTCCCCAGCGTTGATCTCCCTGAACAAATGGCACAAACAAGCTTTTATACATGTTACTCCTCCCCCAGCCTTAGCTTGTTGGACAGGTGACACACCCACCTTCTCTTTAAAAGAAAACACCCATCAGTGGCTCTGTTTGCACAGACACACCCTGTCTGTTTGCTGAGAGGAAATCATGTAAGTTAACAAACTTTAAGCTACACATACGTTTTTACCTGGTTTAATCTCCACCTAGGTGCATAACTGTGCCAATGTTTTATTCTGTTTGTATACTTTCTCTGCCTCTTGTCAGAAAAATGTCTCCCTTTGTTACACATCCCTCCCCCTAGCGTCTCCAAGTAGGGGGACGCGGACTTCGCGAGGAGCGCATATTTTCGCGACAATGCATCTGCATTCTTGTGCAGAATCCCAGGTCTATGTTCTACTGAGAACTTGAAAGGTTGCAGTGCCAAGAACCTGCGGGTTACGTTGGCATTTACCTCCCGGTTGTTCTGCATCCATCTTAATGGTGCATGAACTCTCTGCCTAAGAGATAATAGCGCAGAGCTTCTGTAGCCCATTTTATGGCGAGACATTCTTTCTCCACAGTGACATATTTTTGTTCCCTTGGAAGCAACTTCCGACTTAGGTACAGGACAGGGTTTTCTACTCCACTCTTCTCCTGTGACAAGACTGCACCTAAGCCAACACCAGAAGCATCAGTTTGGAGGAAGAACCTCCAGGTAAAATCTGGTGCTTGTAGAACTGAAGAGGAACAAAGAGCTAACCGAAGATCAGACCAGGCGGTTTCTGCAGAGTCAGACCAGGTTAATCTATCTGGACAACTTTTTTTTAACATGTCCGTAAGTGGAGCAGCTCTAGTGGCGAAGTGGCTTACAAACCGCCTGTAGTAACCTACTAAGCCTACAAAGGTTCTTAACTGCGACTTTTTTTCTGGTCTTTCCCCAATTTTTGACTGCCTCCACTTTGTCTAGCTGGGGTTTTACATGCCCTCGACCAACAATGTACCCCAAATATTTGGCTTCTCTCATGGCTATGGCACATTTCTCTGGGTTAGCTGTTAATCCTGCTGACCTTAATGAAGCTAAGAACGCCTCAACTTTGGCTAAATATGATCCCCAGTCTGGGGTATAAATCACTATATCGTCCAGGTAAGCGGCTGCATAAGCTGTGTGAGGTCGTAGCAATTTATTCATGGCCCTTTGGAAGGTGGCAGGTGCACCATGCAACCCAAAGGGTAGGACTTTATATTGATATAGACCATCAGGGGTGGAAAATGCAGTCTTTGGCTTGGCCGTGGAAGTCAGGGGAACTTGCCAATAACCCTTTGTTAGATCAAGGGTTGTTAAATAATTGCTACCGGCAAGATTTTCCACTAGTTCATCCACACGTGGCATCGGATAGGCATCAAACTGCGACATACTGTTTAGGCACCTAAAGTCATTGCAGAACCTAATTGTCCCATTGGGTTTCGGGACAAGCTCAATGGGACTATTCCATTCACTAGTGGACTCTTCAATTATATCTAACAGGAGCATCTTCTCGACCTCCTTCCTCACGTCGACCCGTCTGGCTTCTGGAATACGATAAGGCTTCTGCTTTACAATGACTCCTGGCGCAGTGACAATGTCGTGTTCGATTAAGGTAGTGCGCCCAGGAATGGAAGAGAAGACATCCCTGTTCCGGCGAATCATTTCTTCAGTCTGTTGTCTCTGCTGAATGGACAAAGCTCTATGGGCACTTCAGACTTTTCAATGGCAGTAATTACTACCTGAGGAGAGGTTTCCTCATCATGCCAAGGTTTAAGGAGGTTAACATGGTATATTTGCTCCTCCCTTCTCCTACCTAACTGGCGGACTCTGTAATTGACAGGACCGACAGCCTCTAGAGCTTCATATGGACCCTGCCAATGGGCGAAAAGTTGGCTTTCCTGGGTGGGAACCAGGACTAGGACCTTGTCCCCAGGCTTGAAAGATCGAACAACAGCACTTTTATCATAACTTTTTCTCTGTCGTTCCTGAGCCTCATTTACATGTTGCTGCACAATGGGCCCTATCTTTCCTAGCCTCTCATACATTTGTGACACAAATTGTACCAGATTTGGCTCCCTGGGACCTTGCTGCTCCCACCCTTCTTTTAACATATCCAAGATACCCCTGGGCTGTCTCCCAAACAATAACTCAAAGGGATTAAACCCTGTTGAAGCTTGAGGTACCTCACGGATGGCAAACATCAAATAGGGAATAAGAGTGTCCCAATCTTTTTTTTCTTGAGCCACTGCTTTCCTGAGCATGTGCTTTAATGTGCGGTTAAAGCGTTTCACCAAGCCATCTGTTTGTGGATGGTATAAAGAGGTGTGAAGCGCCATATCCCCTAGCAACTGGCACATGTCCTTCATCAGTTTAGACATGAATGGAGTACCCTGATCTGTGAGAATTTCTTTGGGTATTCCCAAGCGTGTAAACATCAATACAAGTTCCTGAGCTATGGTGCTGGACTTTATGTTTCGTAGGGGAATTGCCTCTGGATACCTGATTGCATAGTAAAGCACCACTAGTATAGATTGGTGCCCACGTGCGGATTTTTCCAGTGGCCCCACAAGGTCCATAGCTATCCGTTCAAAGGGAACTTGTACTATTGGAATTGGAATGAGAGGTGCCCTGTACATGGGTTTGGGACAGGTTCTCTGACAAAATGGGACAGGACTGGCAATACTTTTTCACTGCCATGTGTACACCGGGCCAGTAAAACCTAAGCAGAACTCGTTCCCGTGTTTTATCCTCCCCTAGGTGTCCCCCACAGACATGTGTATGTGCTGCTTTTAACACTAGGGTTACATGGACCTGAGGAACCATTAATTGTTCTACTTTATCCCCCTGTACAGTAGCAACTCTATACAGGAAATTATTTTTAACAATAAAATATGGTATACCTTCTGCAGGCTGGGTGGCTTTTGCTACCCCATTTACCTCAGTCACACTTTTGAAGGCATGTTCCAAAGTGGCATCACTAGTTGCCACTTTGGCATCATTAGTTGGTCTCAAGCAAAGTCCTGCAAAGGAAACAAAATTGGTATTGCGGACCAGTCCGTATCCTCACTTACAGGCGGGGTGGTCTCATCACCGACCAATGCTAGTTTGGACTGTCCATGTTTCCCCGCAGGTGGATGCTTTTGTGGAACTCCTGCTGTGACTCCCAGGATGGCATTCTGGTTTGGCGGTTCCCAAAGATCGATGCCCAGATGTTGTGGATTCTTAGGCGGTTCCTTTAAGACCGGGCTTCTGACCTTTGCATCAATTTCCGGCATGTCTGGCCGGATCCGCTCACCGAGGACATCATTAAACAGTGGGAAGTCTCGCCCCAAAATGAGTGGATATGGAAGTTTAGGTGCTATGGCAGCAACCACCATAACAGTTTTGTCTTTGAGTGTGACTGGTAGTATTGTTCTTTTATCATAGCGCCATTGGTGGTAGCGCTGGGCTCGGCCTGGCCCAGAAACTCCAATGCAAGCCAATATCTCAGACTTTAGGCACAGATAGTCAGAGGCCCGTTCCTCATCTAGATCCATATAAGCTCGCTGAGCTTCACCAGTCAGATATGGCGCCAGCCTCTCAGCCCAGTCTTTAGGAGGCCATTTTGCCCTTTTTGCAAGTCTCTCAAAGGACACCAGATATGCTTCTATGTCATCACCTGGCAACCTCTACTCTTAAGAGCCTTGTGTTTTCCACCTGTGTCTCGGCAACTCGTAGCATCTGAGCTTGCTGTTCTTGCTGGGCAGCGGCCACATTCACGAGGGTTCTCAGTACTTCCTCCATGTTGACGTCTGCGCGGGTTGGGTAGCGGAAACTTGCTTCCCGGAGCATCCCACTACTGACACCACTTGTGGCACAAGCCCGCTACTGAAGAAGCACACGCGAACAACTTCTTTCTTTTTACGTAGTTTTATTGTCAGGATGGTAAATGTTTTAACACCGTACAGTTTTCACAGCATTTCTTGGAGACCCTAAACACTAGCTAGACATAGCTCAGCTCTCTCAAGACCAGCCAGCTTCCCCAGCATTGATCTCCCTGAACAAATGGCACAAACAAGCTTTTATACATGTTACTCCTCCCCCAGCCTTAGCTTGATGGACAGGTGACACACCCACCTTCTCTTTAAAAGAAAACACCCATCAGTGGCTCTGTTTGCACAGACACACCCTGTCTGTTTGCTGAGAGGAAATCATGTAAGTTAACAAACTTTAAACTACACATACGTTTTTACCTGGTTTAATCTCCACCTAGGTGCATAACTGTGCCAATGTTTTATTCTGTTTGTATACTTCTCTGCCTCTTGTCAGAAAAATGCCTCCCTTTGTTACAAGAGGTAAGTTTGTTACAAACAGAACGTGCATTCCAAAGGACTTTGGAAGAGAGGGGAGACAGGTGATGCGTTTGAGATTTGCTGGATTTCTGTAGTGTTCAGATGTATGCATGTGGGAGAATTGAGGGGGACCTGGATTAGGTGATATATCACCAGCAGGCGCGGGCTGGAAGGTTTCGGCCCGGGGGGCACACCGCGTCATAATGACGCGGCCGCATCATGTGTCACGTGATGCGACCGCCTGTGTGCTGACGCGGTGTGCACTGACGGGGGGGGGATTAGGGGAGGTGGCCGGCCCGAACAGCCGTTAGACTAAGCGGCCCGGGTGCCCACTGCCCCCCTTCCCCCCGGTCCAGCCCTCCTCTGATCACCAGCTAATAGAAGCAGGGAGGAAGAAAGGTATGAAATATGATTGTAAGATGTGTGTCTTTTTCGTTTCTGGTGACAGAGTGAGACTGTTAAAGTTATTGAATTTAAATAAAAAAAGAGTTCATGAGTGTTCACTAGAGGTGAGTGAAGTAATGATGGGGCAATGGGGACAGAGGTGTGTGTTGTAGGATGGGTGAGGGATGATATAGTCCTAAAGATAATGCCATGAAAAAAGTAAAATTGCAAAAATTAGGATATTAAAGAACTATCTAATTGCAATGTCCTGTGTAATCAGAGAATTAGTGCATAGTGAGGCTGCAGCAAATGTAGTTTATTCATGGATGTCTGGATAGTATAAAGTAATGATGTGGGAGCCATGTGGGGGACTGGGTGGAAGTGTTGAATGTAGAGAAATAAAGAGCAGGTGATTGAGTAGCTGAGTTTTTTGGAGAGTCATGAGAGAGGAGAGTTGTTCAAATTCAGTATTATTTCTTCCTACTTGTGATGGCAGACAAAGCATTAAGTAGAATTGAAGTACAGTGATGAGATAGGGGACTGAAATATCTGTAGCATGGGTAGGGAGTGGCTGAGCTAGTAGTACAGCAGACTGATTAAACTGAGGCAATGTTGCACGTAAAATAAACTGACAAATAAAACAAACATTCATGAGCTGAGTAAACAATAAGATCAGAGTCCATAACAGTCTTCATGTTGTGAAGCTTGTAGCCAGAGAGAGATGGAAATATCAGGGGTAAAATATGGTTTTTCAAGTGTATACTGACTGTTATCCTTGTGTTCCAGTGATAATAGGCAGAATGTTCTTCTCCTGTTTTCTCCTGTTTAACTCCGGTATAACTCCAAATTATGCTATTTACATTTTTTGTTTTACACTTGTATCTATACACACTAACTATGCAGCCATATAAGTTATAAGACGTGCCTCGGGCAGATGGACAAGCCAGGCATTAGGAACCTTACTAGAATATTATGTAGTGATGTAACATATTTTATTATACCTTGTATCCTTCCAGAAAATGTATTACATATGTGGGTGAAGGTTAGAAGCATACAAAGGGTTAACACCAAACTCCAAAGGTATATGTTCTGTAGTAAAAAGAATGACAACATGACTGATATCCACAGACAGTGTGGTTGTACTAAGGGGGACATATACTACAGAGAATGAAACATACTACTGAGACCCAGCAATAAAATTTAGGGTGAAATTGTTGGGTATACTCTCAAAGGGTGGGCTGTAGAAATAGTAAACTTAATTGATTAATATTGTTTTACCGTGCAATTGCGATTAGTATGCCACATGTAATGATACAATCGCACGGATTAATAACGCACACATTTACATTTGCACTTACACTTGTAAATAGTACACATTTATTAAGGTTCCAATCCACATTTATTTATTAATAAAATGTATTAGAGATTATTTAAATATAAATGATATTATATTAAAGGTAACTAGGGCTCAAGATATAGGAAATGTATGTTTATTGTTATTTTGATCTGCATATTACCATGAGGAATCTGTTACTATCCCCAAAGCGGTTGCTTCCTTTCGATAATTAGTTATGGAAGATAAAGGAATAATGCTCAAAATGATAGTGTGTTTGGAATGCAAATAGGTTGGTTTAAACTGGATTATATCCATTCCCTGCTGTTGACGTGAGATGGCCCCAACTTTATCGTAGGAGTCCTTTGCTCTGACGTATGATTTGCATTGTACTGAACTTACCTGAGCCCTGGACCAATGAAGAAAGACCTCAGTTTATCTTTGTGGGCTTGTGTCTCCTTTCTCTCTTCCTGACAACAGACAACATGACTGTATCTGAACCTAGGCCCAGGACACACTTTGCGAAAAAGTAATGTATTTGAGTTTATACTTCCCTCTTTATTGTTATATCTTTTATGCTTCAGCATGCTTTGCTGTAAATCCTGCTATCTATTGCTATTGGAACCACAATAATCTCATTGGGCAATGTTTATTGGTAGCGATAAAATGAACATTACAATCAGTGTATATCACACTTGTTGACTTGTGAGATCTCCCTTCTGGGAGGGGAGATCTCACTGGTGATTTCTGGGGACATGGCGACGCGGTACATGTCATTTGACCCCTCCCCTAAACTGACACAACCAATATAGTCTATCACAGCAGGGAATGGGGCCACGATGATGTGTGAATTGCATTGCTAAGTCTCACCCCCTCCACTTAACTAACCAAACTGACTGGGATCCGTGAGGTTGCCCTGCACTCCCAAGAGACCTGGGAGGCTTCCCAGAAATTTGTGAGTCTCCCGGACATTCCGGGAGAGAAGGCACCTATGCTGTATATGCATTTTCGTCACTATTGGCCTCATTTAGAGTTAGGAGCAAATCAAATCAACATGTTGCTATGCAAGGGGGTGCAAAATGCATTTTTGTTTTGCAAGTCTCTTCCCACTCTTGCAATGTCTTCCAGGGCTGCAAGCGGAATAACTGTGGCTGTGCTCAGTCACTCCCCAGCCACCTCCCCAAATGCAACCCACAGACCCCAGAACCCAGCCCCCATTTGCCCTGCCAGGTCCCAGCACCCAGCCCCCATTGCCTACCCTTGAGATTTATTGCTACCTGTACTGAGTTTGCTTGGGGACATCCACCTCCTCCGCCCACCACACAGTATCCCTTCCTCTGCTTCCTCTGCTGGCACTGTCTCAAACACAACTATTCATGTGATGGACATCCATCTTTCCTCCCCAGCGCCACCCAGGGACACCAGTACAGAGGGGATCTCGGGAGTCTATCTCCCAGCTTAGCTCCTTGGTAGATGATCGAGCCAGCATAGAAAGACTTTCACTGCAATCCTTGGCACCTTACAGCCAGTTTTCCGCTGAACCAGGTCGCCAGCATTTTGACCAACACCATTGTATGCTTTATTTTGTATTGCGCAAGTATAGTGTAAGGGTATCGAAGGCGTTTATGACATCTACTCTGGTCGTCATATCATTCATGGCTCAACTGTATGAAGGGGGTGACTTTAGCAAGAACATTTTAGTTAAGAAAGTGCTGGTGGGGGTAGGCTAGGATACTGCTCATGACTCCAGATGACCAATTGACCTTGCCATGTTGTGTAAGTTAATGGTTGCTGCACAGGAGGTGATGGCTACTGATGTTGGGGCCCGGCTTTCATACTGCTTTAACTATGGCATATTTTGGGGCTTCAAGATTGGTGAGTTGGTGATAGCGTCTATGCATTCACCTGATTCAGAGGCATCCCTGTTGTGCAAGTGCCAAAAAATCCAAAACGGATCAATTTGGCAGGGGGCGTTGGTTCACGCTGAAGACACACATTATTCAGTGGTTGGCCCAGTGGCTTTGGCCAGGGCTTTCTCGCAGGTTAAGCCCCCTGGAGGCATGGTGGGATTAAATCATCTTGGCAAAGCGCCCCTCACCAAATATCAGTTTCAATTTATATTTAAGAAATGTGTGGCCAAGCAAGGTTTCAACCAGGCTGAGTTTGTTACACATTCCTTCAGGATTGTTGCGTCACCTCTGCGACAGTAGAAGGGTTCTCCATGGAGAGCATCAAGAAATTTATTAGACCCACCAAATTGTGAGTTGCCAGTTGGCAACCCAGGATTTGTCCGGTCGTCGCTTTTGGAAAGGAGGCCATGAAGGTATTTCCTTAATTTTTCCTATAATGAAGGTTTTTTAAGGTATTTACCTTCATATGGGTTGCCTCAGTTGCCCACTCCCCCCCTCACCTGTTCGGTACTATGGCCCGAGCTGGCGCCTCACCTGTATTGATTGTGTCTGTATATTTTGTGATACAGCTAGTAGGGCTATGTAATGTGCGAGATTAAATGTGTATTGACCTACAATTGTTTTCTGGAATTCAAATCACCTCTGGAAGCCCCTTGAAGTTTAGGTGGTTGGCCATTCCTTTGCATACTGGGCGGCTAGACACACTGCGGCTCAGGATACACCTTCACATAATGCCCCGGTACACATCCAGTGGTTTGGTAGGAGGGGGTTGTCTTGGCATAGCTTTTGGAATGCGATCTTTTGTCTGATAGCCAGAAAGCAGGTTCCTGACATTCTCATTATACATTTAAGGGGTAATGACTTGGGTAAGGGCAAGACAATCAACCTGATCTGGAGGATTGTTGATGATCTGCCTGTCTTGGCATTTAAATGGCCCGGCATGAAAGTCTGTAGGTTGGATATCATTTCTAGACTCAATTTGGTGTATGATAACGACGGGTTTGTCATGGATTGCATAAAACTGGGTACACACTACAAAATTTTCCACCAACTTTTTATGACGATCGATATTACATCCGATCGAAGGTCCGATCGCTCGGTCCATGGATTGCATTCACACCAATCTTGTTTTAGACAATAGAGGGAAGAGCGGCCGTCCTGTTGGCGACTTTTTACAGCCATGTTGTTGTGAGCAATGATTTTAATTTCGTACACACTGAAGCATCATTTGCAGGAGATGTAACGATATACCAAAGACATTAGCATAAAGGGGCCGAGCTTTCACTATAGTTAACACCCAAAACCGCATAAAAAGAGAAGCCAACAATGTCTCTTCATTCATTTCTATTTTTAACCTAAAATGGATACAGTAGAAGAAGAAAAAGCAAATGCATTTTTCCTGCTTGCTGTGGTAAGAAGACTGCAGGTACGGAACCAAAGAAAAATAAGGAAAAAGAATAGATCTTGTTGGAGCAAAGATTGGTTCAAGAGGAGAGACACCATCTATCATAGGCCCCTGCTACAGGAGATACGGGACAACAACCCAGATGACTTTAAGAATTTACTTCATATAAATGATGTCACTTTTCAGGAACTGCTCCAACTAGTAACCCCTCTCATCCGAAGGGAGAACACCCAATTAAGGAGATTCATATCGCCAGAGCAAAAACTGGTGGCACGCTATTTTTTTTGGCAACAGGGAGGACACTGGCAGATATGAAGTACAGCACAGCTATTCCACCTCAAGCTCTTGGTATGATAATACCTGACACCTGTGATGCTATCATCAAAGTTCTCTGTGATCAGTATATGAAGGCTGGTAAAAAGCAATAGTATTCATTATAAAAAAATAGAGGTTTATTACCATACATAAAATGTAAAAAATACATTTAACTTGTAAAGTGCAATGCAATAATTATTTGTACCAGAGCAACAGTTTATAATTGTTGGTAGTGCAAAATTTCAGATGTGTCCCCAGTGTAATGTGGCATTCTTCCTGATGCTACTGGTGTGGAAGTCATACACGGTTGAGACATTACGCTTTGTCCGCCCATGGTAGCATACTGCAACTGTGCTGTGTGAAAAGTGTATTATTGTTTGTGTCTGCGGTTAGATGGGGAAATAACTGTGTCCGTGTTAGGAACCCCTCCAACCAGTACAGCAAAACCCGGATTTTGCTTTGAAGGTCTGGTGTTCACTGTTGCCCCTAGTGGTGGGGACAGACTTGGCCGCAGACTAACAGAGGGTCGTGAAATGTGTACTGGCTGGGGAGAACCCAGGAAAGCAGAGTGAAGTCCAGGCAAGGGTCGAGGGCCGGCAGCAGACAGCATATCCAATAAACAAGCCGAGATCAGAGGTCACAGGCAAGCAGGGTAATCGATAAACACACCAAAGGTTGGGGTCACGAGCAAAACAAGCAAAGTCCAATAATCCAAGCAGGGAGTCATACACAGGGAATCAAATGGAGTATCCACAGGACAGGGACTAGGAAGCAGGAGCAGGTCAGCAAGACTGTAACAGAGAAGCTATAACCAGCAGTGAGGCTGCAGACCTCACTGCCTTAAATACTGGTGGCCACCAATCAGAGCCTAGCTCTGAAAACACCTACAGGAGCTCACTAATTAATGCATTAAGCCCTAATAGTCTGCAGGTTATTACCTGCATTTGCGCACGCGCCCGGCTGTCCTCAGTTGCCGGGAAACGGCGCTACAGAGGGAAGCGTCCTCAGCGGAAATGATGTCCCGGTCGTCAAGGTGACGGCCGGGACGCCAGAGGGCACCAGAAGCGAGCCGCGGCGGCTGTAAGTACCGCCTCGGCTCGTAACAGTCTGACCACAAATCTTCAGCGGCAGTCCTACACATAAGGTCGCACAGCAGCCACTCCATTTCATCTTGTATGCGCTTGCTACTACTTCTCATTTGGCTAGCTATTGTTGCTCCCGGGAAATCAAATGTGTCCTGTTCCTTTCTTGTTGTCATCAAAGTGTTAGCGCAATCATGCATCTTTTCTGTTAATGCATCACTTGCTTGTATTTGCCTTATTCTACGTCTTTTTTTGCTTCTGAATGTTTTTTGCTAGTGTACCAGCTTAAGTCGCAACCTGGCTATTAGCAGTAAGCTTGCTTTCACGTGCAGTGCTATTACTTGTTGTATCTTCCTGGCCTGCAGCATCCAGCAAGAGGCCTTCAGACAGGAGTGCAGGCTGAAAAAGAGCAAACTAAAAATAATGAGAGTATGCAATTGCATGCATGTTCAAATGTAACCTATTTACACATCTTTATGTTTCAGTTTCCATCGACAGAGGAAGACTGGAAAGTGATAGCCGAAGACTTTGGGAGGCTATGGAATTTTCCAAATTGCGCTGGTGCTATTGATGGCAAACATGTCAGAATTATGCCACCATCAAACAGTGGATTTTTCTACTTCAGTTATAAAGGATTTCTTAGCATTATTTTAATGGCCATTGTGGATGCAAACTATGAATTCTTATTTGTGGACATTGGAAAAAATGGAAGCATTTCAGATGGAGGTGCATTGGAGCACACTACCTTCCATAACAAGGTACAAATCAATGCCCTCAACATTCCATTGCGGAGTAGCACAAAATATGGACTAAACTTTGTGTTTGTGGCAGATGACGCCTTTGCATTGCACAACAATGTATTAAAACTCTACCCACAAAGAAATCTGAGCTTTGAAACACGTATCTTTAATTACAGACTGTCACGTGCTCCACGTGTAGTTGAAAAGGCCTTTTGGCCAATTTTGGTTTATGAAGATTACCATCAAACTTAGCAAGTAAATTTAAAGGATATGACTGAAGTGTAGAGAGTTCCTGATTGAGAGGAGATATGTACTTGTTGATATAAAAGTTGGTAGGTAGGTTGTCTCATGGGTGAATATTAGAACAGTTCATCGCAGAATCCTGAAGGTGTGAATGGATATTCACAAATTATTTTGGAAATGTGCTATAAAAGAAGACTCTATGGTATTTATCCACTTTTTGAGTGTGGTTTGAACACTGGTGTATTGCTCATGAAAAAACAATATTGCACTATTGTGTTATTACTTTTTATGCTGGTTTTATAAGATCTTTGTCCGGTATATGGAGCAGAGACATAAGAGATACAGTGAATCATCGTTGTAATATACAGATGAGCATAATTGAATATTTTATGGTACACAAGCTTATAGATTTGAATAAGGTAATTTAGAATGGAGATACTGACTAGGAGGAGCCTTTTTCTTCTTTTCATTTTTAATAGTTTCAGAGCAAAATTGCCTGGGAATAACTTCAACTGGGAGGCAAAATGGCACCTGCAGGGGGCGTGGCCTGAACACCACCTTAACTGGATGTCTAGATATAGAGCTCTCTGTCCTGAGGCCTTTATATACCACCCTGGTCTATGAGATCTCCTAACACCACTGGATCCATGAATCACTGCAGCCCAAGCCTTTTCTGAGGCCCGATACATTAATCTCCTCGGCCGCCACGTGAGTGCGACTGCCACGAGTCGGGCGCCTCTCCCGGATTACCTGGCTGGTCCCACTTTGCTGCCTGCCAACATCAGGAGCCCCCCTGGCTGCTCTGACATCACGCTGAGGCGGGGACTTCCGGAGTGGACATCGGGACTTCCAGTCCACGGCTGCTGTCACAGAGAGCCGGTGATCTCCCCTATAACACTTTAAGCCTGGAAAGGAGAAGGGCACAATCTCCTAACCTCTACGATAACACAGGTGCCTGAAAGGGAACTCCCATAACTGCAGAGCCTCCCCAGATAGAGGTAAGAGCCCTGGGCATTCATATAACCTGAACTGTTAATCAATCCCACGTCCATTTGCAAATTCCAGTCCTTGCCAAGGTGTTAAATCCAGGACTGTCCGGACTCTGCATACAGGTAATTTCCTGTTGCTGAAATGAGGATCCACCTACTACCCTCTTCATTAAACAAGCGCTGGTAGTATACCCTCTGCTACTCTACCTGTTCATGTCCACGATGCATAACACCTAATTAAACGCGGAGAACCCCTCCTATATCCACATGATCCTACCTTAAATGTACTTTTGCCCTCCGCCCAGGCTGATGCAGCCATCACTGTTAATCTAACTCAGTTCTGGCTTGAGTCCCTAAGATCTCTGGACCACCACCGCTTCCATCTCTGCTCTAAAGTCAACATGGGACCCAAAAAGATCTAAGGCACCAGCCTCTGCAGTCCAGTTCTTTAACCCGCAATCTTTAGCCTCTACAAGGTCCACACCTAACAGTAAGGGTTTCAGAGACACTCACAGTGGCCCAACTCCGCCCCCTGCTGCATCAGTACCCCCTGCTGACCTACTCTCACAAGCTGATCCCAATGGTCCTCTTACTGCCAAAACGATGTAACTCATGCTGATCTCGTTTGAAGCAAATTTGATGTCTGACATGCTCCTCTCTCCGCAAAGATAACGCACAAGTCAAAGAGTTGAGTGGGTGCACTTCATACATCGAGGATAAAATGCAGGACTTTGTGGCATCACATAACAATCTCATTACCTTCAAGGAATGGCTGGAGGCCCAAGTCCTCTCCATGTCTGACACACTAGCCGATCTTGAGGTTAGCTCCAGATGTAACAACCTGATATTCCGTGGCATTGTGGAGACTACTATCCCAGTGTAACTGATCATACAATGTAACAACTCCACCCACATCATTGCCTCTCTCAATGATGGAATACAACTGCTGCAATCTTGGCCTACCTCCGAAGACAAGAGTTCAGTAGGACTGGTCGCCTGGTCGCCTGTTGCGGAAGGTTGAGTACTCATTTCTCTGCTTCTTCTTTTCATCCAAGCTTGCACTGCACCGGCAGGACCCGCTGTACTGTCTTGCTGATCTTAAGGTCCCCTCTGGTCTTCGGTTTGGGACTTTTACCATGACTTTATCACCAACAGAGCTCCCTTTCCATGGAACTAGGCGCGGGTCCCAGGCTGGTAAGGAGGACTTTGTCCAACACTCACTCTTATCTAGTTTGGTTATGTTTATATACTTGCCATAAGCATACTTTATCGCTATCTGTGTGTTTAGTGTATGTGATACTATTGGGACGTAATGTAGGTTGAACTTAGAATCTGAGTTAGATTTTCGACAATGTATATATTTGTTAATTGATATCCTTTTTTTTTGCTAACCACTGTGGGCTAGTTCTGTTAGCGCTCATTGTTGCCATATGGGTGCAGGTAGTGACTCTCCCATGCAGGTCATGGTCCCCATGATACTGATTTTAACACTAAGTTTCCCCTCCGGTAACTACATTAACCCCATGTGTGGGGTTATTTCTGTTCTGTTTTTCCTCTATATCCTCCTCCCCCTCTCTTCCTCTCCCCACCAATTTCCCTTTAATCTCAGGTACACACCATGGTCACACGCTATTGGTTCTCCCTGAAACTCTCTATGCAGCAACTGATTTTGTTCTGTTTACTCCTTTAGATGGTCAAGTTTCTCTCGCTTAATGTGAGGGGCTTAAACTCCCTTTACATACGCTGATTAGCGCTTTCCTGTTTCCAGCGGGCGGACATTGGGGCTGTATAGGAGACCCATTTTCTCTCTAAAGCCCCACTATTTTTTTTTTCCGACCAGCTATGCTGCCAATGACCAATTTTAATGCAATGGTGGGTCCCTTTTTTTTTTAGTGCAAATTCTAATTTCACTCTTACTTCTAGTGTGACTTATAAAAATGGCCGTTATCTGATTGCAATGGGGTCTCTAGATGGCCAGGTGGTGACTATTCTATCTTTATATATACCTAATTCACGCCAGGTCCCCATTCTTAGATTTGCCTTCCAAGACATTGAAGACCACAAACACAGCGCCCTGATTATTATGGACGACTTTAATATAGTGGCAGACCCCAAACTGGACAGATCCCATACGTCTTCCAATCACTCAATGGATGATTTGGTGGGTTCCTCTGCGGCATTCTCCAGATTCCTGTAGGAGTTCAGTCTTTATGATGGCTGGAGGGTCCTGGCCTCATTGGAACGTCATTAGACGTATCACTCCTCGATGCACAATACATATTCACGCATCGACTTAATCCTGATGGATAAGTGGTCACTTCAGAATACTAAATCAGCCAGGATGTAGTCGTCCAACTATGTGGCAGTAGTCTGGACATGGCATTTCCCAAACCAGTAATCCTCCGGGTTCCTCGCGTCTTTCCCCGTATCTCTTTACTTTGCTAGAAGCTAAGGACACACTCAAGCAAACGCTGGACACGTTTACATTAACTAACTCTCCAGAGGACCCCTCCATCTTCACTTTTTGGTGCTTGCAGTTATGAGGGGCTCTGCTATTCAAACGGGAGTAAGAATCAATTTTGAAAAATTCACTCAGTGACATCTATATGTCTTTCAAAATTTTTGAAAGGATCATTTAGGGACATCTACATTTAAAAAAGGTGTTTGCATGTGGGGGTCAATGCAGCCGCACACCTCGCCAAAAAAATGCTATTGACAAGTCAGGCCATAGTCTGAATGATTTTAAATGCATTAGTTTGTGCCAAGTCATGCACTTATCTACTAGGGGTTAAGTCCACTGCATATTCCAACCAACAGAATCACAGGGGAAGGGTTTGTAACGTCCCTATATATTCTTCCCCCAGTGGCTGCTGGGCCTTTCTTTGCTTCACAAATTCCCTTCCACCCTCCCTTGATCTCATAGCAATGCCACCCATGTCACCCATGAGGATATTGATGTTACTAATTCCATTTTCTTTCCCTTACCAGAGGAGGCACAGTTTGGCAGGAAAGCTTTTGTGGTCAGTGACTAATACATGCGGTGCTATCGCTGATTGGCCACCGCTCATTGCCCCTTTCACAGCAAATTGACTCTTGTCCCTTTGTGTGGAAGATCCCTTCATCTGCTTTGTGTGGGCACATAATTGTGAGATCAGATGTGGAATGTTCACTCTGCTGCCAGAATTATCACTGACCAAATTGTAAGGAATACCCTGTTATCAGTGTGGAGTGCAGGACAGGCATACACTATTTTTGGTTCAGGTAGTAGTTGGTAGCTAACCTGCAAGGGCTTTCACCGCCACCATAATTAATGCAATAAATATCAATGTCTTTATCTATTGATGATAGTATGAGGTTATTTATGTAAACTAGTTTGAGTTGTGAAGAGAGTCATCAAAGGTATGTAGGTATGTAGTTAATATATATTCTAATCTTTTCTTTTTTCAATACTTGTCAATTTTGAAAGGGTTATTCAGTGACATCTGTATTTTTAAAACGGTGTTTGTGTCTGAAGGTTTTTAATAGGCATTTTTGACATTCAGTGACTGCATGTAGAACATAGCAGTGGATGCAAAAAAATGTCATCTGCCATGCCACCAACTGAAGCAAGCCCATTAGATAAATTAAACAGCAAAAAAAGTAGTGTAAAGTGCAAGAGATAAAAATGTTGAAACGTTACCCACACACTAAATTTGGAACATTACACAGCATGCATCATGGAGAGTGATGAGGCAGTAACAATCAGATGTCATTAGATTAACATCATCAGTAGATATTACACAAAGTAGATAGCTAATTGTAAAGCGCTATTTAATTTGTAGTCACTATATAAATTAAAGATGATGCAGATAGACGAAGGTGGCCTGCACCCAGTATGAAAACTTCAAAGACTACGCACACAATATATTTTAAATGTTACAGGGCATTCACCATAGACAGTGAAGCTACAGTAACTAGCAGACCTCAATGGATCAATAGTGGTATAAATGAATAGAGTTAAACATTTATGAATGTAAATGGCCTGCACCCATAATTCAAAAATTCAAAGACTATGCACACAATACATTTTTCAAAGGTCAGAGGATTCATTGATAGCCAAGAGCAGATCCTTTCTTACTTTGCCGCTATATAAATAAATGTTGATGATGATAGATGATAGGTGACCTACACCCATACTACTGAAATTCAAATTCTTTTCACACAATGCACATCTCGATGAGCAGATAATTCATTGGCATCCAAAGAGCAGAGCTTTCATACCTTGTTTTACATATGGTATTTGCCAGAATGCTGCCCTTTTATTGAAACCTGGAGACTCTTATATATTTATGGGGGGGGACGACTGAAGAATCATTGCCACAGCGGATGCTTCATTGAACCCCGGGTTAAGGGGATTGCCCAGTATTTGGACTGGAGTTGGTCCCCAAGACCCATGCGTATAAATATGGAATGCATATAAATAATATTTATGTGTTCTGTTGGTGACATGTATGAAATATGTAAAACAGATAGTTTAGATAGCCTAATAGTTGGCTTTCCTACACAGTGTGTATAACTGACATTGATGCAGATTTAGTTGCCAAAACCATCTGTCCTGACAAGATAATACAATTGAAATTCGACATTCTGAGAAATTAAAAGGCCAGAATTTAGCACTGGCAAAGAATACATAGATGGAGATATGATAGCTGATAAATTACTGATGGAGTTAGAGAACCATAAAGACTGGTTTATTATTTTTGGAATAGAATGGAAGGAAGCAAATGCACCAATAGCAGATTTACAAAATCCTTCATTAAGACTACAGAGGACACAATACCTCAACCAAGGACAGCGACATTAGTAGACATTTAAAAGATGATGAGAGGGCACAATGTTAAATGGTGCAAGTGATGGTGACATGGAATAAAGTAGATCTGTGCTGTAACGCTGCCCTTCTGAATAAAACCAGGGGACTCATAAATATTTATGGGGATGGAGGGCTGAAGAATCATTCTCCCAGGGAAAGCTTTGTCCACCCCCAGGGTGAAGAGGACTGCCCAAGACTTGCAGCAGAGGTAGTGCCCAAGAAAGGGTGTAGTCACTTTGATGCCAGATTTTGCACCTGCCAATCGTATGTCATAAGCCTTCATGCTAGCCATATTGCTAGGCAACCAGGATGCGTAGAGGTTTGGGTGCAATGAAAGGGAGATATCAACACTATGGAGTATTTTTTTTTTATTGAATCTGAGAAAAAAATATACAACAATGGCAAAGTCCAAGAGCAAGGACATGCTAAAAACAAGACAGAAGTCAGAGTCTAACAAAAGTTTGGACTATGAACAGAATGCACAGAGCACTATGTAAAGGAGGATGAAAAAAGGGGCAAACCACAAAATGAAGATGGAAGTGTTGAGATTTTTAAAGAACACTTGCTGGGATGATCAGCTAGACATGTTTACCTGTAAATAAAGAGGGTGTTCTGTCTAGTTTGTATGAATAGGGGGTCTTTTATCTATCACTTTATATTTCAGTAGTGCATGTAAAGATAATTAATTTTAATGTGTTCTATCGATTGCGCAATTGTGGTTTATGTCATTTAAATTATTTGATTATTTTTTGGGGATAAAGATATAGAGAACAAAATAACCAGATATTCTTGAAGAGGTACTGCTATTTGATGTTATATTAATTCACACGCATGTTAATTGTGACATCTCTATATGTAGTTTCAATGTTTTCATAGAAAGGTCATAATCTGCAGTTTACTGCTAAGTGGACTGTTCTCCTACCATATGTGTTCAGCATGCATATCATCTTTGCCAGTTATAGACTCTGGGAGACTTTTAGTTCCTTATTGGGTTTTGCTACATTGTCAGAATATTTGGACTTGTATGAAACTATTTCCATGAGACAAGATTTTATCATATTGGATGAATTGTATTATATTAGGGACGCTGTTTCATTATTATTTCATTGTTTTAATTATATTTCTGTTTTAAATAACAGTTTATATTTATGAAGTCAACTTTATGATCCATTCTGCAATTTATCCATTATTATATTTTATTACTGTAAATTAGTTATATAAGATCCCTTTTTTTTAACACATGAATTATTTTTTTTCATTTTGGGAATGAAAGCGAAATAAGATTAATACATAATAATAAGGAAAGTAGGGTGAGGAAGAACTTCATTGGGGGGTACATTGGTTCACTTTAAAGAAGTACATCAGACTCATGCATGGATTATACATCAGAAGCTGGTAGTGCTGCTTTGCTTTTATGAAGAGGAGGATGACTGTGATGGGGTTAGGTAATCGGGTTAATAGGTATTCTAATCAAACCATTTAATCAGGGGGGAAGAAACTGACAAGGAATATGAAAGACCAAGAGACTCCATAACATAACTCTTCTGAGTTTTGGTTATAACCATTGTTAGAGGTGGGGGGAGGGGAGACTTCCATGATTGTGCAATAGCTGCTCTAGCAGAAATAAGAATGTGACCATTTACATATCTCTTATGAGTTTGGAGAGAAGGGGGGTATAAGTGTAGCAGAGCGATTTTTGGCGATGGGGCTAATGTTATTGAACTCACTGCAGATTAAAGATTAAAAACCGAAGGCCTTGCAGCTTCGCGCATGACCAAAAGATGTGTATCAAGCTCCCCACCTCACCACAGTTCCTCCAACATAACTTTGATACATTGGACATAAATCTATGTAGTTTCTCAGGAGTCAAATACATTCTATGTACAATCTTAATGAGCATTTCAGAGTGATTAATGCATTTTGACATCCTATACACATTAAGATGCTTGTAGGTCTATCTCCCATTGGGTTTCAACTGGCAGTATGCTAACCTCACTGGATGAAAGGAGGAGTATGTACCAGGAAGAGATCCCACCAGATTGATTGGACAAGGATAGCCTCATAGTTATGTAGAGGGGTGGAGGGGCAGGAGCAGCATGTTATCTTACTTTGAACTGAAACCAGTGCCTGACCTATAAGTACTTATAAAGATCTCTTGGGGAATCTTAAAGTGGTTACACATGAATGCAAAGGATCAAAGGGATGTGTTCTCCATGATAAGGTGTAAGTTAACAATAGCCATCTCTTTCCATGATGCCAAACTCAGGTTGGGAATTAATTTAGATAAGCCCGTCATTGACAGGTTAGAAGAGGGGAGAAGAAACTCGGGTGATAGCTTTACCAATGTGCCCCATGCTCTAAGTGAGTTACAAATTCTTGTCAGGGTAGAGACCTCTAAAGGTCTTGTTTTAGCCTCAAGCCAAAGTAAGTCTGTCAGAGGTATCAGTCAGGAAGAATAATTTTTTATGGCAACACAGGGTTTGGGAGGAGAGGGGGCCAACCAGTCTCTAAGCTGGTCCAGGAAGCATGCTAACTGATAGAACTCTAGATTGGGAGAGGCTAGGCCACCTTTTAATTTAGATCTCATCATTTTAACAATAAGATCCTTTTTTATTGATCATCATTTTACCTAGTGCATTGTAGTCAAGAACTGCTCCTTCCTTTCCAGGTCAGCCTACTATCCTGTAAAAAAAATATCCACTCTCCTTTGGGCAGTTCTGAAAAAAGAGCTGCACTGGTCATAAAAATAATTTTTTGATTCGAAGAAGGGACTTTTGTTCTTTGCCTACAGTTTATGAATGGCACTAATTATCATAGGAGCTGTAAATGTGTGAACTCTTAAAGGACACATTCTCTGTTCAATTGTGCTTTGTTGGTTTCCTGTGGTTGCTCAATGTAAATAGAGGAATCAGGAAAGTCTTCAGTCTATTTTGTGCTAGAAACTAGTAGGATTCAGAGGAGTACAGTGGATAAGTCGCCTTCTAGTAATTATCTGAACATGAGCTGTAGACTATTATACCCCATATGGAATTAGTACATTAACATTAGTGTTTATGCATGCATGGTAATGCTGAAACACTTGGATGTTCTAATGTCCAGCATCTACACATGCACAGTGAGTCTGAATATGGACTTAGAGCTTGACAGTGTAATTTAATACCAGCATTAGCTGCTTGCAAAGTAATGATCAGACTTAGTGTACAAGTTGCTAACTAATGGTGTATACTGTGCCTATATGACTATACAATTAAGGGTTAAAAGTGACCATAAAAAAAGTGACTGTGAGAGGATTAAACTATTGTTAAATTTACGATCTATGTCAAAAAAGTGTTTTTGCTTTTGGTTTGTTTTTTAAAAATTAATTCTGTGTTCATTATTTACTGTCAGGGATCATCTTATATAAACAAAGAGAAAATACACCTACATTTTAACACAACAATAACTTATTGATTTTGGACTACAGAAAGCAAAGTATGTGAATAATCATAGATAAAACATTTTATTATAATTAAAACTAAAATAAGGAATTGTAATAAAAGCACATTTTGTTCAGCCATAGAAACTTGATAAAGCACTTTTCATCTATATTTAAAATCCCTAAATCTTTATATACAGCCATGACCCACAATTCTTGACTTGTATATAAGAATGGAGATATTTCAAATTTATTAATGAATAGAGCTATTTCAAATTTTCACTGCCCCGTCACCAATCTGGATAAGTGTTTGGGATCAGATTGGTGGCACTGTTTATAATGTATTGGAAAAGAATATGTCTACATAATTTCTAATATTTCTAAAATGTTCCTGTAGGCTAAGTTAAAAATTATTTTTAGTTTTGTCTTTAAATATGAGGTTATGTGAACACTCTGAAAGACGTATAGCTGACATATTCATGCACTTCAAGATCATCTATTGATCATGTATTTCTGAGAATCATGAAGGATTTGGAAATGCTACTTACAACATTTGCTTACATTCCACTGCCCACATTTAAAAATAATGGTTATGTTTATTGGACCCTAATCAATTAGTGTTAATTTCATTGTTTGTTTTTAAACAACTGGGGGTTACCATTTATTTGAGACTTCTTGTTTTGTTTAAAATATCAACAAAGTTCTGTCGATATACGTGTTTAAATTAGGGTACCCAAGGTGAAAATTCCAATGTTTGTTTATGATATTTCTGACTCATTTCCAGTGGTGGACTGGCCCAGGGGACATGTGCCCCCCAGGCCGGTCAGAAA